>NC_090933.1:151406196-152044209 GCF_040938575.1 Ambystoma mexicanum
TACGGTTGCGCGCTGCGACCGCGTTGCTGGGCTTGACCCCTGCGGGACCCAAGGACCGGGTGTCCTCGCTGTGTTGGCACCGCCCGCGGCTGCACGACTACATGCCCCCGACGACGTGATGTTCCAGGCACATCAGTGACTGGTGTGGAGGGTGACCCTGCGTCCCGATCCACCACGGGCGGAGGAACCAAGACTGTCTGATCCCTCAGTGCAGGTGTCGCGGACAGAGGAGTGTCCACATCAGAATCACTCACCCCTGACACATGGACTTGATGCTCATCCAACTCGACATGGACGTCAGAGTCGTCATCAAGGCTGGACTCATAGGCATCCAGAGACAAGATGGACTGTAGCACTTGGTGGTTTTCGTGGCCTACCACCCCACGACCCCCACTTGTGCCGGGTTGATATAGTGGTAACAACCCTGTGTCTGGCATGACAACGCCATCCTCCGCCTCCATTGCGTCATCACCTGAAAAATAGAGAGAAAAGAGGTCATTACACATGTCAGAAGCACACAACACACACACACACACACCGACAACAAACACATCAAGCAGACATGTGACACACAACATATAACCTGGCATGCATGCTGCATGCAGAAGCACGTGCCTAGCAGGGGGGAGCACAGATCGGGCCACACGCTCCATGCTCTCAGCGATGTTCTCCATTGCTGTCTCCTGCCGTTCTGAATTGGCAGTCATGTCTTGCTCCCACTCAGTATACTGCGGTTGCGCGCTGCGACCGCATTGCTGGGCTTGACCCCTGCGAGACCCAAGGACCGGGTGTCCTCGCTGTGTTGGCACCGCCCGCGGATGCACGACTACATGCCCCCGTCGACGTGATGTTCCAGGCACATTAGTGACTGGTGTGGAGGGTGACCCTGCGTCCCGATCCACCACGGGCGGAGGAACCAAGACTGTCTGATCCCTCAGTGCAGGTGTCGCGGACAGAGGAGTGTCCACATCAGAATCACTCACCCCTGACACATGGACTTGATGCTCATCCAACACAACATGGACATCAGAGTCGTCATCAAGGCTGGACTCATAGGCAGCCAGAGACAAGATGGACTGTAGCACTTGGTGGTTTTCGTGGCCTACCACCCCACGACCCCCACTTGTGCCGGGTTGATGTAGTGGTAACAACCCTGTGTCTGGCATGACAACACCATCCTCCGCCTCCATTGCGTCATCACCTGAAAAATATAGAGAAAAGAGGTCATTACACATGTCAGAAGCACACAACACACACACACACCGACAACAAACACATCAGGCAGACATGTGACACACAACATATAACCTGGCATGCATGCTGGGTCAACTTTGAATTGCTTCGGTGATCAGACCTGTTGAAAGGTGGCAGTTTCCATGGAAGTTGGTCTATGCAGTGCAGAAAATGTGTACGCCACTCACTACCTACATGTAGAAGGACTCCATGGTGTGTGTCAGGAAATGTGAAGGCAGTGCAAGGTCAAATTCAGGCATCACGTGCACTGTGCATTCAATGTGTAGCATATCTACAAGCCAAGCACCCCTCCACCCAAGTACAAAAGCAGGGATGCCTAGCATTTTATCAAAAGGCTGACCATACACCTGTGTATTGACAGGCAGTGTTGACTGGCATCAACAGCTTAATGTGATTTAAGTGACAACACTGAAAATGATGATGGGACAGTAAGCAGGACACATGATGAAAACTCTGGAGGCCTCCCACGTGTGAAGAAGAGACTACAACAGTTGGACAGAGTCATTGGCCATTAAACAGGCTGAGGCCTGTGAGCCACACAGATTGTCAGACCCTAAACATGTGTGCAACGCAGTACTGAGCCACAGTTGACATGGGAAGGCTGATGAGATGCCATGCAATGTATGTCACCCAGGACTTGTATTACAGTGATCATCCAGTCAAGGACACATAGGGGCATGCATGCAATGCACATGGAGCATGATGGGCACTCATGTCCCTGCGGGACATCTGACCTATGCACAGTACAAGTGAGATACCCTGCATTAAGTACTAAGGCTGGACCACACGGCATATGTCTGGCAGATTGTACGCTGGAAGTTAGCATCTACACAGGACGCATGAACAGGAAAGTACACATTGGCAAGATTGAAGCAGACCAGTGCAAAGGTGGAACTGGGGTGCAGAGTGGCGGAGGAGGGGCAAGGGAGCATGCCCACATGGGGTCCCCGCATGCAGGCAGAGGAGACATGCACGTCAGTCATGCAATGACAGTGTGCCTGGGCTGAGAGGAAGGTCACCCCACGCCACATGCAGAAGGGCCAGTGAGCTGGAACATGGACCGGAGGGGCATACTTGTAACCAGCATGTCAGTAGGGTGCAATAGTGGTGATGCGGACAGTCCCCGTCTGCTCCACATGTCCACCATCAAGCAGTTCAGACATGCATCACGGAAGCATTGCATTACTTACACATCAGAACCATGTACACGTCACATGTAGTGGCAATCATGCACAACACCTCCCACAAGTGAAACACACATGTCCTCAACAAACACGCATCAACACTCACTGGACTGGGCATCAAAGTCCAGCATCTCTCCCACTCCTTCGACCAATTCAGGTGGTATGAACTCCACAATCAGTGCCTCATGCGGAGTGAGCTCTTCCTCCTCTGGTGCAGGCCCACCGCCAGTCACCAGAGTCAAGTTGTAATCAGAGGCACGCTTAGCCTTAGCGCTGCGTTTGAGGTCATTCCAATGCTTTTTGCACTCTTGCGCCGTGCGCACCTCATGGCCAAATGAACTGACATGTTCCGCAACATGCTTCCAGTGGGTGTCACGGTGGGCAGCCGTAGTCTGACTATTGGCACCCACTAGCATGTCACGGCTGTGACTCCGCACGTAGTCCACAAGGAAGTCCAGTTCCTGCTTGCAGAAAGGCTTCTTCCTCGACGTGCAGGAGGTCGTGGCTGTGTGTGGGGTCCCAGCCTGTGCTGCAGGTGCAACCTTCCTCCTCTTGGACTGTGGCGCAGACCCTGGCTGGCTAATGCCGCCCTGACCAGTATGGCCAGTGGGTTTGGTGGATTGAGCCAAGGGAGTGGCAGGTGGAGGGACGACCAAAGGCCTGACTTGTGTCAGTAGCATCTGGGTGCCCTCTAATGGACACAGCAACATCCACTGTGGCAGGGTCATTGACCGCAACGGTCCTGGTTGGCACATTCAGAACCGGGGTGTTATTGGGTGCATCTGCCCCTGCACTTGCCAACACCCGGCTGTTCGGGGCAGCAGATGACATAACTGCCCCAGGGACACGTGTCTTGGTCTGAGCAGCCCTGCCTGCCCCTATGGTTTCCCTGCTGGCCTGTTGGAAATCTACCAAGGGCTCCTCAAGTGCCAACGCAGCCTGCGCTGGCAGACCCTGAGCCTAGGTGGCGGAGTCCACAGCTGCACCTGCAGCTACCACTACCCTTGGGCCCGTGGCAGTCGATGGAACAGACTGCCGGGTCACACGGGTGCCAGATGCAGAAGCTGCATCCCCCGGAACCGCAGGGGGTGGTGGCATGACTGCACCGACACATGACACAACATTGTGCTCAAGTGGCGCAACCCTGCCTCTTCCCCCTCTGTGACCGCCCTGGACACCCTGGAGTCCTCCTACTCCCTGGTCACCATGGCCACGTCCCCGACCACGCCTGCCACGAGGAGTACGCCCAGCTGAGGCGCCCCTCACCTTTGGTGTCCTCCCAACCATGGCACAGATGTAGTAGTGCCGGCACAGATGGAGTAGTGCCAATGGGAGGTGTACACCACAATTGACCTGGGCAATTGGGGTGAAGGGGGTGGGAAGCAAAATGTTAACAGCCCCCCTGGACCTGCAAGGCTGTATGTGACCCCGGTGATGTAGTGACGGGTCACGCAACGCTCAGGCACCCCAAAACTGCAGTAAAACCATGCACGCAACCCTGCAGCCTACGTGCGTGGAATCAACCTCCCGCAGTACGCAGTAACACGAATAACGTGTACGCATGGGACACGCAGGCTACTATGACCACGAAAATGGGGGCGATACACAGGGGCACCAGCAGTGGGAAAAATAGCGTGTGTCACTCACCGTCTGACTAGCGCGATGCAGAAAAACACACATAGCCAATACCCCCGCCAAAAGAAGAGAAACGTCCTTGATAGTTGTGAAGTTGTGATGGCACGCGAAACAACAGGAAGCAGCAACACACGTCGGTCTCCACGCAAGGCACGTACAGCGAACTGCTGCCCCCGCTCACCTTTAACCCGTGCTGAGGGAAACGCCCGCGCGCGTCACGTCACTTACGCGCATGGGCCTTGTCCTCGTATTACACGCATTCCCACGCGGACGTGCAGGTTTTCACCCGCGCTGAAACGCCCGTGCACGCCCGCGCGCATCACGTCACAGAGGCGCTTATGCTTGAAGGGCCTTCTGTCCAATGAAATCGCATATGCGTGCAGACGCGCTTATGCGCTAAGGGCCTTTCCTTGAATTGCACGCTGACATGCAGAATTTTCACGTGGCAAATCACTCTGGATCAAGCTGGCCACGCGTAAGCACACGGAAGACCATGTTCCTGCCCAAAAGGCCGAATTACTGCTCCCCAGAGCCCCTAGCAGCCTCCCACGAGCCATCTGCTGCTGCCTGCCTGCCTGCTGCCACCGTGCTCTGCCATTTGGTGCCTGCACATCAGCCATCTGCAGGGGTCCAGTTGCTGTGTCCACCCCTGCTGGAACAGAAGACTCCCAACTGGGATACCATCGCTCCACAGCCCAGCCCCAGGACCCAGTTGCCCACCCACGCCTGCCTCGGGGGTCGCCATGTCGGGGCAAACACCATCCAAGACCACTGGCGACCCCCAGCCAGAGGGGCAGAGGGCCACCAGATTCAGTCAGAAGGAAGTTGGTGTCCTGGTGGAGCATGTCCCAGGGCATTATGATGCCCTCTTCGGATCATCACGCGCCGACAAGGATGGACAGGACAGGATCTGGATGGACATCGTGACTGCCATCAACTCGGAGGGGGTGGCAGTCCGACTATTCCATCATGTCAAGAAGCGCTGGGAGGGCTTCAGGTCCAGGACCCTCAACAAGGCCCGGCAGCGGATGCTAAGGGGCGCCGGGCCACTTGTCGGAAGATCAGTTGAGGGTCCTGGAACACATATCCCCAGCGCTCCACATC
Source organism: Ambystoma mexicanum (assembly GCF_040938575.1). Lineage (NCBI taxonomy): Eukaryota > Metazoa > Chordata > Amphibia > Caudata > Ambystomatidae > Ambystoma > Ambystoma mexicanum. Next base: position 151,411,374 of record NC_090933.1, read on the forward strand.
CAGGTCCTTGAGAGGCAGACCCGTCTGGAGTCGAGCGGTAAGTGGCCAAGCATTGCTGTGTGAGACAGGGCATGTTGCAGTGTGCTGGTTGTCTGATACTTGCCTGTATGTGTGACATAGGACATGTACGCGTGTGTGTATGCAGGGACATCATGGTCATGCATGTGAGACCAGTAATGTGTGAAGCACACGGTTGGTGTATGTGTTTAAATGCTACATGTGGAGCCCTATGCGGAATGGACACATGAGAGCATGCCAGTCTCTGTTCCTGGACATGGGTGGGGGTGAGGGAAGGGTGATGATGCCATGTACATCTATGGTGTCCATGTCTGTTTGTCTGACCTGCGTGTCTGTGACTTGTGAATGCCATGGATGCATGACACATGTCTGTGTCAATGTTCAGATTCACTGATGCAGCCTAGCTATCCTTGCATCCACTGTGTCTGGAGTGTACGAGTCCAGATGGATGAAAGTACAGTGAAGTGTGTGAATGTGATAGGCATGACCCATGATGCATGTGAGTTCAAAAACAACATTGTATGTTTCAAGAGTCCCTTGGACATGTTTGCTTATGTCCATAGCATGCGCCATGCCTGTTACTGCATGTGTTTTGCCTGCACTGACCCATGTGTTGTGGAGGGACATGATGGAAGTGATCTTTGACAGTGCCACTCATCTGCTATTGCTTCCTGTCTAGGGGACCATTGTACAGTACCCTGATGCTTGTGTTCTATGTCTCCCTCTACACAGCGGTGGAGACGGCGCTGTGGAGCAAAGCGGCGGGGATGCCCCCAGGGCTGCAGCGGAAGGGGTGGGTGAGCCCCCACAGGGGCTGGCAATGGCAGAAGACGGTGTGGAGCCATCCAGGTTGGTGGTTTCCACAGAGGAGGAGGAGGCCACTACTGAGCCGCACATGGGGCCTGGTGGGGGCATCCCTGCTGATGCAAGTGGTGCAGTCCAGGGTCAGGGGCAGGAGACAGCACAGGTCGCCGTGGAGGTGCCTGTGCATGTCACTGTCCCTGACACTGTGACTGCACCACCATGCACCAGCAGGGATGCCCCATCCCAGGCCCGTCCACAGGTATGGGGGATGTCCATGTCATCTGACTCCCCTCCACCTGCGGATGAGGGGACCCCTGGCCGTATGGAGAAGGTCCTGATTGGTGTCGCGTTGCGCCTGGGTGTCATTCGTGATGAGGTGCGTGCTTCCCGGGGGGAGCACGCACGTCATCACGAAGAGCACCGTGCCAACGTGGCCCAGTTGGGAGCGGTCGTGGTCGGGGGTCTCGTACATGTGTTGGGCACTTTGGCGACCCTCTCCTCCTCTGTGGAGGCTATGCGCCAGTTGTTCTCCATGCCGTCTTCCGGCCCAGATGCCACCAGGGCCCCCTGTGGACCTGCCCCGACCAATGCAGCCAACTCAGTGGGGATCCCATCCTTGCCACAGTTGGGAGTCGGAGGTCCAGCAGGGGTGGACACACCAGCAACTGGACCCCAGCAGATGGAGGATGTGACGGTATCATTGGGCAGGGAACGTGCACAACGGCGTCGGTGGATTCCATCAGCCTGGATGCTGTCGTGTTGGCACAGGCAGTTGCGTCCGAGGCAGCGGCAGGCTCGATGTGGGAAGCATCATGGCTCGGGGCCATCAACATCAGGGGTGCAGGCATCGGCCGGAGGACAGGAGAACCCTGGAATGGGAGTAGCTTCCGTGTGGGAGCGGTTGGGCCAGCAGATAGGTGCGGAGCGGCAGCGGGCAGAGGAGGAACGGCTCACAATGGTCAGGGCGGAGAACTCCATGCGGAGGGCGCTGAGGCGGGCTGAGTGCCTCGAGGGTCTTCGCAGGGAGTTGGAGCTGGACACTGCATTATCCCTGCGAGACCTCGGGGCCAGGGAACATGCCCGCCTCCAAGCCATTGAACAGGAGTTCGATGATGCCCTGGCCCATGACAACATCCAGTGAGCCGTTGGACTAGCCTGTTGCCCTTGTAGATAGTTATGTAGTTAGTGTTAGGTTTCCTTTGCTTTTTTCTTGATTTTGGACCTTTTGGACAATGGACCACATTTTTGTATATAGTTTTTTTCTTAGGTAGTATTTTTAGATAGGTTTCATTTCTTCAGTTGGGATCATGGACCCTGGATTGTTTATCCGTATATAGTTGACTGTTGGATTATGTTTTTTTTGGATTTACCCATGGAGCAATGGTTTTCGGTTTTGTTTTTCCCTTGGATGTACTTGTTTTAACTGTGACATTGGACACCTTTCCTTTGGATTATGATTTGTGGTTTTTAATTATTTTACGGACATGCTGCTTTTTGTTTTTAATTCCCATTGTCGTTTGTTTATTTTTACCCCATTTATGTTGCTTTTAATACATTTTTTTCATCAAACTTCAATGTGTAGTATCATATCATTGGTTTCATGCATATCATGATATGGGTTTTGACATTCACTTACACCCATTGTGTGTATGTGAGGGACATGTGTTCATTTACATACTTCCCATTGGGGTTGTATCATGTAATTGGCAATTCTGAGTGGGTGGATGCAATACTTGGGTGGGTGTTTGGCATGTGGAGGCTGCCCATAAGGGCCAGGGATCTAGATTGTGATGACGAGTTGGCTGGGGGACATGTGTCAGGGGCTGCTGGCAGGTGCCCCGCAATGCTGGGGGGTGGGGGTGCAGGGGGACATGAGTAGGACATGAGTGGGGGCCTGCTGGCAGGTGCCTCGCAATGCTGGGGGGTGGGGGTGCAGGGGGACATGAGTGGGGCATGAGTGGGGGCCTGCTGGCAGGTGCCTCGCAATGCTGGGGGGTGGCAGTGCAGAGGGACATGAGTGGGACATGAGTGAGGGCCTGCTGGCAGGTGCCTCGCAATGCTGGGGGGTGGGGTGCAGGGGGACATGAGTGGGACATGAGTGGGGGCCTGCTGGCAGGTGCCTCGCAATGCTGGGGGCGCAGGGGGACATGAGTGGAACATGAGTGGGGGCCTGCTGGTAGGTGCCTCGCAATGCTGGGGGTTGGGGGTGCAGGGGGACATAAGTGGGACATGAGTGGGGGCCTGCTGGCAGGTGCCTCACAATGCTGGGGGCTGGGGGTGCAGGGGGACATGAGTGGGACATGAGTGGGGGCCTGCTGGCAGGTGCCTCGCAATGCTGGGGGTGGAGGTGCAGGGGGACATGAGTGGGGGCCTGCTGGCAGGTGCCTCGCAATGCTGGGGAGTGGGGGTGCAGGGGGACATGAGTGGGACATGAGTGGGGGCCTGCTGGCAGGTGCCTCGCAATGCTGGGGGGTGGGGGTGCAGGGGGACATGAGTGGGACATGAGTGGGGGCCTGCTGGCAGGTGCCTCGCAATGCTGGGGGGTGGGGGTGCAGGTGGACATGAGTGGGGGCCTGCTGGCAGGTGCCTCGCAATGCTGGGGTGTGGGGGTGCAGGGGGATATGAGTGGGACATGAGTGGGGGCCTGCTGGCAGGTGCCTCACAATGCTGGGGGGTGGGGGTTGTAAGAGGATTCAGTCCAGCACTACAGCTAAGTCAATGCCTAGTCTGGGATACTGAATGGAAACCCTTATTGATATATCTTTATGTCCAGTTCATGAGTTCTAGATGACTACCCCTATATAACACCCCTCTCTTGGAACCCCCCTGACCCCACTGAGCCAAGAAGTAGTTCTGTTTTGCAAGTTTAAACGGTTTATTTGAGAATGTAAACAATATATATATATCACACTTTATAATAAATTAATAATTAATATCACACTTCAGAACATGAGCAGTTAACAACAATGGGTAATGTTCTACTAATAAACTGATTTGATTACCCAGGAGTAGTATAAACGATGAGGTAGCACGCTTGGGAATAGGATCAGAAGAATAAGGTAGTAGAGAATGCTTTATCTAGTTTCAGATGGATGCAATGTTGAATGAAAATGCAATACAGAAAATACTCAATATGATTTCAACAAAACAATGTAATCACTTTTCTCTGGCAATCCACCCCCGCCCCTTATGCAATGTAAGGAAATGAAGAGGAGAGCACACAGTTCTTAGAAATGCAATCAAATAGAATTCAGTTCAATTGCCCCTCAGCAGCTTATACAACAATAGGAGTTTTGAAACACAGGCAAAAATGCTTTGAATACGGTGACAATGCAGTGAGAAATATGCTGAAAATGCTTTTAATTCCCTTCAGGAGGTTCAGGGTGAGTGGTATCTAGTTAATATTAGTCCAGGCTCACTCTAGCAATGATTCAGGGATGGTTCTTAAGAGGCAAACGAAATTTAGCAGTTCAGGCAAAAGCTGCTGATTTTTACAGTAAAGAAATCGGGCCAAATCGCAAATCGCGGCAAAATTCGCAAATGCGTGAATCGTGATTGCGGAGAAAGTATAAGGAGTAGGAAGCCGGTTCTAGGCTTGTTGGAAAGGTAAGATTCTAAGCTTTCAGAGGAAGCCCAAACGGTTACGGAGTTATGAACGATTTTGTGAAGGTTGTTTTTCGGATTTGAAATTTTAAAAGTTCAAAGCGACAGGTTACAGCTTGCAGCTAGAAAATGACAGGTGACTGCTTGGCAAAATAACAAGTGACAACTTCTAGGAGGCAGTTCTGGTTAGATTAAAATAGTTTGGATTAGATTATTTTAATTTAGAGATTGGTTCTGCACAGTTCTGCTAGGTACTCACAATATATTTTTGAAATAGGCCTTGCCACGGATCTGGTCAGGTTTTGGACTGGACTCCGGTTCTGGTCTCGGCACTTCACAGTGATCTGGGTCAGCTCTCTGGTTCTGCGAACAGCGGTCTGGGTCAGCTCTGCTCTGCTGGTCTAACCTCTCTGGATTCTGGATACTGCTCTGCTTTCTGGATACTGCTACAGGTTCTGGAGATTGATGGTTTTGAAGTCTGGATCTCTGGATGTGAAGTTGTCGGTCAGCATGCTCCGCAGCAAATGGAATTGAATGTCTCTACCTGTCCCAGCAGTCTCTTTTTATGTGTTTTGAAAGTGTGTGTGTGCCTGGGCCTAGCTAAGCCTGCCCCTTTCTACTTGTCATTGGCCCAATTCTCCCCTCTCCCATGATTGGGGGAAGGAAATGTGAGTCAGAGTGATGCTATAGGTTTTATGGGTCAGAGGATCCTCCCCTGGTCAGTTTGCCCACAAATCTATATTTGACCTAAAGACATATTTCATAGCTGCACAGTGGTTTGAAATTACATGCACCCATCACGTATCACATGAGGTATACTCTGTTCAAACTCTGATGTTTCTAAGAGCTTGCATTCAGAAACGGCAACATTTTGTGTTTTTTAACTGGTTTTGCAATATTGGTTTTTCATTAAAAATTATACACATATACACGGCCTGTCCATACATACTCCAGTAAATTCCCATGTCTCTAGCTTAAACACAGAGTCTGTAGTATCCATAAATAGCGGGGTTTTGCCCCAGAACATCACACAAATTTGAGTTTGGGCTTGAATCGAAGGTACATTTTTTAAATTAAGGCTCTCAAAGTTAAACATTCCTGTCATTTGATTACAAATAGTTATCAGTGTTTCTGTAAAATATATATTTTGCTTTCAATTCAGTTCTCAGAGTGTTGGAGTCCGCCTCCAAGACTTGGGTGGGTCAGTGATCACATGTGTCTTCTGCTGGGAGCTCTTTGTGTACAGTCAACAGTCAACATCAGCATATTCTATTCAAGTGCAAGAGCCTATTGTGTGGTCTCCAGGAGGCTGCCAGCCAGTCTGCCTTCTATCAATCAAGAGGTCATGTGAGATTCTGACTCCTGGTGTGAATCTCTGGAGGTGAGAGGTTTCCCAGCCTTTGGCCTGTTAATTAAATCAGATTGTCTTCTGGGAACAGCATGTGGTTAAGATTTTAATTAACTCCCAGCCTTTGATGTAAAGGCCTCTCCTGCAAATCCTGACATGCAGTTTCCCTGTCAGAGTTTAGACCGCTAGCGCCGCCCTCAGTCAAAAGCGGGTACTGCATGCATTTTTTTGGATCAGTCTTGAATTCAAGCATTTCAAACAAGAGATATTACATGGAAGTATATTGTTCAGGTTCAACAAATGGCATTGATGTAGTTCTGCAGTAAAATAATGTTGTGCCCATAAATTAGCCATGTTTGACCTGAAGAAAACAAATTCCCAACAGTTATGGGTTCCTTTTGGCAATCAGCATTGCCCCTTTCACAATGGTTTTAGTCTCTGTGCCCTTCTGTGCTCACAACATAGGCAAAAATGGGTGGCACCTTGGGTGACCATCTTGGTGTGCGCACAAACTGCGTGGTTCTCCTGGATTCTGGCGCACATGTGGGCTTTTTGGCCATCTTGGATTTTCTAACCCCACAGCACCAAATGTTGCAGCATGATAGCTCAAACGTGGGTCAGGACACCCAACAGGGTGCAAGGGGACATGACTTGGTGTTCAGTAGTGCAAGGAGACATGTGCCTTTGCTGGGGGGTATGGCCATGTTGGGTGGGCTGCCTGCGGGACATGACCAGGGATGCAGGGTAGTCCCCTGTGGTGTGGGCTGCCTGCAGGGGCCGTGGAGGGTGTACAGGGAACACCTGGGAGGACCCACACTGCCAAATCACGTGTGGGACTCCCCGGCACCCCAGTAATACACGTACCCAGCTGAAATTGCGTGTGAACCTTCCCGCGCACCCCAGTAATACACGTACCCCGCTCGCACAGGGCTAATCGCGTGTGAAACTTCCCGTGCACCCCAGTAATACACGTACCCAGCTGAAATCGCGTGTGAAACTTCCTGCGCACCCCAGTAATACACGTACCCAGCTGCAATCGCGTGTGAACCTTACCGCGCACCCCAGAAAATCACGTACCCCGCTCGCACAGGGCCAATCGCGTGTGAAACTTCCCGCGCACCCCAGTAATACACGTACCCAGCTGAAATCGCGTGTGAACCTTCCCGCGCACCCCAGTAATACACGTACCCTGCTGAATTCGCGTGTGGAACTTCCCGCGCACCCCAGTAATACACGTACCCAGCTGAAATCGCGTGTGAAACTTCCTGCGCACCCCAGTAATACACGTACCCAGCTGAAATCACGTGTGAAACTTCCCGCGCACCCCAGTAATACACGTACCCCGCTTGCCCAGGGCCAATCACGTGTGAAACTTCCCGCGCACCCCAGTAATACACGTACCCAGCTGAAATCGCGTATGAAACTTCCCGCGCACCCCAGTAATACACGTACCCCGCTCGCACAGGGCCAATCGCGTGTGAAACTTCCTGCGCACCCCAGTAATACATGTACCCAGCTGGAATTGCATGTGAAACTTGCCGCGTACCCCAGTAATACAGATACCCTGCTCGCACAGGGCCAATCGCGTGTGGAACTTCCCGCGCACCCCAGTAATACACGTACCCAGCTGAAATCGCGTATGAAACTTCCCGCGCACCCCAGTAATACACGTACCCCGCTCGCACAGGGCCAATCGCGTGTGAAACTTCCCGCGCACCCCAGTAATACACGTACCCAGCTGGAATCGCGTGTGAAACTTGCCGCGCACCCCAGTAATACACGTAACCCGCTCGCACAGGGCCAATCGCGTGTGGAACTTCCCGCGCTCCCCAGTAATACACGTACCCAGCTGAAATCGCGTGTGAAACTTCCCGCACACCCCAGTAATACACGTACCCTGCTGAAATTGCGTGTGAAACTTCCCGCGCACCCCAGTAATACACGTACCCCGCTCGCACAGGGCCAATCGCGTGTGAAACGTCCCGCGCACGCCAGTAATACACGTACCCAGCTGAAATTGCATGTGAAACTTCCAGCGCACCCCAGTAATACACGTACCCCGCTCGCACAGGGCCAATCGCGTGTGAAACTTCCCGCGCACCCCAGTAATACACGTACCCAGCTGGAATCGCGTGTGAAACTTGCCGCGCACCCCAGTAATACACGTAACCCGCTCGCACAGGGCCAATCGCGTGTGGAACTTCCCACGCTCCCCAGTAATACACGTACCCAGCTGAAATCGCGTGTGAAACTTCCCGCGCACCCTAGTAATGCACGTACCGTGCTGAAATTGCGTGTGAAACTTCCCGCGCACCCCAGTAATACACGTACCCCGCTCGCACAGGGCCAATCGCGTGTGAAACGTCCCGCGCACGCCAGTAATACACGTACCCAGCTGAAATTGCATGTGAAACTTCCAGCGCACCCCAGTAATACACGTACCCCGCTCGCACAAGGCCAATCGCGTGTGAAACTTCACACGCACCCCAGTGACACACGTACCCCGCTCGCACAGGGCCAATCGCGTGTGAAACTTCCCACGCACCCCAGTAATACAGATACCCTGCTCGCACAGGGCCAATCGCGTGTGAAACTTCCCGCGATCCCCAGTGATACGTGTTCCCCGCTTGCCGTGCTGGTACAGGGTTAGCGCAGCCCTTTGCGCTGGATTGGGGATTTTGATGGCTTTTCCCTGCGCAAGGGGCATTCTTGGGGGCATAACCGGCGCTGCTGCAGGGTCACTGCACCACTGTGCGCCATGGCTGGTTTTGGTGGCTGGAATCCATGAATACGCTGTGCGCGGAAATGTATTTTAGCACACGCGGCTGGCGCAGGGATTCACACGTGCACACTGTGCACCAGCCGCGTGCGCCACTTGTGCGCTGAATTCTATGAATTACCCCCATTGTATTCTTGTAACCTACGCCGTGACACCCTAGGGTTTGGGCGTATAACAAATGCAATAAATAAATAAATAAATACATAAATAAATTAAATGGCCAATTACATTCCAGTTCAGTGAGTTGCATGTTCTCTGCCTGCTGAAACAATAATAATGATAATTGTAATAATAATAATTATTATTATCATTATTATTATTTTTGTTGCTATTAATACGATTATTATTATTATTAGTAGTAGTAGTAGTAGTAATAGTATTACATGCATGCAATAACCTATTTACAATAATTGTACGCACCCGATCCCTGTGGCTGATAGCGTTTGACATTGTTTTTAATTTGAAAATACTAATTGCATATCACAGCTTTAGGCCACTGGAGAGTATGGTAGCAGCCCCGGAACATTATGTTCAAACTGCATGCTCCAAAACGGATTCAATGAAGCAGATGCTTAGTTTGCAAAACACATAAATTGCAAGCCACGTTTTTTATTTTATTTGATAAAAACGTTATTGTAGATCCTCTAGCCAATTGTGAAGGTGGATGCTCACTAACAGTTAGATATGTCTATATTATATAGGAAAAGAAAGAAAGGCCACCGTTTTGTGTTTTTCTCTGATGCAAACAAAAGGGGCGAGGGGAGGAAAATCCTCTTTCTATTTATGATGCCCTGGGATCTGCTGCCACAAGCTGTGCACAGCCATAATCTGTAATTAGATAAAAGGCGACTGCTGTTTACTCATCAGGCCCAGCAGCACATTCGTTGACACAGTTTCTACCACACTGTACAGTGGATTGAAGCAAAGCAGTGGACAGCCAACATTCGAGTAACCAAAAGGAAAACAATACATTATTGCTTGGATGTAAAAGTGGAACACTGTTGTGCATGTTCATCTGATACAGAAACTTTCAGCGTTCTGAAGAAAAAGCAGGAGTAGGGTAAATTACTGGGATTTTAAATATAGTTTGTCAAACTTTTTCCAAAAGAGTTTTGCACAACTTCTGATTAACCATATTTCAAAGAAATGCATGAGCGCTATCAAATGTGCCTGAATAAGGGGGATGAAAGAAGGGCACATGACTGGGGAGAATTCCAAAACCATCGCACATTTTGGCCTGCAGGGAAAAAACACATTGTTTCTGATACAATCAATATCGTTTTTACAGGATTTGGGGCTGTTGCCAGATCTGTGTCCCTTCTGTGGTAATAACTCGGCTTTGTAATGAGGCAACTGTTATTGTTTGAGCATCTTGGCCAGACTTTAGGAATTCCATTTGTGCTGGTAATTTTCCCAACATTCCTAGGGGGGTTTGCAACATTCACAATGACCGACCAGACCAGTGCACAAATGAAATTTGCAGAAGAACACCAATGCATATCGGACATTTTGCACTAGTTGGTTGCGAAAAACATCAGTGTTCATTTGCCCACCCGTCACAGGTGTGAAATTTCTCAGCAAAGACAAAATGTATGTAGACATCCACCAGATTTTTGTGGATCACAAAACCTACCCGTTCACATATGTGTTTGCTGTATTTAGCTACGCTCTTGTTTTAAGTGTGCAGTTAACGTTTCTGGCATCAGTGCAAAGTATAGTGAGAAAAAATCACAACACACAATATGCATTTTGAAAACATATTTCATCACAACAGCAAGGGGGCTAGTTACCAAAAATGTTACCTGCTCATTGAGTGAGAATATTCAACTCACAAAGAAGTCACTGGTTATCCAAAAGCGGAAGCTCAATCCATGTGGAAGACGTAAGGGCCAAGAATTACAGGGTATTTTTCATGCAACCAGGGTCCTGATGTACAGAATAAATTGTGCAGCGCAAAAGTAAATTGCGCCAATAAAAGGCACTCTGCTCTGCACAAATATAAACCCAACAATTTACAGATCTGCCTCTGCGCTGGAATCCAGCACCCTGCACCACATCTGCGAAACCTGCGCGAGGTGTGCGGAACTGGCCTAACAAAGGACAAGAAGGTGGCAGAATATGCAACCCCCCTTATTAAAACAGAGAAATGAGGGATAACATGAGCGTGGGGGAGGAGGCACCCAGTAAATGCACAAACACGCCCCATTAAGTGCAAACAAGGCCATATTCACAGAATAACCACTGGACCTGCACCACCCAAAATGCTCCAAAAAATCACTGCCACTCGTGACCAGGCGCAAAGTGAGACTGCGCAATGCAATCGCAGGAAACAGATGCTGCTGTACAAATGTAGCGAACGCCCTGCACCATTCCAGTCCCTGCACTGCTTGCATACGTACTGCTACATGGAAGGAAGAGGCGAAGGAGGAGGGCCAGAATCTAGCATACACACACAATGCTATTGAGCATTCCCGATGAGAATGTTTATGGCACATAGAGCTTCCCCCCCATGTAACCCTTGAATTGGTCAGGGAATGGGAGAATGACCTGGTCTCATGAACCATGTGCTCACAGCCAATACCACCCTTGGTGAAAGTTCTAACAGCACTACACTTCCTGGGGATCAGCACATTCCAACGGACCACAGCCATAAATGATGGTATCTCGCAGCCCACACAATCACGCTGCCTCAAGCAGGTGCTTTGCTGTATCATTGCATGCATGCACAGCCACATTGACATGCCATGAAACATGCAGGCAGGGCAAAGAGAGGCACAAGAATGATATGCCGTTGCCAGTTCCCACGGGTACTCATGGCAGTAGATTGCACACATGTTGCACTACAGCCCCCACGAGCCACCAAACACATATATCGGAACTGGAAAAATTGGCATTCGCCGAACGTACAGGTCATCTGTGACACCAAGGGATACATAATGCATGTGAACGCAAACTACCCTGAATGCACCCACAGCAGTTACATACTACACCATTCCCCAACCACCAGACACTGGCATCTTGAACGTTTGGAAATAAGTGGGTCCTTGGTGAGTATCACCTTGCACACAAACAAAAACCCACAGATCTTGGCCCACATCAAATCCAAACCACCATACCACAACAGCCTAAACCAAATAACTATCTTCCTTGTCATCCACAGGGGACAGCTCATACCCGATATCACCATTCCTGATGACGCATATCCAAAACCCCACCACACCAGCGGATGCCTGCTACAATACAGCACACATTGCGACCAGAAGCATAATCAAATGCACATTGGGAATGCTGAAATCGCACTTCTGCTGCCTCGACCAGTCTGGTGGAGTGCTGTTGTATGCACCAGATGTGTCATGCAAGATCATATTGGCATGTTGCATCTTGTATAATATAGCCAAATGTCATTGCATACCAATAGAGGTGCATGAGGGGTTGTGCCCGCAGCCACAGGCAGGACCCATACATATAGCATGGCAAAAGGTCAAGGGCCAGCACATACACAGCCAGCTTTTCCAGACATACTTCACATGAAAACCATACATTGTGACACATCCCAGAATGCCTTTGATGATGAAACATGGCAAGTCCTTTTGGGAATAGACCCCTACCTTAGAATTGCAGTCCAGGGTGGACATGTGGTGTGTGCCTCATACTCCTAAAAACCACACAAATCCTACTACTACAACCTCACAGCAAAACACGCCAAAAAGGCCAGTGTCACTAGTATGACACATAGCAATACCAAAGCAACACACACAATCACAAACAATAGACAACAGGTCACTCGGCAACACTTACCAACTAATAACGCAACATGAACATGTGACATCTAACAAAGCAAAACTAAGGCCATTGCAGAACATCCTATACCTATGCACTCCCATTACCCGTTCACGGCGCATGAAGCAGCAACAAGTACATTGCAAATGACTGACTCATATCCATCAATGAGCATTTACCACTGAAAAGCAAACACAAGGCGAACTGCACCCATGTCCACAGTTCCACATGCATGTGTGTGCTTGGAGGTGCCAGTGATGTGGGTGAAAACGTGGCGGCACACACTTTCCTCCTAACACTGGCTTGATCCAGCATGGAACTACAATGCATATGCAGTGGATGCCTTGGTGGCGGCAAACCAGCACCACATCACACTGACTGAGCAGCTGCCATATTGGCAGGGTCATGTGACTACAGGTGAATCCATGGCACACCCCAGGGGCAGGCCATAGGGCACCCAATCACCTGTAACACAGTGCTGGGGGTGGGGTTGTGAGCAATATCCAAACATGGGTATGAGAAGCATGTCCAGGGAGCAGAACCACAGCAGGCAAACAGCAAGCATAGCATGGCAAAGTAACACAGCCACAGGGTGGACGTTGCCCTGCACCCACCCACAAACATAACCAAAAATCACAAATAACGATAATGCAGACATCCCCAAAGCACATCTCATGTGAATATTTCCATCCGGTGTGTGGTGAAACTCAAGTGTGTGGGATGCACAAGCATGATGGATTTGCAACCCAACACCAAACCTCGCAGGACACAGCATGCAAGGAACCCAGGACCTGATATGAAAATAACCCTGCACTAAACAAGCATTCCAGTGAATGGTCCAGCAGCAGAGATACGTGCACAGAAGGACCACCAGCTCACACAGCCTGACAGCATGCATCTGACACTTACAAAACAACAATCAGCACCAAAAGATCACCAAAGGTTCAGCTGCTGACTGTGACCAATCAACACATATCACCACTATGACACAATCATTCACCACCCTACCACTGGCACAACAGGACAGTACTGCAGCACATAACCAAACATACCCCCTGCTTTTTTACCTTACATCGGGTCCATGCTGTTGTGCTGTGCATCTCCACCAAACACTGTGCCTGCACATTTGCGAAAGGAGGGTCAGTGTCAAGTAGAGAGAATGGGGGAAAGGGTGCATGGAGAGGGTCCTGTTAACATTCACAGGGTGGCCGTAAGCCGACACAGAAAAGTGACCTGAAAAGGAGACAGATACATGACCATCAGTGAGCACCTACACAGTCACACACATACCACATGTAAATTACTACCTGGATGAACCTGGATCAACATTGAATTCCTACCTGAATGTCTTATCAGGTTCCATGGAAAACCAGCACGTCAGTTGAAGTCACTGAACATTTTATCCTGAACATGGCTCAGTCATCACAACTCCACTACCATTCTGAGCGGAGCAACTGCATGTGGCACCATATGGCAATGTTCATCCCAAAATGAAAAATAGTCATTGGGTGTGTGGAGTAAGTGGCGTGGTGAGGTGACAATCAAAGCAATAACGTAGTACAGGGGCACTGAAACACAGCATATCTTGACATACTCTAAACTAAGAGCCATCCTTTGGATCCCCACTTGAAGGGGGTTCCTAGCCACGCAAGGCCAGCGCTTGGTCCTCCTGTGCAGCTGCCACACATGACACTGATGCATGCAACAATCCGCCAAGCACTACAAAGTCCTGGTAGGTCTCTTTGTGTGTCTCACTCAAGTCAGACTTCATAGCTGCCCTCGAAGCATCCATCTGGTTGTTGATGGTGTCCCTCATGGACGACATCTGAAGACATAGAGTCTCCCTTGAGGCCTTCATCTCATCATGCAGGCATTCCCTCAAGGCAGATATCTCACCACACAGCGGCTGGAATTCCGCGCACACAGTGGCATCGGATGCAATGATGTTTTCAGCGAGGCAATGCAGGCCCCTGCCAATCTCCTGCATCACCTCACCCTGCTGCACAATTTCATTTTGGAAGAAGAAATTAAAAAGATAGTCCCTCTTGAACAATATTAAAAGAGATTAGATGAACTGGTGAATGAAATGAAAGCATTCAAAGAAGACCTTACAAAAGAATGAATCAGAAGGTTGAAAAAGATATTCAACAATTTACACATTTTGCATATACGCAGGAAAATTACTTTACTAAAGAAAAAGATGACCTAGGAGCAATTCAAAACCAAAGCAATGTCAAGAGAAGAGTAAGGTTTAGAGGAACATCGTGCAGTTCAAGTGAAGACAGCACAGGAGAAGGGACTAATATAGGAAGAAGAGAACGTAATTCCGACTTCAATGCAGGCAGACGAACATACAGAGGAAGACAAGTCCAGATGAGGAGGAATAGTAAAAGAGGAAATCCCAATACACAACAACATTTATTAGGACGGGACCAACAGGAATGGGATCCAGACCAAAGAGTCACCTGCAGCATGAAGACACTGTGGTAAACCTTTCCGATTATCATCTGAGTCGAATTGAGACTCAATCACTGGAAAAAGGACTCGGTTTTGTGACATAAGTTTGGGGAAGAGCTAACGGAATTTATGAGAAAAGGACACCTTAAACAATTCTTTGAAGACAAAGTGGATTTCAACGAGCCAGATAGTGGACCACACAACAAATCAAATTTCTGCCCCCCAGTACACTTGCAGACTGCGGAAGCCAGAGTGTTTGAAAATAGGGTATTACAGGAACTGGCAGTACTAGAAAAAGACACAGAAAAAGAGAAGACCTTCCAGAATCTGAGCCAAGAAGAGAAAACAACATTAAAGGGAATCCTATTTAATGAATCCATAATAATACGCAAAGCTGATAAAGGAGGAGCCACCGTTGTGCTTAATAGAAAAGATTACATCGAAGAATGTATGAGACAACTAGGAGATGGAAAAAGCTATCAGCGATTAGAGGACAATCCCACACAGTAATTGGAAGTGATGATCCATCAGAAAGTATCGAAAGCAGAGGAGAGGAGATGGATCACAAAGAAAGAAGCAGAATTCCTACAAGCAGAAAAACCGAGGATACCGCAATTTTACATCCTCCAGAAGATTAATAAATCTTTAACTAGAGCACCAGGGAGACCGATAGTGTCAGGTTGTGACTCGGTGTTAGAACCACTATCTAGGTTTGCTGACTACTTTATGCAACCAATGGTCAGAGAGATGTCCACTTTTGTAAAAGACACTACACAAATTATAAAGGAAGTCGAAGGGAGACCATTCAACCAATTGGAAGAATTTTTGATATGTCTTGATGTGGTATCACTGTATACCAGTATTCCGCAGAGAGCGTCACTCGACGTCTTGGAAGAAAGATTACTTATGGGGAACAGAGACACGAAAACTCCGGCCTCTTTTATCCTATGGTGTGCTGAAGTAGCACTGATGGAAAATTATTTCCACTTTAATGGATGCTACTATAAGCAGATACAGGGAACGGCGATGGGGGCTACTTTAGCCTCTAGTATCGCAAACCTTTATATGGAGGCATTTGGGAAAAGCATGATCTATGGAGACAACAACCCCTTCAGAAATAACATCCAAGTCTGGAACAGGTACATAGACGACGTTCTCCTCATTTGGAAGGGCGAAGAAAGTGAAGCAATCTTGTTCTTTAAGTGGCTGAATGGACAAAATCAAGATCTTAAGTTCACTGAAAATTACAGCAGAGAAGAAGTGAACTATCTGGACATAACAATAAAAGTGGACACCAATAAAGTAAAGCTTTATGTTAAACCATATAAAAAACCAACTGACCGTAATGCACTATTGCACTACACCAGCTTCCACCCAAACCATACGCGGGATAACTTGCCCTTCGGACAGTTTTTGCGGCTCAAGAAGAACAGTACCAACGTAGAAGACTACTGGGTACGGGCCAAGAGACTAAGAACGAATTTACATGAAAGAGGCTACCACAAAAATCTAACAAAACGGGCTATGAAGAGACCAGAAAACAACCATCGGGAAGCGATACTGGAACAACAATTGGTACCCAAAGAGAAAAAGAATGACAAACTGGTTTTTGTAAACGGTTATTGTAATTTGTCAAACCGGATCAGAAAAATTATACATCGAAACTGGACGATCATGGAAAAAGGCAAAAGCCCTGTGGAAAAACCACTAGTAGCTTTCCGAAGGAGTAGGACCGTGAAGGATCAAATAATGCGTAATTACATCACAAAGCAGTATAAAATTCAGCCAACACTGACAGAGACTTGGGGAATGAGAGCACCAGAGGGCCATGTCCCATGTGGCAGCTGTACTTGTTGTCCGCAAAAAAAAGAAATCAATACAAATAGATCTGGGACTAAGAAGTGAGTGGAAACAAAAAACATTAACCAATTGTAACTCTAAATTTGTGGTATATGTGCTATGGTGCCCCTGTACAAAAATCTATATAGGGAAAACTGAAAGAAAAATAAAAACCAGGATAACGCAACACAAAAGTTGTATAAGGAACAGAATTCATTCCGCACCGATGGTAGGACACTTTATCGAAATGATACATAAGGCAGATGAACTAAAGTGGTCTGTAGTATACCAGGTGCAAATGAGTAATGATATTTATATTGACAGGAAGAAATTACTGTCAAAAGAAAAATAACTGATCTTTCTAACAAAATGCTGTGAGACGGGTCTCAATTAGAGAGTAGAGTGATGAGACCAAACAAGACCATAAAATAATAAGGAGGATTTAACTGTAGTATGGACAAAAGACAATAAGTATTGGAATTTGTACCACACTGATTAGACAATTGAGAAAGAAGAGATCTAAAGTCCTTTTGTCAAACACGTGAAATGGCAATTTGAATCTCACATACTCACGGAGTAATGCACAATGACAATTGAGAAAGGGTAGATCTAAAGTCTTTTTGCCAAACATATGAAAGGGCAATTCGAATCTCACGTACTCATGGAGTAATGCACAATAACTAAAAGACTAAAAAACAGTACAGTAATATAATAAGGTTGATCTAACTCTAGTGTGGCCAAACAACAATAAGTATTGAGAGATTTAGGGCCTCATTATAACCCAGGCGGTATGGGGTTAATGGCGCTGGTAAAGGTGCTGGCGCCGTCAACACTGTACCACCTGATTATGAGGTCCCCTCGCGTGACCCGGTCTGGACGTCTGGTTCCACCAGACGTGCTGAGCGGGTTCTGCGAGGGGAGGAGGGAGCAAATAACGTGCCGCTCGTAATCGACCCGTTGTTTGCTCCCTCTCCCATTCCCATTCAGCCCTATGGGGGCTGAAATGGGAATGGGAAGGTCCGGCACCGGGTTCCTAGAAGGAGGAATTACCGGGCCCTCCGAACTCAGAATGGCCCAGTAATTCCTCATTCTGGGAACCCGGACCAGCCATGCCGCCAATAGCGGCATGTCTACCGCCGAGATTGTAATGAGGCCCTTAGCCAAATATGTTAAATATCAAACCGAATCCCAGATGCTCAATAATGGAGTAAGTTGAGTTCTAAAAGTAACTCGCGATAAAATGCCACAGGAATCAAATTATTACACCTCCACTCACTGGAAACTGAAATAATGTATAGGCAAACAAATACCGGGTATGACATCGCGGGACCATGAGACAGGAGCCTCGCCATCTGTGTGTTGTCTGTGGAGACTGGCTAGGTAAACACGGGATGTTGTGAAGAAAAGAAAAAAGGACCTGAAATTCAGGAATGATGACGCAACGGCGCACAATTAATTATGCGGAGTCGCGCCCAGAAAAAAAACGTTGAAAAATACACGGAAACAGCAATAGGCCTGAAGGAGGAACCAACTGATATGCGGGCACGCACTTCTAGATGGAACAGGAAACAATGAACGTCTACAGAGGCGAGAGAACGCCGGTGGTGACCCGCAAAACAGAGTGGCATTGTCTCCTGTGTTGAAAGTAAGTAAAACAATGGGAGTAGAGAGTTACACACCATAGGGGGGCTGAAGAAAAGAGCGTGAACATTTGAAGTGAAAATGTTTTTCTGTCTACCCCATTAGGTGTTTTGCCTTATCTAAAACCCAGAAGTTGACTAAGAATACTTTGGGAATCCTGGGTAGTCGAGTTCGCTTCCATGAAGTAAGTAATGAGTAACAGAAAGGATGAGAGTAACACTTGAATCTATAGTTAACGATGCAAAATTAACACGCATTATCGTGTTTCCTCTCAGTTGGGAAACATAGAATAAAAGGCGAAACTCACCCCAAGCACAGATCTATGGGGAGCCAGGATTAGCTGGGTGTCGCCAATGAGGTGGACCGTGAGAATAGGATCACACAACCAAGGTACAAATCCTTAGGATATGGAAATAGATGTGTTGTGTAGATTACACAAAAAGATAAGAATGACCTATCCTTTTGAGGTTGTTTGAAAGATGTATCCTTTTTTTGAAATAGGCAAATACAGAAATAGCACACAAGTGCCATGAATAAAGGTATCTCCAGAGATAGACATCTGGGATAAAGACTGAATAAAATAAACAAACTTGCGTACCAGAGCTAGGAGGTAAATAGCGTAACTCTACAGTAGTATGGGTATAGACAAACCAAATGTGTAAATAATGCCCGTTGAAGAACAGGGGAACTAATGCCAAGTGACGATAGGATAGGGTATCATGTAAATGGTACACCACCTTAAAGAATATTTTTTTCTGTGCCTGTGATAGTGTCCTCTACCAAGTCGTGCATGTTAGTGACAAATGATAGGAAGAAGATAGCATTAAATGTTCTCTTTCTTGGTAAATCATATACCCCTGATGTAGTAATATGACTACAGTGAAGTTGGCTAAGTAATCAAACCAATTTTTATATACTTACTTCTCGCAGATATCCTCTTGGAATTCTGGCCCAGACACGAGATGGATGGGAGTAGAACACAAGAGCCTTTACCAAGAAGTCCAAAGAGTACAAGAAGACCATAATGGTCAATACATAACAAACTGTTATAGTACCAAAATAAAACCCTGAAGAATTTCCTAGACTTGTGACAAACAACAAAGGAAAGAAACATGTTGGGTATTGTGGATTGTTGAATGACTCTATGTATGGATGACAGAAGTATGAATGAATAGAACGTTTCTGGGGATATTGATTACCCTGTTAGGATAGGTCATTGTGTACAACAAACTGTTAACTGTAAAATCTGTCCTCTTGATTAATTGAATAACAGTGAACCAATGTACTTGGTAACAGAGCGTTGTGTATGTTTTTCTTGGGATAATAGTGCCTAAAGTATTGGTAAATGTGAAATAATTGGTCTTAGAAAAGATGATAAATGTATTTTATTGATGTTTTTATTAAAAACAAACAAATTGATATTTTTGACAAAAAAATTGTTTGAAAGAGTATGTTGTAATTAAATTAATAAACAGCATACATGACTGAGCCAGATGAATAAGGTACTGGAGAAGCAAGGGACCCTTTAAACATTAGTGTTGTAGTTTTAGTCTTTTGACTCCCAGAGGGTTGCTTTAAAGTGGCCCAGATAAATATTCCCTCTAGTCTCTCAAAGTTTTGTGCACAATTTCGCAGACCACTTCCTTGTCCAAGTCAATCAAACCTTGCAGCAGGCATACGTCCACCACATGTATGAGGATGCCAAAAACGTGAGGATGTAGTCCCTGCCTGCCTGGTTGCCTGCACTGGCACGGTCTGTGTGTCCACATACAAACCACCACCTGCACAGACCACCGCCCACTCCACGACAAGGGTGGGAAATGCTGCAGGCACTGTGCCACTTGAAGCAGCAAGGCTCACCACAGGCAGGGGCACCGTCTCCTGTCCCCCATCAGGCTACATGTTCCCCTATGAACTCAAGGAAGAACATGCGGTCGGGAAAGCTGAGTTGCTGTTCATCCGCCATCTCCATCAATAAGACTGCCACATCATAGTCCTCCTCCTCCACCGATGAGGCCTGTGTAGGCATTCTGATGATCCTCTGCAATAGCAGCTGGTTCTCGCAGTACAATGCTGCCCTGCCACTGCTGGTGCCTGGTTGCACATCCCCTGACGTCCCCACTGGCACCTACTTCCCCTCAGCTGCAGCTGCACCTACACAAAAATAAGACAACACAAATCATGTCTACATCTGCGTACACACATGCCTCACTGTAATAGCAAGCAGCACAAACAGTAATAATCACCCACATGTGGCCATGGGCCATGATTAGGCAGTGGGCAGCAAAATCCAATACCTAAACCCGTCTGGACAGACAATGCCAAGATGACAGTCATCACCCCTGCAAATCTCACAGAAGCCTGGCAACTAGCTACAAAAGCACACAATGCACCTCAGACATGTATTGCAAGTTGCCAAAATGGCAGTCACCAGTGTGCATATACATGTACTTCAGAGCATGCAAACATCAAATACAACTGCATCCACAGACAACATGACAATGTTGCCAGCTACCAACATGATGCGTGCAGTGGATTCCCCCCACTCCATATGTCACTGCCATCGGAACCCTACTATTTTCAACGTATGACCTTGCATTGAATGCCATAGACATGCATGACCCTTTGCCAGTGGATTAGCCATTTGAGTCAACGTAACATTGGTGTCAAAAACTAAACAGACATGGCATAGTAACAGTTTATGTTGTTATGCAGTACATGGACACACATCAATGTCGACATTGGCATTCCCACCTAATACTGTATGGCGCAGTGACGTGTCCTTCACGCATCCAAATGACAGGCCACAGACCACGTACATTGGACCCGCATGTATGTACATCTGTAACATAACGCCCATGATTTGAATCCCACTGTGCACCACCAATTCACTCACACATTGACATGCAAAGTGTCGTCATCATCTAATGATACAGTCACACAAATCACTCACCCGCACCCTGTCCAAAAGTGTCGATGCCTCCGATGCCTACAACTTGTTCACTTGCAATGAGGCCAGATGAAACCTCCTCAAATGGCGTGAGCTCCTCAACACTTGGCAGACCACCACCAGTCGCCTGTGCCGAGGACACATTCGCACCCAGCTTATCCTTGGTCTGCCTGGTTAGGTCTTCCATCCGCATGTGCACCTCTTTCGCAGTGCCCCTCTCCACAGGCATTCACAAGGTTAGTCACCTCCTGCCACTTATGCACACGCTGGGCCATCATCAGGTTGCTTCCAGCCCTGGGGTACAGCTTGGAGTTGTGTTCCTTCACAAAGTGGATGAGGACCTGAATTTACTCCTCCTCAAATGTTCTCTTCCGGCTGTGGCCTACCTGTGGCACCTTCATCAACAGCGTTGGTGTCAGACTCTGCAAGTGGTGCGTCCCCACCACGTGGCAGCTGTGCTCCTCCCCTGGCATGTCTTACTGGTTGTCCCCTCTCCTTCACTGGTTCCCCCAGCCCTTTCAGTTCCCCTGCCATCCTTGTCAGTTGTTCAATAAGTATAGAACGGATGAATTTGCAGTTCTGCACTCGCTCTGTGTATTTGCAGATTCCGCCAGAAACGCCGTTCATGACTGTGCTCCGCGTCCACCGACCGTTACGCTGCACAGACGCTTCCTGAGCATGTGCCCACTATTCCGAGTGGTTCGTGCATATGCAGTTTGCATGGCGTAACACGTGTAACTTACGTCTTTCGGGCCTTCCTTCGTTTTGCACCTGGAGTTGGATGTGCACACCTCCAACTCACTGTGACTAGTCCTGGACACTTCTTGGCCTGCTTGCACACTCCTGGAATCCCTACAGCATGCATGAGATGCACAGTCTGCTCCAGGTGGACTGTGGTACGCCAACAATACATTGCTGCCTGCTGATACTCAGTGCAGGTGAGTGGCGGAATGCTGAAGGGTGAAACTGTTGATCTATAACTGCACACAGGGAGGAGTGGGATGATGTCACTCATGGGGAGTGGGTAACATTATGGGCGGCATGGTGTGTTGCGGCTGACTGCTGACCTATATATGGGCAGGCACATGTGGCATGGACACAGTTGCAGTGTATTGTAGTTGACTTCTACTTGGCCATCATGCACATGTAACCCACGTTGGCAGATGCATGAATTTTTATACTGAGGTGCCTACGGTGGTGGGCGGCAGAGACATGAACAGCTAGACATTGTGTTTGCATGTGTGAGTGTATTGTCCCATGCACAGGTGACACCAGGAACATTGTCACTGTCCACGTGTCCTTTATTGTCTGGATCGGTATTGGCTCCGGGAAGGGGGATAATGTGCAGTGACCATACTTGGAGCCCTGTGATGTGAGTGGGTGACATGTGGATCAAACTGAGTGTTGTAGAGTCGTTTGGATGATGTTTGTTCGACTTGTTTCTCTGTTACAGGTATATTCCAGTTCCTGTGCCAGCCCGCCTACATCACCACCAAAATTTCAGCTACACCCACCTCAACCGTCACGGGGCTGAGGGCCACCAACTTTTCGGGGGCAGAGGTTGCTGTACAGTTAGACCAGGTGCTCGAGCACTATGATGCCCTATTCCACCCGGAGCAGCAGCTTGTGGTGGTCTGCCAAGGCGGCAAATAGCAGGACATTGCCATGGCTGTGAACGTTGAGGGAGTGGCGACACAGACCGCTGACAACATCAAGAAGAGATGGGATGACATGAGGATCCAGTACCAAAAGAAAGCCAGAGCTACCATTAATGCTGGACCAATATCAGAGGGCCACTTTGGCGGACACCTTAGGATTCCAGCACTCCACCTCAAGGTCCTGCAGAGGGTGAACCCAGAACTTCACTACCAGGTCCCAGTGCTGCAGGAACAGATCAAGGCTGCAGGTGGGTCGACCCTGTCAGTTCAATGGGTCTGGATGTGTAGGACATGTGAAGCGTATGCAATTTGTTGTGGTTGATAGTCGCTGGACACGGCAGTGTAGTGTGACCAGGTGTTGCATGCATTGTTGTCCCAGTTACTTTGGCATTGCTGATGTTTTCTGTGTACATGGTGCATTCATGGTTACTCTGTGTGTATGTCCCATCAGTGTGTGGACCTTGGGAGAATGTGCCAAGGGGGTACTTGCACACAGCCCTGGTCTCGAGGGGTTGCATGTTGATGTCAGTGGTGTTGGGCCATGTATCACTGACAGAATATTATTCCACCTTCACATTCAGTGCCAATTGGTATGTTTACAGATGGCCCTATGTGGTCACGCATGAGGCAAGGGCACAGGCTACCATCTGAGATGTTGGATGCACATTCACCTTTTGTGAATTTTTGTGTTTGGTTGACCCTTCTGGCACCAGTTCATGGTAGAATGTTGGATGCTGTGAAGCGTGTGAGGGTGTGTTGTGGCCAGGATGGACTAGTATCTTGAGGGCTGTTGGATGGTTGACTTGCCAGGTGAATGTGGTGTTCTACGGAGGGGAGCTGTGACTCGGTCATGTCTGTCTTGTCCATGGACATGTACCGTGTATGGGTGCGGGTAGGGGGTCCTTGGTAAACGGTGGATGGGGATGTTTGTGTCGATGATGTAATGTTGATGGCTGCGTGTCTATGTGATTTCTTCCTGTCATCACGTTTGCCCCTTCCATGTAGCCAGTAGGATATGCAGAATGGTGTTCCTTGGACTGGCCACTTTTCACTCACTGCAGAGCCATGCATGATTAAATTGTCTGTTGCATCATGTGTTCCGTGCTCACATGTCTGTCCCTTGATGCTGTATCATTGGATGCGTGTTGTGATTGGGACGTGGCTTTTATATCTGTGATGGTGGCATGTTTCAACTGTGTTCTTGGGTCTTGCTCATGTGTACATGAATGCTGAAATGACTCTCCTCTCGCTCTTTCTGTTTAAGTGGAATCAAGCACTGAGGACGAGCAGGTGGCAATGGTAAGGACCTCAAGGAGGCTGCACAGACGGCATACACGGATCCACTTAATGACTTCATCAGAAGGACAGGTGTCAGCTGAGGCTTCATCTTCGGATGCACAGTACATTGCCATGGACCTGGAAGGTGAGTCCTCAAGGACAGAGGGGCAGGATGACTCTGCCTCTTACTCAGACAGGCAGGTTGGCACAGGGGTGCCATCTGGGTTGTCAGGGTCTGGTGCGGTTGAGGTGGAGGAGGCATTTGTGGGCAAGTCTGTGGTGTCAGGTGGTGTTAAGACATCTGATGTGTAGGCTGCAGACGTGCCTCTGGGACAAGAGGGTATGCAGGACACAGTGGCAGGGTCAGCCACTCACACTGTCCAGGGGCATTCGTCTACAGTTTTGCACAACGGTGATGCCACGACACAGAGTACACTGGCAGTGCATGCCGAGGATGCCATTAGGGATGCCGTGCTGTCCATTCTCGTCTCTGGCCTTAGCTGGCAAGTGTTTGCACTCAATGGCCTGGACATCATCCGTGGCCAACTGGTCACACATCATGGGCAAGTGTCCGACATTCTGTTCCAGATGGCTTGAGCACTGCTGGGTGTGATCAACATGGTACAGGCATCACAGGTCACATCCACCTCCTCCTCAACTACTATGCCCGGGCACCCACAAGTGTGGACTCCATGCAGGCAACCACTGCAAGATCGTCTTTCCACGTTCACCTGTTTGCTGCCCTAGTTCCACCTTCGCAATCTGTGGAGATGCAAGTGCACACAGGGGCATTCCACTGGTACTGGGCTCATCCATGTCAGGCACACGTGACAAGGCGGTGCAGGTGGACATGGCATGTGTGGAGAGTGGGTGGCCAGAACTCCCCTCCAGGAGTAGATCATCTCTCTTGAGGGAGGCCTAGTGCCAGAGCAGGCTGCCAGATGGAGGGAGGAGTTGCACCAGCTGAGGCTTACACGCCGGCGGTTGGAGGCAAGGTGTGCCCAATGGACATACTTCATCTGGCAGGGGAGTATGGTGACAAGGGAGCATATTTGAGTGGACACAACATGCCAGCAACAGGGCATTTGGCAGCAGGAGGAGAGGTGCCATGTTGTGGAGGAGGCAGCTGACAGGGCCAGGAATCCTGCACGTGCAAGGGCGAACGCCTTATGAGCAGAGATTGTGGCTGGGAGCAGGATGGCTGCAGAATAGATATAGCAGGCAACTGCGGGAAGTGGAGGCGGTAACAGAGGCTCCATTGAACCTGGAGTGTCCGGGAATGGGACAGCAGCAGTGACTGTATATTTGTTTTGGTTTTTGTGTTTGCATCTTTGATGTTGTTTTTGGAGGGAGAATTCCTGTGACTTTCTTTTAGTCTTTGTACCATTTTTTTAGATGATTTTCAATTATATAACAGTTGCGTCTTTGGTTATATGGGATTCCTGTGTTTTTTTGTCATTTCTTGAAGGGGACAATTGCTTTCTGCAACGCTCATGTGTGTGTGCTGTCATTTATTGTGTGGCATGTCATACTTGTCTGCTTTTGAGGGGTCATGCCACGTGATCATGTGGCATGCTTCTCTGTATTCATGTGTCATCACTCAGCATGTCATGGCGTAAATTATGTTCTGTGTGGCATTTGTACATGCATGGATTCACTGTGCATGTGGGATTTAGGGTTTACATGTGCACATTGCTAATAGGCATAATGTGTGCTGTTTGCTGGTGAGGGCGGTGGTGGTGGGGAGTTTTGATGCTGGTCATACTGGTTGTTCGTGTGGTGCTACATGGCGTTTATTCCACAGATCGTCATTAGTCCAGGTGTGTTTCCTGTACGGTATGTGATTGACTCTGTGTGGGGGTGGTGACTGTGCCTTACTATGCACATGCTGCACATGCATGTTGCACTGTTGACCCATTTGCTGATGTTATGTGGTTCTTGTATATGGACACTGATCACATGTGTTTGGTCGATGTGTCGATGTGCGTGTGCTCTCATGGCCAACATTACTATCTGCATGGTGTGACATGTGTGTCACAGGTGTGTTGGGTGTGGTTTTGTTGTGGTTGATGCGGTTTGTTGCTCAGTTTTTTGGGTGGTCCCAGTAATGGTCACTATCTTGTTCAGTATATGTAGTGTCATGGTGTGTGCTGCCGCATTTATGGTTTTGTGCAGGTTCAATTAATTTCGCACCATGGCTGCTAATGCATGTGTTACTCAACAAATGGCACGCCAACGTGTGTGGGTCTGATGGGTGTATGGATTGAGGTGTTTGTGGATGTATGTGTGTTTGTGGATGTCGTCACCTCCATAGGCATCTATGATTTATGGCGACATTGGTTTATCCATGGCATACCTCATGTGTGACACATCTGTCTAGTATTGTTGTCTGTCCGACTTGTGCACTTGGGTGGCTGGGGATGTGATGGCACACTGGTCACTTAGACTTCTAGGGATGGTGTGAGGGAAAAGTTTTGTGGATGTGTTAATACAATCAGGCAGTTGTCGTCCACCATATTTTGTGTGGCAGGGATTGTCAGGGTTTATTGCTCAGGAGGGGTGTTATGGTGAACATGTTGTTGCACCCGCCATACGGTGGGATTGTCATTAATTGGGGTGGTGCCGGATTCCAGTGAAACCGTATTTGTGGACACTCATTTGTGGGGACACACACACCGGTTGTTGGTTAGGTGTTGTTTACTCTAGGTCCAGCCACGTGTCGCAGTGGGGTGTTGTGGTTACTCACTAGAGGCTTTGCTGCTTCTGATAGTATTTATGGGGAATTGAGCTGTGTGCTGGAATGCAGTGTATTTTTCCTCACAAATGTCATTGATGACTTCACTGATGACATCACATATCTGGGCCACTTGTTTTTGTTCACTGACATATCTAGGCCAGGTGGTTTTGTTCACTGACGGTTAGAATATTAACGTTCAAAAGGTACTACATATCTAGACGTTAACCTTGTCATATGTTCTTAAAGTACTTTCCTTAGGGTTTGATCTCAGCTCACGATGCACATACATGGGGCAATAAGCAGGCCTCAAACACAATTTATTTATATATATGAAGATAAACTTAAATGTTATTAACTTGTTCTGGTGATGCTGTTTCTTTCTTCCATACTTTAGTTTCCCTGTATGTGCCTCCGATTTGCATGCATTGTAGGTCTTCATGTGTATTGTTTGTACTAGCATAAGTGTTTAGTAAGTCTTGCATTGATAGCTAGTTATTACATGTTTAACATTACACAAAACTCTGATACCTTAGCATTCATTATTTTACTATCCAAAATTACAAGATTATAAATATTGTACTATGGTGCATGCTGCAGTCATTGCCTGTGCTTTTGTATGATTAGGTTTCTGTATTAACAACAGCACTCCAATATAATGTATTTTTTTTAGATTAATACATTCTTCAATAGATTAAGTAGTTCATGGTAGGTCTCCCGATCACCCCTGACATCTTGTTACCAACATTATAAAAACAACCCCTTGCAGGGACATTTTATTAACATTAATTTCATATGCGATGTCATCAGTGATGTCAACAATGACAGTTGTGATGTCATCTTTGATGTCCTGGGTGTTAGTCTTAGCAGTGCACGGTGGTGGTGCAAGTCATGGTCGCTTAGCTTACCATGACTGGAAAATTTCTGAGGTTTTCGGTTTTACTTGTAACCATAACGTCCCTTTAACAAAGTTTTTTCATTGAATTTCATAGGTGTATATTAGTGCAACTTAACCATAACATCCCTTTAACAAAGTTTTGTCAGTGAATTTCATAGGTTTTTATTAGTGCAACTTAATCATAACATCCCTTTAACAAAGTTTTTTTTCAGTGAATTTAATGGGTTTTTAACAGTGCATGCTAATTTCGTACAACTTACTAATATAATATTTACCCAACTATAGCAACATTTTTGTCCAATTTACAATGTTTCACCTTAAAACTCTGCCATCCTATCCCCACCCTCTAGCATCATTTTTAACACATCTATACAATTTTTGCAACTTTTCAACTGTTTTTGTGTCCGTCAATGTTCGCAGACTTCTGACGTCATGGCAGACCTTCCGGACAGTGTGACGTGACCACACGCTTGTGCAGGGCATGATGATGCGTTTGCAAACGCATCCGCACATCACGATCGGGTCTGTGCTTCACGAATAGTTCGAAACTGCATTTTCTACTGATCCAGGAACTTTCAAGCTTAAAATATTCCCCTTGCACTGTTCCTACACCGATTCTTACTCATTCTTCATTAACAATCTAGTACAGAGCACATACTTGGAAGAATATTAGCAAAACTGGTATTTATCTTAAAAACGACATCAGCTATTGCCATCCCTCCTCCCAAAGAGCCATCACCACCAGCTGGAGGACCTACACAACAAAAAAGTGCAGTACTTCCAAAGACAATGAAGAGGACCAAGAAGATGAGGTAGAGGAAGTGCCTACCTCTAGCACCAATAGGGAATCATGGGTGTGTCACTTCATTACCACAGTTGGGAATGTACCAAAGGCTAAAGTTACCAAACTGAAATGCACTGAGTGCAATGTTGTACTCAGTCACAGACTACCTGGACAGTACTCTTACACAACCATCTCCATGCGCCGCCACACACAATCCAACCGCTGCAATGCTCTCAGAAAGGCTGTTCCTTTCTTAGCAAGTAGTACGCTGTCTTCTTCCACCTCATATTCGTCAACCAGTACTGTAACCACACAGCCTACTTCTGTGGGACACAAAATCCCACCAGCTACCTTGTAAGCAATAAAAGAGGCTGTTGATCCATATGTTTCGAAGACAAGAGTCCTCGGTATATACTGCAGCACACCACTCTGCAGGGGGGACCCATTTCGAAGTGCTTTTGGAGCTGTAATCAAGGAACATGAGAAATACTACCCACTACCTTAGATATAGCACACACGAAACATCTTCCCCTGTCCACCTGCCCCTCCACATTAGTGTTTGGTGCCTTTTCACTAATTTCCCCCCCACCTTACATTCTAACTTCTCATGCAAAAAAAAAATAATCAAAAAACAACACAAAAAGTTCCTTTAGGAACCACCTTTTACAGTTGAAAAATAGAACTAAAATAAAATCGTATAGACTCCATCTACTTTACATTTCTCAGTAAACTACATAGACTGAGTGAGATTTTTCAAAATTTCCATTAGCATTTTGTGTTAGGCTTATTGGGAATAATGTGGTGTTCATACCCCATCCCATGCACTGAAATGGGGATAACGGCCCGCCAGCCCAAGTTATCGGCCCAAACGAAGTGAGGGCAGATAACGAAGGCTCTGGACCGTTATCCCCTATTCCAGCTCCTGCAAAGAGGGATGAAGGCCATTAGCACCACGGGCTGCCAAAGCAGTAAACTGGGGTGCTAATAAAAAGATTTTCCTTCCAACACCGGGACGCACGTGGCGCCCCACTAAGGAAGGAAAATCCTTTCCCAAAATGGAAAGGGAAGGCGGGCCCCGTACAGAGCTCCTCTTCCCTTTCCATGGCAGCCTGCGGTTGTGGGGCAGCCTGCGCTAGCAGGCCTGTCGCTATGGTTAAGTTGCTAAACCCCTAGGAAGAACACTTTTTGAGCGGCTTATAACTTCACCCCCTGTCCCCGGAACGAATCCTCACGAAACTTTGCATAGAAAGTATATGGCCCCATAAGATTGAACCTGCGAAGTTTGGTGAGGTTTTGTCAATGGGAGGGTAAAGTTAAAGAGAGGGCCCAAAATGTGTTTTTTTTCCCAAAGACGCAATGGAAAACAAATTTGCTCATGTCTACAGCCCAAACCGCTGGATGGATTTTCTTCAAATTAGCAGCAGGAGCGGCGGCTTGGTCCCGAAAGTGTGCTTTTGTAAATTTGGTTTAAATCTGTCCAGTAGTTTTATTTAAAATGACTAAAAAGCAGGTAAAATAAAATTGTGATATCTGGGTTCGGTCCACGGACGGGCATTTGATTGGCCTAGAGGGCAACGTGATGTCAGCGGACATTGGACACGCCCACAGATTGGTCAATACAAAACGCGAGGAGCGTCATTTTTTTTAAACGCCTGCCATGTTGGATTCGCACACAGCGCCCGTTGTCCATGAACATTGCGGTAAAACCATATAAAAAACAACATTGCACTTGTTAAACTAATGAAACAATCTCTGGGGAGGTGAAGGATGATGTGGATGGGATGGAATATGGCCTTGAAAGTCGAAAAAATTGTGTTTTTCTTCTCCGATGTCCACAAACAGTCAGGGGGCAGTCCTGTGATGTTCGTAAACATATTAGATGTTTGGGGGCATCTATGCATATTTGTGCATTACCAGGTTAGTGAAAAGCAGTTTTTAAATGGCTTATAACTTTTGTGCAGCTCAATGAAACTGCATGAAATTTCGGAATTTCATTCTAGACCGTATTGTGAATGGTTTTGGAAAGTGCAGTGCTGTTTTGTCAAGAGGGAACAAAATCAGAAAGTTGATGGTGGTTTTAGAGTCTGAATAATTTCATGGCTAGGAGTTCGTAGCCTGGTGCAGTTTCCATTTTGCATTTTTTGAACTGCAAGGCGGCTTTAGCAATTATGCCGACACCTCCTCTGGTGGTCGCCAGCCTGTCGGTTCTAAGGATAGTATAATCGATAGGGATGTCTAGTGTGAGTAGTGGACCTGAAGCTGGGTGGAGCCAGGTTTCGGTCATGACTAAGAAGTCAAGTTGCAGCTCTAAGATTAAGTCATGAACGTCAATGGCGTATGCGCCTAGGGATCTAACATTCAGTAGGGCACCTTTAAGACTGGGTTTAGGCGGAGGTATGTGTGGTGCAGTGGGTGGAGGTTGGGGGTGGGCTGTGCTGTCTTGATGTGAAGTGCAGTGAGCACTCAGAATTTTGGGATGTGAGAGGGTAGGAGTCTTGTGGATGGAGGGAGTAGTGTGTGTTTGCGCTTGACTGCAAGTGACACTACTGTTACGGGGAGGCAGACTAGTCTGGAACCTAGTTGAGGTGGGGCAATAGGAGGACCATGGGGATAGTCTGGTTCTCCTTAGTGCACCCAATATGGGTCTGGTGGATGCAAATTTGGTATTTTGTGTCTTTGAGCGGAGGTGTGATCAGCGCATGGCGCCTATAATCGGTAATGTATGTTTGGTTATGTCGGGGTTGTTGTTAGGGATGGGAGGGAAGGCTGATATGTTAGGCAAGAATGGTGTGAGGCAGTGAAGACGATGGTGTCTGGGGCAATGGATGCATACTAGGCCTGTGCCTAGATGGAGGAAGGTACCCTTGGAGCATGGTTTGCTGTTCATGGTGCTGTTGGCCTGTAGAATGGAGGTGATAGGCTTGAACTGCGTGGTAAGCTGGATATACTAGTAACAGGAAGGCTAGCATGGCAGTAGGAGCTGGGATGGAGGCTTTGGTACATCTGGTAGGCATTTGCAATGTACTGAGTATGGTGGGCGAGAAGGTAGAATTATTTACAAGTGTTTACTATGGGGCACGAACTAGGGTGACTGTAGCAGTTGTCTAATTGGACATAGCATGCTAGATGGAGCGACTGTCATGAGAGGTTGGAGCAATAATTGGAATAATTGTTTTTTATAGCCGAATAAAGTTATGTTTCAACACATATAATCACGGCTTGTCTTTTCATTTTTATTTGTCAGCTAGTGCAAGTGGAACACAGTCATGTGACCCCTGTTCTGTCATGCCCACCAGATGATTTTCTTTTTTCATTCCTTTTGCCTGTTTCAGTATGTGCCTTCCAATTGGAACATGTATTCAATCTTTTCTTTCACTTTCAGTAGTTCGCCCAGTACAAGTGGAGAAACGTTACCGGACCTCTGCCGTAATCTACAGCCTGTCACTACTTGCCTTTTGCTGGTCATTCACCTGTCCGCCCCTCCGTTCGTCTATTAAATCTTAGCTCCTAGAGCACCTTTTGCCTGCACCACTGAAGGAAGCAAAGGTTAGGCAATTATGGGCCTCATTACGACCCAGGCAGAAAACCCTGGTGCTAATAGCACCATGGTCCATGCCGGTAATTTACCGACTCCGCCATAGAGAAAGGGGGAATTACCACCCCATTACAAGGTTGGCGGGGAGGTAATTCCCCCTTCCCCATTCCCATTTTTGACCCATAGGGCTCAATGGGAATGGGGAAGGCGCTAAGTATGGTACCGTACTTAGCACCAAGGTCCCTTTGCGGGTCCCTACTTTAACGGCTGGTGTAGACCAGCCGTTAAGGTCAGGTCCCGCAAAGGGACCTCGTAATCAGGCACTAATGGGATAACGGCGCCGCAGCCTTTTACGGCGCCATTAACCCATTAGCGCCAGGGTCGTAATGTGGCCCTATGTGTGCTCCTGTTAGGAACTGGGGGGAATCTGCGTCCTTATAACTTGAACCTCTGGGAATCTGAACCATGGGTCTCACGCTGATCACTGTATAGGCCTTCACCAGCACCAGACAATACAAACACCATGGGCCTCATTACGACCCAGGCGGTAAGTTACCGCCTGGGCCGTGACTTTACCACCATGGCGTAAACTATGTTTACGCCATGGTGGTAGGCGGACTTACCGCCCCATTCCGAGGTCGGCGGGGCGGTAAGTCCCCAATCCCCATTTACCCTTCCCCATTCCCATTTTTGCCCCATAGGGCATAATGGGAGTGGGGAAGGCGTTAATTACGCCACCGTAAATTACGGTGGCGTAATTAACTCCATGGTCCCTTAGCGCCATGGATTTTAACACCTGCTAAAAGCAGGTGTTAAATCCGCCATGGCGCTAAGGGACCTCGTACTCAGGCGGTAAGGGTCGGCGCTGTTTACGCCACCGTAAACCCCTTACCGCCTGAGTCGTAATGAGGCCCCATATATAATTAATAGTGACATGGACACCACAACCACCTTAGATACATCACGCTTGAGCCAACCAAGATCCCCCTACAAGAAACCAGATTCTGATGCTCTCTTGACTACTAATCAATCCCCCAGAAATCTGGCATCACAGACATCAGCGCCACCTATGACCTGAATATAACCAAAATCTGTCAGGCACCCACCTGCTGATAGAATTTTGAACTTGCAAATAACTAAATATATCATTTAGCCTACATTGACCATACATTATTAGGGTTGAACAACCCAAAAATGTCTTTTTGAAGTGTTCATCCTTTCTGCTACCAACGGTAAGGGCTACAAGCACCTGGTGAAAGCAGAAAGTGGCCATACATTGCAGCAGGCGATCCTCTTCCATCCCCATGGTTATGTGTCTGCTAATAATTGACTGTACATGACCAACAGACAGGGCCGGCCTTATGCGTGGGCAACCCGGGGCACCGCCTGGCGTGCCATTAGCCCCCCAACATGCCAGCTCGGGGGAGTCTTTCAAGGGCTTCCCCGGAGCTGCCGTAGTGGGAGAAGGCTGCTCAGGCAGCGGAGTGGGGAGTTAAGAAAAAATTGGCACCCCTTCGACCAACCCACCCCCGCATTGAACAGGGGCACGAGGTGGGGCACATTTTTCTTACATCGCCTGGGGTGCTGCCGCCGCTAAGGCCGTCACTGCCAAAGAAGAGGTATAAAGTACGAGCAGTAGGACGAAAGAAGCCATACAATGGCCCTCATTACGACCCAGGCGGTAAGTATACAACATTACCGGCATGGCGTAACTAACGTTTACGTGCTGGGTCAAAGCCGTAAAAAGCGGGACATTACGACCCATCGTGCACGAGCATTACGCCATGCCGGTAATGTAAACTGCGCCATGGCGTTAATGCCCCCAAAACGGCACCTACCGGCATCGTATGCCGCGCAAGGTGCACCACCGCCACCCCGACCACCGTTCATAGCGGTGACCGTAGTTAGCGGTCACCGCAATTAGCGGTGACCGTAGATAAGCGGAACCGGAAGTAGCGTCACCGCGGCGGAACGGGAAAGAGCACGGCGGCCATCTTTAAAAACACAATCCATTGGCATCCTCCGCAACCACTGGACATCCGAGCCTGAGACCCGGCAAATACCATCAGCAACCTTCTTCCTGCAAGAAAATGCCTAAAGTGGTTAAAAAAGCCTGTGACCGCCAGCGGCAAGACCGCTTCACCAGAGAGGAGCTTACCATGCTTGCGGAGACCCTCCAGGAGAACGCCGCAGTGGTATTCTCCAACCAAATGACCAGACCGGCCATAGCCAAGAAGAAGGCCATATGGGCACTGGTAGCTCAGCGGGTTAGTGCCTTGGGAACAACACCCCGCAATGTGAGACAGTGCCGCAAGCGGTGGGACGATCTCCGGCTCAGAGTCAGGAGCATACTATCGGCAAACAGGAACCTGGCCACGGCAACCGGGGGAGGATCGGAGTCCCCTATTAAATTGCAGCCATGGGAGGAAATCTGTGCCTCCACCATCGGAATGGAGAGCATAGAAGGAGTAGGAGGAATGGAGAGAGGAGCCCCGACATCAGGCGATGCAGGTAGGTGGCTCAAATCAAGCCATGCAAAATTCACCAAAGTCCATTCATGTGAAGTACAATGTTGCCCCATAGTGTAAATGCAACACATCAGCAGGAGACTGCCCACAGATACATCCGATCTCCACCCTGTACACATGCAGTATGCACACCCTAACTGCAGGCTCCCACATACCTCCATGCTACTTCCACACAAAAGGGAGACAACCTGTTTTCCCCTGCCTCAAATGTGCCGCATGTACTAACTGATAAGATGTCAGTCGTCACAATGCCCGCCCAATGTCCGCAGACCCATCAATAACATTTTCCCTCCTTTGCTCCACCACAGGCTCAAATTCCGACCTTGAGGATGAGGACACCACTGCCTCCACACCCACCAAGAGGGCCAGGACAACTGTGCCAACACCACAACCCTCCACCTCTGCCGTCCCGAGGAAAACCCCACAGCAGCCAAAATTCATGCCAGGAAAACAGGACAGGGCACTGACAGCCACCCCAGCAGGCAACACAGAAGCAGCAGCAGCAGCAGACATTATCCAAATCGTGCCCACAGAAGGGACAGGCTCTGCTGCAAGCAGCACTATTGGGGAAACTGCTGCCATTGCAGCCTCCTCCGATAGCGAAGCAGGGATCATTGAGGATATTGATGTCGGAAGCCCCACTGCCCACCCTCATTCCCCCTACCTGTCCCTAAGCAGCCCGCATGCGGATGCCACACAGGGGCAGTTAGAGGATGAGGATTGGCCAGGCTCTCCATCCCCGCTGCAGGAGGTGAGCAGCCCAATGGGAATACCACTGCCATTAGCTATGGGCCAGAAAGAACAGCAAAGCCTGGAGGAGATTGTCACCCGGCAGCAGCAACTATCCTCGCTCCTCAATGAGCATGTTGCAGAATGTGGGGGGTCAAGGGCAGCAATGGAGAAATGTGCGGAGACAGTGAAGGCTGCTATAGAGTCCTCCACAAAGGACATCTGCGCAGAACTCGCCGCTGTGCGGCACGCCATCACTGAACTAGTGCAGACAATTCGGGACATGTGTCCAAATGAGCAGGCAGGAACCTCCTCGGGTGCCAGCTCGACACCAAGCAGCCCCATCCGCCGATCGGGGAGGAACCTGTGCAGCACAGGCAGGGGTGCCCCGGGGGCCAGGGGAGGGGGCTGCCAATAGTGGCCGGACAGTGGAGAAATCCTACATCAGACACTGCTGCACAGACTTACTCACACCTTTGTAGGGATTCCAGGGGGGAGGATGGAGGGGGGAGTGGGTGTGTTGGGGAGTTCAGGGGGGAGGGTGGAGTGGGTGTGTTGGGGAGTTCAGGGGGGAGGGGGGAGTGGGTGTGTTGGGGAGTTCAGGGGGGAGGGGGGAGTGGGTGTGTTCAACAAAATCACTTTCACAATACACTTTTCATATTTGCACAAAACAGATGTGTGGACATTGCTCATTGCGTATGTGTGATTTATTGGTAAACAGTCCCCAGTGTCCATATAGCAGACGCACATAGTGCCACAATCGTCATCTCCAGGTGACACCCCCCATTCGCGTGTGCTAGAATAATTGGTTGATCAGAGTACTACGCATTTCACGCCCTTCCTGTGCATCGCCGCCTCCATGAGGTGCAGCCGAATCCCCACCTTCACCATCCTCATCGTCAGGTGGTTGCAGTTCTGCTTCAGGGGGTAGGGGCACATTGCGTCTGACGCACATATTGTGTAGCATGACACATGCCATGACGATCTTTGCCATCTACTCATGGCGGTACAGGAGTGCCCCACCAGACCTGCTGAGGCAGCGAAACCGTGCCTTCAATAGGCCAAATGCCTGCTCAATCACCGCACGGGTACGTGTATGTGCACGGTTGAAGTCCTCCTCGTGCTGGTTCTGTGGGTTCCGGACTGGTGTAAGGAGCCACCTATTCAGGGGATAGCCTGCATCACCTGTATGTGGGCGAGAATGTATGTGTCAGTCATGACGTCTATTTCAAAACATGACGTGCCACCATGGCTTGCATCCAAATGTTACTTCGGACCTCTTTTAAATGCACTAATTGATTCACACTATGCGACCAGTATATGCTCATGGCTCTTATGGAATGTTGTGCATGCCATCAACCAATGTATGCAGGGGGGTCAAGTGCCTTGTGAGTGTCCATCCACTGTGTTCGTTCATGCCGTTTGTTTTGGTGGCCTGGCACGTGTCCTGTGAGGTCAACGCTCACATCATTGCAACATTGCTGTCAGCCTCATCATGACCCCAGTGAGCAATACTGATGTTGATAGGGACATTTTGTGGGCCTTGCTGTCTGTGTGATGGTGTGTTGATGTTTCTGTCCGTCATGTGCCTCATTCGTGCGCAGTTATGGGGACAGGCCTTTCAGTGGATGGTGTCTGGTGACGTGCATGTAGGTGCATTTCGTTGAGGTCAATGTGGTGTGAATTGGTACAATGCACTTGCAGATGGTTGTGTCATGGTTGGGGCACACACCTTCATTCACGTGGTGGGGCTGCATACATCGGGCATTAGGTTTAGTGGTGTCAGCTGAAGTTTGTGCTGCTTTAGGGTATGATCTGGCTCCGTTGTCTCTGCTACTCACAGCCAGGTGGAGTATTCAGTAGGGGTGGGATGGCGGTTGGTGTTTCTATCATGCTGTCAATGTCGTTGTGTATCATGTATACGATGGTGGTGATGGTGTCCCGGTCCAAAAAGTACAGGGTGTGGATCTGCTCAGCGGTGAGGTTGAATGGACTGGCTCTGATGCGTGGGATTGTGGGCTGCCTGTGTGGTGCCACTGGCTGTGCTGGTGGGGCTTGCTGGCCCTGCCTTGCCCTCCTTCTCCTCCTGCGTCTCCTCTGTGCAGCCTATTGTTGTTGTTGTTGTAGTTGAAGTTGTAGCACTTGCATTGCTATCAGGTCCTCCAGCCCCAACATTGCTAGTCCTATTGGAATCATTGTGGAGTGTGACTGGGTCTGGGAATGGGTTGGGTGTGCTCTTTTTGTACTTCCTGACTCTGTATTGCCTCCACCTGTGCTGATTCTGTGCACCTGTGGCAGCTGGATTCACTGCACAAGGCCCTTTGCGGTTGGTTCGCGATGGCGTACTTAGCACCATGGCGGTAAGGTACTTAACGGGCTGGGTGATGGCGTTAGGTGCATGTCCGCTTGGGTCGGCATTCGCGTACCTTTCTGCCATGGCGCTAAGTACGGTGTGGGAGGTCGCGTGCGCGCGCCATTGGCGCAGTTAGCGGCAGCGTTAACTACGATGCCGCTAATGGCATCGTAGTTAACGGTCACGGGTCATGATCGGACCTAGCGGAAAACGATGGCGGTAACCATTTACCGCCATCGTTTTTCACTTAGCGCCAGGGTCGTAGTGAGGGCCAATGTGTTTAAAATAGTCATTTAATTTAAGAAGCTTCAGAATTGTTTATAAACTTGTTGACAGACAATTTCCTTCATTGAAGATGTTGCCATGTACATGGACTAGAGTTGTACTGGACATAAATTCAAAGGTCCAGATACTTGTTAGGCAGAATCCTGTGCAGTTCCCTTAGGGAGCACTACAGAAGATTAAGACTACAGGTATGAGCAATACATCCCCTTTGGTGTCAGTCTGTACCACAAAGATTTAGTAGCTGTGGCTAAGCAGTCAGACTTACCTCAAGAGGGAGATGAGCAGTATTCAGGGTTTACACAGTAGGCCTTCAGTACTATGGCACAAGGAAACACTGACCAAAGCTTTGTATTAAAAAGAATATATAGATTTATTTTACAGACTTCTAGTTAAACACATTTATTACAGTTATTAAGCAAGTTAAATGTAGTCAAAGAAAGTATACACAACTCCCTAGTTAAATTGTAGACAAGTTTGAGCAAGAGTGAAAACTGAGCAAAACGGCACAGTGAAAACCAAACACAAATGGCACTCTAGCAATTTCTCACAAGGGAGGGAAAGCACAAGTTATACAGAAATGTCTTCTTACACACCCTAGCAACACTTCCCATAAATGTGTGAATCAGTTTAGGCAAGGCAGTATTTTAGCATGAAGAATACTTAAATGAAACGAAGCAAAATGGCACTTCACAGGTTATAAAAGTGGGAAGTAAAAAGGTGGTCATAAGAAGTTTGTGCACCAACACAGTTCTAGTTGAGAAGCAATCTAGAGAAGGCAGTTCCAACAAATTTAGCCAGAGTCAATAGGCTTGTGCCAGAGTCAGTGGTACAGGGCAAGGGCCCAGGAGCAAAATGTTCTTGTAGCTGCAGTCAAGTCTTTGGTTAACAATTCAAAAATGTGGATGCAGAAGGTGAAAGACAATGTTAAAAGAGAGGGGCGGCCAACCCAACAGGTAGGAAAAGGATTTAAAACACCTTTAGCTCTACCACGCAGACAGGGCAGCCTGGCGGAACAGTGTACCTTTAAAATGAAGAAGTGGCTCCTGTGGTGGCGGTTGTTCCTGGTAGTTCCTGCAGTTCGGGGGATCCAGCAGAGGAAGAGAGGCTCTCCTCGTGGAGGAAGGTTCAAGTTACTGCACTACCCAGGGATGAAACCAGCCGCTTTGCTGCCCGACTAATAAAAGGTACGCTCCTTTAAATCGTGGTCCTGGTGGACTGGTGCCTGGCTATCCAGCCTCTGAGTACAGGGTACTGGCGATTCGACCGAGGCAGGTCCGGGAAGGCAATTGGCAAACTGGTTGACCCCACCAGCTCAAGGGAAGAAGGCTCTTGCAGATGAAGATCTTCTCTCGTCGTGTGGAGAAAAGTGGCGAGACGCTGCAGCAGGGCTTCACCGGTGGTTCAGTCGTTGCAGATGTCTTTGGCTTCTCTCCTCTTCGGCTTCTTAGTTCCAGTGGCGGCGTCTTGCTCTTCCAGTCCTCAGGAACCTGCTCTGATGCAAAAAAGATCCCCATTCATACAGCCTAGCTGTCACTCACACAGTGGAGTGGTCACCTTGGCGGGAGACCCTCCAGCCTATCAGGATAGAGTGTGACATGATTTGCTGAGGCAACCCGGTCCAGGGGTCCTACTCCCCCTACCACACAATGGACCCAGCCCAGAGTCAGTGGCACCGAAAGGAGGGCTTCTTGGCAGAAGCCCGCCAAAAGGATGAACAAAGGATCCCCGACCAGGGTTAGGAGTTTAGAGAAAGACTCAAGAAAGAAGTTATATTAAAGTTCTGGCAAATAAAACCTACCAGAGTAAAGTTAATATTAAAATACACCGCCGGTATGTTAGAGGCTGTCAGAAAATGTGATAGCCCCGAACAATGGGAAAATCCCATAGGTAAATATTTGCGGTCGAATATTTGCGGTAGTAACCACTGCCTCCAGCCAGAAACTTTTGAGAGAGGGACTGTACGGTACCCTCTCGAAAATGAACATAAGGGAAAAACTATTAACCCTTCCCAGTACCTCCATAGTAAGATGGGTTTTACTGGTTTGGTTCACAAAAATTTACTAGTAAAGTCAATGGGGACTTTACATGCCGGAGACAGTAGTCAGTCCCAGGGTATGGAGTCTATGTTTGGAGGTCGCTACAACACCTCTGTGTCACTGCACGGAGGGTGCTGTGTAACACATGTGAATAAAGATGGTTCCTATGGAGGTGAGAGAAACCCGTAGACATTAAACACAAAAATAGCCTAGAACACACATAGCAAAAATGCCTAAGAGTGGGGAAAAGAGTCTCACTCTTAGCAGGAGAAAAAAACAAACCCTTCAAATCCAGCAAAGCTGCTGGGGGACTCTATGGGTATGGGAAATTAGCCATAGAATGAAAATTCTCCCTAACACTTGCGTACAGGTGAAGATACAGCAGGACAATAATTTCCAGGTTCAGGCTCATTTAGCAGCTATAAAAAGTCAAGAGTAGTGGTCAAATGCACACCAAAGTTATATATAATATAAACAACAATGTATGAATCAACTTGGGTGCAGGGTAAACAGTCTTCACACATAGGTTGTAGAGAAAATAGAAGTAAATGAAATCCCAGATTAGGGATACCCCTGTACCCTGCACACCTTAGTCCTGGAAGAAACAGTCAAAATATATCATGAAATAGAGTGATATGTATGTCAATTGTTTAAGAAAGGTAGATTTCAAAATTAAATATCAGTAGAGATGTTCAAAAATAGTCATCCAAACTCCAAATTAATTCAAATCAGTGCTCAAGTCTACTGAAATTGATGCTCAATTCATTTCGGGAAGACTGTCCCTTCATCAGGAGAAAATCAGTTATAAGTCAATAATACAAATAAAGAACAATGACAACAGCATTTAAATACAAATTGAGATAACAGCTATGTGTACTCTAACTATAAACTCATTTAGATAATACTTAGTCACTCAACAAACTCAGCAACATTCTCATGATAATCATTGAAGTTAATCACCTCTGTATAATTTCATACTTCATTGAAGTGTACCTGAGAATTATGGTAAAGACAATTTAGGAAAAACAGCAATCAATTGAAAAAACAGATATGGCACTAAGGATGAAAAATTGGAAAAAATAAGGACTTTAATGTATTGTATGTAAAAATGTCAGTTAAAAGAAGGAAAATAAAATAAAACATGGATTTTAAGAGGTCCCCAAAGATGCTCAAAGGCAATGAAAATTGCCTGCAACCATGAGTAAATAAATATATAAGACAAGCACCTATGACATATTTAGTAAAGTAACTAAATGAAAATAATTAAAAAACAAAAAGAAAGCAGTTAATAACCTTATTCAGACCCAACAGTTTCCCAAACAGGTAGACAAACAAGTGACAGCATGTGTGAAAGCCATTTAAAGTGAAGATGGCCGAAATTGCATAAAGCGATTGATGACATCATTGCTCTTCGCGTCTAATGACATCATCGCACCAGATGACATTATTACATGCTGTTGCAACAATAGTAAGTAATACTAGAGACAAATAGCCAACCGGAGAAGTAAATATTGAGAAATAAATGATTAAATGAATGGACTGAAGATAGGTAAAAGTTTAAAAAAGAATGCAATCATTTTGTTTAATGGAATAACGGTGTACAAAGAATCTAAGAACATGTTTGTCAAAATCAAAAGCACATATAATTAATTAGTGTTCATAGTATAAATATTGAAACAAATATATATATAATGGAAATGTAATACATAATGTGTATAGAACAGTGTAGCCCAAATAGTTGTGAGGGGTAAACATTCATATAAACATATCAAGTTGATACATTTTAGAAAAACGTCTATAATAATCACTCACAATATAGAGTTTTCAAATCACAAAAGAACCAACATTAGCAAACCAAACCTTATAGAGGTTAGCACAGCAAGATCAAAGAAGTATACCTAATTAAGTGAGTTCAAGAATCAATTCTAAAAAGTTTTAAATAAGTCTCATCATCTCCCACATGTCACAACAGTGTATCATAATAGGTCCTCTATATGTTACAACTTACATTGTAATCTTCGTTCATCTTTTTTAGTATGTAACTAAGGTATGTAGAAGGTTTACCAAAAAGAGTTGTCATTGTGATAACCTTTCAAGTTGATCGCCCCTTCTCTGGGGGCTATGAAACACATTCAAAATTATAAACCTAATCTGTCAGCCATTATGTCCCTTTTCAGTGAAGTGCCTGGCTTTAGGAGATTTCACATTGTGTGTTCTGATACTGCACTTGTGTTCTATCCACAGTTCTCTCGCCTTTCTTGTTGTCTTTCCCAAATAGAGTAAGCTACATGGGCATAGGATGGCATATATTACGTTGGAAGTGTAACAGGTGGCATAATCATTTCATCTGATTTTAAATACAGAGTAAGGGTGTTGTCAATTACTGCAATTAAACATGGGAATGTATTTGTCTTTTTGTTGCAAAAATGATTTGTTTCGGTTTTAATGGTTTTCAGCCTTAACCAATATATCTCTGAAATTAAGTCCTGGTTTAAAGACCATCATTGATGTTCTAGGGAAAAGACAATGTAGTTGTGGATCAAATTGTAGTAATCTTCAGTTCTTCCTAATTATTCTTGAGATTTGAAGACTATGGCTAGAGTAGGTAGTCACATGTTAAAGTGGAGTAGTTGGAGTTTTAGTTTTAGTACTCAAGAAACCTGTCCTGTATATGGATGAAGCTTTACATCAAGCTTCTGCTATAATCTCAGGTGGGTAACTTCTAACTGGGTATCGGTCAGTCAAAACTTCACATTCCTTTTCAAATGTCATAAAGTCAGTGATAATCCCTCTTCATCTCAAGGATTGACTAAACTGTAAGCTCCTCAACATTGTACATGGGTAAAAGCTACTTTACTGTAGTGTATTATTCACATCAGTGCCTTTGCGATAGATAATTGTGTTAAATCTACCTTCTGAAAGATTCACTTCAAATCTAAAAAGCGTAGCATTGGGGTACCTATCTCAAGATTAAATTTAATGACTGAGTTATGGAATTGAAATAGTGTAAAAGTGATTAGAGTTCCAAGCTTGTATCAGTCCAAATCCAAAGATGTCATCTATGTAATGTTTCCGAATGATAGTTTTGTTAGATGATAGAGTATTGTTCAGCACATGTGTCATTTCAAAGAAACTAGCTGTTCCAGCATAACATACACCTTTCTACCATATCTCAAAGGTCAATGTCAGTCAGTATTTCATAGGGTCACTTCTGTCCCCCTTTTTAAATATCGGAATTAGCACTGATCGCTTCCAGGAAGGAAACATAGGTCCCTGTGACTTATTAATGGTAAGTTAAATGGCTAAACATATAGGAAACGGTCTTCTTTTTAATTTGAAAGGCATATTTGTATCAGATGGAATGAGAGGTATGTGCGGTATAAGAACTGTATCTAAATGTAATCCATCGATTACATGGGCCTCTATGATGTGTCTTTGTAGACGCGTAATTGTCTAATCTGAAGAGATAACAACTTTCAGGTATAAATCACTTTGCGACTGACCCCACATTAACTTTTAAACAAGCTGATAAAGGTGGTGATACGAGCTTCCATCTTGAAAGTTGTTTGGAACTGCTACAAGATAAATCAACCTGCATCATATTAGATAGTAATCCCACTTTCAAACCAGACACATCCCCCATTTAGACCTATTGCAGCAGGGACTAATAGCGCTTTTGATCCTCTGCTTTTACAGACAGGCTTTTACAACCGATTGTCCAATGCACGTGCACATACAAGACAAAAAACATTTTCTGAACTACTTGGAGGATTTAAGAACTCCTCCGGCTGACTCTATCCTCTTCCCAATGTATGGACAAAGTCTCTATACATCAATCTTTCAAAATAAGGGTCTAGAAGCTATTGAGTGGGCTCTACTTAAGGAGGATATTTTTCCTGCCAATAAACAATTTGCAATTGAATGATGCATACCATTATATCCCACCATTTATTTAGTTATGAAGACACTTTTAATTTGCAATTTTTCCCAGTCCTCAATGGGGTCACCAATGGCACCAGGCTATGCAAATATGTCTTTGAAATGACACATGTGCTGAACAATCCTCTGTGGCCTAGCACAATGATCATTTGGAAATGTTACACCCACATCCAATGTTGATGAGTTTACCTTTTAGTCAATTCTTGAGATTAAGACCCATTATCACTGACCACACAATATTTGAAAAGTAATGTGGTATCTTTGCTGACCAATAGAGAGTAAGAGGTTACACACCTGAGATTATAGTAGAAGGTCGATGTATAGCTTCTCCATAGACAGGACAAGTCTCTGAAGTACTAAACCTAAAACTGCAACCACTCCAAATTTACATTGGCTACCTACTATAACCAGAGCCACCAGTTCTCAAGTATAATTAAGAAGAATTGGAGATTATTGCAGTTTGATAAACAATTACATTTTCTTTTCCCTAGACAACCAATGATGGGCTTTAAATGAGGATGCCATTTCTGTGATGCATCGATAAAGGCTGAACAACCCTTCAAAACTAAACAGAGATTGTTTGCCAAAACAAAGACAGGTATATTCCCTTTTATGAATTGCAGTAATTGTAATTTATAAGGAAATTCAGTATAACACCCTTACTCTGGCCATAACATCTGATTTAACTATTTTGACAACTGTAACACTTCCAACGTAATCTATGCCAACAAATGCCTGTGTAGCTTACTCTATGTGGGTCAGGCAAGAAAGACGAGATAAAAGTGGATACAACATAACTCCAGTGTCAGAACACACAATTTGAAATCACATGTAGCCCAATACTTCATTGAAAAGGGACATAACAGCTCATAGATAAGGTTTATTATTTTGGAAGTGGTTCATAGACCCCACAGACGGTA
Organism: Ambystoma mexicanum; assembly: GCF_040938575.1. Taxonomy (NCBI): domain Eukaryota; kingdom Metazoa; phylum Chordata; class Amphibia; order Caudata; family Ambystomatidae; genus Ambystoma; species Ambystoma mexicanum. Next base: position 151,456,270 of record NC_090933.1, read on the forward strand.
CCTTATTCCCAAAAGGAATGATGTAAGATTGCAATCTAATTTGGTGCATATAGAGGAACTATTGTGACACAGTACTCCCTGGGGTAGACCAGTCTAAAAAATGGGCAAGGGATGCCTTATACATATTCCAGACGATGGCATGGAAAAACAAGATGATTTGGAATCTAAGAAGAAAACACGTGTTTCACAGTTTTGACTGGTTGCACATAAAACACTATAATGGTCATGCAATTCTGTAGTTTCAAAGTAAATTTGAAATGCTTTGCTAGTTGTATTAGTTGCTTTTACAGTTAGGGTGGGGGTAACATATTTTATTTTCCCTATAGATATCTCCATCATAGACTTTCACATAGAATTTTCAATGACTTGCATCCTCACCTTCCATGTTTAGACTAGTTTATGAATACAGGCTGGTAGCCTGTGTAATGTATATCTGGCAGGATGAAGACTTACTTTGAGATGACTGCAAAGCAAGCAATCATGTTTTCCAGAGATGTGCAGGTGATACCTGTGACGCCTGTTTGAGACAGTCTTTGTATGTGGTGGATACACATTTTACTGCTACCTCTTCCAGACTCATCAACATTGTAGATGTTTGTATGGCCCATTGGGAGATGTCACTGAAAATATTGAGGGTGTTTCAGTATAAATCATGTCTCTGTCAGGCCCAGGAAGTAGTACGATTCTTTCTCTTGTAAGTCATGTATCTCAGTGGTGTGACAAGGCAAATAATCTGGCCTTGTCCAGAGGTGACAGGAGCTACCCTCACAGATGGGTGACCTCCCAAGTAAACATCCAGAGCCAGTCCTACTCCTGAGGGGGACAGTGGCAGCAGAGAGGGCCACAATGCCTGCCCCCCTCTTGTGCCAAAATGTTGGTACTGAGTACCTTTTTTGTTTTTAAAAAAATGAAGAAAAAAATAATCTGTTTAGAAAGACTGCTAGGAGACCGCTCCGAGAGGTCTTTCAAATTAAACAGTTCTCGCCCCTGCTGCACATGAGTGCAGGGGCTGACAGACATGGCAGGTGAGAGAAGTCATGGGAGTGACGTACGTTATGTTATTGTGACTTGTACCATGCAGTGCTGCCATATTTCATGGTCTCCGGGTGCTCAGGTGGATCTGAAAAGGAAGGTATATGGGTGGTTAGTTCGTTAGTAGGGTTGAGAGGGAATAGAGCAAGAGAGCTTTGATGTGCTGTTGGTAGTTTCAATTTGGAAAAAAGGTCACTGTGTGCTGGTATGATTTTTGTTAAAATTGACATTTTTGTGATGTTTTGAGGGTGGTTGTGTGCAGCTGTTTCATGTGCATGTTGTGTGTTGTGGAGAGTTGGTAGGATGCCTGTAGTTTGAGTGTTTTGCGACGAGATTCTGGGTTGGGTGGTGAGTATTGTCATGGTCCCTCAAATAGCGTCACTTCTCCCCATTGGGGAGCCCCTTTCCATGAGGCTAGGGAGGTGAGGCTGTTAACTGATAGTCCACTTAGGGGTGGTAACATGCTGGAGGATCTCATGGGTAGGAACTCGCCTCCTGGGGATTAGGACACAGGTAGGAGACACTGCTCGTTTAAAACCTGACCTTACAGGCTGATGTTAATGTCTGAATCTTCTACACATATGATCACGTCTGAAACTATGTGTTATTGTAGAATATAAAAACAACCTTGTGTAATAGGTACAGGGACGAAAAAGAGCTTGAGAATGCTACAGTCGAGCAGGCGGAATGCTCGATCAGCATGTGCCAATTTGACTGATGCTGCGCTGGAACCAGCCCCACTATTTATTTAAAATAAACAGCAAAGAAGGACTGGGTTCTTTGTCGTCTTCTAACCCATTCGGTAGTGGCTGTGTGGTTCTGATATGCTGAGAGCTGTTGTACATCCAGAAGGAGAACCCAGCAAGTGAGGTGGCTGCATCGAAGCCTGTAATGCTGAACTTGAGCTTCAGGAGACTGGAGTGAGGCACATCTCCAAAGTTAAAAAGACCAACAGCTGAACACCCGAGAAGTGTCTTGCAAGTTGGCTGAGAGCCGATACAACAGAAGTGGAGTGACAGAAAGGTAGTAGCACGACCTATAGTGGGTGGACCGTTCAGTCCGACAATGGTGGCATGTCCGCCTATCCTAACCTACTACAGAGCCGCATAGGTGAATGCGCAGAGAGTATGAGAGACTGTGATGGTGGCGTGACTTGTTGTAGGTGGACCAAGTGGGCCGACAACGCACCAAGACCGCCAGCAGTAATTGACCTCAGAGAGAAGCAGGCTGCAGAAGTAGCCTGGAAAAAGAACAAGCAGAGAGAAAGGACCCACTACCTCATGCAAAACAGGTGAAGAGTTCCTCGGGAGGAGGTAACAGGAACAAGCAGGGAGGGGGCCAGAAGATTCGAGACTGTAAATTTTGAAGCAGCAGAGAAAGTGGTAAATCAATTTGTACTACAATTTCCAGGGCAGTTCCACAAGTGTGTGGTGCTGGAGAGTCAAGAGGGACTCAGGGAGCATCTTTGTCATCCCAGTGAGGGAAAGTTAAAGAGTCTAAAGAAAGTCAAATGCGTTGAATTGACCTTGACGGAACTACAAGTGCAGTTGAAGGAACATTGGGAACCAGCTAAGAGGAGGGAGTCATTCTCCTAGCCCCACAGGGATTTTTGTTTGTTATGAAGGGCTGGAACTTTAATGGAACTTTTAATTTAAAAAGTCTTAGCATCTTTTGCATCCAGGAGAAGGGAATCATTCTCCTAAATCACAATTAGAACCTGAACTTTATTATTGTTTATTGTAGTGACAAGGATATCATAGGATGTTCATAGACTTATCAAAAAGCATCCAAGTTTCTTTAGATTAGGTAGGGAAACCTCATTAGAGTTAAGGACAGATAGGTTTATCTTTTAGTTTAAATAAAAGTCTATAACAATCACTATGGCACCACTTGGTCAGTCTCTTCATTCCTTGTCACCATAGTAGGGAGAGTGTCAGAAAGATTTTTGCAGGGTTAGTCAGGGTTGTTTAGATTATTTTGCATTGGGTTCGCCCTTTGGTTTACTTTATTCAGATTGGCATTGAGAATTTCTTCTGGTGGTTCTGTTTTACAGTGTTTTGTCACATTAAGGTGGGCGGTTTTCTCTCTCCAGTGTTTTCTTGGACATGTTTTAATAGCTTCCTGAATTGTAGGTGATCTTTTATTGTTTTTATTTCCTTTGGGAGAGAGTTCCAGAGTTTCACAGCTCTGTGATAGAATACTGATCCACCAAATTTTGTTTTGCATATTGTTTTGGTTCAAGGCTTATGTCGTTGCTGGATCTTAGTGTTCGTGTTGGTTTGTAGATTGTCATTTTTTTTCTGTATTAACTCTGCTCCTTGGCTGCTCTGTGTGTTATGCAGAGAGTTTTAAAGTAAATTTGTTCTTTTTGACTGGTAACCAATTCACTGGGGTGATGTGTTCTCTGTGAGTCTAAGGAGTAGTGTTGCTGCTGCGTCCTGTATTTGTTGTATCTTCCTCATTAGGCTTTCTGGCATTCCAAGTTAGATGCTGTTGGCATAGTCAATTCTTTATATGACAAGAGAGATGGCTGCATGTGTTCTGTGTGTGAAATAGAAGAAGGGAAGTATCTTGTTGATCATGTGCAGGTGAAAGATGCATTTCCTAACTACTGCACTGACTAGTGGTTCTAGTGTTAATATGTTAACAATTAGGATGCCCAGATTTTTTACCATTTTGGATGGTTTGGGTGGGTTTCCTATTTTGGTGGGCCATGCAATGTAATAGTTGTTCAACAGGTCATTGGGTGCGATCATCATTTTGGTTTTCTCCGGGTTGAGTTGGTATTGATTTTATAGATGATTTGGTTGTCATCTGTGTAGTTGTAGCAGGTGAGGCCATGTTGTTTTATGAGGTTAATCGGGGCGGTCATTTAGATGTTGAAGAGTAACAGGGCCAGCAATGAGCCCTGTGGGACTCTGCATGTTGTCTTGTGAGGTGCTGAATTAAATGGCACCACGCAGGTAGTTTCTGTTCTTTCTGACAAGAAGGATTTTCGCCAGAAGAGAGCTGTGTTGCTGATCCCTATGTCTTTGAGTCTTTTGATAGTGTATCATTGTTGACTGTGTCGAAGGCTGCAAAGACACTGAGTAGTAGAAGTGCTGAGTTGACGTTGGAGTCTGTGTTGGTCTTTAGATCGTCCCATATAGATAGTAGAGCACTTTCTGTTCCTCTCATGGATCTGAAGCCTACTTGTGCCTGATATAACAGTTGGCTGTTTTGTACATATTCCAAGATGTGTTCATAGATATAGCTTTCTAGTAGTTTTGCCGGGTATGGGATCGTTAACATTGGCCTGTAGTTGGTTAGGTCTTCTGTGCTACCAAATGTATCTTTGAGGAGTGGTTTGAAGTAGGCCAATTAGGAAGCTTGTGGCACGGTTCCCATTGCTAGTGTGTGGTTAAAGAGGTTGAAGTCATATTCTGTCAGGGTTCTCTGGGTGAGCATGATCTTGTAGACGTCCGGTGGGCATTGGTCTGCTGGAGAGCCTGCTCTGTTGCTTTTGCTCACCAGGCTGTTAAGTTTATCTGTCGAGATCGGCTGGAGGTGGTTTAGTCTAGTCTGTGATTCTGGTGTTGGCTGGTTGAGGTGGTCAGTGGTGCTTTTTGGATTGCTTTCTATGAGTGCTGGATCGTGGTGATTTTGTTTTTGAAGTGGTCAGCAAGGTAATTGCATAGTTTTTGCGTCGGGGTTGGTGCGTTGCTGCACATGCATGGGTTTCTTAACTTGTTTACGATGTTGAACATTTCTTTCCGGGTGTTGCTTGATTTTATGATTTGTTTGTTGTAGCATGTCTTTTTTTGCTTTGAGCATTTCGCCTTTGTATAGGCTAATCTGTTTTTGGCATGTGATTTTTTGCGTTGTCATAGTTTTTCCTCCATTTTTGGTCTAGTTGCCTGTTGTTGTTTTAATAGTGCTTTGAGACAGGGTAAATGTTAATGTGTGTGAGTTGGAGAGGAGTAGAGGAATGTTTGTAGTGGGGAATGGAGGGGGTGGGTTTGGAGGTAAAAGTGTGTTTGCATGTTTGAGTGGTGGAGGTGACGGGAAATGTGTTGGGCTCGGAAGGGATGCTGCAAGGGATGAAAGGGAGATCTTATGGGTGAAAACCCCCTAATTTCATAGAAATTCTTTCAGCGTGGTAGAAGGTGGGGCAGGGTTGGTGTCGTGATCACCTTCCCAGGGACAAAGGGGGATCAGGGTGTGATATTTTAGCATTTTGGAACAAATCGTCCAAGATAAATCAGTCTTATTGGTGTTTACATTCAAAATGTTGAAATATCACACAGAACTGAAATGTTTGCATGCAGACCACTGCAAACCCACACCATGCCTCTTCAAGATACTCAACCATCTTTTCTAACTCTTATTAGATCCATCGGGCCTATATCAGAAAATGAGAAAAAGCAGTAGGATGTGCACCATGGAAAATAGACACAGAGCCATTTGCAGCAGCAGCAAGTGAGAGCACCTCCAAAATGATAGTGCCACTGGAGCACACACAGAAAGCCACCACAGGGACAGAGAGGCTCTAAAGCCATATATGGCACCACCACAAAGCTCCCAAACATGAGAGAGGAGCTTGAACACCCATCCAAAGTTCCCCTAGACCACCAGGGATGAGACAGGGAGAAGGACCCACCCTCTCCAAACAAACTTAACTGAAGATCCGCTGGGAAAGGGTCCTGGAACACAAACATAAACATTGATCTTCCAGGGTCGCCATCTTTGGTACATGGCAAACCCATGCAGAGAGAATTAGTGGGGCTTATGCCCCTTCTGTTGACTTTTTGATATGCATACATACCTGGGGTGGGGAACTCAGGGCCAAATTAGCCAGCACAAGCTATGCAATCCTGGAAGAAGATAGAGGGATATTAGTTGGAAACAGGAATCTGGAAGTGTGGGTTCCCAGGGTGAAGTCAGAGTTGGAGGTGAGGGACGACCGAGAGAACAGCAGCAGGGAAGGAGTGGTGCAGGTGAACTGAGAAGCAGGTGAACTATTGGCTAGGGGTGGAAGTGGCACTCTAATTTGAGTGTGTGTGTTTGTGTGGCAAGTGTTTAGAGGACATAGGGGGTCATTACAAGGTGGGCGGTAAGGGATATGGGGCACCAGTAAGGAGACCGTTGCCGGTAATCCCCTACTGCCCTATTCCAAGGTCCCTTGGCGGGGACCGTAAAGAATGTGTGGTCTGACCACACGTCCCTTACAGTTCCCGCTAAGGGACCAGGGCGCTAATAACGGGCTTGCAAGTCGAGAGCCCATTATTAGTGCCCTCCCCATTCCCATTGAGCCCTATTGGGGCTCAAATGGGAATGGGGAATGGTTTGTTCAAGGGGACTTACCGGACCCACCAGGGTTGGACTACACTGGTAAGTCCCCATTGAACGAGACGGGACACGTGCACGGTATGGGAGGCAGCCATGGAGCTCATAGCTCCATGGCTATCACCCATCTCGTAATGAGGCCCATAATGTATGGAGTGATTGTGAAGCGGATTGTAAAGAGTGGAGGGTGCTTGAGAAGAGTGGAAGAAGGTGAACTAGTGGGAAGGAGGGAGCAGTAGAGAGGAGGGGGTAGTAGTGGGGAGAAGGAATTAGTGGTATCCTAGAGGAAGTAGTAGATTTGTGGAAAGAGGAGTAACATCAAAGAATGCCATTGAGATCTCAGAGGAGTGCAACATCGTAGAGCCCGGAGAGTGGTGAAAGATGTCAGGAACAGGGAAGAAGAAGTGAGAGTAAAAGCATAGAGGTGAGAGTGGGCTTGTCAGAACTGACCAAACCCTCATTAGTTCACTAACAACCAGATAGCGTAGATGCAGTAAGAAAGTCCCTGAGAGTGTATAGGCAGCCGACTTTTAGATAATCACTGTTAGTATAAGTCAGGTTTCAGACAGTAGGGGTAAACTTTCAGCTGCATAAAACAGGGTTACAGATGTCTGGGTTAGGGAGGAGGTTCTATATTAGATGGGTGAGCAAGGGTTGGCCATAGGCCCCACAGAAATGTTAATAAAACCCCTCAAAATGCCTCTGTGATGGAGAGTGATTCTTGTCACATTGGTGACCGTGGTGAGTTTGGCAGCTGAATGGACCATCACTAGGCCTGCCTTGAGGATGAGAGGTTTCTAAATCTAGTATGTTTTATGGATGATGGACAAATGTCTCCATGCTTTTGGAAGTGCCCACCTAGTCTACTTGCTGCAATAAAAGAACTGCACTCTAATACGACCATACAAGTTAGATTAGATCGAGGTGGCACCTTGTCTTCACCGATTAAGGCTTACAAAGGTGTGAAACAGGGTTGCCGCTTGGCTGCTATCATCTTCAATCCCTTTATTTCCGACATTGCAGACACACTTAACATGGTAGCAGCCTTTCCACCTAAAATTCATGGATCACACCTAGGCTGGTTTATATATGCAGTTGATTTAATACTCTTAGACGTCACGCCCATTGGACTTCAGCGAAGGCTGGATGCCCTCGAAACATATGTCAACAAAAATGGGCTCTGCATTAATAAGCAAAAATGTGAAGACCTGATCTTACGAAACCTGTCAAATCACAAAAGAGGAATCAAACAATAAGTCTGGCACCTAGAAAAAACAACTCTCAAAATCTTGCCCTACATTAAGTATTTGGGATCTCTGATAAGTTCCAACATAAAAGATGGTCCGTGGGTGGAGGAAACAAAAAGGAAATGTCAACAGCTAGCCTGCCAAGCCGCCATTATAAATAAACATTTTGGCACATTTTTTATAAAGCCCATGATTGACTTCTATCAACAAAAGGTTGTACCGCCACTAATTAATGCGCAGAAAACATGTTTGGCTGGCCACATGATCTGTGGAACACATTGGAGAATAACTTCTGGACCAGAGCGTTGCACCTTCCCAAGGGCTGTCCCACCAGCAACATAAGATATGCATTGGGCTTGATATCAATACAGACTAAGGTGTGTTGGAACGCACTAACACTTTACAGGAAGACTCTACTTTCTACACCAGTACTACAATTCAACATCTTACAAACACCAGCCTCCGATCCACAGCACACAGTTCTTTTGAAATGGAGTAACTTATGCACCGAAGTACTGGATACAAAGAAAATAAAAATCACAACACTTTTAGAAAATCCAGAAAATGCTAAACTAAAATTATGGAGAGAGTACTGGCATCAAACTTGCGTAGATCGTGTAAGTTCTCGATTTATGAAGGATGCTCCCCTGGAAGCAAGAGAGTATGGTAAACTACAGTCTTATCTGGCCCAATCACCTGATCAAAATTACAGACTGTTATTCTTACAATTTCGACTCAATCTTTATCTGACCAAAGACCGCACAAGAACTTGGAAGCGGAATGAAAACTCTAACTTAACTTGTCGTTTCTGCGAACACTTCACAGTGACTCTCAAACATCTGACCTTATCTTGTCCAAAGTTTCGATCACTACAGACTAAATTGTTTGGACCACTTTTTGAGGAGTGTCGAACTTACTTCGCCAACGATTGGTGGAAAACCATGTTTGATGGGTCGTAGCGAAGTCATGTTTGGATTAGTACTGTTCTTGAAAGACCTAAAAATCTGTTTAACTGAAGTGAATCCCACACCTGCATTGTCTACAACAGATCACTCAGTTGAGCTATAAGAAAGGATGAAACATTTGTGAACTTTTTGAGGGTTGGTGTGGGTTCGTATGATGTGTTGTAATTAGGAGCAAATAATTTAAAGGTTTTTCGAAACCAAATAAAATAAAAAAAATAAAACATTTTAAAAAAGAGAAACCTTCAGCCAATGGGCAGGATTTGCACATTCTGGGCATTCCTAAAAACAAGACAAAGCTGGATTTATGTTTCCAATGGTTATCTGTCAGGGTCAATGGTAGATGTAGAGTAATATATTCTGATACATAGCACTTGGGTATTTCATGGATGCCTCAATAATAAAATAATGTAATCACAGCCCCATGTAAATCAATAATACTCTTAAGAAATCGTAGAACATGACGTCCATGCCAATAATTCCTATATCAAGGAGCAGCAAAGGCAGCGATAATTACGCCAGAATTAATACTCTGTAACCCCAAAAGTCATCATATAACTGGTGTCCATGACATGAGGTTGGGGGGAAGAGAAGAGAGACAGAAAAAGGCAAGGAAAGAAGGAGAAGGAACAAGAATGCTTCAATAAAATGCATAACTAATTGAATAAGTATAAACACATTGTGAGTGAAGCATTGGACATGTGGCATATATCATCCATAGTTCTACTACATATGTGTGGAGGCACAGCCCCTCAAGCACATCATCAGATCATACTACCTCTACATACAAACAATACACTAAAAACCTAAGGTAGTTTCCTGACTTCAGAGGTCTTCCAAATAAAAATGCAGATGAAGCCATTTGATGGTAATTCATTAGTTTGCCGGTCAAACAAGCAGCAGATTGTGTTGCACGCCATGTTCTACCACACCATCAAAGATAAATCCTGGGCTAATGTCCACTTCTTCAAGAGATTTTGAAAAGGTAAAGCAATTAAAAAGTACCAGAGACCACATTTTCAAATGCATTTTGGATTCCCTCCTTTTTTGTTCACAACCTGTTATGTTGGTTAACAATGTAACATAATCAAAACTCACAACTACATCCCCATTTTCTTAGTGTACATAGGGCCTCATTACGACCCAGGCGGTAAGGGGTTTACGGCAGCGTTAACAGCGCCGACCCTTACCGCCTGAGTACGAGGTCCCTTAGCGCCATGGCGCTTTTAACACCTGCTTTTAGCAGGTGTTAAAATCCATGGCGCTAAGGGACCATGGAGTTAATTACGCCACCGTAATTTACGGTGGCGTAATTAACGCCTTCCCCACTCCCATTATGCCCTATGGGGCAAAAATGGGAATGGGGAAGGGTAAATGGGGATTGGGGACTTACCGCCCCCGCCAACCTCAGAATGGGGCGGTAAGTCCGCCAACCACCATGGCGTAAACGTAGTTTACGCCATGGTGGTAAAGTCACGGCCCAGGCGGTAACTTACCACCTGGGTCGTAATGAGGCCCATAGACTCAAACAGGATTTGTTTAAGATTTGCTTTTGGGGTTTTGCATTATCAAAATATGGCTTGATTATATTAGACATCTTACCGAAGCTCACTAGGGTGAAATAGGCTCCCACAAAGCCCACATTCATCCATCCCCTTTACCAACCCCAACATACAATATCAACTTCCACACTGAATGGTCTGACTTTACTACCAACAACTGCAGCTCAGCCTTCACCAATGTCCACCTTGACAGTTTCAAACTTGGTAGTTCCACTCAGGCAGCAATCCCATAATGAACAGTGGCCACATTCCGCTCTCCCACCATGGCCTCGGCCTTCACATCACCAACCCAAAACACAAAGCTGTCAACACTATTGATGTTCAGATTTATTGCACAACATCAGCTTCTATGCAAAATCGAATCTGCATATCATGGGGCAAATACTTTGCCGACCCTCTCATGCTCACTGCCACATGCAATATTCTCCCACCCAACACACATCCCATTTCCCCAGGTAGGCACATCAAACACACCACTCCTACCATCCCATACCATCCCGTTCCCCCTCAACCTCACCCCCACCTTACTCTTCAACAATTACAACACCTCAATCAGCCAGGCACCTGACTAAATATCCCCCTCAAAATACAGGACCCCCATAACCAGCCCCACAGTTCTGGTTCAATAATTCTCTCCTCACTATCAAACACAGACAGAAACATTTTAACATTGTCAAGTCACCCTCCAAACCAAAACCCACTGCTAGCATGCCCCTACCTACCCCAGTATGTAACTCACTGGACTGTTTCAACTCCAAAATACACAACATCCGACAACAAGCCTCCCCATTTATCATCCCTCTTCCACCCCCAATACTAAAACCTCAAACACATGGGAAAAATTCCACCTCATCATCCAAAACTTCCTGTTGACTCTGACTGCCAAAACAAAAACAGAACACTACCTGGATGATACATTCCCTGTTCAGGTCGCATCTAACTGCATCACCAACCTGGCTCAACATCATCAACTCTGCATCACCATTCCCTATAATTCCCTTTCCCCTCAAGCTCACCCCCACCTTACTTGTCAACAATTATAAACTTGAATCACCCAGGTACCTGACAAAATAGCCCACTCAAAACACAGAAACCCCACAACCACCACCACAGCAATGAGTCAATAATTCTCTCCTCGCCATCAAACAGAAAACCAGACACATAGAAAGAACCTAGTAAAGGAATCCATGCCACTCCACCAGATCACTCCTCCAAGAGTGTGGCTCCAAAAACAAAATGGCCATGTGCACTGCCAAAGCTGCCCACTGATTGAAAGAGCTGCTATCTGCCTCCAATCACACACAGAAAGATTTTAACATTATCAAGTCAACCTCCAAACCAACACCCTACCTAGCATGCCCCTACCCACCCAGTATGCAACGTACTCATGGGCTGTTTCAACTCCAAAATACAAAACATTGGACAAGCCTCCCCATTCACCATCCCTCTTTCACCCCCAATCCTAAACCCTCTTACACATGGGAAAAATTGAGCTTCCTCATCCAAGACTTCTGTTTACTCTGACTGCTAAAACAAAAACAGAATACTTCCTGGATGATGCATTCCCTGCATCTAACTGCATCACCACCCTGGCTCAACATCATCAGCTCTTGTCTCTTACATGGTACAATATCCTCTTCCAAAACAGGACAGGACAAATATCCTCCTCCTCAAGGATCCATCCCAAAACCCTACATTCCCTGATAACTACTGTCACATCACAGTCCTGCTGTCCCTCACCAGCATCATGGAACACTTTGTCAAAAGACAAGATATCTCACTTTTTTACTTCCTTGTCTCTTTATAAACTGACACTACTGTGTCACATGGTGTAAACCAGAATGGTGCGGTAACCAAGGATATTTCAACTAACACTGGACTGAAACAGGGCTGTGGCTTGGCCCCTTCCATACACTCTATATGTGGCAGACATGGGCCTTTCTATTGATTCAGTCCATCATTTTCCTCCTCATATCGACAAAGTCCCAGTTTATCGCATTGGCAATGCCGATGATACCATACTTTTAGATAGAACTCCCATTGGTTTGCAGCGATCATTAGATGCACTGGCTGAGTGTGCTGATTTAAACCACCTTTGTGTTAACAGTGCCAAAACCAAGAAACTTGTGTTTAACAAGAAAAAGAAGACGAGATATAATTTTAACTGGTGCTATAAAGGCTCCAGGTTGGAAATAGTTGACAAATATGTTTACTTCCGAGTTCCTATCAGCAATAGCCCTTCTCTGCATATACTGGGCAACTTTGTCCAAGCCAAAACGATGAAGAAATGTCTGGTACTCGGGTAATTTGTATATAACAAAGGCAGCAATAATGTGGAGGGTTTTTGTTGAAATATATCGCAAAAGTATACTCCCCACAATTTTACATGGTACTGCGATTCATCCGATGGTGAAGTGGATGGATATATTGGAAGCAAAATTATTGAGATACATATTGGGGGTTACCCCCTCGGTTTCAGTGGAGGCCCTCTGCTGTGAACTTGGGGTCCAATCTATCCGTTCCCTCTGGCTCCTACAGTGGTGCAGACTCTTTTTGGCTGTTTTTTACTCCCCTATTGAGGTGGAGAATTGTTAGGGTTGGCTCTTATTCCTGCATGTGTGGTGTGCCAGGAGTGATGTCATTCTCAGAATGTAGGCTGTGAATGTGGAGTGTGAGGTTACAATGTTTGGAGTTGAATTGATTGCAACCAGGGAGTTACAATATGTGAGTCTGTGTGGTGGGAGCCAGTGGGCTCCTATCCCTTGTTCCTCTTGATCTCTCAATTACTTGATGACATTTGATCCTGTAACTATGAAGTTAATAAAGTAACCACTAAGAGTACCTGGCCTGAGTATCCCGAGTGTCCTTGATGAGTGAACCCCATGACCAAGGAGCGGTCATAACAATTGGCGACGAGGGTGGTCCAATGTATGGTGAGGGGGTGGACATCAAGGAAAGCAAAGAGAAGCAGGTACCTGTGTGATGTCGTGTGACAGAAGAAAGAAGGGACTCTGCTGCGGGGGGTGCAGGCAAGAGGACAAAGTGACTGTTAAGAGAGAGGGAGAGCCCACAACCCCCCATGGACTGTTAGCGCCCACCACCCAGGGCTGTTTGAGTCAGCCCCCAGGGCTGTTTGAGGCTAAGCAGGGTCAGAGGAGGCTGCCTGGAAAGGATTTATGGACATGTAAGGAGATGTGTTCAGATGGTGTCCAGGCTCTTAAAAGGGCTGTCTGGGAGACAGGAAGGATTGGTGCACTCTGGACTGCTTTAAAGCTTGTGGGTTCCAGAGCATGGAGTTTGCCTGAGGGCAGAAGGCAGCAGGAGAGCTCCACAGCTGGAGTGAGGAGGGGCTCGTGTACCAATGGAGGTAATGTATGCCCAAAAGGGAAAAAAAAGGAAAGTGTGTTGCTTTCATCTGTGGGCGTAATTGGAGGTGCTTCCTGACTGTGATTCCTGGCACGGCTCTGTAGCCGTGTCCGAAATCACTCATAGCGGTGAAGGAACTTGTTGCTGTTGGGCCTGGAGAGATCCTTGATGCACTGAGACCAGCAAGTGACTGGTGACGTCACTTCCTCTGCAGGAGGTGATTGCTATCAGTTAGACCATGGATCGTACCTGTATTCATGCTAAGAATGGTGTGCTGGGTTGGCTTGCCGGCGGTCGTAATGTGCGGCATGAAGAAGCTGTTGTTAGAGCCTAGAGTAAAGGACCTGATTGAACGTAACAACGTGCCCAGCAAGTCATCTTCTTGTGTCAGACAAAGAGCGTATTTGGTTTATCTAAGGGATGTGGACTTCGCAGGACAGGTGTGGCCTGCGTCTGTGTTTCATGAGGACTAGAAATGTAGCAGGAAGTACAGGTCAGAAAAGGTTATAACTATATCATTAAATATTTATTAGTGTATTGAGTAAACTGAATCTGTATATTAAAAGGGAAATATGAAAGGAGTCTCTGAAGGGAGCTGCTGCAGTCTCTCCAACCCTCTTCTTAGTGTCCGCACTCCACCTCCACATTCTCCTTCCAGAATCCCTGTGGATTCCACATCAGTGTAGCATAATATGCACCATGCTACAGAAGTGCAATGCTGCCAAGTAGACTGTAGGCGGTAGGATTATCCCGCAAGCAGGCTGGATGTTTCGAGTGCCTGGCAGCTCATCGGAGCAGTGGCTTGAATAATGCTGGTGACATCGATTGGCATCACTGTGCAGAGATTGGGTGAGGTAATCAGTCTACCCACTGAGAGCTGTGCAGAAGGGCAATGGAGAATTCAATATTGTATTGTTGGCAGAGCGTTTATATATGTATGCCATTGTTTAATCATTTTTATGGAGTGCAACAATGTGTTTATAGCATGTACTGATTTGAGGTTAAGGTAATCAGGAGGGTGACTAGGATGGGAGATGACTAACTAGTGGCACTTTTATGGATATGTACTTGTGATGTTGTAGAATGAAAAGTGAGTTACACGTTAGAACTGGGGTGGTGTGACTTAAGTGATGTTAGAATAATGAATTTTAGCCATACTAGGTTTTAGTGTTGGCCTCAGTGGCAACATGGACTTTTAGGCTCGAATTGGACTTTTAGGCCTGAACTAAGGTTTGTTGTATCACAGCTAATTTTTGCTTGTGGGTGTTGAGTGAGATGAGTGATTTAATGCACAATTGGATTGAGGGGATAGCGTTAACGTTTTGAGGCATTTCAGGAGTTAGAGCTGTCTGTGCTTTGGCAACATGGAGTTTTAGGAAAAGAGATCTGCAATTTATAATGTGATTATACATATGTCAATGCAATGCTTAGTATAACCGGTTTTGAGGCATTGTAGGTTATGTTTTGTTTCTGAGTGCATGGATGTGCAACCCATGTTGACTGCTAGAGTGACTGCAGCACTGCTTTGCAGTTAACATTCTTTGTGGGGGTTGTGTGTATTTTGTGTATCTTGTGTCAGATGTATGTTGTGGAGTAGTATGTGAGTGTTTTGGGTCAGTTTAGTGCATGACCAAGTAGTGGTCAAGGTTCTCTGCGGAGTTGGTGGTGTTGTGCGTGTGTGGCCCTGCGAGGTCAGATACGAATATATTAGTGGCCGGCTAGTATGGAAACTTGTCGGAGTTTTGATATGTGTTTGTTAGTGACTCTGCAGGGTCCAGAGGTATCTCTTAGGAGACTAGTACAAGAAGCTTTGTGAAGTTTTGATGTTGTGGTGGTTCGTGACTCTGTGGATTCCAGAGGCATCTAGCAGGGGACTAGAGCCTGAAGCTTTGATGTAGTGGTGATTTGTGGCTCTGCGGAGTTCACGTGAAGCTTTGTGAAGCTTTAATGTTGTTTTGGGTTGTGGCTCTGCGGAGCCCAGAGGCATCTAGCAGGGGACTAGTGCCTGAAGCTGTGTGAAGCTTTGATGTTGTTTTTGGTGACCTTATGGAGTTGTTAGGGTCCAGGGATTTCGCTTGAAATTCTTAAGATGCAGGTGACATTGCATCTTGTGTTTTCTTTTCTGGAACTTTTAGGTGGTTTTTGGAATTGTTCTTGAGTTCTCTCTTGATCAATTTTAGAAGCCTGGCAATGTTTCAGCTGCAGCTGTGTTCACTTTGGATTGTTTTGAATTGTTTATAAGGGCACAAGTGTCTGGCCAACATTTGTAGCTAGGACTAGTGGTGGTTGTTTTAGCGACAGCTTGTTGCCTTTATTTATTGGTGTGATTGGGTGAGTGATTGGTGACCTGGTGTGTCTTTCTTTGCTTGCATTTCTGAGTGGAGTTAACAGCGTTATGAGTTGAGACTGTGGTTCCTTGTTGACCCGGGTCGATTGTTGGGCTGTTACTAAGTGTCTTGTGTTGTTACGATAGTACCTGGTTTTTCCTGGTTTTGGGAGTTAGTGCTCGAAGTGGCAGTTCGAGGTTCCTTTGTGGCAGGTGGGAACGGAAGGTGATTGGTGTGTTTGGAGGTTTTGGTAGTGTTTTTGTGTGTTTGCCCGAGGTGGGCGGTTAGTGCTCAAAGGTGGCAGTTTGAGGTTCCTTTGTGGCAGGGGGGAACGGAAGGTGATTTGTGGTGTTTTGATTGGTTAGGAGCGTTAGTTGTGGCAGCTGGGTCTGTCTTAGGATGTTAGTTACGCCTGTTGGTACAATATTCCCAGGTTGTTTGTGGAACATGGTTGAGAGTGAGGAGTGTTCTGTTGTTTGCAAGTGCGTGGTAGTGGGTTTGCTTTTCTGAAAGAGGAGGAGGTGTTAGGGTTGGCTTCCTCCAGGTGGGCCTGAGATGTGTTTGTTTGTTGAAGGAAAGGAGGTGTTAGGGTTGGCTCTTATTCCTGAATTTGTGCTGTGCCAGGATTGATGTCATCCCAGAATGTAGGCTGTAAGTGTGGAGTGTGAGGTTAGAATATCTGGAGTTGAATTGATTTCAACCCAGGCAGTTACAATATGTGAGCCTGGGTGGTGGGAGCCAGTGGGCGCCTATCACTTGTTCCTCTTGATCTCTCAATTACTTGATGACATTTGATCCTGTAACTATAAGCTAATAAAGTAACCACTAAGAGTACCTGGCCTGAGTATCCCGAGTGTCCTTGATGAGTGAACCCCATGACCAAGGAGCGGTCATAACAAGATTGTATTTAGTTTTCTGGCCAGACTATATAGGGAGGGCACCGCCAATATACTTCTTGTCCAGCTTAGAGAGACAGGTATGAAGCATTTACATAATTTGGATACCATTATGCACAATCTGATGGAACTACCTAATGCCATTAGTATTTTAAAGAAGAAGAAGAAATTTTATTTTAGTGGTAATTTCACTCATCTTAGTAATAAGGAGACTAGTACAAGAAGCTTTGTGAAGCTTTGATGTTGTGGTGGTTTGTGACTCTGTGGAGTCCAGAGGTATCTAGCAGGGGACTAGAGCCTGAAGCTTTGATGTTGTGGTGATTTGTGTCCCTGCGGAGTATCCTCCGTCAGTATCCACTAAAGAGCGAGGAGCAACCTAGTGTTAACTTAAACTGGCTTATCCAGCAATACAGTTTGGATTTTTACAATGTAAATGGTATGGACTTTCAGAAAAAGACCTGAAAACAAATGTAGTGTTTCAATGGCTTGGACTTGAGTAAAAACTGAAGACCTTCCCTAATCTTCCCGGATCTTCCAAGCACCAAACACCCAAAAAGAGCTCTTCAAAATCATAAACGAAATCAAAAACCCTCCGGGATGTAACAATACACCAACTCTGTCCACAAAACTCTGCAACGACCTTGCAGACCACTTCAAAAACAAAATCACCAACATCCAACAAACCATACAAAGCAGACCGTCTCATCTGACCACAACCCCAACCTACACCGGGGAGGAGCACCCAAACAAACTACGAAGCTTTCCAGAAATACCTGTGGAGACATTCATCAAACTGGTGAATGAAAGCAATAACTCAGGGTCCCCCGAAGACCCCTGCCCACCAGAAATATACAAATCGATTCTTAAACAAGGAACGCCCATGGAATATCACAGAAACGTCCTCAACCATTCCATTGCAACTGGGAAAGTGCCACAAGCCTTCAAAACCGCATACATCAGACCACTACTCAAAGATGCAGCGGGAAACGTAGAAGACCTTTCCAACTACAGACCCATCTCCAACATACCGTATACAGCCAACCTGCTCGAAACGTACATATACAAAACAACCCAAGAGTTTATAGAGGAGCACGGCCTACTAGACCAGGCACATGTTGGCTTCAGACCAATGAGAGGAACAGAATCAACTCTACTCTCAATATGGGACGATCTAAAATTCAACGCAGACTCGGACAACAGCACTGCCTTGATACTTTGACACAGTCGACCATGACACCCTCATAACAAGATTAGAAGGACTTGGAATAACAGACACCACCCTACTATGGATCAAATCTTTCCTAACAAAAAGAACGGAAACCGTATGGATGAAACCCTTCAAATCCAGCCCGAGAGATTCCACCTGTGGAGTACCAGAAGGAGCATCCTTCTCCCCGCTACTATTCAACATCTACCTGTATCTACTTATCGGAATCATCAAAAGCCACGGACTGACCTGCTACAACTATGCTGACGATACACAAAAAATCTTCAAAATACAAGACAACCCGGAAAGAAACTCAACGCTAGAAAACTGCCTCTGCAATGTATTCTTCTGGACGAACTCCAACTCCCTCAAAATCAACCCAGGCAAAACTGAAATAATGATCGTCACAAAAAATGGAGAAAACCAATTCATCCCTTGGCCAAGGGAACTCGGGACAAGCCCAGCACCATCGTCGATTTTTAAAAACCTGGGGGTTCTGATGGACAATAATCTCACGCTAGAGCCACAAGTAAACGCTCTCGTCAAGAAATGCTTCTTCCTCCTGCCAGCAGCAAAGAGAATCTTACCGTTCCTTTCGTTCACCAACAAAGCAACCACCATCATCGCACTTGTCATGTCCAAGGTAGACTACGCCAATGGCCTATTTAGGCATGCCTGAACGACTCCTAAAAAAAAAACTACAACGCATTCAAAACACGGTAGCCAGACTACTTCTGAAACTACCCCTAAGAGAACACAACACACCAGCGCTGAAAACACTACATTGGCTACCAATAAAGAACAAATAAAATTCAAAACAATGTGCATTATGCACAGAGCAGTATACAACGAAGGCGCCAAGTTCCTAAGAGAAAACTGTGCCTACGTCAACCAACAGGAACCCTCAGATCAAGCATGGACATCCGCCTGGAACCGAAGCCCTACAAAAAAAGAAAACTTGGATGATCCTCCTTCTCTCACCATGCCCCGAAAATCTGGAACGACCTTCCAAAGTACATACGTAACACAATAAACCACCTATTATTCAGGAAATTACTCAAAACCTGGCTCTTCACATCATAACTAGAAAGACTGGCCACAGGGGCAGCGACATAACAAAAAAACATCAATGAGCGTAGAGCGACCGTGATACACACCGATCAATCACTGGGAAAAGCCAAGGTAAACATCCCACAACATAATAAAGGTCCAAACGGGAGACAGCCGCAATACGACCAAAGACAATTAACATAGCAAACTAATACAGAAGGACTAGAACGAATCATCAAGAGGACCATGACCTTAACTATTACCGTCCCCATCAGCCCTAAGGAAGAAATACAGAGGTGGTAAGGAAGCACTGCACCACGGGCCCCAATGCAATGGGTGAGAAACAGAATGTTTCATCACTACACATTGTCCACCAATACAAAGCAGGATGCACAATGACCCACCACACAAAACTACAACTAAACAATAGTTCCAAGGATGTTCACCCCACGGAAACCAAAGAACCAGTCAGTATAGAAGGATACGAACGTCCGAATACACAGGCTCACCAATACAGATCCAGCAGGACAACACACCAACACGACTCTGACCCTGAACCATTCAATGCCTTAACCAACCAGTATTACGCTATAGACCTACGACAGAAAAGTCGATACTGTTTCCCACAATGAAAGCGAAATGTGATTAATCTCACCTTGACAGAATGAGGAGACCACCAGGAAACAATCAAGTGCAGCTGTGAAAGCTACCCTAGGACAGCCCTGCCCTCTCCGACCCGGAATGAGATTAACCAGGGGAGAGAACAGGGTAGCCAGGGAAACCCTCAATGGGGAAGAAAACCCTGGTCGAATCTGGATGTGTTGAGAATCCGGATGGTAGATAACTGTCTTCAACAAGTGGCTGTGGGCAGGAAGGCTTCGTCTGGAGAAATGAGAGGACAATGATCAGAGAAGTAGAGGAGAGATGGGAATGAAAAGTGGAATTGAAAGGCTTAGTGAAAGGTTCTCACCAGCGGAGGGAATGAGAGGATGAATTATTTAAGGCTTCGAAGGAGAAGAGATCGGGAGATGAGAGCTCTGGAATAAATATGACTTGGGTCAGAATCTGAATTGAAAGAGGTAGATCAGGATTCAGATATTATGTAACTTACAGCTAGCGGGTGTATCAGCAAGATGAAAGTTGATTTTGGCGAAACCGAGACGCCGAAGGATATCTCGAAGTGATGAGAAATCCCGAGAGAAAGCGAGACCGGACTGGGAGCAGGAGCCTGGAGATGGGAACTATAGAGACAAATAGGTTACAGGGTAAGTCAAAAGGTTGACAGTAAGAAGTAGAGCTCAGAAATCCCTAGAGGCGAACTCACGGAGCGTCTGTAGAAACAGTAGCGACGCGAGGAATCGCCGGCTTCCGTGTTTGATAAAGGATCACGTGAGCCAGCCGGAACGTCTCGGAGAAACGTGAAGAGTCTAGACCGCTACTTTCAAAACGGAAGTCATCTTGAGAAGGATTATCGGGATTAGCGTAGAGAATGTTACTACACAACTGGTTGCAAAACAACCGATTGCGAGCCCATATTGACCACCTCCCACGATGTGTAACAGTATACCCCCTCCTCCTGGGGGGAGAACCCGGTTTACCCGGGTGAAGAAGAAAGAATCGTCGAATCAATTTGGGGGCATGCACAGCAGAAGCAGGCTCCCAAGATCGTTCAGCAGGTGAGTAACCCTTCCAGTCTATCAAAAACTGCAATTTACCCCTCTTGTAACGAGAGTCACAAATACTGGCCACTTCATACTCTGATCCAGTAGCCGTCAAGACCGGAGGCGGAGGAGGCTTCACCAACCTCTGAAAACGGTCCGGAACCACCAATTTGATTTGAGATAAATGGAACACAGGATGAATCCGAGACCAGGAAGCCGGTAAGGCGAGTTTGATTGCAGCAGAACCAACCCAGGAGAGGAATTTAAAAGGCCCAAAATATCTAGGAGACAATTTAGATGGTACAAGATGCCGGGGAAGGAATCGGGATGCCAGCCAAACAGAATCTCCCGGGATGATATTAGGGGCTGCTCGACGATGCTTATCTGTATTCTTCTTAGCCCGATCTTGAGCCTCTTGAAGAGATAGTCTGGCCAATTTCTGTCCCTCTTGAATGTCTGATATAAGACTGTCAACTCCAGGGAAAATGGAAGCAGGGACAGAAACGGTAGGTACAAAGGAAGGGTGATACCCATAAGAACAATGAAAAGGACTGGTGTGAAGAGCAGAATGTTTGGCGTTGTTGTAGGCGAACTCTGCAAATGGGAGCAACTCTACCCAATTGTCCTGAGCTGCAGAGATGAAACATCTTAAATATCCTTCCAAAGTCTGGTTTAATCTTTCCGTCTGCCCGTTGGTCTGGGGGTGATAACCGGAACTTAAGGCTCTCTTAATGCCCAGAATGTTACATACTTTCTGCCAGAAAAGAGAAGTATATTGGGGGCCTCGATCTGATACAATAGTATCTGGGAGTCCGTGTCAAGAAAAGATTTCAGAAAGGAAGATTTTTGCCATATCTGCTGCTCCAGGAAGCTTAACCAACGGGATAAAGTGTGCCAGTTTGGTAAAATAATCAATGGTGACCATGATAGTGGTTTTATTCTCAGAAGGAGGTAGGTCCGAGACAAAGTCAGTGGAGATAAACTGCCAAGGTCGGTCTGGAATAGGCATTCTAGAAAGTAAACCCAAAGGAGACATCCAAGGAGACTTAGACTGAGCGCATATCGTGCAGGCTGAAATATAATCATGTATGTCTGCCTTTACTTCCGGCCACCAAAAATGTCGTTGAACAAGCTCCAAGGTTGAGGCGTAACCTCGGTGGCCAGCTGCTCGGGAGTCGTGACACATTCGTAGAACTTCTTGCTGAAGCGATGGAGTGGGAAGCAGAACCTGAGCTCCCTGAAAATAATAGCCCCCTTCTTCAGTGAGATGATGAGTAGTAGCAATTTTTTCACATAGAAGTTTGTTTTGATTAGTAGCAATCAGTACTTCTTGAAGAAAGTCCGTTAGTACCGCGATAAACCGTGCTGTGGGGAACATCCTTTCAGAACAGAAATTAGAAGTGGGAGAATCCTTCCGAGAAAGAGCATCGGCCCTTAGGTTATGTTTTCCAGGAAGAAAAGTGAATTCAATCCGAAAGGGAAGAAAGAAATAAGCCCAGCGGGCTTGTCTGCTGTTGGTCGTCTGGGCATTCTGGAGTACTCTGAGATTTTGGTGATCCGTTCGAACTGTGACAGGAAAGGAAGACCCCAAGAGCAGATGTCTCCACTCTTCGAAAGCCCGTTTAATAGCTAACAGTTCTTTCTCAAGAACAGAATAATTCAGTTCGGCTGCGTTGAATGTTCTAGACAGATACGCAACGGGTCTTTCTTCCCCCTGGTCAGAGAGTTGTAACAGCACAGCTCCCATAGCGTATTGAGAGGCATCAGTCTCCACTATAAACGGCTTGGTCTGATCAGGGGTAATCAAAATAGAGGCAGAGGTGAAAATTTCTTTCAAAGTCTGAAAGGCCCTTTGGGCGGCTTCGTTCCAGCAGAATGTGACGTTCTTTTTTAGCAATTGAGTGATAGGCAGAATAATTTCAGAAAAACAGGGGATACATTTCCTGTAGAAATTTGCAAATCCTAGAGATCTCTGGATGTCTTTGACACAGGAAGGACTGGGCCAATTTACGACTGCGGATACCTTCTTTGGATCCATAGATATGCCCAGGCTCGATAACACAAAACCTAGGTAAGTAACTTGTTCTTGATGGAACACACACTTTGAGGCTTTACAATAGAGATGGTTTTTCTTGAGTCGACCAAGGACTATGTTTACATGATTTACATGGTCTTTCGGGTTGGATGAATAGACCAAAATATCATCCAGGTAGATGATTACAAAATGAAACAAAATGTCCGTGAACAGGTGATCCATAAATCGCTGGAACACTGCTGGAGCATTTACAAGACCAAACGGCATCACATGATATTCAAAATGTCCGAATGGTGTGTGAAAGGCGGTTTTCCATTCGTCTCCAGGAGCTATTCTGATGAGGTGGTAAGCTCCTCTGAGGTCGAGTTTTGTGTACACAGAAGCCCCCTGGACAGCCTCAATAATGTCAGATATTAAAGGCATGGGGTACTTATCAGGAATGGTAATCTTGTTGAGACCTCTATAGTCTATGCAGGGGCGAAGTTCCTCAGAGTCTTTTTTAGGAATAAAGAAAAGAGAGGCGCCCGCTGGGGAGATTGATTCAGAAATTAGACCATTGCGTAAATTGGTCTGGAGATAGTCTTTAAGGACTGCCTTTTTTTTTGGGACAAAACATACATCCTGCCAAAGGGAATGGGTTGGTGTGAAAGAAGGTTAATATGACAATCATCACTCCTATGAGGAGGTAGAGTGGGAAATTTGGGGTTCTCGAAAACTGACTGAAACTCTTGATGGCACAGTGGGATGATCTCTAGTTGGTTTATGGTGGACCCGGTTGGAAGATTAGACACCTCAGTTGGAATGTGAACACCCACAGACTCCTGGGACAAACAGTGGTTTACACAGAACTCAGACCCTAAGAATAAAGTACCCGCTGACCAGTTAATATAAGGGTTATGTAGTCGTAACCATGGGAGACCCAAGATAACAGGGACATGAGCTGCCTTAATGAGGTCAAAAACCAAAGTTTATTTATGATTGGCAATCAGACAAGTAATTGGTTTGGTCTGTTCCTTGATCGGGCCAGAGCTCAAAGGGTTTCCATCCACTCCTTGTATGGGAGTAATGATGGATTTGGAAACAAGTTGTATCTCGTGTTTCGTTGCCCAATCATTGTCCAAGAAATTGCCAGCGGCCCCGCAGTCAATCAAGGCTGGTATACCCGCCAACACTCGTTCGGAAAGAATCATAGATAGAGACACCACCACCATGGTTTGGCAAGTAGCTGTGTCAAGCGACATTCCCATTCGGTATGGGGAAGTAGGATTTGAAGCCACTACCGTTCTTCCCCTTGGGGTAGGGCTTTGAAGTTTCCCGACTTAGGATTTGGGGTACGTCGCGGAGGAACCAGGTGACAATCCTTCAAAATATGTAATGAAGAACCACAGTACATACACAGCCCTCCTGTCCTTCTTCTTTCTCTTTCAGAGGTGGATAGTGGTCCTCTCACTGCTCCAATCTGCATGGGCTCTTCATTTTGGACGTGAGGTTTATTTCCTGTTGGATAGTATTCATTAAAGGATCTGGTACTCTTGCTTCTTTTTCGTTCATAGGATCGTTCCTGCAACCGGTACTCAATTTGCATGGTTAGCGTTATCATGTCTGCTAGGTTGGCTGGTCGAGGAACCTTTGAAATCTCATCCTTCAGCTCGTCTGTTAATCCTCTACGAAAAAGAGTAAGAAGACCCTCATCTGGCCATCCCAATTCTGACGATAACTGCTTAAATTGGGTAATATACCCTAAGAGGTCTTTTCCGCTTTGTTTTAAGTCAAGGAGTCTTTCTTGGGAGGATACAGTGATTTCTTTTCTCCCAAACATGGCTTTTAGACTGTTAGAGAAGGCAGAGTAAGATTCAAGAATAGCATTGTTTGATGTAACTAAGGGCGTGGCCCATGCCAAAGCGGGCCCAGATAAGTGAGAAATCACAAACCCCACCTTATCTTTGTCCGTTGGGAAGAAACGGGTTTTAAGTGTAAACTGCACCGTACAGCTATCTAGGAATTCTTTGAGTTTGTAGGGGTCGCCATCATACATTATCGGGTGCAATGTGGACGGGGGGGTATCGGAAAAAGCTCTAGCAACCTGTTGTCGTAATTGTACATTGTCTTGCTTAAGTGATTGTACTTCTAAAGACATGGCCTGCATAGCGGACATTAGTTGCTGCATTTGTTGTTCCATAATGGTCTTCTTCTGTCAATAGTCTTTTTGGGCGTCGCTAACTATTACGCTATAGAACTACGACAGAAAAGTCGATACTGTTTCCCACAATGAAAGCGAAATGTGATTAATCTCACCTTGACAGAATGAGGATACCACCAGGAAACAATCAAGTGCAGCTGTGAAAGCTACCCTAGGACAGCCCTGCCCTCTCCGACCCGGAATGAGATTAACCAGGGGAGAGAACAGGGTAGCCAGGGAAACCCTCAATGGGGAAGAAAACCCTGGTCGAATCTGGATGTGTTGAGAATACGGATGGTAGATAATGAGAGCTAGCTAGCGGGTGTATCAGCAAGATGAAAGTTGATTTTGGCGAAACCGAGACGCCGAAGGATATCTGGAAGTGATGAGAAATCCCGAGAGAAAGCGAGACCGGACTGGGAGCAGGAGCCTGGAGATGGGAACTATAGAGACAAATAGGTTACAGGGTAAGTCAAAAGGTTGACAGTAAGAAGTAGAGCTCAGAAATCCCTAGAGGCGAACTCACGGAGCGTCTGTAGAAATAGTAGCGACGCGAGGAATCGCCGGCTTCCGTGTTTGATAAAGGATCACGTGAGCCAGCCGGAACGTCTCGGAGAAACGTGAAGAGTCTAGACCGCTACTTTCAAAACGGAAGTCATCTTGAGAAGGATTATCGGGATTAGCGTAGAGAATGTTACTACACAACTGGTTGCAAAACAACCGATTGCGAGCCCATATTGACCACCTCCCACGATGTGTAACAACCAGGGTCACACTAGATAATCTGAGAATAGCTATTACTCACCCAGTCCCACACCGGAAGATTAGGTTCAGACGCACCTACCAATCGAAACTGTACTCAATAGGATACAGTTGGATCAGCGCAACATTACCAAAGTGAGTCGGCCCACGAGGAACCAGCAACATCCCAATCCACAGGTACACAACTGTAACAGAACCATAAGCACCTGAATCAGGATACAGACCCCACTAACCCAATCCTCAATCTTCCACATACTTAAACCCACACAAACCATACAACCACCTCTCTCCCAGCGATCCACATGCACGTTACCACACCGCATCAACAACACATAAACTTCACCCACAGCACTCGAGGAATTCGCCCGATCCGATACTAGCACCAAAGCCCAGCACGCGGTGTATACCGAGCTGAAGCTGCCAACAGCACACCACCTCTCGCACTCTCCTTCTCCCCCTCCTCCCAACTAAACCTATCCACCTTCCCTGTTTGCAAATCCGCCAGAGCGCCTGGGGACCAATTCCGTTGTTGACGGTGCACTATACAAGTACCGCTAACATAACATAACATAACATATAGTACCCTAGGTTTCCGACCGGACAATCTCCCAATGTATTTAATTAAATTACTTTCCAGCAATATACGCAGATTTATTATATACCTCAGTTTCAATATACTCACGACTCTGGACCATACTGAGCGAAGGGACAAATTAGCATTAAATGAAAGAAGCTGTAGACTGTAATTTGCACATCGAGACTACGCTCCAGGCACTTACAACTTATTATACTGCTAATTACAGCTGCTTAGTACACAATATATGTTCCATCCAGGGTGATCAATTTTGTAATGTTTTATTCAGCACTGAAATAATGACGGCCGCAGCTTACTTTGTGTGAAAAAGTAGACTTCTATCAAATTTCAACAGCTAATGACGAGATAGTATATTGACTACTTAGGAAATGCATGTTAACCTTTTATATTTTAACAAAACATTTTTTTTTAAGATTCATCTGAGGTATTGTATGCATTCATTGTTTTGTACTGCTTTATCTTCTTAATTTGTCTTTTATATAACATAATTGTATATGAAATATCGTGTTAATGAATTAAATTGGCAAAAGGTTTGTTCTATAACCATATGCAAAAAATATAAAAGACATCTCCAACAGCACATCACTATAAACAACCTTGTGAACCCTTCCAACCAGGTTTCGGCTAAGGTTACAGACTGAGGGCCTCATTACGAGATGGGTGGTAGCCATGGTGCTATTAGCTGCCTCCCATACCGTGTCCAAGTCTGGTGTTGTTCAATGGGGACTTACCGGTGCAGTCCGACCCTGGAGGGACCAGTAATTCCCCATTGAACAAACCATTCCCCATTCCCATTTCAGGCCCCATAGGGCTCAGTGGAAATGGGGAGGGCACTAATAACTGCTCACGAATGGCAAGCCAGTTATTAGCGCCCTGGTCCCTTAGTGGGACCCGTAAGGGACGTGTGGTCTGACCACATGTTCCTTACAGTTCCCTCAAAGGGACCTCGGAATCGGGCGGTAAGGGATTACCGGCACCGGTCTCCTTACCGGTGCCCGGTATCCATTCCCGCCCGACTCGTAATGACCCCCTGAGACAGCCACACCTAAAATGCTGGGGGACCTCAAGAATATCACTGTCAAAGGACACATAGCTATTCTATTCCTCCTAGACCTTTCAGCACCTTCAACACCATAAACCACATCACACTCACAAAACTCCTCTCTCACATGATAAAACTATTTGGCACATTTCTCAATTGGTTTACCTCCTTCTTCACACATTAGAACATATCTCTATACCCCCTATCAACCATATCCCACTGCACTGAAATTCTGAGATCTTCCCTATCCCCTTCCTCTTCAATCCATATGTTGAACCCCTTAGACAAACTCTTAGCAACCACAACATCTTATTTCACCAATAAGCAGAGAATATGCACATATGCTTCTTAATCTCCTCCCCTCAGAACTCCACACCCGTAGAAACCGTCTCTCTACTATCAGCACCTGGATGGCCACCCACTTCCCAAAACTCAACTCATCCAAATTGGAATACCTCCTCATCTGACCCACCCAGACACAAACTCAGCCACACCCCCCCTGCAACAAAGAACAAACCATGTACAACGCACACATATCCCTCACCATGCCAGTCAAGTCCATGGGCTTCACCTATTCTTCACACACCACATAGCTACCATCACCTAACACATAACCTGCAGCTACACCTCCTATGTAAATTAAGAGACATCCATCCCCTACACGACTTCCATTCCACCGTCCAGGCACTAGTTCTCTCCAAGATCGACTACAGAAATGCAATCCTCACTGGTCTCCTGTGATAACTTGGAGATAGAAGATGGATAAGAGGTCAAGGTTTCGGTTTAGAACAATTTTACCTAACCCCAAAAGTTCGACTCCCAAAAGTTAGACCCCCAATTTCCTGCATATATATATATATGTGGGGGTAAAGTATATAAAAAAATGTATAGGTGTAAGGTAGGGGGCCTGCGGTGGGTCTCCCCCCACATATATATTTGCGGGATATTAAAAAAATAAAATAAAAATAAAGTCGAACTTTTGGAAAGTCGAACCTTTCGGTTCGGTAAAATCATTTAGATTCAAGGTTTCAACTGAACACGTTTTATTTAAATGAAATAAGGCCTATCCTGACCCTATGTCTAAGTAGATGGTTTGCCCCTATTCTACAAAAATAACCATAATGTGATTGGCAGGATGTCATACAACAGAAATATCCTCTATCCCAAACCTAATCTATCCTAGAGTCTGTCCCTAACACTTAATGCAAAGCGCACTAGCAAAAGAACAACTTGGAGGGTCTGAAAGGGATCCATCCCCCTTTTAGGTTTGATAGTGGAGGTTGGTGTCTGACCCCCACCGAACAATCTTTTGTGCCTCTCTCAAGCTACATGCCTGAATAAACAGTTCCAAATGATTTGAGTCTTCCTTGATTCTTGGTGGTGCTTGGTCCTGGGCCCACCCAAAATGTCTGTTAGTTATATCATAGGCATTCTGATTGTTCTGGAAGTATAAACTTTTGTTTGGCCCAAAATGTTTCCTTTTGGTTTCTTAGTTTGCCACAATAGGCATCAATAGCTGGTGCTTGTTTGTGGAAAATATTGGCTTTCACCCCAGCATGGGTTTTTATTATTTCCACCCTTTTGGGGTCCCTGGGCATCTTACCTCTTTGTGGGATCTCTCAGCAATAGGACTGGCTTGGCAGTTTGGTTTCTCATCTCTCCTGGGACCCTGGAATGTCTTTCCCCTTGTTGGGATGTCTTGTATCTCACCTGGCTTGGGCAGTTTTGGTTTGTCAGCCCCTTTTGGACCTTCGGGTTACACACTCGCTCATAGGGAATCTTGGTTCTCAGCCTGGCTTGGGTGCTTTGCTTAGTTGGTCCTTCTTGGACCTGTGGGTTTGTCACTCCCTTCAGGGCTTCTGCCTAGCCTTGCTGCACTCCTCCTGGTGGTTTCCTCTGTGTGCCGTGTACCTGTTTTATTTTCCAGTGTTGCTTATCAGGGAAGGCAGCATCTAAGGCTGTCACAGAAATGCATATTCTGCTTCTCTCAGACATTGTCCGTCTCACTGTGTGAGTCAATTCCTCTCCTTCAGCACTGGTTGACCGCTTATGGAGCAGGCGCATCTCTTCTGGACTCAACGGAGTGGTGCTCCTCTGACTCCTGGTCATATCTGCCATTACATTGTTCTTCAGACTTTTCTCCTCCTCCCTCCAGGCAAACTACATGGCACTGCCTTAAGACTCTGCCTCGAAGGGGGACAACTAGGTGGTGTTAAGTGGTTCACCTCTCTAGTCCTTAAGGTGGTGGCTCCCCCTTGGGGAGAAGGGATGAGTTCCCTGGATTTGGTACACCCCTCAACAACACCCTGGTGCCCCTGCAAATCATACCGAATGGTGCAGCAAGGTTCATTCTACACATCCCCACACTCTCATATCACCCCAGCTCTCTCCTAGCTCTACTGGCTCTGTGCGACCCAGGGAGCTTTCAAATCACTCTGCATCATGAACAAGGCCATCCACCTCAAAAACCCATCCTACCTTCACATCAAACTGAAACACATTGCCCACAAAACACATGGAAAGCCAACCAAAATGTCCTACAAATTCCACTCTGCAAGCTATCCTGCACACAAAAACAAGCTTTCACCCAATTGGCACCAAGAGCCTAGAATGCAATCCCATTCTACATCCAAACCGCACCTTCCATCATCAGCATCCTCAAAAGACTCAACACGCACCTCTTTCCCCACGCATAACTGAGTCAGATTACCTTCCCTGCTATCCTTTCTCTATTCTAATCTTCCAACCCTGTTCTGAAAACATTGTAACTTACTTTTTAATTGTCTCCCTTTGGACTTTATAAGGCACTCCTATGCCCACTGTCTGTAGACAGGATTGTAGCAAATATTCAGTGTCAATGAAACCAAGCATGTTGGCCATACCTTGTTGATTTACATTATATAAAACTCCTAAGGTTGCAGGGAGGCAAATGTTCATTTTGCTCAAGCCCTGTTGTACAAATGATATAGAACCTGTGTTTAAAAGGTGCACTATGTTTGCTCTATATTGTTCAATTTCTTGGAATTTCCCCCAAACAAACATGTTCAAATTAAAGTTTGTCGGCTTTGAACCTATTATTATCACCATGGCAGTATCTAGCCAGGTAGTCAACACATTGGCGATCATCATATTTTTTTACTAGCAGAGTTCACCAAGGAGGTTGCCTTGATCCTTTCCTTATTGACCATGCAATAATAAGCCAAAAGCTTGCCAGACCTATACACCCCACCACATGATTTATCTTTAACTCTAAGGGGGATATACATTGCTTGCTCAGATCAATTGGTTAGATCTGCACCTAAATTTGACCAAATAATTGTTGTCCAATTGCTTAGGAATGTTATACAACATCCACTCTATCCTCTTATTTCCCCTCAGTATCTTAGTTTACTCACCCAAGAAGTTTTTATCTTGCTACAAACTTAATTAAGTGACCCCTAGGGTGTACTTGAATGCAAACACGTGCACAATCTATAATATTTGTGAATAAACAAATATTGGTCATTTGGAAACTACTGTTAAGGTTTTCTGTTACAAGCATACCATATAGTAATAGGTGGTAGAAATATCACCTTTTAAAACTTCTTTGCAGATATACCTAACTTATATTATATTAAGATAACAACCACCCTTAGAATCATCTGTCAGAAATTCTTCCTAAACTATGTTGATATAGAACTTTCCTCAGAAAACTATACCTATTGACTGTCTAGTAACAGTACCTTGAGTGTGCAGGGGACGCGAGGGGTCCACAGCCTGTGGATACCCTCTCTTTCTTTGTTGTCTTAAACTCACAACCTAGTGTCAGGGTTGTGTCTTTCTCCTCTGCACCTCATTAATTATTGAAAAACGACTATCAGGTCCATTCCTTAACTACTTAGA
This sequence comes from Ambystoma mexicanum, assembly GCF_040938575.1. NCBI lineage: Eukaryota > Metazoa > Chordata > Amphibia > Caudata > Ambystomatidae > Ambystoma > Ambystoma mexicanum. Next base: position 151,487,400 of record NC_090933.1, read on the forward strand.
TGTGCATATGTGTTCATTTATTTCCTGTTGTATTTGAATGCAATCCAAGTAACATGTGTGGCTACCTCCCTACCAAAAACAACAACCTCAGTGTTCTTTAACAATGCCATAAATCAAACCTCCATCTACCTCGCTTAGTCAGACACAGCAGTGGTTCAAAAATCACTGGGGGTTTAATGGAATGAGCAGGGATTTCCTAAGGAAAATGAAATCCGCTAGAGTTACTGTGCCGTGAATTTGAGACCTATAGACTCTATAGTCTTTGGTTGTGGTGTTACAAAACCTCAAGCATTCTACTGTCTAAATTCTCAGGTTATATTCAGGGAGGAATTTCTGGTTTTATAGTTCACACACCAAGGTAAGGTTTTCCTGTCTAATATTATGACATGACCTCCCACACACCATACGATCATCAACCACCAGAGTGAGCAAGCACATCCTTATGAATTCCCAAAGGTTTCATAAAAGTGTCCTCCACCCTGCTAAATCTTTGCTATACCGCTGTTAAACTTCTTTCATAAGTGACCCCTCTCTGGCACCTTCCTACCCCTCTATGGCTACCTTGCCACCACCTGCTATCACCTCTGTCCACTCTTGAGCACCTCTATCACGTCTGCCGGTTGTACCTCAAGCCTGTACCCCCCCAAAGTATTTCACATGTGGCAACCTGCTCCACGTCGCCACTCTCGCTCTGCTGTCAAAGACTCCTCTGACATCGTTCACCTCCTCAAAGACCTTAACCTGGATGTCCTCACTCTTACGGAGACATGGTTCACAGCCAACTCTGTCATGAGTTTTGACATTCTCCTCCCTGATAGCTACAAGATTCTCTGCAGGTGCCTCCCTCTGGAACGGCCTCCCGGCCCCTCTCAAACTTGAGCTGGACCACCTGAAGTTCCAGAAGCAGCTCAGAACCTTCCTTTTCTCCTCTTCTTTCGCTCCCTCCCTCCACTGCTGACCTACTTGTCTCCACCAACTGGTTGCTTGGTTAACCTCAGAGTCTCACTAGGAACCTGGCTCCTCTTGACCGGTCTACCCTGCACTGCCTCCCGGCCTGTCGCGCACTAGGGGCTTTAACTGTAACCTCTACAGTCCCCGCTTCTTTGCACTTACCCAGACCTGCGCTGCCTTAACTGTACTTGCTCAGAGCAATGCTTCACTGATTGCACTTTCCCCTTCCCCCTCTTGCACTTCCCTGTCCCCTTCCCATGCACTTTGGTTTATCGCACTTGCACGATCTGAATGACACAAGACCTAGTAAGATTGTTTGTCTTGTCCTCCCTCCGTACCCTCCCTTTTCTTGTCGCGCCTTGAAACACAAGCGTATAGGTACATTATAAATTACTTATATCATATCATACCATATCATAAGAGGCCCATCTGGTGTATTAGGCAACTGTTGTTGCTTCACATTCATATCAAACACACATGGATTACGGGCCCTTATTTCCTCCAGTAGGGTGTCAAAAGAAGCATTTTCAGTCAAAGTAACCGTGGGTGGAGGAGTAGCTCTTTGGTCTATTTAGTGTGGTGCCCAGTGCCAACACTATGTCTCTAATGGCACTATCCGTTGGATTCATCATGCCCGGATACCTAACACCCAGGGGCTAGTCAGCATATTACCATTAGGTGTGGTCCTGCATATCACTATGGGCATTCAGAGACTCAGAAATCATGTTTTTCACCGAACAGACAGGTCAGTGGAGGTACATATAGATATCCAATTCGCGTTCTCATTCTCAAATAATGTATATACTGGCCCAATCGCACACCTTCAATAATTTGATAAGATATCCATCACTAGTTGCAACATTAGGAAGTCAAACTCAATATGACGCTTCTGCAAGGATATTATGTGATAAGCTTAGGTGGACAGTCAGAGGACAGTCCCTACAGTGAGCAGCATGGGCAAATCCCCGCTTCAAAACCCTGGTGTAGCAGAACTCATGTGTTCAGCCACTCACAAAATTGCCACTCACTTGATCAGATTAGTTAATAAAATAGCAGTCACAATTCACAACGGTATGAAACCCTCTGGCAATGAGGGGATTCCACAGTATACAAGCAGAGGTGGGACAGGCTATTGTCTGACTCAGTCGAGCTAACTGGAACAATCCTCACCATTTAACATGCTTCAGGTATACCGCAAGACTCACTCCTGTGCGTGTTGCCCTGCGGCACATATACCTCCCCTCAAGCTCTTTCTTGACAGTGCTACAATTATTGGGTGCTCACAGTTTCCAGCTTCTGAATCACTGGGAGCCCCAGTGCCCCACAGTCTGTTATGCTGAAGCAGCCGCCACCTCGCACTGCTTCAGAGCCTGATGATGCAGGGCGTCACGTTGGCCAATGTTGGGCCATATGTCGTGTGTCCCTTGTTTGAAAACACTATGTTTGGTGTCTGTTCACGTTTGGGCTCTGTTCCCCATTTGCACATTTCACTTTACAAAAAAGAAATTAAATACAAGAATATATGCTAAGAAACCTTAATGCAAGCCGCTAATAGGGTGATCTTTAGAAATGTCGCCATCTTGGCCGGTGTTTAGCCACCCTGTGGTAAATTTCATTTGGAACTGTGATCACTGGTGATGGACTCTTGCAGCCAGGTGACCCTTTCTTCCAAACTATTAGTAGTCGCTGGTCTTCACCCAACATACTATCTTTGTGATCTGCATAACACCAATGGCCGAACAGTGACTATGGGCCTCATTACACGGTAGGCGGAGAACCATGGCGCTATTAGCGCCATGGTTCATGCCGGTAAAATACTGGCACCGCCTTGGTGGAAAGGGGAATTACCGCCCCATTCCAAGGTTGGCGGGGCGGTAATTCCCCCTTCCACCATTGCCCTTCCCCATTCCCATTTTTGCCCCATAGGGCATAATGGAAATGGGGAAGGCGCTAACTACGGTACCGCAAATTGCGGTACCGTAGTTAGCTCCCTGGGTCCCTTTGCGGGTTGGTTTTTAACGCCTGCAAAAAGCAGGCGTTAAATTCCCCAACCCGCAAAGGGACCTCGTAGTAAGGCGGTAAGGATTTACCGGTACCGGTAAACCCTTACCGCCTACCGTGTAATGAGGCCCTATGTAATCTAAAATATATTGGCAGTGCCTGACATCTCAATTTCCTGGATTTTGGATGGAGAGGGTTTGACTTCAAAGATGGACAGAGTCCTACTGGGATTTGAAGGAAATAGACCAACATGTCATCCTCAGAATTCCGACTCCTGAAACGTCGGCTTTTTTTTTGTAGACCCCCCTTACACCACATATATATGTGGGGGGGTATAGGATATAATAGTAGTATGGGGGGCTGCGGGGGATCCCCCCCCCATATGTAGGTGGTCTAAAGGGGATATGGGGAAAGAAAGTCGGCATTTTCGGCCGTCGGAACAAATAGATCCAGATTTGAAAGCTGTTTGTTTTATGACTACGTAGGATGTAGAGTAAGATGAAGTAGGGGTAGGGGAGTGTTGATGCTTGCTGTGTATAAAAACGGGCTGTACACAGTTTTACACTCGCATGTGGAGTGGAGCTAATACGCCGTATGGTCGCCGTGAATAATATTGCAGTGGATGCATAACAGTCCTGCAAAAGACACACTATAAGTCGAAATGTTCTGTTGTTTACACTCTGTGAGACTTCACGAGTCTTTTAAGTCTAGGCAAAGAGCAAAATGGAAAGTCGTGCCCATTTTCCTGTGACTTGGAAGTAAATCACTACAGCAGAACTAATGCAAATGAACACCATCAGGCAGAGCCTGGCATTAGCGGGCACTCTGCTGTAACATTTCTTGACAGAAAAAAAGTCGCCGGCTTTTGTTCTGCCTTGAAGATTAAGGTTTTGCTTAGACACTAAAATGCCCACTGTTAAAAAAAGAAACGGAAAAAATATGCTCTAAGGACAAAAGATCGCGTTGCTGCAAAAATGCACCGATCAACCACAGGTTGCTGGCTCCGGAGTGTGGATTGGAAAAGCTCTTTCGGAAAGATTGGGAGAATTACCATGTTCGTGTGACTGCAGGAATTACCATTTTTGTGTTGCTTTTGGAATCTGTGAGATTGATGCTGATTATAGCATTGGTTATCTGAAAGACGGATAATGAGCATCTTTCCCAGAGTAAGCCGCGGATCAGCTCATCCATGTTCTGAAGCACTCAGGAGACATCAGCCCAGCCCTAAATGTACTGTGCGGTTTCCCGCTCAAACCAGACATTCACTCAAACCTGCGAAAGACTGTGCAAAGCAACCCAGGCACATATTTTAGGAGTTAGGACTCCCTTGTATTTGCAGACCGGATGCGACGGGTCACTTTCCCAAGAGCAACTTACTTCTGCTCTTTCCTTTGGACTTTGCAAAGGTTTCTGGGCAATGCTGCCTTCCTGCAGAACCAGAAAGGCCTAATACCCCAACTGGACGTTGACCTGACTCACATAATTTGACATAATTAGGTTAGATAGTTCATTTGTCCCATGCTATTCCTCTGACCTCCAAGAATACTGTTTCACAGGAGCAATGAGATAGTACCGGCATTATGAAATAAATGCATAAATAAATAAATAAATAAATAAATAAATACATATTTAAATTAATCAACTGATCAAAAAGTACAGATTTTCTGTTGATTCCCAAAAAATCAACAAGGACCGACTATTACCTAATATATTATGAACTTGTTTGGTCATTTTAAAAATCAACCAATAAAGATTTTGATGATGGAGGAAAGGATATTGATGGGCAAAATCCCAAGTTGGAAGAGCTCCTTTGCCATTAAGCTTTTGTAACTTGTTGTAGCCCCTAGCAGCTGCCTTGATGTTTCCTCCACTTGTCTCCCCATTCATCCCTGCCAGCTCCTTTGAGGAAGAGCATCGGATCTCTGGCAATGCATCTACAGATGGGCAGTTCCTTGCATTGCCGGAAAAGGAATCAAAATGGGATCAACAGGCAGGGTGGAGGCAATTGCCACAAGTTGTTACAATTTGGATGTTATAGGCACAGTTAAATGATGGATAAAAGAACAATGACATCTCTTTTAGACATTACCTCACCCAAACAAAGGTAACAGAATGGAGCGAAAAGTATTAAAAAGACGAAGAGATCTGAGAGGCAAGAGAATTAAAAGGACAATGCTCTAAGTAACTGTACTTTCTTTCTCTGCTGAGATAAAAGCAGCCATCCTCCTCATGGAGAACTGGCAGAGAAAAGATGTCTAGTTAGGCAGCCCAGTGGAACTGAGCCATTGGCTTGATGGGGCTCGTTCAGTTGAGACATTGTGGAGGAGACACAGTGAGTAGAAGAAATAACTACCATAGGTAGAGATTCATGGGTCATCAGGACAATCCCTAAAACCATCAAAGAACCTCTCGAAGTTCCCACATTTTAGCTGTTGAAGGACATAGGCATATCATTCGATTTTGTTTTTATCAGAGTGAGGCAGGCTCGTGAAACAGACTCACTACGTCACATGCTCATTTCTTGCCCGGAATGCCAAAAAACCTACTTCTTTATCTCTGTGCCCTGCCCATTTAGGATTCACAGCAAAAAGTAAGAGAAAATCACATTTCTAAAAGCGTAACCTAGTGTTGGCATTCCCTCTGTTACTCCCACCACCAGGAGGCCTCCGATTCCAGATGCCATGGACTGGGGTTTGGACAAGTAGATGTGGGTTGAGAAGCGGACTGCATAGGACTAAGGAATATCACTGGGAATGTCAGCTTGTAGCCACATGACATGGTATCTTCTTTTCAGAAGGGGGGTTGGGAGCATGCGTTTCAGAGTTCAAACAACTCATTAAGACGATTGGGATGCTCTGTGAAAAATACCTGTATTGACAAGAAGATAGATACTTGGAAGAGGGGTATTTTTATGATGTGCCCTCAGGAGGATGGGTTTCCAGAGAAGGAATGTGGAGGACATAAATCAATTTGTTGTAATACATATGGAGCAAATTAAATATTTGTATTTTGTTTTATTGTGTTTTATATAGCGCTTTAAACCAAAGTGCTGTACAATCTAATAACAAGGTACGGTACAGAAACAATGGTAATGATCAACAAAAACATCAATGCTGGTATCCTACAATCATGGACTATGTAAAAGATGGGTTTTCAGAGAAAGGCGGAAAAGGGAAAAAACACTGATAGAACGAATAGACAGAGGGCATTCCAATGGAGGGGAGCAAGGAGCTGGACCGGAACCGGGACAGGGCCCATGGTGGATGTGGAACATTCAAACTGAAGAGACAGGTGGCGCGGAGAGGGTTGGGATGGTCTGTAGAAAGATAAAAGTGACGCAAGATAGTCAGGTGCAAGCTGGTAAAGTGATTTAAAGACTAGACAAGGAAAGTGAAATTTGAGTTGAGAGTGAAAAAGTAACCGGCCAAGTGAGGCAAGTGAGGAGGAAATAGAATCACATTAAGAAAGAAGACAGAGTAGACGAAGAGAGGAATTATAGATAGATTTCAAAGGAGCAAGATGAGAACACGGGAGACCAAAAGGAGCATTGGAGCAATAGAAAAGTCGTGAAAAGATCAAGGGAGAGATAAGAAGTTTGTAGCTTGAAAAGTGGGAAAAGGACAAACTTTGCGCATATTGTAAAGATGGAAACGACAAGAGGGAGAAGTAAGATAAATATGGTGAACAAAAGAAAGATTAGAATCAAAGTAAAGACCAAGGTTATGAGCAGTAGGAGAGATAGTGAGACTAGCAGGTGGAAAAGATATGAAAAGAGGTGGTAGGTGGGGAGGAAGAGTGTTATCAGGGAAGAAAAACACCTCAGTCTTCCCTGCATTTAGAGTGAGGAAATGAGACGCCATCCAAGTTTGATAGCACAGAGACAGGCTGTGAGAGTGTGATGAATTTCAGGTGTGAAAGATTAAAAGGATAGAAAGAGTTGTGTATTATCGGCATATAAGTGATGAGAAAGACCAAAAGATGAGATTATGGCTGAGGGTTCAGAGGTGTAAAGAGAGAAGAGAAAAGGACCCATGACTGATCCTTGGGGAACACTGTGCTCAAGGGGGAAAGGTGAAGAGGTCCGACCAGCCCAAGAGATGGAAAAAGTTCTATTAGAAATATAGGAAGAGAACCAGGAGAGAACAGAACCTCTGCGACCGAAGGAGGAGAGGGATTCCAAGAGCAAAGAAAGATCCACAGTGTCAAAAGTGTCAAAAGTGTTTAGAAGAGCGAGCTGAGAGAAGGGAGTTAAGTACCCAGATTAGAGAAGTCTCAGTGGAGTGACTAGAAACCATTCTTAGGTGGTGATGGTGTTGGAGAAGTTCATTTGTCAAAAGATTGAGAACAAGGCTGGTTTTCATAAACCATTAATTGCCGTTACATCCTCAACCTACTTCCAACCACATATCCCACTCTCTCTTTCCAAACTAACACATTAACTGACTGAGCCATTGACCTTTCAAAGGATGTGGCTCCCTCCAGCAGAGCTGCACTCTCTATGAGGGTCTACACCAGTGCTGCAGGATTAGGCAGGATATGTGAATGGCTAGAGATGATATCCTCAACCGGGTGGTATTCTGCACTGGTGGGCAGATCCAATCCATTAAATGCTGCTTCCAACCTATTGGAATGACTTCTGGCAGTGATAGATTGATGTGCAGGCGAGGCTGCTGTTGCTTTATTTGGTATGTGCATCTTACATGTGAGGTTCACAGACTTTGTGGGAAAAGGCCTGGGTGCATCTGTGACTCGCATGATGTCTCTGGGCGAGTTATCAATTTTAATGTTATCCAATTACATAGCCCCCTTAATTGCCTGGAACAAGTGTCATGGAAAATCCTTGGCTGCACCTTAAACTTACATTGGATCTCAGCAATGTTGCAACAAAATGCTTTGTCTGCTTCTGCTGTCTGCTCACGTTTCTGGTGCAAGTACTATGGTCAATATTTGGCCCAATCCACAATTTGCATGAGGTTTCTGATCCCTGACTCCTTGAGTTAACCCCTCAGCAATCTCTAGTGTCAGACAGGGGGGTTTATTAAAGCAAATATTTTACATTGCATGAACAAATATTAAAAATGGCAAAGAGAGTCTTTCCAAATAAATAGTAACTTTAAAATGGTTTAAGAACCAGAATGTGAATTTGAAGCGTGATTTGGGCAGTCAGAGCGGAGAGAATGTAATGCTCCTAGCCGATGCATGAACATTAAGTTAATATTTAGGAAAATGGATTTGAAAACCACTATTTGAAAATTTGGGTGGGTCACGTTATCTTCCAATGGTTTGGAATGCTGGAGTAAGTTCTTCATTAGGTTTTTTATAATAAGAACGCAAGAGCTCACATCTCCCATGGCGAAAGCCAAAGCATCACTCACACAAAGAATATGTGTGGTGTACATATGAGGCATCTTAGGGACAAAAACAACTCAAGGAATCAGCTGGATCATTAATAAGGAAACTACCTCTTAGAATGTACTGTACTCAAAAAGAAATGTGTTCTGCAAATTCTTTAATGAGACTATATATATATATATACTTGCTAAGAAAGCCACGTGAATGACACATTACAGCCACAGCCTTTTCAATGCATTTATGGGGTTTAAAACTGTTTTATCTAAAACAGAAATATACACACATAATCATAGGACAAGTCATTTAACTTAAAACATCACTTAATACCAAAATATATTTTTTACTATTCAGTATTACATTATGCTGCATCAGACCTAGTGTCCTTATTTGAATTTGATTTGATTTGAGGAGAAATATATATGCTGCCACTTGCTGACTTAAGTGTATCAAGACACCCATACCCCAAAACAGAGTTGCATGTGACAAGCAGGTAATTAACAGAAAAGCGAGGATTTCAATGCTTTCGAAAATAAAATTGAAAGAAATGATCTAACAAACTAATCATGAAAGAAGGGACTTTCTTTCTTTCTTTCTTTCTTTTTCTTTCTTTCTTTCTTTCTTTCTTTCTTTTTTTCTTTCTTTCTTTCTTTCTTTCTTTCTTTCTTTCTTTCTTTCTTTCTTTCTTTCTTTCTTTCTTTCTTTCTTTCTTTCTTTCGTATTAAAAAAAGGTCTGCAGACTGAGAGCATCTAAGCTCTATTCAAAAGAAACAAGGAGGCATGGTGGTCATTTTAATGGAATAAATTGGTTTACTGTTTATGTCTAAAGTAGAGAAGTCGTTCCACATATCTGAGCCACTTACAGCAAATATGCAACTACCATGATATCTGAAATTAGTTGTGGGTACCTTTAAAAGAAGTTATTTTTCGAAATGGAGAGGGCAAGAAGGAACATTTTTTGAATGTTTGCTATAGATAGCGGCTAGGCATCTGGCAGATTTAAAAATATAACACAACATCTTTGATTTAATGTGGTATTTCACCGAAAGTCAATGTATTGATTGATAAAAATGGGTGATACGGTTTAGATAATTTTAACTGAAAGATCATGCAAACATCTGAGTTCTATACGTGTTGTATTCTCTGAAATTGGTCATCTGAAATACCTAAGTACAGAGAATTGTATTAATTGAGCCTGGAGGTTTTCTTACATTGGTGTGTGTAGAGAATCTGCGTAAGAGCCTGAGCTTAAAGAAGGAAGATTTTAATAGATGTTGGACTGCCCACTGTGATGAATCCTCCGGAGTCAGCACTGAACCCCAAGCCAAAGATCTTCTCCCATGTGGCCAGGGGAAGGCATCCGATAGCTGATCCTTACCCTGGGGTTGGTATTATGAAGGAGGATCACATGGAAGGAGAAGGCTGTCAGGGGAAGTGGTGACTCCTTTGGGAGAGACGCGGTATTCATCATCTTGTGAGGATGAGAGTCTTAGAATTCCCAAATATCTGATGGCATGCTGTCATTGCACAAGTCCCTCTCATGAGGAAACCCAAAGAACCTTCAGTGAAAAGTTACTTAGACAGAATAAGTTGTATACCTTGGGAGTTCCTGAAACAGATGTGACATCCTCTAATGGACATGATTCTGTGTTGGGCAGAAATGTTAGCCCTAATTTTAAGTCACACATATAACATCTCCTAACTCTGATAACATCCACTTCAACAATCAATTAGAAATAGACATAAAAAAGACTCAAACCAATTATGGACTTCAAGATCCATAATGCCTGTGGTACGGTGTCCAGTCAAAGGGTCGAATACATTGTTTCGAACTGCAATAGTTTAGAATCAAAAGGACCGAAAAAAAATTCGAATGCCGTTTTTTAATTGTATTTTTTTTTTTTGCCTTCGTATAGGAAAAAATACCTGTTTTCCCCCAAAAAACAGGGGTTTTGGGGGGAAAACCCCCCCAAAAAAACATGCATTTGATTTTTTTTTCGTCCTTTTGATTCCAAACTATTGCATTCAATCCTTTTTTATTCAAACCTTTTACTATAAACCCTGTGGTACTGGGACGAGGAAGAAGGACCAAGAGTCAATGAGGATCAAAGGTGCCACTGGAGGGAATGTGAGGTCTAATTGTTTGAAGGCTAGGCACCTGAGTAGGACATTTAAACCTGAAAATTAACCACAGCTGTGTATAAGGGAAGCAGCAGAAGCAGTCGGGAAAGATACTGAAGTGGTTGGGGCTGCAGCAGGAGTGCAGGCGACAGCAGAAGCTGAAACTGGAAGAGATGACGTGCAGTTTTCTAGAGTACGTTCAGCAGGAGGCAGCCATAGTCAGCAGCAGGGAGAGAAGCCCAGCTGTGGGGGGGACAAGCTCCTGACCCGTCGCAAGTTTGCTGCATGTTCTGGAGGAAGAAGAGACCCAACAGGACGGACGGGTCTCAAGAGAAGGGCAGTGCAGATGGTGGCATGTAAGGAAGAGCTGTCAATCGGATTACCGATCTGCCGAGGGTCTAGCCCAGCAGCAGGGAGCAACACTGAGATGGTAAGCAAAGCTGGTGAGTTGGCCTGCAAGAGAAGGTAACCCTGGGGTGCTCCGAGTGGAACATTTGCTAAAACATGATAATTTTGAATATCAAGCAAATAGAATAAGAGGCAAAAAGAGCGCAATTCTACATTTATGAAACGTCAACTTGGGGATACCTGTAACCCACATTGCCAACAGCCAAAAGGCTATCCAGAAGAAGTAGAGGGAAAAAAGGGCACAATTCTCTGTTTATGAAATGTCAACTTGGGGAAACATGTGACCCACATTATCAACAGCCAAGAAGTCATAAAGAAGAAGTAAGAAGGCACAAAATACATCATTCTCCATTCATGAGATGTCATCTTGGGAAAGCCTGTAACCCACACTGCCAATAGAGTAAAGACAATAACAAAGAGATAAAAGTGCAATAAGGGTGCAATTCTCCTTTCCTGAGACACCAGTTTGGAGAAATCTGTAACCCATATTGCCACTAACAGAAGAGACCAAATGTAGTAGTACTAGGAGGTTTTCTTTCCTGGCAGGAGAGTGAACCAGGAAAGGGACAACTTGTGGTTAGTCCTGGCAGGTGAGTATAACAAGAACAAAACAGTTGCTTTGAAGAAATGTGGTTGTGGTCAAAAGGTGGTGTGGAAAGACATGGTAACTTTATCATTTTGATAAACTGTTGCATTGACAAAGGTAATTGCTGTGCTATCCTGAAAAAAGTATTCCATTGGAAGAATAATTTTGCTGTTCTAATATTTGCATTACATCCTAAGAAAGACATTGGGCCTCATTACGAGGTAGGTGGTAAGGGATTACCGGCACCGGTAAGGTCACCGGTGCCGGTAATCCCTTACCACCCTATTCCGAGGTCCCTTAGCGGGTCCCTTCCTTAACACCTGGATTTACCAGGCATTATGGATGGGACCCGTTAAGGGACTACAGGGCTAATAACGGTACCGCAATTTGCGGTACCGTTATTAGCTCCACCCCCATTCCCATTGAGCCCTATGGGGGCTCAAATGGGAATGGGGAATGGTTCCCGGATGGGGACTTACCAGGTCCTCCAAGGTTGGAATGACCCGGAAAGTCCCTATTTCGGGAACCCGGACCCGGAATGCGGAATGCGGGTAGCCATGGTGCTAATAGCACCATGGCTACCTCCTACCGCGTAATGAAGCCCATTGTGTGGAGGAAAATATTTGCCTTGGTTTATGAACTAGCATTTTGTGAAAGAGACATTTGCCTTACGAGGAAGGATACTGTGGAGGAAAACAATTGCTTTGGTTTTTGAACAAGCGTTTGTGAAAAAGACATTGGGCCTCATTACGACCCAGGCGGTAAGTTACCGCCTGGGCCGTGACTTTACCACCATGGCGTAAACTACGTTTACGCCATGGTGGTTGGCGGACTTACCGCCCCATTCCGAGGTCGGCGGGGCGGTAAGTCCCCAATCCCCATTTACCCTTCCCCATTCCCATTTTTGCCCCATAGGGCATAATGGGAGTGGGGAAGGCGTTAATTACGCCACCGTAAATTACGGTGGCGTAATTAACTCCATGGTCCCTTAGCGCCATGGATTTTAACACCCGCTAAAAGCAGGTGTTAAAAGCGCCATGGCGCTAAGGGACCCCGTAATTGGCGGTAAGGGGTCGGCGCAGCTAACGCTGGCGCTAACCCCTTACCGCCAGGGTCGTAATGAGGCCCATTGGGCCTCATTACACGGACGGCGGTAAGGGTTAACGGTCACCGTTAATGGCAACGGTGACCGTTAACCCTTACCGCCGTACTACGAGGTCCCTTTGCGGGTTGGTGCTCTAACGCCTGCTTTTTGCAGGCGTTAAAAACCAACCCGCTAAGGGACCTCGGAGCTAATTACGGCACCGCAAAATTGCGGTGCCGTAATTAGCACCTTCCCCATTCCCATAGAGCCCTATGGGGCAGAAATGGGAATGGGGAAGGGCAATGGCGGAAGGGGGATTTACCGCCCCACCGACCTTGGAATGGGGCGGTAAATCCCCTTTCCGCCAAGGCGGTGCCGGTAATTTACCGGCATGGTCCAGGGTGCTAATAGCACCCTGGATCACCGCCTTCCGTGTAATGAGGCCCATTTTCTTTAGCAAGTGGAAGGACGCAGTGGATGGAAAAGACATTGGCCCTCATTACAAGCTGGACGGTAAGGGTCCCGCATTACAAGCTGGACGGTAAGGGTTAACGGTCACCGGTAAGGAGACCGGTGCCATTAAACCCTTACCGCCCTATTCTGAGTTCCCTTTGCGGGTTGGTACTTTAACGCCTGCTTTTAGCAGGCGTTAAAAAACGAACCCGCAAAGGGACTTTGAAGGTAATTACGGTACCGTAATTTACGGTATCGTAATTACCTCCTTCCCCATCCCCATTGAGTCCTATGGGGGCAAAAATGGGAATGGGGAAGGGCCCTGGTGAATGGGGAATTACTGGTCCCTCCAACCTTGGAATGGACCGGTAATTACTCCATTCACCAGGCCGGATTTGGGACGAGTAGGGAGGCAACCATGGAGCTATTAGCTCCATGGTTACCTCCAAACTCGGAATGAGGGCCATTTTGTGTTGAACTGAACAGAATTTTGCTGAATCAGAAGTTTCCAAGGGTATTCCTGAATTAGTCCAGGGGAAAGGAGTCCAACCCTGATCACAAATTGGAACGTGTGCGCTGTTTTGTTGAACTGAGTTGTACACCTTGTACACTTTTGTTGTATGTACCATAGTGAGAGTCAGAGACATATTGGACACTAGGTCATCTTTCTTTAGTTTTAGTTTGCTAGGTAGGGATATTTTCATTAGGAAAGGGAAAGATAAGCGTTTATCTCACCCCTTTTTATTTTAATAAATGGCAAACATTGAGAAAACTACAGTCCTGTATCCGTCTCGCATTTCTGATCCCTCACATATGGTATCAGGAATGGGATGCTGAACTGGTTGATACAAACTAGGAACCCAGTAATTATATTTGCATCCTCTCATGAAACTTGTCATACAAGTCTTTTCACGTAACTTGCCTCACAAGTCTTCCGCTCTGACCGGGATGCAAACGGACGCAGTGGATGGAAAAGACATTGGTCCTCATTACAAGCTGGACGGTAAGGGTTAACGGTCACCGGTAAGGAGACCGGTGCCATTAAACCCTTACCGCCCTATTCCGAGTTCCCTTTGCGGGTTGGTACTTTAACGCCTGCTTTTAGCAGGCGTTAAAAAACGAACCCGCAAAGGGACTTTGAAGGTAATTACGGTACCGTAATTTACGGTATCGTAATTACCTCCTTCCCCATCCCCATTGAGTCCTATGGGGGCAAAAATGGGAATGGGGAAGGGCCCTGGTGAATGGGGAATTACTGGTCCCTCCAACCTTGGAATGGACCGGTAATTACTCCATTCACCAGGCCGGATTTGGGACGAGTAGGGAGGCAACCATGGAGCTATTAGCTCCATGGTTACCTCCAAACTCGGAATGAGGGCCATTTTGTGTTGAACTGAACAGAATTTTGCTGAATCAGATGTTTCCAAGGGTATTCCTGAATTAGTCCAGGGGAAAGGAGTCCAACCCTGATCACAAATTGGAACGTGGGTGCTGTTTTGTTGAACTGAGTTGTACACCTTGTACACTTTTGTTGTATGTATCAGAGTGAGAGTCAGAGACATATTGGACACTAGGTCATCTTTCTTTAGTTTTAGTTTGCTAGGTAGGGATATTTTCATTAGGAAAGGGAAAGATAAGCGTTTATCTCACCCCTTTTTATTTTAATAAATGGCAAACATTGAGAAAACTACAGTCCTGTATCCGTCTCGCATTTCTGATCCCTCACATATGGTATCAGGAATGGGATGCTGAACTGGTTGATACAAACTAGGAACCCAGTAATTATATTTGCATCCTCTCATGAAACTTGTCATACAAATCTTTTCACGTAACTTGCCTCACAAGTCTTCAGCTCTGACCGGGATGCAAACGACTGAACAACATACACGTACCATGAAATGAGCACACATTTGAAAAGGAGCTGGGAGTAGACCTGTCTAGAGTGGAGGACACAGGAGAAAAGAGGCATCTGAATAAGAAATGGGGGGGTTTGAGACCTGAAGGTACCCATCCTGACAGAGAACCAAAGATGGAAACAGGGGAGGGAGAGGTGATTGACTATACATGACATTGACAGAGGGTGTACTTTGGAAACAGAGGAGGGAGAACTGCCTGCTTAATGAAGCCATTGAGGATGTGAAACACACCACAAAATAGGAATAGAGCTAGATGCAGAGCCCAGGCAACCCACAGACTGATCACAGGGCGAAGGAAACACACCTGCTCTGGAGGAGACTGTGTAGGAGGTAATTTCCATAATCAGGAAATATTTGACCGTAAAAGGGATAGGAATCTGATTTAGTCAATAAAGCAGGGGTAGGTAATAGATTAAAACAACTCACCCTTCTGCCTACACCTCTGAAACTCTCATCTAAACACAAGCATACCTCTACAGCACAACAAACTGCATGTACTTCACAACACCACAACAATGAAACAAACCACACATAGGGCCTCATTACATGGATGGTGGTAAGGGATTAACGATACCGGTAAGGGATTACCGGTATCCCTAAATTCCCTTGCCAATCACGACCCGGATAACCACTATTAGCGGCACCACTAAGAACGGTGCCACTAATAGCGGCTAGTCCGCGGGCGCGCAACCCCTCATGTTGGAAATAGCGGCATGGCGCTAATAGCAGACCATCACAAGCCATGCGGACATGCTAATAGGAGCATGGATTTGGCCCTAAAAGCTCATACCGGCATGGCGGAAATACCGGCATCGCGAACCACCCGTTAAGAGATATGAGCAGTGTTCCCACCTGCCACAGGTGGCCACAATCAGCACAGGTGGAGGCAATGGAGACTGGGGCAGCACAAAAGGAGCACACCACACCCCTTCCCACACCAAGATGGTTCCAATACTATCAGCATTACATGGGCTGGAGGACATGATTGCATTGCAGCACCAACAACAACATGCAGCACAGAGGAGACGCAGGAGGAGGAGGAGGGCGAGACAGGCCCAGCAAGCCCCACCAGTGCACCTAGTAATACAACAGAGGCAGCCACCAATCCCCAGGATTTGAGCCAGTCCATTCAACCTAACCCCTGAGCAGATACACACTCTACCCTATACCGTCTGGACCGGGATAACATCACCAGCATCGTGGACATGATACATGATGACATTGTGAGCCTCATAGACATCCGTACTGCCATCCCCCCTCTACTGAAGGTGGTAACTGTGCTCCACTTCCTGGTCACAGGCACCTACCAGCATACGGTAGGGCAGATGCATGGCATGTCACAACCAGTATTCTCACGCATGCTGACCCAGGTGCTCGATGCCCTCCTGAAGCACACAAGTGAACACATATCCCTGCCAGGGACTGCCCAGGAGATCTCCAACACCAACGTTGGCTTCTATTCACTGGCAGGCATCCCAAGTTGCATCGGGGCCATCGACTGTACCCATGTGGAATTGGTGGTCCCACATCACAATGAAGCAGTCTACCGAAACAGAAAGCAATACCACTCCATCAATGTCCAAATGGAATGTGAATCAAACAAGATAATCACACATTGTTGTGCCCAATATCCTGGATCAACCCATGATTCAATGGTCCTGCGGAACTCAACGATGCCACGCTACATGGAGTGACATGCTGGACAACGTTCGTGGCTACTTGGTGAGTAGCAGGGCAAGCACATGGCAGTGTGATGTGGGGTGTGCTTGGGGGGGAAGAGATGCATACTCCAACTGGGTGTGATTGGGGGGGGGAGATGCATACTCCGACTGGGTGTGATTGGGGGGGGGAGAGATGCATACTCCAACTGGGTGTGATTGGGGGGAAGAGATGCATACTCCGACTGGGTGTGATTGGGGGGGGGAGAGATGCATACTCCAACTGGGAGTGATTAGGGGGGGTAGAGATGCATACTCCAACTGGTTGTGATTGGGGGGAGAGATGCATACTCCAACAGGGTGTGATTGAGGGGGGGGAGATGCATACTCCAACTGGGTGCGATGGGGGGGGGAGATGCATACTCCAACTGGGTGTGATTGGGGGGGTGGGGGGAAGAGATGCATACTCCAACTGGGTGTGATTGGGGAGGGAGAGATGCATACTCCAACTGGGTGTGATTGGCGGGGGAGTGATGCATACTCCAACTAGGTGTGATTGGGGGGAGAGATGCATACTCCAACTGGGTGTGATTGGGGGGGAAGAAATGCATACTCCAACTGGGTGTGATTGGGGGGGTGGGAGATGCATACTCCAACTGGGTGTGGACTGTCGTCCGTAGAATAAATGGACATACAGATGTACGCCAATGTCCACCAAGGCAGGCCACAATGGACCGGAAACAAAACCATGTGCAATTTTGAAGCTGCACAACATTAAAATTAATCCAATATGCCAAACATGACATATCTATTCACATGCACATTGCACATCATACCATACCCCATCTGACACAAATCAGCAACATGGAGCCAATATGCCAAATGGAAATGTGCGCTGAACAACATCACAACAGATATGCGCCCTTTCGTGCATGCAAAGGGATCACCTGTAGCCATTGTACTGAACCACACCCGTACACCACTACTGAAGTGCCGCTTTACAGCATGGCGACATCGATTTCAGAATGGCAGTACATTAGCAGTGTGGTACAAACGTTGCCTGGGCCCAGGAACACTTAAGACCTGACCTCACCCAGGACATGGCAATAACTGCCGGAGGCATGCATGGTGGATTTCCACTTGCAAGGACTAGCTCACCTTCTCACATTGCAGTTACACAGATCGTCTCCATGCATGCTGGGATTTGTGGAGGCCAATCACAATGCAAAGTTGATTTGTGTAATATGTACAGGTTGCACTTGATGTGAACAGTAACACGTCCCCATTGTTGCATCCATGCAGGTGATGCTGGCTATCCCCTGAGGAGGTGGCTCCTTACCCCTGTACGGAACCCACAGAACAGGCACAAAGAGGAATACAATCGTGCACATACCCCTACCCGCGTGGTCATTGAGCAGACATTTGGCCTTTTGAAGACACGGTTCCGGTGCCTCAGCAGGTTGGGTGAGGCACTCCTGTACGGCCATGAGAAGGTGGCCAAGATCACCATGGCATGTGTCATGCTGCACAATATATGTATCAAACGGAATGTGCCAATGCCCCCTGACATTGAAATGCAACCACCTGATGAAGATGATGATGGGGATGAGGAGGGAGAAGATAGGGCTGCAGGTCATGCAGGAGGCGATGCCCAGGAGGGACGCGATGTGCGTCAGCATCTGATCAACCAAATATTCTGAATCACATGGTCCTACTCTGTTGAATGGATGTGGGTATTTGTCCACTGGGTTCTGTGGTGAAGCACACACTGGGCCCTGTCCAATAAAGCTCACATACTCAATCATGAGGTCCAAGCCTATGTTTTAAGTTGTCACCAGTGTATTTAATATATTATGAGGTAAAGAAGTGCATGGACCCAACTACGCAAACACCCTTTCCCCCCACCCCCACGACACTCCCACAACACCCTTTCCCCCCACCCCCACAACACTCCCAGAACACCCTTTCCCCCAACCCCCACAACACTCCCACATCACCCTTTCCCCCCACAACACTCCCACAACAACCTTTCCCCTCACCCCCCACAACACTCCCACAACACCCTTTCCCCACACCCCCTACAACAACCCCATTTATGGCTGGTACAACGTTGATGTCTTGCTGTACATGTGTTAGCTACATCGGGCTGGCCCTAGTTCCCATCCCCACCACCACCATTAGGGGGTTGGAAGGGTGTGCGCCGCATTGATCGCAAGGACCGGTGCCGGGGGCTTGTCTGCCTTCAGCTGGCAGAGGAGGAGGTGCATGGTTGTTCTTTTGGCGGAGGGGGGTACTGTCTGTCCATAGCGTCAGCTATGCGGGTGAGGACCTGCCTCACTAGTGCCATCTCCTCACAGAGCCTGTTGGTGCAGGCTTCCATGCCCTGTCTTATCTCCCTTGCATTCTCCCTGCACTCCTCCCTCAAACGTGCTGCCTCATCAACATATTGGCCAACCAGCGCTGTTATGTCCTCCTGCCGCAGTCTGATGATGGCCATGTAATGGCCACTGTGTCTTGCTCGTGGGGTGGGTGCCGCACCTTGTTCTATGGGTAGAGCATCAGGTGAGGACACCGGTGGGCTCCAGCACCCTGACATGATTCCATCGCCAGACTGAGCATGGCTGCTGGATTGTGATGTTGGCCGAGGGCTTGGTTCTTTTGATTGGTGGGGGCTGGGGGTCTGCTCTTGCATGGCCAAGTCACAGGTGTCCTCAACATTGGACAGCGGTGCGGTGGCTGCTGCCTCGCCAATGGAACTGTTAGCAGCTAACAGTGGCCCTTCCATGGGTGGTTCCTGCGTTGGGGGGATCACTGGAGTGGGTGCAGCAATTTTTTCTGCCGTAGGTTCACGTCTTGGTGACATGAGTGGCTTGCTGTGTTTGGCCCTCTGCAGGAGTGCACTCCTCCCTGTGCCCCTCGATGTGCTGGCGATGTTCCCTGACTCCTTTGCCCTGGCTTGTTTCTTGGCAGGGGGAGCCTCTGTCGCAGTGTCCTGCTCATCGCTGTCAGTCTATGAGGCTGTGGGGGACAAAAAGGGGGATGGCATTGGTGATGGGTCAACGTGTTTCATACAGATGTTGTTCATCATGCTGTTCTATGCATTGGGACTTCATTTGTGGGCATTCAGGTCGTAGGACTGTTGGGTGGGTCATTCATGCATGGGTCTGGGTGGCACGTGTCTGTGGTGATGCATGCATGTGTGTGTGTTGGGATGTGACCCTCACATGGGCAGGGTTGTGTGCAAGTATGTTTGTGGCCACATCCATGGGTTGATTTAGGGCTCACATTTGGGGGGGTACCTCACCTTTCACAGTGCATTGTTTTATGTGGACACTCACCTCCATCTGACGTTGTGGGCGCACCATGCTCCATTTCGCCGATTCCATCTATGGATTCAACACCTATGGTGCTCGCGCAGGTCTCCTCCCACTCCCTCAGTTTGATGGGTGAATCTCCACCACCTCCTGTGGCCATGGCCAGGTTCTGATTGGCAGCCAGTATGCTGCGGACACGGAGGCGGAGATCGTCTCACCGCTTCATGCAATGTTTCACTGGCCTTTTTTTTTGTTTGGGTCTCACGCCGCATGTAATTTGCGAACACCACATCCGCTTTGGCGGCAAGCATGTCCGTGAGCATGATGAGCTCATCATTGGTGAATTTCTCCTTCCGCTGCCGATCCGCTCCTTTTTTGATTGCCTTGGGCATTGTCAGGGGGTCTTGGATGGTTTTGTATGGCACTGGTGTGGATGCAGATGCTGGGGGCAGAGGATGGCAATGGATTGTGTTTTTAAAGATGGCCGCCATGCTCTTTCCCGTTCCTGTGCGATGACGAGACTTCCGGCTCCACTTATTTACGGTGACCGCTAATAGCGTGTTGCAGGAGGTCAGAAGTGCTATCAGCGCTTTCATCTGTGGCGCAAAGGGTCTTTTCGGGGTCTTTACCGGCATGGCGGTAGGGTCATTACCGGCATGGTGCTAAGCTCGTGCCCGCATACTCGTGATAGCATGCAATTAGCGGCCTCTTGCCTACGCAGACACGTTGTTAGCGCCATGCCGGTAAAGGTGGTATCTTACCGCCTACCGTGTAATGAGGCCCATAATCTCGCCCAAAGCCACATGGCGGGCACCAACATGCACACTTTTGTTGTATGCATTAGTGTGAGGGTCAGCGATTATTTGGACACTAGGTCATCGTTCTATAGTTTTAGTTTGCTAGGTAGGGACATTCTCTTGAGGGTAAGGAAAGACAAGCATTTATCTCACCCCTTTAATTGTCAATAAATGGCACATATTTAGAAAATTACAGTCCTGTGTGTGTCTCACATTTCTGTACCCTCATACCACTCAGATCCAGGCCACTTTGGCAGCAGAAGCTTACATTTTTACTTTACCCGCAAAAGTCATAGGGACCTGAAACAGCATTGGTTGGGGGAAAATGTTGTACATTTATGTTTAGGCTTGAGAAGAATAACATCTTTTTTTACTTGGGTGGAGTTGGAGGGCATTTACCTGGATCCAAGACTCGACTTCCTAAAGACAATTGGTGATCTCGCTATATGTGATGTCAGGACTCGTCACTTTTATAAATGCATGAATGTTATCTGCATATGAGTGATAGTTCAGCCCATGTTTTTCAAATACATGAAATTGTGGTCTGATAGAAATGGTAAAAAGCAAACGAGAGTGGGGGAACCCTGAGGAACCCCACAGGCAAGTCTCTTTCATGGCGACATAAAAGAGCTCAATCTCACTTGCTGGGTTCTGTTAAATAAGAAGGACAAAACCAATGTATAGCCGAGGTTGACATTTTAGCCGGATATTAGCCGGATAATGTAGGCAGGGTAAAAGGACTTTAGGATCTACGGTTTCGAAACCAGACGACAAGTTTAGTCACCTAAGGAGCGTAAATTCAACTTGGTCAGCTGCTTACAAGATCAAATCCCAAAGTGAGAGGAGAGATGTTTATTTTCCATGATGGTGGCGAAAACCGAACAGAAAATCATCCAATATTTTATGATCTTCTATGAATTATTGCAGTTCTGACATTACTACTTGTTCCAGTACTTTGAGTAACCAGAGAGTCCTACCAGCTCGTAATAATATAGAACCCAGGTCTCTAAGGAGGATTTTGTCAATAGTGGAGAGATTACTGTTGGTTTTAATGGGTCAGCGACACAGCCCTCTACTAATGATTTATTGATAAATAGTGCTATAAGAGATGCGATAGTCCAGCGCTGGAGGACACCCTCTCCATGCAGGCTCAATCACCCTGCCTTTAGACAATAGCCCCCAATGTTCATACTGACAGTGACTCCTGTATGGCCTGCTTCTGCATTGCACTGGTAAGCATCCGGATCCCAATGTTCTGGCCTACACACTGCCTCAGGTCCCTTTACCATTGACTGCTCGGCTATTTCCTCTCCCTCCTTTCCCCACTAGCTGCACTGTAAATTCTAATTTCAGTACCTATTGAAATTGACTCTTCTTGTGCCTCAACTTGAATGCTTGCTGTGTCTTAATCCTTGTTTATAATTCGAATTTAGGTGTCCTTTACATCTGTGCACCGTCCTTTTTGTACTGCATTGTGCGCTTCTGGGAAATTTTGAATGTAGGTGTGCTTTACATCTGTGCACCCTCCATTTTGTGCTGCATTGTGTGCTTCTGGGAAAATTTACATTTAGGTGTGCTTTACATCTGTGCACCCTCCTTTTTGTACTGCATTGTGTGCTTCTGGGAAAATTCGAAATTCGGTGTGCTTTACCACTGTGCACCCTCCATTTTGTACTGCATTGTGTGCTTCTGGGAAAATTAGAATTTAGGTGTGCTCTACAACTGTGCATCCTCCTGCCTCCCTTGGCTACTAGGCCGCCTGGTGAGTTTTTCATGAACTTTGGAGCCTCTCCATGTGTCCCTCTTAACTCCACCTCAATGGCACTCTCTATCTCCCCTATCTACTCTAACTGTTACACTATCACCTATCCCTCCTCTCTCATGAAGAAAAAAAGAAAACAGTTCAAAAGGAATCTCTTGGCCTCTAATCCTGGCCTACCTATTGCTGATACCCATGTTAGGGCTACTCCCAGACAGACTATCACTGATATCCTCTTCTCTGTCCCTTCTCCAGACATCTCAACCTCTCATCTGATCTCAACCCTCTCCCCTTTTTCCTCTTCAGCCATTAATGGTGTAACTAAATTGAAAGTTCTCTTCGCATACTTCTCATCCTCTAAGTGCATCTTTAATGTCTATCATAATGGCACTGTCATGGCCCACGGTCTTCAATCCAATCTTTTTCTCTTTGAATGGTTCTGGTCGGCCTTCAACCACGTCCTAACTTCTCCTGCTAACCTTCTTTCCTCTCTCTCTGGACCTCCTTCACCACCTCTGATGGGTGTACCACCCCCCTGTATCCCTACTTGGAAAACTTTCAAAGGTGGTGACCGGCTTCACTCAGCCACTCTGAATGTTCATTCTGATGTTAAACATTCCTCTGACATCTGCCTCCTCCTTGAAGACTTTGATCTCATCCTCGTCACACTCACTGAGACGTGGTTCAATGCCAGCTCTGCCACTGCTTTCAACTCCCTCCTCCCTGATGGCTGCAAGATCTTTTCCTAGCCTCGGCCCATCCAATCTGGTGGTGGAGTAGCCCTGATATTCCCAGAGTGGGTCCCTACCTCTTTCATACCCA
The DNA here is from genome assembly GCF_040938575.1 of Ambystoma mexicanum. Taxonomy (NCBI): domain Eukaryota; kingdom Metazoa; phylum Chordata; class Amphibia; order Caudata; family Ambystomatidae; genus Ambystoma; species Ambystoma mexicanum. The sequence continues at coordinate 151,510,619 of NC_090933.1, forward strand.
CCCAGCCCTATTCCTCCTCTGAAAGTCTTGTCTGCAAATGTGGTGTCTCTCTGTCTCTCTCTCTGTCTCTCTCTCTGTCTCTCTCTCTCTCTCTCTCTCTCTCTCAATCTCTTACCATTCCTACTATCTACAGACCTCCTGGCACTGTGTTTGTCTTCCTTTCCAAATGGGCTGATTTTACCTCATCTCTTCTGACTCCTCCTCCTAGGTGACTTCAACATCCACCTTGACGCCATTGTTCCCCCCTCTACACTCTTCCGTGATCTCTGTGCCTCTCTCTCATTCACTATTCTCCCAACTGGTCTTACCCATTCTGCAGACACACTCTTGATGTCTTCATCCCTGCTGATCTCCCTTTCTCCAACCCTCTCATTACCCTTCTCTCCTGGTCTGATCACTCTCTCCTCTCCTGGAATCTGGGACCTCTTGGATCCCTGACCAAGACTCCATCAGTGCTGACAGCCTTCTTTGCGGTCATTCAAATGATGAAACGAGTGTCAGCTGTTGTGTTTGCCTCCACCTTCATCCCTCCTCCCTTCTTCTCCAGACTACCCCACTGACTCTTTCCTTGTCAATCTTTATCTTGCTATCACTAACACTGTTAACATTCTCGCCCATGTCATGAGGTTCCGCCTAAAACCTGCCTGTAACGCTCACCTGATTCCCACGGAGGCGCTGGTCCCGGCTGAACTGTTATAGACTCTTCAATTGAGAAGCGTAGAGCTCGGATGACTCTCTGGACTGGGCTTCCTCTTATTAACCGTCTGGCTTGCAGGGTAAGGTTTCTGCAGGCGGAAGAAAAAAGGGTTAATGACTGTTTGGCTGGACTTCCTCCTCACTAATCGCCAACTCTCCGAAAGTCCAATGTCCTGGTGAGCTCTCACCTTAGGCGTATAAATGCTGGGCTCTCCATCCTGCGACTTATGCAGGGGTGCGTGGGTTCCAGTTACGTCACTTGAGGTCCTCAAAGTCTTTTGTGGCCTCAGATGTGGCACAGGTACTGAGATGCCAAAAGGTGATGCCGCCGTTACTGCACGAGCGGATGCCAGTAGGTATAAAGAGTTTATAGTCTTGAAGAGATGGGCACCTTTAATGAAGTCTTTGCATTGTCTTTTTCAGGTGCCTGGATGCTGAGGGCGTGGTCACTGAGAGCGCGACACGTGCGGTTGTACGTAGGTATGGGAATTTCAATGACACCTCAATAATGTCCCTTGTTTTCTGTTTTCAGGTCTTGAGATGTTGCGGGCGTTGTTTGTCCGTTGCCGTTGCACGTGCGAAGTACGTGAGTATAATGATCTATGACCTTATTATAGCACCTCTAACAATGTTCTTTTCTTATTTGCAGGTGTCGGGACCTTGCAGGCGTTTTCCCAGTCGCGGATGCACGTGGGGAAACACGTAAGTGTTAGGCTTTCTTGCAGTCTTTATTGGCACTTAAATAATGTCTTTTCTTGTTTTCAGGTGCCGGGCTGCTGCGGTTGAAGAGATCGTAATACGCGCACAAAAGCAGGTAAGAAAAGTAAATGCGGCCGCCTTCACCCGATTCCTACTTAACAATGTTCTTTGTCTTTACAGGTGCCGTTAGGCTGCTGAAGAGAAGGCCGCGAAGAATCTGTGAAAGCACAGATGGATCAGGTAAGCGAGCGCGGCTGCGAACGTGTTGCAACTTGCTAACCTTATGTTTCTTTTGCTTGCAGGTTCTGCCAGTGTCTGGATTCCTGGATGGTAAGTATAGTTCTCGTGTCTTTCTTCCACAGGTTGCTGAGCTGAAGCTGGAGATGTCACTGGAATGCTGGAGCTGACTCGGTGAGCGTCCTGCTGCAGATGCAGAATAACGCAAAGCACGTTTTCCCAATCGGGTGTGGTTTAAATAGTGTTGGAGTGATTGGGTGTCTTCTTCCTCAGCCTCGCCCAGGTAAAAGAGTTCCTGTGTTCCAGAGCTAAGGAGTGGCACCAGCCCCACCCAGGTAAGAAAGTAGTCCCAGTTCAGGGAATAGTTCCTCCCAGCAGAAGGCTGGGGACTTCATCCTGCCAGCATTTGCAAAGGTGAGTATGCAGCATGGTCTGCTACAGGTAGGTCCACCCAAGAATTATGAGCCCGGCGCCCCTGGTGCCGGGACTGAGGTTCCTTATGAGCCTGGCACCAGAGGCGCCAGGACATGGTCCAAAGGGCCCCAATAGGGGTTTGCTGGAGCCGGGGATGAGGGTCGTGAGCCTGCTTCCGGGGATGCTGGGCTTGACTTGGCTTCTCTGGAGCAGTGCTCATGACAGCACCCCCCCTCAAGGCCCCTCCCAAACTTGTCTTCCCCAGAGGTTTTGGCCTATTGGGAAAAGTTCGGTGGAATTTTCTGACTAGACGTGGAGCATGGATGTGGTCGGAGGGTTCCCATGATCGTTCTTGAGGTCCGTAACCCTTCCAGTCGATCAGATAGTATAATTTTGACTTGATGATCTTGGAGTCCAGGATGTTTTTAACCCCAAATTCAGGTTCTCCATTTACTTGAATAGGCTCTGGAGGTTTATTCAGTCTGGTTCCAGGTTGCATAGGTTTTAGTAGAGATACGTGAAACACCGGATGTATTTTCATGTGGGATGGCAAACCCAATTTGACAGCCACTGGGTTTATTATGGCTGTAATTGGATATGGTCCCAGATATTTTGGGTTGAAGGTGTGAGGTCCTTTAAGTGATAAATGTTTGGTGGATAACCAAACTTGATCTCCAACCTGGTATTGAGGGGCGTCTCTTCGGTGTTGGTCTGCTCCCCTTTTGTACCGTTCTTTAGCCTGTTGTAAGTGGATTGTCGCTTCTTTGAAAGCTTGAGTGAAAGCATTGTGAAGTTGATCCACGGCAGGCGTTCCAAGATCTTGGGGCGGGTCGAGATTGTAGGTTCGAGGATGAATCCCATATAAAATGTAAAAGGGACTTTTTCCAGTTCCTGAATGGATCGAGTTGTTGTAAGCATATTCGGCTATCCAAAGGATATCTTTCCAATTACTTTCCGACTGCTGTAGCATACAGCGTAAATATTGTTCCAGAGTTTGGTTTGTCCTCTCAGTTTGTCCGTCGGTCTGGGGATGATGGCTGGTTGAAAGTCTCACATCGATTTGAGCTAAACGACAGCAACTTCGCCAAAAGTGAAAGATAAACTGGCTCCCCCTATCTGAGATCAAAACCGAAGGGAAGCCGTGCAATCTTACAATATTTTCAAGGAATTCCCATGCTAGAACTGAAGCTGAAGGTAAGCCCTTTAGTGGAACGAAGTGGGCCATTGTAGAAAACAAATCTACAATTACTAGAATAGTGTTGTATCCGGAACATGAGGGTAAATCGGTGGTGAAGTCCATGGAGAGGGTATGCCAGGGATGTGGCGGGATGTCTAGCGGATGCAGAAGACCCGCTGGTCTTTCCTTCTGACCTTTGTTTTGGGCACACACACCACAGGACATCACAAACTCCTTTATGTCTTTTCTTCATGACGGCCACCAGAAGTGTCTCTTGACTTTTTCCGAGGTTTTGGCAATGCCTGGGTGGCCCTGCATCAAGGAATCATGGTAGCAAGAGATTACCTGTTTTTGTAAATCGGCATGTGGTAGGAATAGTGGTCCCTGAAAATAAGGCAGGTCTTTTTTTATGATGAAGTCCTTTCCCTTCAGTTGCCAGTTTTGTAAGTCCGAAGGGGTCACAAGTTGTTTAACTTTTGCTTCGATATCTTCGATGGATTGTGAAGAAATCAGGCCCAGGATTCTCTGTTCTGGAATTATTGGCACAGGTTCAGGATTGACAATATTATCTCCCATTCCAATTCGGGAAAGGGCATCCGCTTTGCCATTTTTGTTGCCGGGGCGATAAGTAAATACAAAGTCAAATTCGGCAAAGAAAAGTGCCCAGCGAAGCTGTCTGGAGGACTGAGCTTTGGCGGTTTTCAGGTATTGTAGGTTTCGATGATCGGTGATTACCGTGACAGTGTGTTTGGCTCCAAGGAGATAGTGCTGCCAGGCCTTGAAAGCGGACTTAATTGCTAAAAGCTCTTTATCTGTGATGGTGTAGTTAATTTCAGGCGCCGAGAACTTGCGAGACCAGAATGCCACGGGGTGCAATTGGTTAGTTTCCGGATCTCTCTGTGATAGAACCGCCCCATTACTAAGCTGGAGGCGTCGGTCTCAACGATGTAAGGGAGGTCTGGGCGTGGGTGTTTCAGTATGGGTGCTGAGGTGAACTTGGCTTTTAGCTCTTGAAAGTCCTGTTCTGCTTCTGTTGACCACTTGAAACGTTTGTTTTTTCTTAAGGGGCGGTGATGGGCTGCACCACTCGTGAAAACTCTGGAATAAACCTGCGGTAAAAGTTGGCGAAACCTAACATGCTTTGGACACCTTTCACGGAAGTAGGTGATGGCCACTTGATGATAGCGTCCACCTTTCTCAAGTCCATGCGGACTCGTTTGGGTGTCAGAATAAAGCCTAGAAATTCGACCTCTGTGACGTGAAAAACAAATTTTTCGAGCTTAGCAAAAAGCTTATGTTGGCGGAGTTTTTCAAGGACGGCTCTAACATGTTTCCGATGATCTGCTTCTGAAGATGAGTACACAAGGATGTCATCTATGTAGACGACTACGCAAACATCTATGAGTTCTCTGAGGACATCATTCATAAAATACTGAAAAGCGGCTGGTGCATTGCATAGTCCGAAGGGCATCACTTGGTATTCAAATAGTCCATACTTGGTGCGAAATGCCGTCTTCCATTCGTCGCCTTCTTTAACCCGTACCAAGTGGTAGGCTCCCCGGAGATCTAGCTTTGTATAAATGCAGGCGTTCTTAACTTGGTCAAGGAGTTCCGGGATCAGAGGTAGGGGGTATCTGTTCTTTACTGTTATCTGGTTCAGGGCACGATAATCAATACAGGTTCTAAGGTCACCTTCTTTTTTAGGTACGAAGAACAGAGCCGAGGAAGCAGGAGACTTTGATGGGTGGATAAATCCATTGGCCAGGTACTGAAGATTTTCAGGCTCGGTAAGGACGTAAATTCTACTACAAGAGGGAGTGGCTCCGGGTATCAGGTCTATTTGACAGTCATAAGATCTTTGGGGAGGCAGGGTATTAGCCTGTTCCTTCTGAAAGACATCTTGGAATTCTTGATACTCTGGATGCAATTGCGGTCCTTCGGATGTTGCTACCGCTAGGCCAATACTGGGTCGAGGATAACAAGTAGGTGCACACTCTGGGAACTGTATCGTCTTTGCTCGCCAAGGATTGTGTTTCTCCAACCAAGGGATCCCCAGAATTATTTGGAACTGAGGGGCCTTGATCACATCGAACACGATTACCTCCCGATGTCCATCTTGGCCTAATAACGTCACTTCTGTGGTGGTATGGGTTACCGGTCCGGAGGCTATTTCCGTACCATCCACTGTGGTAATGACGTCATTAATTACCTTAGGACAAAGGGGTAGGTTCATCCTGGAAGCCATCTCGCGGTCTACATAATTTCCAATCGCTCCGCTATCAATGTATGCTTTAATGGCATGCAAACGATCCAGTCGTTCTGGATTTATGAGGACCATTGACATTATGAAGTGCGAGGTCAAAGAACTGGTTTTTACGCTCGGCAAGCGGACCTCTACACTTGTCGGGCGAGGTTGTTTCCCGGCTCGGGCTTTTCGGAATTCTTATCAGAAGCTCCCACTGTCTTCTTCGGAGGTTTCACCGGGCAATCTCAGAGGAAATGTCCTGAATTTCCACAATAGAGACGTAGCTGCAGTTGTCGTCTCCTGTCGCGTTCTTTCTGGGTTAGGGGACCCTTTACGACCCCTATTTGCATAGGTTCTACGGCTTCAACTCCTTTGGTGTGAGTTAGTGGCTTAGAGAATACTCGAGTTTCGAACTTGGAGCGGGCTGCCTTTCTGTTTTGCAGTCTGTGATCCAATTGGACCACTAAATCAATGTACTCTGAACAATCTTGAGGGGGATTCACGACCTGGGCTAGGACGTCTTTGAGTTCGCCACGCAAACCCCTGTGGAAAAGCGTGATCCTCTTGTCCTCGGGCCATCTGGTTTCTACGATTAGTCTGTTAAATGCCGCAATATAAGCCAGAAGATCCTGATTGCCCTGCCGTAGGGAAAGGCGTTCGTTGTCCAGGGCCTGCCCCTGGGAATGTCTTGCGAAAAGTCTTTCCATATTGGCCTGGAAGGCCTGGAAATTGCGACGAATCGGGTCATCCTGTGTAACCAGAGGGATCGACCAATCAGCGGCGCTGCCGCTAAGATACGAAAGCACAAAGGCTACTTTAGTCTGATCAGTCGGAAAAGCAGCTGGTCTACAAAGAAAGTGCAATCGGCACTGATTTATGAACACCGCAAACCTCTTAGGGTCACCAGAGAAGCGTTCGGGCGGAGCCAAAGGCACATTTCCGGGCAGATTGATTTGAACAGGATTGGCTGAAGCCGCCGGGGTATAGGTCCCTCCTGAATTAGGTAGAGGGGTTTGCCCCGCTTGTGTTTGTAATAACTGTCTGGCGAGGTCATCAGTTCGTTCTTTGGACATAATCAATTCCCTCCTCAGGGCATTTGTTTCCTGGCGGGCAGCATGTACTTCAGCTCTGAATTCCCCTAGTAACTGGGCCAGTTGATCAGTGTCGGAAGTTTCCATAGCGCCTGGGTAGGAGGTTATTGGAGGGCTTCGCATTCTGTAACGCTCACCTGATTCCCACGGAGGCGCTGGTCCCGGCTGAACTGTTATAGTCTCTTCAATTGAGAAGCGTAGAGCTTGGATGACTCTCTGGACTGGGCTTCCTCTTATTGACCATCTGGCTTGCAGGGTAAGGTTTCTGCAGGCGGAAGAAAAAAGGGTTAATGACCGTTTGGCTGGACTTCCTCCTCACTAATCGCCAACTCTCCGAAAGTCCAATGTCCTGGTGAGCTCTCACCTTAGGCGTATAAATGCTGGGCTCTCCATCCTGCGACTTATGCAGGGGTGCGTGGGTTCCAGTTACGTCACTGGAGGTCCTCAAAGTCTTTTGTGGCCTCAGAAGTGGCACAGGTGCTGAGATGCCAAAAGGTGATGCCGCCGTTACTGCACGAGCGGATGCCAGTAGGTATAAAGAGTTTATAGTCTTGAAGAGATGGGCACCTTTAATGAAGTCCTTGCATTGTCTTTTTCAGGTGCCTGGATGCTGAGGGCGTGGTCACTGAGAGCGTGACACGTGCGGTTGTACGTAGGTATGGGAATTTCAATGACACCTCAATAATGTCCCTTGTTTTCTGTTTTCAGGTCTTGAGATGTTGCGGGCGTTGTTCGTCCGTTGCCGTTGCACGTGCGAAGTACGTGAGTATAATGATCTGTGACCTTATCATAGCACCTCTAACAATGTTCTTTTCTTATTTGCAGGTGTCGGGACCTTGCGGGTGTTTTCCCAGTCGCGGATGCACCACGTGGGGAAACACGTAAGTGTTAGGCTTTCTTGCAGTCTTTAATGGCACTTAAATAATGTTTTTTCTTGTGTTCAGGTGCCGGGCTGCTGCGGTTGAAGAGATCGTAATACGCGCACAAAAGCAGGTAAGAAAAGTAAATGCGGCCGCCTTCACCCGATTCCTACTTAACAATGTTCTTTGTCTTTACAGGTGCCGTTAGGCTGCTGAAGAGAAGGCCGCGAAGAATCCATGAAAGCACAGATGGATCAGGTAAGCGAGCGCGGCTGCGAACGTGTTGCAACTTGCTAACCTTATGTTTCTTTTGCTTGCAGGTTCTGCCGGTGTCTGGATTCCTGGATGGTAAGTATAGTTCTCGTGTCTTTCTTCCACAGGTTGCTGAGCTGAAGCTGGAGATGTCACTGGAATGCTGGAGCTGACTCGGTGAGCATCCTGCTGCAGATGCAGAATAACGCGAAGCACGTTTTCCCAATCGGGTGTGGTTTAAATAGTGTTGGAGTGATTGGGTGTCTTCTTTCTCAGCCTCGCCCAGGTAAAAGAGTTCCTGTGTTCCAGAGCTAAGGAGTGGCACCAGCCCCACCCAGGTAAGAAAGTAGTCCCAGTTCAGGGAATAGTTCCTCCCAGCAGAAGGCTGGGGACTTCATCCTGCCAGCATTTGCAAAGGTGAGTATGCAGCATGGTCTGCTACAGGTAGGTCCACCCAAGCACCTTTGCAAGAATTATGAGCCCGGCGCCCCTGGCGCCGGGACTGAGGTTCCTTATGAGCCTGGCGCCAGAGGCGCCAGGACATGGTCCAAAGGGCCCCAATAGGGGTTTGCTGGAGCCGGGGACGAGGGTCGTGAGCCTGCTTCCGGGGATGCTGGGCTTGACTTGGCTTCTCGGGAGCAGTGCTCATGACACTGCCTCCAAGCGTAACACCTGGTATGACTCTGATCTAGCCACTCTGAAACACAAGTGCAAAGCTGCTGAACGGAAGTGGTGGCCATTAGGTTCATCCTCTGACAAACTGGACTGTCGCCTCCTCCAAAGGCAATATCGTCTCTCTATCCGCTACAAAAATAAAGGGCCCACATTCTAACCGTATTTCTGGAGCACCCAACAACACGGCTGAAGTCTTCAAAATCGGCAAGGAACTAGCCAATCCATCTACAGTCTCCACCTTGCCTCTACTTTCTAAGCCCTCTGCACTGCTCTGGCCACCGATTTCACCTCCAAAAATCAGGATATTCTGACCTCTCTCTCGCCTTCCCCTTCCTCCATTCACCCCCACTGTTCCTCTGCCTCCCGTGGCCTCTCTTCTACCCTCACCTACTATCCCCTCCTTCTCTCCATCACAATGGCTGAGGTCTCTAGAGTAGTCCACTCTCTGAAGGTCTTAACCAAACAGTATCACCCTGCTCCTCCGGAACCATTAAGGACAAAATCTCCTCCCTTGCTCTGGGTCCTGCTGACTTCTGCAACCACTCCTTAGCCTCTGTCTCTTTCCCTTCCTCTCTCAAGCACTCCCTTGTGCACTTCCATCTAAAAAATCCTTCAGCCAACACCTCTTGTCTGGCCAACCACCGCCCTATCTCTATTACACCCTTCCTCGGGAAACTCATGGAGAAGGGTTCCATGTGTAAAAATCGCGGCAAAAATGGCCGTTTACACAAAAATTGTGGCAAAAAGGCTGTGGTTTTGCCGCCGCCATGTATGTAAAGGATGCGAGGGACACCCCTGTAACCCCCAGAACCATTATACCATTTAAGGGGAGCGGGGGACACCCCTGCAACCCCTGCACCCCTTAAATGGTATAATGGGGTACACCTTTACCAGGTCAAACCACCGCATTTTTGCCACGATTTTTTGTAAAGGCGACATTTTTGCTGCAATTTTATTACTGCATACATGGACAAATTGGTCTTCCCCCAACTGGCCCAACACACTGAGCTCATTGACTGTCTATATGATGATCAATCTGGATTTCGAGCATCCAGAGGCACGGAAACTGCTCTCCAGAACATTGTGAAGAACTGCTTGCTAATATTGATTCTAACTCTCCTGCTGTTCTCATTCTCCTTGACCTCTCCTCCGCTTTTGACACAGTTAACCACTTTATTCTGATAAAGTGGCTCCATGATACCCTCTGTACCTTAAACCAGGCACTGAATTGGTTGTCCTCCTTCCTCAATGACCGCCCCTCCCAGGTGCTCCTGGGCTCCTTCTCCTCCATCACCACTCTCTCCCCTCGTGGTGTCCCCCAGGGCTCCATTCTCTTACCCTGGCTTTTCAACATCTATATCTCACCTCTTGCACACCTGCTCTCTGCCTTCTCTACTCATTTCCAGTGTTACGCAGATGACACACAACTCTTCGTCAAGTTCCCCTCTTCCTCCTATTCAGTCCTTGTGCACCTCCAATGATCTCTGTATTAATGCCAGTAAGACCAAGATTATTCTTATCGGGGCACCAGTTCCTGCGTTTCCCACCTAGTCTCTGGCCACCCTCTATGGGCTCACCTACCTCTCCTTCCACGGAAGGCAGAAACCTTTGGGTTATCTTCAACTCGTCTCTCTCCTTTACTCCTCGAGTGAAACACTTGACAATAGGTGTACTATAAATGTCATATCATATATCCTCACATCTTGGACCTTGCCAAGAAGGTCCACTTTCAAGTCTACCTCCTTAGAGGCATTCTCCCTTTCCTCACCTTCTGCCAGAAGCTCAATGTTTCTAGAGCTCTGGTCCTCTCCAGGCTGGATTACTGTAAGAGCCTCTTCCTTAACCTGCCTCTCTCTTTTCGCGCGCACTCTTCAACTAATCCAGAATAGGGCTGCGAGCCCTGGGACCGTATCTCTTCAGCCCTAAAATCTCCCCATTGGCTCCTGGTTGCTGCAAGGATCAAATTCAAGACCCTTTGCATCATCCACAAGGCTGTCTGGGGCCTGGAACCACACTACCTGAAGCCTTCTCTTACTAAATACTCTCCTTCCAGATCACTTTGATCTCCTCACACCAACTCCTTGGGGGTCAAACACTTCTCCAAGCAGAGAGCTGGAGGCAGACCCCTCTCTTAAAATGACTCCCTCCTATGGAACAGTCTCCCTCTCTCTCTCTCTCTCTCTCTCTCTCTTTGGAACCGCACCACCTCAAGTCCCGCAAACTACTTAAGACCTTTCTCTTCTCCTCCTTCCGTCTCCCCCTCTCATGCTAACCACCCCCGTCACTGAGATTGCGGCCAGACACCTCAATGGTCCAATGGGATCCTGGCCCCTGCCCCAATCGCCACCAGCATCCCCCCTGCACAGCCCTCTGGGCCCACACCCACCTATCAGGTTGCTTGTCTCACTCTGCACTTCACCTGTTTGGTGGAAGCCCCCACCCCCTGCACCTGGTATGTCTCCACCCTTGCACTTACCTGTTGCCCTCCAATGGGCACTTCTGGCACTACCCTCCCGCCAGAGGGACCCTAATAGCATTTATCCACAACCTTTTTCTCACTCTTCACTGCACTTGCATGCTCTGAATGTCACAAGGCCTAGTTGGGCTGTTATTTTAATTGTTTGTATTCATTGCCTATTTATATGTTTTCTGCTGCCCTTCTCCCTTCACCTTTTTGCCTTGCAGCACTTTGATGATACACTGTCCCGTTTTATCAGCACCTTATGAATAACCATAAACTAAAACATAAATTTAAAAAAATGCAGAAATAATCCAGTTGTAAATGTGGTGGAGTTTTGCATCCATTGTGGTTGTTGGTCCATCTGCGGGCACAGTAGATTTGGTTGCTTCTTGTCTTTCTAGTAGAGAACTGATGTGTATTTATTTCCTTGGTCTGGTCATGATTGATGTTCTTTTGAAGATCCTGTGAGAAGTGGTGTCTACATGAACATTGTGAATAGAATAGATAAGTGATCCCCTGTGGAAGGTGTACTGGGGAGCAGACAGTGATAATTTGTTCATTACAAAAAATTCCATTCCGAGTGTGTCCAGCTATGTGGGTGGGTCCTTTGACCATCTGTTTGAGGTGTAATGTAGCAAAGTTTGCTCCAAAAGACTTTGGCCCTCATTACGACCCTGGCGGAAAGTAACTGACCTGACCGCCATAGCGTAAATAGCGTTTCCGCCATTGCACGATGGAGGAAAGTGCGGCTAATTCCGACCCATCGGGCACGAGCATTACGCCATGGCGGAAGTGCAAAGTCCGCGATGGCGGAAATGTCCCCAAAACGCCCCTCACCGCCGTCGTACGGCGCCCTAGGTGCAATTCCGCCACCCATCATAGCGGTCACCGTAATGAGCGGTAATCGCAAAATACGGTGACTGTAAATATACGGAAAGGGAAGTAAAAACATGGGGCCGGAACGGGAAACAGCACGCCGTACACCTATAAAATCAGAATCCCAACACAACCATTAAAAATCCGACCCTGAGACACATCCCAACCCGTTAGCCACCCTAGTTAAAACAATCGAAATGGGAAAAGTTGCCAAAAAAGCGTGCGACCGCAAGCGGCAGGTCCACTTCTCCCATGAGGAACTCACCGTGCTCACAGAGACCCTCCAGGAGAATGCTGCCGTCGTCTTCTCGACGCAAATGACCAGGACGGCACTTGCGAACAAGAAGGCCATATGGGCCCTGGTGGCACAGCGGGTAAGTGCGGTGGGGACCGCACCCCGCAACCCACAGCAATGCAGAAAGCGATGGGACGACTTGCGGATACGCGTACGGAGCATACTATCAGCCAACCGTAACATTGCCACAGCTACCGGGGGAGGATCGGAATCACCCATCAAGTTGACCCCCTGGGAAGAAATCTGTGCCTCCACCATTGGAATGGAGAGTATAGAGGGAGCCAGAGGGATGGAGAAAGGAGTGCAGACATCCGAAGAATCAGGTAGGTGGGCCAAATAAAACAATGCTAAATCCACAATGTCCAATCATGTGAAGTACCATGTGTCCACATAGTGCAACAGAAACACATGTCCAGGAGAACGTCTACATACATTGGCCTGATAGCGCACTTTAAAACTCACATTAAATACATAAATAATTAAAAATCCTAAAAACACCCTCTACACGTGCAGCATGCACACCCTAACTGCAGGCTGCAAAACAACTGCATCCTCAATCCACACAAAAATGAAACCACCTCCAAGGCCCTGACCCAAATCACCCTCAGGTACCACCCCAATGCATGTGATACATTGCCATTCCAATTTCCACAGACCCATAGATAACGCTCGCCCTCCTTTACTCCACCACAGGGTCCCATTCAAACGACGAGCTCCAGGACACCCCTACCAGCACACCTGCAAAGAGGGCCAAGACCAACGGCCAAAGACCCTCCACCTCAGCTGCACGGATCAAGACACGGCAGCAGCACAAATCAAGTGGCAGCACACAGGAGGGGACTTCAACAGGCACCCCAGCAGCCAGCAAGCCCACAACAGCAGCACCACAGGTCCCCCCAATGGATGCCACAGAAGGCACTGCTTCTGGTGGCAGCAGCACCATAGGTGACACTGCATTAATGGCAGCATGCTCCGACACAGAAAACGGTGCTGTCGATGTAGGACCCATCCATGACCTGTCTCAATCCCCCTGTTTGTTTCATCCCGTACACCATGAGGATACCACGCAGGGGCACCCACAAGACGACGACTGGCCATCCCCCACAAGCCCTGTGGCAAGGCAACATGAGGTCATCAGCCCCTCTGTGACACCACCGCAAATGGCCATGGCCCAGCAGAGGCAACAGTCCCTCGACCAGGTGATCGTGCAACAGCAGCAACTGGCCACGCTCCTCAAGGAGCATGCTGATGAATGTGGGGGTTCTAAGGCAGTCATTGAATCATCTACTGAGACACTTAGGGCACAAATGGAGAGAAGTACAGAGACACTAAGGGTACAAATGGAGAGAAGCACCGAGAGCCTGAGGGTACAAATGGAGAGAAGCACCGAGAGCCTGAGGGGGGAACTGCATGCGACGTCCAAAGACGTATGTGGTGAACTTGCCGCTGTGCGTCGTGTGCTCACTGAGCTCTCACAAACCCTTAGGGACATGCATGGACGTGAGCAGGCAGAGACATCATCCGTTGCAAGTTCCGTCCAGGGCAGCCCCCAACGTAGATCTGGGAGGAACCTGCTCTCCACAGGCAGGGGTGCCCCTGATACCCGGAGAGGGGGCTTGCAATAGCGTCTGCCCACTGACAATGAGCATCTTTGGACACTGGTGTTCGGGGGGGAGGTAGGAGGGTGGAGGGGGGGTGTTGGGCTTTCTTGGGTGGCGAGTCGATGGGGTGTGTAATATAATTTCACATATGCTATAAACATTACATAATCACCCAATGAGATGTGTGGACATTGATCTTTGTGTACGAGGCCTTTATAGGCGTACATTCCACATTGTGCATGTTCCAGACACACACAGTGCCACAAGTCCCTCTTCCATGTATCAGCCACCAGGCGTGAGTGCTAGAAGCATGAATCTATGATATTCTGACGAATTTCACGGGCCTCCTGTGCCTCGCGGACTCCTTGAGGTGCTGCCACATCCCCACCCTCATCATGACCATCTTTAGGTGCTTGCAGTTCTGCGTCAGGGGGCATGGGCACATTTCTACGTACGCACATGTTGTGTAGCATGACACATGCCATGACCATCTTTGCAACCTTCTCATGGCGGTACAGGAGTGCCCCGCCAGACCTGCTGAGGCAGCGGAAACGAGCCTTCAGTAGGCCGAATGCCTGTTCTATGACTACACGGGTACGTGAGTGGGCATGGTTGTAGTCCTCCTCATGCTGGTTCTGTGGGTTCCGGAGTGGTGTAAGGAGCCATCTCTTCAGTGGATACCCGGCATCACCTGTATGTGGACAATAAAGGATGTTTGTGGAATGACATTGCTACGTACGCATCCCCCCCCCTACCTGCCAGGTCATTGCCGCATCACATACCCCACATTATCATGCATGAAATGAGACTCACCGAGTAGCCAGGATCTGTTCCCTGCGTGTCGCTCCATGTAGCGTGGTATTGTAGAGTTCCTCAAGACCATAGAATCATGGGTTGATCCAGGAAATCGGGCACAACAATGTGTAAAGATCCTGTTGGAGTCACACACCATCTGTACATTAAGAGAATGATATTGTTTCCGGTTGCGGTACTGGGCCTCCATGGCATGTGGGACAACCAATTCCACATGGGTGCAGTCGATGGCACCAATGCAACCCGGTATGCCGGCCAGTGCATGGAATCCAACTTTTGTGTTAGTAATGTCATGCTCCGAGCGTGGTACAGAGATGTAGTCGTCTGCGTGCTTCAGGAGGGCATCGAGCACTTGCGATAGTGTCCGTGAGAACAGTGGCTGTGAAATGCCATGCAACTGTCCGACTGTGTGCTGGTAGGTGCCTGTGGCCAGGAAGTGGAGTACAGACACCACCTTCAGTAGGGGTGGGATGGCGGTTGGGCTATCTATCATGCTGACAAGGTCAGCGTGTGTCATGTTCACAATGGCGGTTATGGTGTCCCCGTCCAAACGGTAGAGGGTGTGGATCTGCTCAGCAGTGAGGTTGAACGGATGAGCTCGGAGGCGTGGGATTGCGGGCTGCCTGCGTGGTGGTAGTGGCTGTGCTGGTGGCCCTTGCTGGCCCTGCCTTGCCCTCCTCCTCCTCCTGCGTCTCCTCTGTGCGGCCGGTTGTTGTAGTAGTTGGTGTTCGTCTTCTTCTTGAAGTTGTAGTACTTGCAGTGCTATCAGGTCCCCCAGGGCCAACATCGCTAGTCCTGCCGGTAGCATTTTGGAGTGGGTGTGGTTGTGGGAGGGGGTTGGGTGTGCAATTTATGTGTTTTCAGGCTATATAGCCTCCACCTGTGGTGATTCATTCCACCTGTGCCAGCTGCAATCCCCTTTGGGCGAGCACTGTACCGAGGTTCACCGACGGGCGGGGCGTCCCATTTGTGAGTGAAGCCAGTTGCCATTTTCACACACTGCCGCACTACATGGATGAATTTGTGATTTCAAGCGGTCACAGATGCCTTATCGACGTGATGTTGCAAATGAGGAATTCGAAGGACAGCGCTTTCGGTTTTCAGCTAGCGGCGAGGAGACGCCCACAGGTCTGACTGCAAATATAACGTTCTATTGTTTAATGTCCTTGGGACAGGGGCCATGGCGAGAATGCAATGATTGATATGAATAGTATGGGATGCGCAATAGCGTAGTGGACGATAAGGCAGGACGCTCCCAAATACATGTTACTTCACAACACTAGAATTCCGGGCTGAAGCACAGTGGATTTTGCAGACTGCATTACGCACAGACTCAATGGAAGTTTCAAATGTGATGTGAGTAAATAATCAGGCGTTTTCATACCGGGATGAGGGAATGATGTAGGGATGCATGGACAGATGATTTAATTGAGAGTTTGCCATGTACATGGCTTTTCGGGATCTATCCCCTTCCCCTGCGCTATGTGATGCAGAGCTGCCATAGTGGGACCATCGTCTATCTGCCCTTGTTGAACCCTCCCTGTCTCGACGCGCCTTCAAACACTTGTGTCTATGCACGTTACGAATCCCATCTAATGGATTCTGTCTTAACAGACGCATGCACACAAACACTCGTTTGTAACAGTGTTTTCACCTCGATTTATATAGTTATGATTCGCAAGTGATTTTTGGGTGGAAATAATCCTTTTGAGTGGGCTAGCATGCATATGGCTGTGGATTTAGTGTGATCATTGAAGTGAGTAATACAAATGAAGTTCTGATGCCCATGCTATTCTTTTTCATTTCATTTGGGTGACATGTATCTCCTCCCCTTTTGCCGCTGCCATCTGTATGCCACTCCTGCAGATGGCTTTTACTCCCGACACCTGCTGCTTCGAGTTAATCAGTGGAGCACCATTACGATCTTATGGGACGATCGCCAATGGGCCACATGCCCTTACGTAGTACTAGTGGCTAGGAGCTACATATCAGCCTTTCAGCTGGACTAGTGCCTACCTAATGGGACGGCCCTGCGGTTCTCGGCGCTTCCATGTTGCCTTTTTGAACGTGAATGGAGCCCCTGTGTACCATGAAGGAACAGGGCGTCACACAAGGAGAAGCTGGTCATTTATTGCGGATGCAGCCCACAGTAATGAAAAATATATTGGAGTTTATGACCTAATAGCTGTATGGGCTTGGTGAATTTGATGTGCATTAAAATTTGATTCTGATTTCAACCGTGTAGCGTTATTCTTTGCAAGTAATGTAGCATATTCCTATTTGTGGAGCGTTGTATTGTGAGGAGATCTGCATTGGGTTCCGGCTTCTGAGTATAGTTGCGTGGTACTGTACTGGCCGCGTTTGCCTACGAAGCCCAGTAAGGTCAGGGATGGGGCCTGCCATTATGACTGTTTTAATGATGTCATGCTCAGGGGCGGGGGATTAGCTTTTGTGTAATAGATGCCGGTCAGCCAGGTGGATTGGTGGAATGATGTGATTATCAGAAAATGGCTGGTCACAGGTGCCTGTGTTTGCGTGCGTTTCTTGGAGGGAGACTGAGGTCATGTCCATTGGAATAGCTTCTGTATTCGTGCCATCTGTGCCCTGCAGCTCCCATTGGCCCCTCTTGAGATGAGCCTGGCTGCTCAGTCACTCTGCCAACTTGTGTGGTACATGCTTATGCTGATGGTTGGTTTGTTTACTGGCAAGAGTACAGGGCTGGTGCAGTCTCCCTCAGGATACTGCTTTGAATGTTGCCTTACACTGGTGTCAAGCGATGGGGGCCTGTTGTTGTTTTGTCTCATGTTTCAGTTCATATTGCTGTACTTGAACCTTCACGTGCCTGTGCTGCATCAGTACGGCAATGGTGCCATGCCAAATATGGATGGCCACTCACAAGGCACTTGGAGCCCCTACATTCATTTGTTCGTTGGCATGCATGGGTGACTTGTGCATTTCACTGGTTGCATTGTGTAACTTCATTGCACCTACGAGGTGTTGTGCAATGTGGGCAGGGAGTGGTGTACAGGCACTCAGTCGGGCCATTTACGGTTGGTTCGCGATGCCGTAATTCTCACCATGGCGGAATGGTACTTTCCGCCATGCTTGATGGCGTTAAGTGAATTTCCGCTAGGGTCAGCATTCGCGTACCGTTGCGCCATGGTGGTAATTACGGTTTTGCATGGCGCGCGTGCGCGTACTTGGTGCAGTTTGCGTTGGCGTTCACTACGGTGTCGCTGATGGCATCGTACTTTACGGTGACGGGTCATAATCGCACCGAGCGGTATTCGATGGCGGTGTTGCATTTCCGCCATCGTTTTTCGATTTCCGCCAGGGTCGTAATGAGGGCCTTTGTAATAGCGGTGTCTTCCTTCTCGAGCCAAATGTTGAAATCTCCAAGTATAGCTAGTAGTTGATGATCAAAGGACAGGAGGTCAGCAGTGGCAGTCAGTTTGTCAGCAAAGTGAGGGCTGTAGGAGGGAGGGCTGTAGATTATGAGGAATCTTTGTGTAGCTGTGAGAGAGATGGATCAGGTCAGAGTGAGCGATTCACAGTTAAGGATGGTGTCAATGGGGAGTGTTGAGACTACGAAGGAGTCTCTGTGCACCAGCACTATGTCACTTACTCACCTATTGTTGCCATTAGCCCAGATGATCTTGAAACCTGGTGAGATACCATCTTGGATAGCCTGGGACTGATCATCTGAGATCCAAGCTTCTGTGATGAAGAGTAAGTGTATCTGGTCTTTGGAAAGAAGGTAACAAATGTTTGAGGAATGCTTGGAGACAGAACATGCTTTGATCCTGTAGGCATCCTGTGCCTGCGGTTTTTGAGTGGATCTGGCTGGTTGGGTCAGTGTTGTTGGGTTGCTCAAGGTTGCTTTCATTAGTTTCCTTGGGTTCCATTTTAAGGCTTTCAGGTTCAAAGAGGCTAAGCAGGTTTTCTTGGAGTCTGACTCATCGCTTAGTTCCTACTGTGTGGTTGTGCTACTGTGTTATTGTGCTGGATGGTGCAGGATGTCTAGTGATGAATGAAATAACAGGTATTGTCTCTTCCTGGTCCCTTCCCATGGTTGGTTGAATAGCGGTCAGGGTAAATGGAGGTAACAATGTGAGGTCATTGTTGAGTTCTGTTTCTCGGATTAATTTTAGGTCATAGTAATGTGGTTTAGGTTGTCGCTTTAGGCGGCATCTGGAGATAAAAGCCGTCAATGGTCTCTTGAGGTGAGGCCTGTAGAGTCATGAGATGAGTGATCAGAAGGGATACCGGAGACTGCTTCAAAATCTCTCCTTGTTCCTTCCTTCTTTCTATTTCTGCTATCTGTGTGGATTCTAGGCATCCTTCCACCCTAAAGTTGCTGAGGATTGGGAAGAGGGGAGAATAAGATTGGGGGATATGAGAAGGGTTATATTTACCTTTTTGATTTTCTTTGTGTCTATGTTTATGGTTGGTTTAAGGATTTCCATATCCATCTGCGACAATGTTTAGTTGGGAAATTATGGAACTGTTCCAAGCATGTTATCAGCCAGTTGGCTTGTAAGCTAAGCAGATGGAATGATTTTTTAAGGTTCAGGTTATGAAAGGGTTTCTTCGATGTAGCAGAGTATGAGGCTAAGGTTATAATGATTCCAGAATGTATGAGGAATTGTTTATGTCTGAGACTCTATGTGTGAGGGGCCTAGTTTCCGTGAGATATGACTGAGTACGACAGAATAGGTATAATATGTGTGTTGATTTAGATGGAGTCTTGAACAATGCAAACAAAGCTCTTCCTGTTGCCCATTTTCCTGTTTTGAATCAACATGACATGGAGAATCTGGCTCCGGGGTGTGCCCTGTTTGTGTGTTAGCTCAGAGGTGGTAAAAATGCAGAGATCCCCCAGGGTGCCCTATCCGATAGGGAAAGGATTCCCCCCAAGAACTCCCAGAGGCATCCCATCTGACAGATGCAGTTACAGACTTCTCCATCCTCATATTAAAGGTTCTTTTCCACATTAAAATTGAGGCCATGTGAACCTGAGCTGATACTGACAATGTGGCAGAAGTAAATGTTAGTACAGTATTGGTACAGGCACATCATCTGCACAATGTAGAAGTTTCACCTGCACCTCTGTAACATGTGCTGCACTTCTCCAGGAGCAGTGTCTGTGCTCAGGAACAGCTTACTTGGGCTGCTAATCCATGGTGGGCACCCAGTTCGGCCTGTTTGTGCTGTGCCTGTCACAGTATGCACCCTATGGTAAGTTGGCCCCAAGAGACTGAGACAGCATCAGGGACTTTCAAATGTTTCAAATCAAAAGGATCTTGAGCCTCACGGGGGCCCCCAGCAACTGCCAGTCAGCATTCTTATAATACAACAATAGACTCCCTTCTATATTATGTTCATTCTGCGGCTTTAAATGTTTGTTTTGCAGCGCTCATGTTACACGCTTCATTTGCTGGAACCCTTATGGCCATCACTTGGAAGTGATGACCTGAAGGGCTCAAGCAAATTTAAGTTTGTGATGCGTGCGCTGAAAAGCACACATTTAAAGCAAAGAAAACCACCTGGCGTTAATAGCTGCCGATTATCACAATACAGCCAGCCAGCAGGGAGCTGAAGCACTAAATGCCCACTGAAAAGCTATAATGTCTTCTTTGTCAGCAAGGAGCTGATGTGGAGAAACCAATGTCCAAAGACAACCCGGTGATAATCAGTGGGCATTTAGTGTTTCAGCTCCATGCTGGTTGGTCATCTCATTATAAGTTGTGGCTACTAATCCCTGGCTGTATTTGTCTGCATTATAATGTATGCACCCCACGGGTGCCCTAAACTGTTCTCCACTCTGAGCAAAGGAGGGCACCCGCTGTCACATTGAAATGTGTCGGAATTAGTTGTAGCACAGCAGTGTGGCTTGACACACGAAATTGAGTGTGTTATTAGGGTCCTTCCTCTAGCTGTTTTTGGTTGATGAGCCTGCAGTGAGCGAGCACCAAGCACGTCCTTCCTTGGAGGGGATCCTGTTCCTGTTCCTGTGCCTGCGCTGTGTCTAAGTCTGAGTAATATGCCAACCCTGCTCTGCAAGTCTGCAGTCTGCAGGAGCTGGGGGTGGAGTTGGAGTTCAGGGGACCTTGAGAATCGGGTACTGAGAACCTACCAGACCATTGGTAGGTGCCTTGCTGTAGGTCTCGGTGTTGTGTGACAAGAAGCAATAAAGCCACCTCAATATATATATATATATATAAAACAAATCCTACAGATAAAGGTGGAGGGCCTAACGAGGCAAACGGTGTACCAAGGACATACTGCAAACCTGTAGCCTGTAGCCTGGGGGCTAAGGGCTGGTCGGCTAGTAGGTTATAGCCTTTTTTCCTTTTGAGCGTGCTGTGGCGAGTGCAACCCGCATCTGGCAGCAAGTTCTGGGATGAATTGGTGCTATAATAAGCAGGTCTAGCAGGTTTTGCCAATTCAGACCTAGCCTTGGGCCTGCTAACTACTAATATGGTCTTGATTCATTGGTACACATTGCCAGAAAGACAGTATTGTAAATATTGATGGGCTCCAGATCTGTGCAGTAAAAACTATAAATACTGCTCTCCTTGCTCTCTTCCTCTCTTGCCTGCTCTCCTTGCTGGATTTGAAAATCGAAAGCAGAATTGCTACTGACCCTTGGTACTGACCCTGGTATTTCGGTACATCATGGTGGCAAAATCTAGAGATAGGAAATCCAGCTGCAAGAAGGGGGTGACTACCGAAAACCTCAATGAGAATGCATAGGCTTCAGGACGTAATCCAACCCGGCAGGCTACAATAAATTGGGTGGCACGTAGCACGTAGGCCTTGAAAGCAGCGACAGCAATTGGGGGAGCCGCTGGGGGGACCGAACCGAACAAATTTCATGAGTTGAATGAGTTGTTAAACCCAACACCAGATGGCAGTGGCAGTGGCAGTGTCGAGGAAGTGGCTGCTCTAGATGTAGCTGAGGAGGTTCTGTGCAGGTGGGAGAAACAAATGAACTGCTGGTATCCTCTCCCGTGACCGAACCGGCAAGGGACACTGACTCAGCCCCCACAAGGGTACTTAAATCCAAACCCTGTGCATGGCAGGCCATTGTTGTAAAGTGGGCGCAGCACCCGACATAAGGAGGCTGACCCATCATACAGATCAATCATGAGAGCATTGGAGCATTCCATTGATCGATACAATGAAGAGACATGTCTACACCTCAAAAAGAAAGACAAGATGATGCAGTCAGTTAATTTTCCCTCATGTCCTGACTGACATTTGTCAGATTTGTGTGATCAAATTTCCGACTCCATGCTGGAGTCAGGATTGGATTTGGATAGTTTGTCCAACACTGAGGTTGGTGTTTCCAGACCTGACAGAAGCAGAAATGGAGTCAACCAGTTTAAGGAGATCCCGATGATCTCCACGATCATCAAAACCCCTGTGGGTGACCAAAGGTTGTCAGGTCAGAAGGAAGAGGCCGGGAGAAATGATAAAATCCAAAATGTTACTGACTGCACTCCAGTGGAGTTTGAGCTCACCAAATCTTCCGCCATGCTCCAGGAGAATTGCACAGCCCTAGACCTTGATGGTGGCAATATGGAATCTTCTAGAGAGGGGGGTCAGTCCACAAGCAAGAACACAGATAGTTATAGCACGGACTCCAATAGCTCTGCAATGTCTGATTGTAGCCTTTATGGGAGAATTAGACCTGCAGTTGAACTTCAAGAAATCTGCAGTAATGTACTGTGGTCCAAACAGGAAGAAGGGGACATTTAGGACTATGTGATGTGGGATGGACCCAATTCCACGGGTCGATTTGTTCGATTATCTGGGGGTCCATTTTTCAGAGTCGTTTTTTCCTGAGGAACACTTTAAAAAACAATTCTGCATAATGAGGCAGTCAGTAGGGGGTATTTTTCGATCCATGGGGCTACATAGGCAACAGCCGTCGAAGATAGAACGATCTACATGCCAGGACCAGAGAAGTTGTAAAATACAGTGCAGCAATTTGGGGTTATAGGAACCAGAAGGTAATTAAACAAGAAGAAAATGCCTTTTTGAAATGGTTGTTGGCCTTGCCACTATCCGCACTGAACTTTGCGGTACACAATGAGGTGTGCTTAAGTTACATCACAGACGTGGTGGCAAGAGAATCGATTTTATTATGGCTCAGGGTTTGGGCAAACCCCAACGTTTCTCTCTCCGCGAACCTTATAAGAAGCATTGCTAAGCACAAAGGGGCGAACCAAATGAAATGGGTCCGATATATAAAACAAACATTACAGAACTCAAATCTGGAAGGGCCTATTGATATGTTAAACCCACTGAGCAGGGCGAGAAGCCATGAAATGGAAAAGAAAGTGACAAATTTGGATTCTTGGGATAAGAGAATCCTCTGAGACAATAAAGCCATTGAATAGATGTGGCATGTAATTATCAACTAACGAAATTAAAGACTACTGGCCTGGTCCCACAAGAAGTCCCAAAGAAGCCACATCACCAGATCCCATTTTAACTGCTGTTAGTCCTAAAACAAATCCTACCATGGTCTGCCCCCCCCCCCCCGGGCAACAATGCATCAGTCTTAGACAATCTTAGACAATCTCCTAGGGGGGTGTGGATCACTATACCCCCTCTGCTCTTGTATCTCAGGACCTATGTACACTGTGTCCCTCCTAGATTGCTTCTAACAACATACTTCTACCATACTCCTATGGACACAATAACATAAGATACAAAGAAAACACATGAATCGATTCAATTATAACAATAGAATACATTTATTTATGCACAGCAAAGCATGATGCAAACAATACTAAAACTATTGCAAATATATAATGTGCACCTTTTATGCTTCTGGTGCAAATCTACCATGCAGTGGATAACTATAAGCCTTATAGGCTTCTAATGCAAGCTATCAGTGTCTAATGCAATATACATATGGCAAGTGTCACATCAGCATTCCTCTCCATTCCACACCATACTTCACACTAACTCGCTAAGACAATCCCTGTCTGATTTCCCCTTCCCCCAAACCCAAAGCTCTTTGTGTCAGTGTCTGTGAGTGTCTGTTCTAATCAATAAGATTAGTTCATGAACCATTCTTCCCATTTGCATGTGCCTTTCTCCCCTCTCCAGCTCTGTCTTTGTCAAGTCTCTCCTCTCCCGTTACTCTGCAACCAGCCAGTCAGTGTCAGGGACAAGCCTCTGACTCTGTCTGCCAGATCGATCTCATCAAGGCCTTATCAGAATGCTTCCCCAAGCTAGCGATCTCCCAAAGCCATCGGATTCTGCTGCACCAAGAGACCTCTCCCTCATCAAACGCCATCAACATCTAAAAATTCCAATCTCTTCACCTCTGGTTATACTATTCCATGACGTATACAAATCCCTATGGTTACATTTGTTCTCTACTAAGAATGTCTCTTTCTCTGTCAGCATTTAGCAATGCCTGAAGATCTGTGTTTGCATGTTCTTTATCTTTGTGTTCTGGTCACTGCGTGTTCTGTGTCAATGTGACATTGGACATCATATCTCCTTCTTCTGTCTGCCTGCGGTGCAAAACACCATCAATCCCTCCATTTCTCCATTCATTCCACTGTTGGCTTCACAAAATCCTCTTTCCGTGCCTGTGTGCAAGACCTCTCCCTCCAAAAAGCATCTCTCCCATTCTCCATCCAAAAGCAGTCCTGCTGCCTGGCCCCCACCTTTTCTGTCTCAGCGAACACCAAGCCATGCTGATTAGGCCAGGCCTTCTCTATACTAAGGCAAAGGCCGTACTATCTCCCTGCCTGCCAAGCAACTGTTTACGAATACTTGTACTCAGTGTAATTCAAAACAATCTTCGCACACCGTGGCGCTCCTCTGTCTCCTTCAGAATGGATTCATAGGCCTCATGCTTTCAATAGTGCTTACTCTTTCTCTCGCAATGGCAAGCGCTATCTAATACAAACTTATTCTAGGTGCACACTCAATGCATGGGGCCTCATTACAACCCAGGCGTTAAGGGTTTAACGGCACCGTCGGTGCCGTTAACCCTTAACGCCTGATTACCATTTTAACGCCTGCTTTTAGCAGGCGTTAAAATGCAAGGTGTTAACCCGCCTTGGCGCTAATTACGGCACCGTAATTTACGGTGCCGTAATTAGCGCCTTCCCCACTCCCATTATGCCCTATGGGGCAAAAATGGGAATGGGGAAGGGTAAATGGGGAATGGGGATTTACCGCCCCACTCACCTTGGAATGGGGCGGTAAATCCGCCATCCACCATGGTGTAAACAGAGTTTACACCATGGTGGTAAAGTAGGGAACTTACCGCCTGGGTTGTAATGAGGCCCATGGTGTCTCTACAATGCATACATGTGTACATGTAACTACAAAACATAACATGTGTCTCTAAATGGCTCTACATGTCTCTATAAGTATAACAGTGTGTCTCTAAAGCACTACATGGCACTTCAAATATGACAGTGTGTCATTCTATAAGCAAATGGCTAATGCATACAAAGTGGCAGTCTAATATGTGGATAGTGTAATGTTACTAAATCATGTACTAATCAGAATATATGACGGATAACTAAACAGGATACAATGATGGAATGATTCCATAGCAAAGAGTAATGATTGGGTAATGATAACAATCCAGGCCTCTCCATTTTATCATTTTTACACTGCCTACCATTGGTTAAGTATTAGCAAAGAGAACGGGATTGAGCATACATGCTGTCTGTCCTCTATGTGTTGCGGGGTTGGAGGATTTGGTGCATTTCCTGTTCTTTTGCCCTACTTACACCGTGTTAAGAAGGTGGTTGTTGGTTCCAGTTTTAAGAGGGAAACATTTTACACGGCACGGGCCAGCACTTCTTTTTTTGCTGAAAGTGGAAGCCCCTCTGACAGCCTAGGCCCTGTCGATCTTTGTAAACAGGGCATTGAAAATGTGCCAGAAATTATGCAGGAAAAACAAGCCTTTTTGCCAACAATCTAAGTACATCTACCCCTTAATTAGAACAATGTTTTTATGTTACTGTTCAATTTGAAGGGGTGGGCTGAATTTTAACGTTTTAAGGTATGGATTTTATGTAACTTTTTTATATTTTATCTTCATGTATTGTGCTTTCATGAATATTGTTATCTGAATAAAGTTGTATTGATTGATTGAAATGAGCCCCCACACCTCTTCAGCCGGGCCTGCCAAGAAACAAGCCTCCTTGGACAAAGACTCTTAAAAATCCCAACACACATCCCCCACAACCTGAATTTCCTATACTTTGGAAAGGTGCTGAAAATGCAACTAATCAAAGGATAACTAATTGGCCGAAATAGCAGTATTTTAACACGCCTCTCCCTAGCACCGCGATCTATCCACCTGTCTCCCTATCTGCTGTGCTCTCCTCTCCACTACCCGCTGACCACAAAAGTGTTTCTCTTCCCCTTCTTGTAGAGCCCCCTGTTGCTTTTCAGCAGCCTGCTCTGTATGAAACGCCTATATATGCATGTATGGTTCATTATACAGCACACATACTCATATTTTTCATTATAACTTAATCCAACTGCATTAAAATGTGCATGTTGATCAAGTGATTTCACTGGCTTACTTCCACAAGCAAGTCCAAGAGTAGATAAATTGATTGATATTGTTTTACCGTAGAATGTTATCTCCTATATATCTGTTAATTCGGATAACATCACAATCATTTTCGGCTTGATGTCTGGGTAGGAGGATAATGCCCGAAAGTAGGAATCATACAAAGTTTCCTGACATTTTTTTTTTTTTTTTATTGTTTATGGTTTAAAACAAACCTTTACAAAATTAAACAAGTTACAGATTAAAATAAGAACATAAAAAGTTTCAAGAAATTACAAGTCAGTTTTCAAATCAAGTTCGAGATTACAAATTCAGATGCGTCTAAAATTTCTCATCAGCCATTCCTCAATAACAAAACATAACAATATCACAAAAAACAAAATACAATACAATATCCTTATCGAATTAAAACCTAAGTGTCTAGAAATAGACTAAACCCTAGTTTCTGTAAGCAGTTTATACTGCGAAATTAAAATGGAATCAAGAGGTCCTAAAAATCTTGTCAAACATAGTGTCAGCCGTTGGCTAGAACCTTCCATACACCTTCTCCACAAGGTTTCTTTCCAAGTATCAGAGTCATTATACATATCCAACCCAAAGGATACATTTCTTTGGGAGTTGAAAGATGGACAAAACATAGTAAGGTGTTTCAAGGTTTCAAGCACTCTCCCTTGTTCACAAAAGCGACAGTTACCCGTAGATTTGTTACGACTGAATTGATCCCACAGAAGCAACCTTTCATTTGTGATAAATTGATTCAGTTTAAACCTCATGTACAGCTTTCTTGCATTATTACACGGGAAAATGTCCAAATAATGCGCACGGTCTCCAAGTTTTCTGGTGAATTTGGCATATTCATAATACATTTTGCTTTTACCAATTTGATCCACCATAACACACCAAAAGTATTTTTGGAATTTCTTTTTACATGCTGGGATTCCTATTATTAGATCATCCTTATCAATCATGGTTTCATTTAGAATTTTATCCATTTTATCTTTATATTTTACGATGGAGGGTACATCCTCCTCATTCAATAATTGTGCCAAGTCTTCATATAAAGATTTTTTCGGTGGAGCCAATAGTTTGACATAGTTGTTGAGTCGTCGCCAATACCATTTAACAGATAAGGGTAAGATCCCAACTTCATGGCAAATCATCGTATTCGGTATTGACATAGCCATCCCCAGAACTTGCTTCCATAATTTTCCCTGTGTGCAATCCAAAAAGTCCTCTATCTCAAATATACAAATGTCTAAGATATACAAAAGTATTGGTTCTACCTTTAATAAGTAGAACTGTATTAAAGGGTCCAAAGAAAATTTACAATATCTATGATAGATAATTTTCATTTGGGAAGTAAGTGGTTTAACTTTATTCTTAATCATCTCTTTCCACATTCCTATAGAGTAGGAATCGGAGAGCTGATAGCCTAAGTAACGCATCATCCTAACTTTAGGGATAATACACTCATTAAGCAACCAGGTAAATTTGGTAGTTTTCTTTTTCCCATCAGTAATCACAATAATAAACGATTTCAGTGTGTTTACTTGAAGGTTTTTTTTTTTTTATAAATTTACTTTATTGTTTTTTTTTCCATTTTCAACAAGTACCAAGTAATACACAACACTTTTCATTCTTGCATGCATCTCCAAGTGCTCCTGGAATCAGTGAGCATGAAAACGAAGAAAACAGGTAACTTGGAGTTGACAAGCATGTAACTAAACAATTGATACTTGTCCCCCTTCCCCCACCCCCTCCCCTTCCTCCCCCCACCCTCCCCCGAATAGCGCTCCAATAACAATGTATGTGTGTCCTAACTGACAGTAAGTGTGGTACTTCTTCCTACTTTAGTAGTCGAGTTTGCGTATTGGGCTTAATGCCCTGAGTTGTACTTTATTAGCTATCTTGCGCGGGCAAGCCGGCTGGCGGAGGCAGTTTTCTGTGTAAGTCTTGTTGGTCACAGTGGCGTGTTCATGTTACTCTGTCTCACGGTGTCCCGATGCTTCGAGTAAAATTCTAAGAAGGGCAGCCATATCATGTGAATATTTTTCTTAGACTCCTGGATGGCTGCCGTGAGGTTTTCCATTTCATAAATAGCATGTGCTTTGGTAGCCCATTCATTCTTTGTGGGCAGGGATGGGGATTTCCACTTAATCGTCAGACAGACCCTTGCTGCTAGGAGTAGGTTGCGGGGCATATGTGTGAGTATTACATTGGAGTCTTCTTTATTTGGTTCTATTCCAAACAGGACCAGTATTGGAGTTAAAGTTCTAGGTATTCCCTCTATGTCATGTATCCAGCCCAGGACCTCCTTCCAGTATGTTTGCACCTCCCGGCAGCCCCACCATTGGTGCCAATAATCGCTAGTTTCTCCACAACCTCTCCAACAAAGGGGAGAGGTGCTGTGAAACATTTTCGACAGTCTTTGGGGGGTATAGTGCCACCTTACCAACAAGCGTGCATTGTGCATTTTATATTGCACTGATATGGATGATGACCACACTGCTCTGTGAATGGTGTCCCAGACTTTTGGTTGTTCTGTAAGGCCCAACTCTAGTTCCCACTTGGTCTCAGATCGGGGACGTTTCGGACATCTTCTCGTGAGCAGGGCTTTGTACATACGTGAGATCAAGCCCTTCATTGTTTGGGGTACACTTAGTATCTGCTCAAATGGAGTGAGGGAGCGTTTTAATTTTGTGCCCCATCTGACATCGTTCAGGGCGCTTCGCAGTTGTAAATATAACATGGGGGTCACCTCGTTACCTCGCATCGGCTCTCGTGCTTCTTCATAAGAGATAAAATTGCCCTCCTTCCACACCTGACCCACTCTTGTCAGTCCTGCATCGAGCCATGGTTGAAAGTGCTGCACCTCTGCTATGAGGTCGCGAATGGGAGGGGCCCAGATAAAACTGAGGGGAGATGGCCACGTGGTGACTCCTTTCATTTCCCGGGAGGGGCGCCACAGGGACCACAAGACTTTAAGTACTGGATGTTCTTTTATTCTGCGGGTCATTGCTGATGGCAGGACCCACATCCATTCTCCCAATGTGACCGGCGCAAAAATATCATTCTCTATGGCTACCCACTGTTTTTCGGGGTTTTCCCAAAGGTGGTCTGATAGGACTCGGAGCTGGGATGCATTATAATATTCCTCTAAGTCTGGGTACCCCATGCCGCCTGACTCTTTAGATTGAATTAGTGTAGAATAAGGAATTCTGGGTTTCTTATCGGCCCACAGATACCTTAGGAGCGTTCGTTTTACTTCAGCCATGAACGGTTGCGGGACAATTACCGGGAGGGATTGGAATAGGAATAATAGACGGGGTAGGACATTCATTTTTATAGAGGTGAAACGGGCAGCCCAGGACAGTGGTAGCTTTGTCCATCTCCGTACGTCCGCTTGAATAGCTTTCCACAGAGGGACATAGTTAGCTTCGAAGAGGTCGGATATGGGAACTGTTATATTGACGCCCAGATATTTCACTGAGTGAGGTTGCACCAGGAACCCCCAGTCCTCCTTTAGGTGTTCTAGCGATTCGCTATTGGGTTTTAGGGGGACTGCTATGGTTTTCTGCAAGTTGGCTCGGAACCCCGAGAGGGCTCTATATCGAAATAATTCTCGAAAGAGGGCTGGAATGGACTCTGTAGGTCTGGTTAGGTATAACAGAATGTCATCTGCAAACATAGCTAGTTTATATTCCTCTCCTCCCCGCGGGATTCCATGTATCAGGGGGCTTAATCTTATGGATTGGGCTAGTGGTTCAATGACTAGGGCGTATATCAGGGGGGACAGCGGGCAGCCCTGTCTTGTGCCTCGCGTGCGCGTGAATGATGCCGAGGTGACACCATTGATGGATACTTTAGCTTGGGCAGAGTGGTAGAGTGCTCTGGCTCCCTGGATCCATGTGCTTCCCAGCCCGGCCCACTGCAGTACTGCCCTCAGGAAGGGCCACTCCACGCGGTCAAATGCCTTTTCGGCGTCGATTGATAAGAGGAGAGGGCCTTCTCCTGCTTCTCTAAGTGTTGCCATGAGATCAAGGGTTTTCCTTATGTTATCTGCCCCCTGTCTCCCCCTTATGTACCCGACCTGATCGGTGTGGATCTGCTGGGGTAGAACTATTGCTAGCCGTGCTGCTAGAATGCCAGCGTAGATCTTTGCGTCTACATTTATGAGCGAGATAGGGCGGTAAAATGAGCATTCTAGGAGATCTCTACTTTCTTTGGGAATGACAATAATTGTGGATTCAGTGAATGATTTAGGTGCTTGGCCCGTTTCCAGGATCGAGTTAAATAATTTGGTAAGGAAAGGGGTCAAGGAGGTGCTATTGGTTTTATAAAAGGCAGGTGTGTAGCCATCTTGTCCCGGTGCTGAGCCCGCTTTCAAGTTGGAAATTGCTCTGCTAACTTCAAGGGTGGTGATCGGATTGTTTAGTGCTCCAAGGTGATCCTCTGATATTTGTGGTCGGGGGAGCGTGCGTAAATATAGATCTATAGCCGGGGTATGCTTGTTTCCTTCTGATGTGTACAGGTCCGAATAAAACCTGGCAAAACGGTTGACTATATCTTGTGGTTCGGTAAGAGGGGAGCCCAATTCGTTGTTGATTTTGTGGACTGCCCTCTAAGCTCTTTGTTTTCTTAGTCGATTAGCTAGCATTGTGTGGGCCTTATCCCCCTTCTCAAAACACTTCTGCTTAAGGTACTTAAGCTGTGTGAGTGCTTTGCCTTGCCATATATCTCTCAGTTCTCCCCTGAGACCTTTGATTTGACTTGTTAGGTTTGCATTGTGTGATGGGTGCTGCCTCAGTTTTTTCTCTAGAGTTGTTATCTCTATTCTCAGTTCCTTCTCCCTGAGCTGCCTGAGCCTTTTCTTGGCTGCACCCTCTACCATGAGGATCCCCCTGATTGTCGCTTTGCCCGCTTCCCAGACTGTATTTAGCGGCATATCGTCTACGTCATTTGTTTCGAAATAATCAGCGATAGCATCTGTAAGAGTTTCCTTAAATAGCGTAAGAGTTTCCTTAAATAGCGGGTCTCTACACAGGAAGTCATTGCACATCCATCTACGCTCGGGTCTGGGGAGAGGGCCTAGGTCTAAATCTACTGTACATAAGTCGTGGTCTGACCAGGCTACGATTTCTATAGAGGATTTTAAGATGGCACTTTCCTCCTCGGCCCCCAGCAGTACGTAATCTATTCTCGAGTAGGTCTGATGCGGGGGAGAGTAGAAGGTGTACGCCCTTTCCTCTGGGTGTGTTGTTCGCCATGAGTCTATTAGGTGGTGTTCTTTCAGCAAGCTCCGGAATCTGTCACCCTGTAGGTGGCTGGGGGGATGGACTTTGCGCGCCACTGAGAGCCAATCTTTTTCTCTTTCCGCTACAACATTGAAATCACCTCCACAAATCAGGGTTCCCTCCCGCCAGTCCCCTAGGAAGTCAAACAGTGGCTCATAGAAGGCGGATTGTGCCTGGTTTGGAGCGTATACGGAGCAGAGAGTCAGCTTGCGTGTTCTCACCCTGCATTTCAAAGCTACGAATCTGCCCCCTTTATCTCTATGTACGTGCTCTATGTGGAGGCCTAAGGGTTTCCTGTACAGGATTCCTACCCCCCCTTTCTTATGCGGGCCTGATGCCCATACTGCATTTTCTATGTCCCTGCCCACAATTTTACGTTCTTCCCCTTGGGTGTATTTCGTCTCCTGAATAAACAAGACATCAACTCCGGATTGTTTGAATTGACGAGCCAACATTGATCTTTTTTGAGGGGAGTTGAGGCCCTTCACATTCATGGAACCGAAGACAACACCATAAGTTCTAGCCATTGTGTTCAAATTGAATCTTGTACCCTGCCTTACTTATACGTAGCTCACGAGGTGGTGCAACTTCTTGATTTTGTTTTAGGCTGTTACCCTGTTGTGATGTTTCTCTTATTTGTGAAGTAGTACTGTGTTTCGGCTTTTCTGTTCTGTAGGTTTGCTTGTTTCCCCTCCCCCCACCCCCCCGCCCCCTACAAGATGCTACCGGAAGCATCTCGTACTTCAGAAAATGAGACGCCCTTTTTATGGAAGGGCCACACTAAAGAGACCCCTCTCCAGCGACATAACATTTTGATTATATAGAAAATAAACAACTGTCGCGGCCTGCTTAGTGCAAGTTTCGAATCATGTTAGTTCCTGGACCAAATTTTAACATTACAAACTACCAATCAGTCATTGGCGCAGAGTACTTGGGTGAAAAAGGTTAGAGGCTGGTGCTCCCTCGTGAGGCCTTAGAGGAAGCTGTGCTTGTATGTTCCGTGAGTGTCTCTCAAGGAGTGTTGAGTTTCTTGAATTTCCATTTGGATTGTGCTCGTCCGCGGCGTGGTGGTCTTGGTGCTGGATCGCGCATTGGGCCTGTTGGTTCTCTCCTGGAATCAGAGTTCATGTCTGCTCCCGTATTCTGCAGGTGCTTCAGTGCCCGTTCTGCTTCCTCGGTAGAGGTAAGCCTGAACTCCTCGCCATCGTATTCGAAGGAAAGCGAGAATGGGTACCCCCAGTGGTAGCGAACTCCCTTTTCCTGCAGCCAACCCGTTAGGGGCCGGCATCCTCTTCTCTTGGCCAGGGTCATTGCTGATAGGTCTTGAAAGAGTTTAACCTTTGAGCCCTCGAAGTCTATGCTGTCCTTGTTCCTTGCCTTTAATAAAATGTCTTGCCTCTGCGTGTAATGGTGGCATTTAATAAGGACTGAACGGGGTCCGCGTGGTGGGCCCCCTGCTCTGTGGACCCTGTCAAATTGCAGCACGGGAGGGCTTTCGCCGTTATAGAGTGAGAGAATGAGGGATTTTATTTTGCATTCCAGGCTGGTCGGGGTTTCCCCCTGCGTTTCCTCCAGGCCCATAATTCTTATGTTGGATCTTCGCTCTCGGTTTTCCAAGTCATCCATCTTTGACTCCATGTCTCTTTCCTTCTGCTCCAGGTCTTGAAGCCGAGCCTCGTACTGCATAGTGGTAATGTCTCCTGATTGCTGGTTATTCTCCACAGCGTCCAACCTGTCTTCCACCTTGGCCATCTTTGACTGGAGATCGGTGACGGTTTCCATGAGACTTGTTTTTATCGACCTGATTTCTCCGAGAAGGAGGCGAATGTCCGATTTTGTGGCACTGTCAAGGTCGTTACCTGGTATCTCAGAGGTACTCTGCACTACAATTTGCTCCATCGCTTCGTATGGGCGACTAAACCCGCGTAAAGTTGCCAGGGTGCCTGGATCCAGTTTGCGCGGTGGTTGTGGCAAGCGCGTGATATTGTCCTGGGTCGGATAATGTTCCTGCTAACAGTGTACAGTTGCGGGCCCCCAGGTTCTGCAGGATGCCTATGGCGGGGACTGCCCCTTGGCGCTTTATTCTCTGGAAGCTGGCTTGTTTCCGCTATTGCTCCCCTCTGTTTGTGCTCTTAGAGTGTGGTCCAGTGACCGGTTGTGCTTTTGGCGATGGCTTTACGGCAAGGCTATGGTAACATTGCCGTGTATTACTGGCCTAAGTGTATGGGGATCGCGTGGGTTCACCTTTCCTTTTTCTTCTTTCTCTTATTTTGTGTATTTTATTGTGCTTGCCTTTCTTTTTTTTTTTTTTTTTTTTTCCCTCTTCTCTTTCAGCAGGGGGTCCGCGGGGCCGTGCACCTATAGCGTCCTCCACCGGCGCGCCTCTCCCAGCCTTGTGTTTGTATGTCTGCTGCCGCGGGGGCCGCCGTTGGGCAGGTACTGCTGGGGCTCTAAGAGCAGTAGGTGTATTGCCTGCGCGTATTGCTTGCGCGTGGAACCGGGTACCCCCGGCCAGTCTGCGGTGATGCGCGTGACGAATCTCAGGCCTTTTAGTGGGGGGAGGGGCAAGGGGGGCCGGCTGAGCCTTTCCCCTTAACCCGCCTGCCGTCGCACCCCTCCGCACTCCTTACCGTATGTTCTTTTACTCCATCTGGCTGCGGCAGGGGTGCGGGTCGGAGCTGCGGGGGATACCGTTCTCGCCCGCTTCGGAAGGGCGGCGATCCACGGCTCCGGTTACTCGTCCGCCATCTTTGGAGGCACCGTGATGACTCCGGACGTTCCACTTCTCAGGCTGCGTTTTCTTATAAATCGTCCGCGGTTTTTCTTTAAACCTTGTACGAGGCGCCTCGGTACCTTCACCCACGATGTCGTGCCTGCTACTTGTCCGAATTGGTCCAAAATAAGTGTTGTTTTGCTCTGTGGGTTATCGCTGGAGAGGGAGACACAGGCTTAAGCTGCCTGCATGTCTGCGCCCCCTGGTGGTCTCTTGAAGGTTTTTTTTTATAGGCATAGGATTGAAAAGCTGTCAATTTGGCCTGTAAGCCAAACGGGGTGCGATCCATAAACAAAAGATCGTCAGCGAAAGCAAGCCAGTTAATTACCAGACTGCCCAATTTCACTGGAAATGACACAACATCGGCCCAAGCTATATCAAGGTCAGCCAGATATAAGTTAAACAACACTGCAGCCAAATTACACCCCTGTTTAAGGCTGATTTCTGTGGGTATTTTGTCGGTTAGAACTCCTTCTTTAGTTAATCTAATTCTGTATGTGGTATTTTGATGGAGAAGTGCTAAGATGGCCACCAAATACATCGGGAAACCATAAGCGGCCATTTTTCCCCAAAGAACTGCACGGATGATTGAATCAAAAGCAGCCGTTAGGTCCAAGGCCGCCATATAAATCGGACCGGTATGTTTCCCCTTGGTGTGGGCATATAGATGTGCTAGTATAAAGGCATTAAGCGAGCACCCCACTTGTTTGCGAAAGCCCAACTGATATTTAGGCAAAACATCTAACCGATCTATAATCTGTAAGATGGATTCCAACAGTAAATAGGTAAAGATCTTCACTGATGCATCCATGAGTGCAATAGGTCTAAAATTATTCGGATCATCCCAACTCCCCTTTTTGTAAATGGGGATGATATTTGCCGAGCACCAGGAAAGTGGGATGCAGCCTGTTAAATAAACACTATCAAATTTGTTCTCAAGAATTCTTGCCCAGAATAGGGGATCCTTCTTTATCAAACATGGTGGTATACCATCAGGGCCAGGGGCCCGAGAGGGCTTAATCTTACCAATCGCTCGAATAATGTCATCCAAAACCCAGGGGGATTTTTTTTAAATCATGGTGTGATAGTTCATGGTACCGATATCGGCAAATCGTGGGGGAAGGGCAAATTTAGCTTGTACATATGTGACCCAGGTAGTAGCAGCTACAGCTGCTTCTTTCACTGACGATGAAACTCCTGTCAGCAGTCGTAAGGCAGACCAAACTTGTCGAGAATCATGTTTTAGGAGATAGGATAGCATATTCTGGTTATCAGCTGTCAACAACTCATATTTCATAGTTTTAAGCTTGTTACGGTATCTCTGATTAATTTTCGCTTTTAACATCGCATATCTGTCCCCCATTAAATAAGGAGGGCCAAGACTACGTATGTCCTTACGTTTCTCTTTGCGAAGATTTGCTATTACTGAATTAAATGTATGGTGATGAGACAGTGGTTCACTGTTTTGGTTTATAGTTATTAGATACCGAACATGAGACTGGATTCTACGTCCATTATTCCATTCGACAATGGGACAATCCCTACCAGCTCTGACCTCTGGAAGATATATGCTAGTATCATGTCTCAATCGATCCATCATTCTCAAGCATATTCTGCCATTCCAACGTAAGCTGATATTTGGCCGATCTAAAACAATTGTGGTTAGAGCCAAATCTTTAGCATATTGTCGGGGCAAAAATTTGAAATTAAGGAGTAGGGCCATGTGATCACCCAAAGCTGGGTCACATATGTCTAATGATGCAACATCTGCCAAAAGATTAGTAGAGACAAAAAAATAATCAATCATGGAAAATGCCTTACCTCGAACCCAAGTATATCTATAGTGGTCGAGTTTGGATGTCCCATGCAAGAAAATAATCAACCCACTTCTTCCCCAAATTCATAGAAGGGGTAAACGAACAGGAATGAATACAATTAGGTGGTGTGAAACACGAGGCATTGAAATCCCCCCCAACAATTATAGGAATCCCAGGATCATTGGATATGACATCAACAAGAATTCTATCTAATACCTCATGTAAATCACACTGTGCTATATGAACATGATTCCAATACAAACAAATAACCACCAGTGTACCACTACCACGTCCTATACCTCTTAGTTTTACTGCTATTATGGAATGATCAGCAAAGACCAATTCAGAAGAAATTCTACAGGCCTTATCAATGAGGACCGCAAGGCCACCAGATGGACGTCCTAGTGAACCTTTAATGGCGGGTTGGACGTGGGTACAATACCCTGGGATATCAAAATGGGACAGATTCATGGATTCTTAAATCAAAATGATCTCAGGGCGAGCTTCAGGTTCCACTCGAGATGCCCAGAGCCTGAAATTTTTCAGGCCACAGGCATTCCAGGACATTAATGTCAGTCCCCTCCCCTTATTCTATTTATTCTATTTATTAACCATGTTCTGAAAAGACGAAATCTGGGGTGGAGGCTCAGTTGACTTAATACCAGAGCAAGCCATCGCTAAGGTCATAAATTGCTTAAAGAGTTCCTTGTTCAATGGGGCTGGGAAAGCTCCTCCATTGAACCCCATTTGCGTTGTCTGCTTAGCGACTGTTTTTTCAACAAAGGATTTCGCTAGATCTTCGTTTTGAAATATAAATGGGGTTAAACCTATCAGTTCAAAATCGGTTCTTTGAGCCCAAATCATCCTAATGATGATATGCGAGTGATAACCACAGATCATCCTATTATTGTTATTGGAAGAAAGTCTGACCCAATCAATATCGTCAGATCTGATAGTTCTCAATGCTGGTATATCCTGGAAAGCTTTCAGGATAGCAGATCGAATTAGGCGCGTTTTCCCATTTGGTGTTTCATTAGATTCCCAACCCATGATAGATGGCATCTCTGGAGAAAGCTGTAAATCCGCCTCGTCTGGGAGTATATCAAAGGGGACTTCTGCCCCAATGATTTTTCCACCATGGTTCTCAAGAGTCAGGGAGTCAATTAAGCCACTCACATGCGAAGGAGCCCGGGGACCTCCTTGAGGTTCTTTAGTGTCAATCTTAGTTACTTGTTTTTGAGCTAGTTTTCTATGCTCTTTCAACGGTCTAGGACCGCTTCCTCCCTTCATTATGTGCGAGGCTTTCTTGATTCTCATGTTAGGGAAGAAATTCAACAGATTTGATTGCTTAAGATTGGCAAGTTCCAAATTTGTATCTTGTTGTACAGCTTCTATTATATCACCTAGGTTACCTGGTTTCAGATTGGCATGCATTCTGCTGTTATGAGCACGCAATCCCTTAGGCTTCAAACCGGTAGAGTCAGAAGACTCAAGTAAATTCAATAATTCCTTGGATTCTGGATTAAGTTGCTCCAAGTCAATGACCTGATCTTCAGGTATCATGGGAAAGCAAGGCTTCTTATTCGCCTCATTTAGGGCATTTGCTTTCAAGAAGTCGTTTTTTATTTTTTTGTTGGCCGCTTTAATATTTTTTTCTTGATGGAATTTCCTTTTTTGGGCTCTTGCAGCCATTTTTCTCTGCTTCCTAGTCATGACACCGCCAATCGGAACTTAGGAATCAATGGGAGAGGGTAAGATGGTCATAGAGGGCCCTTTGGGATATAGTTAATCCTCAAGGTCTATTAGATTGGTGATGTCAGACAGGTTACTAGTAAATTCACTCCCCTCAATGTGTTGCCCCTCCTCCGTTCCCCCCATTTCTCAAAGAATGCGATCTGCAGGAGGCAAATCACACGGGAGGTCACTGAAACGATTTGTCAGCTGCTGTATAGCCAGCACATTGGCTGAAATGGCCAGAGACAGCTTCTGAAACATTGGTTCAATCACAACTTTAGGATCAATTTTGGGGACTCTCCCCTGCCATCCTTGGATCTGCCAAGGTTTGCGAGGCCTGATGTATGCCCTCAATACGAGGTTGGATTGCCTCTAATTTCAAATCTGGCAGGGTCATTTGATTAGCAGTCGAGTGAACCACCTTCTTTATGTCCTTACCCATTACACCCGCATCACAAGCAAATAGAAAACCTTCTATCCTGCTAATCTTTGACAAAACATCGACTAAAACACCTTTTAAAATACCTATTTCACCATGAGTTTGTTCATGTCCCTTATCTAACAAGTTTAATAGTCTAGTCATTACCGGAAAATCAGTGGCCATAGACTCATTACATGATTTCTGTTGCTCAATTACATTGTGAGTGCCAAGGTGTCTAACATCTGGATTCTGTGATGCAGAGAACATTGCAATTTCATGTTCCGACAAAGAGAGTACATCTATAGGGTCATTATAAATGTATGTGTCAGTGGGGGAACTAGATTTGACTTTATTATAGTCACTTCCCATCAATTTGTTAGGGCACATAATAGCTGTCCCACTGATACTTTGGGATGAGCCATCTACGGTGTTAAATAGATGGGCATTTTCTATACCAAATCTTGAGTGAGTAACAGGGGTGGAGGGAGCCTTGGAGAACCTCGTACGATTCCCCAATGCAGCCTCAATGCCAGGTGATATTATAGAGACAACCGCTAATTTGATATTACTTGAAGTTCCTCCAGCAAGAGCCGGTACGCACATGTTAATAAGGGACTTTGAAGTCGTCGAGGGAGATTGATTATACAATATCGCCTCACAGTCATTAAGGTCATTAATTTTAAAGGTAGCCACACTCTCTACAGAGTCAGTCAGTCCCATATCACCAACCCCAATCGAATGCTGGATAATGGGGGCATTCTCTAACAAACGCATCTTAGACATGACTCTGGAACATGAGTTGCGCATGGGGCCGACACACAGAGAGACATCAGTCATAGATAGCCCCATATTGGCAGTGGCAGATAGAGAAGCCCCCTTAATAGACTCATTAATAGTGTTACCTGAGTCATTGCTAAATTCAGGTAAGGTGTCACGAAGTTTCCACCCACTGCGTAGGCCATTAACCATATTTTTAAGTTTCCTATACTCTCGTGTAGCCAAGGTAGAAGAGACCTTCTAACCTTCTAACTCACACGTTGAAGCAATACTATATATCGAATCACTATAAATCACCTCTAACCAGCACAGCCCGTGTCCCGTCAAACAGTCCAACAGTCAGTACACTTACGAATGCACTTCCGGGATGCGCGCGCGCGGATGCGGGTGCACTCGGAAGATATGGACTGCGGGAACTCGTTGGTGGGTGTGGGCTGGGAGAGACCAATGAGAACACTTGTGGGCGTGCAAGGCACCACGTCACAGCAGCAGTCCAGCAAGCCGCGTTTCGTGGAACGTAGTGATTCCTCTTGTCGACGAGCACCTCGAAACAGTCCAGCAAAGAGGATTCCAGCAGCAAACCAGGGAGCAATAAACAAAGAGGGCAGACAGTCCAACAGTCAGTGCACTTACGAATGCACTTCCGGGATGCCCTAGTTCTACTACCATGCAAACTTTTGCACCTGCACCAGTGCAAAGTTTCTGTAATCTGGCCCACGCGTGTGTCCAATGGGAAAGAAGCAGGGAGGTCATTTTGCACCCATCCTTACGCTGCATGGTTACTGGATGAAAATATTGATTAACTCAGAAATGTCTAATACCACCTTGTTTCAAATGCAGTGTCCTACACACCAGGAAAGAACTGAATACCCCTTTCGTATAGAAACGTTACACTGCCTGATGATGACAGGAAAAAGACAACACAGACCCTTTCCTACCCTCCCACCATCCACTGTGTACCCCATCGCCCACATCACAGCGCTTCCCTGCCCTCCTGTAAGATTGGCGCTGTATAAATCACATACATGTCTCTGTTTTGGAAATCATAAAGCATTTCTTTTCTCAGCCCTGCCCAATCACCATTATCGCAAGAACACAACTGTACTATGTTTTAGAATGATGTAGCCACTTTCCTGATGCGCAAAGAATTACGTGCAAACTTCTGCGCAGCGTTTCTTTAAATCCGCACAGGGCTCCTTGTGGTGCCAATTTAGGACACACCAGATAGGAAAATATTGCTGAAATGCATTTTCGCCTCGGCTGTTTGACAGAGATATTCATGGCTAGGGCAGAACAAGTCAGGAAGGAACACGAAATAGCTGTGGGCTATTTCTAACTGTGAATCAGTTATGCATATTAAGGTTGAGGAATTGGGCAACACTGCTGCTCCTGACAGCTACAAAATAGTCGCCGTTTTGGGCATAACCCACTTTCATCTCTTTTTCCCATCACTCACCAAGGGCCTGAGCTAGTCCGGTGCAGAGATTACCCGACCCGCCTACTGCCAGCTGTGCCAAGGTGCATTAAATATTGGACGCGCTAATTATCTGATGAGTAGGCTGCCCACTGAGGCTTAAACAGCACCAACCAGATACGCGCGTCCTTTTCCATCAACCTGAACGACGTGAAGAGTGAAAATGGAAAATAGGTTTATCTGCTCGGATACGCATTTAGAATCTGTTTATCCTTCGTTCCGTTTTCGTTAGTCACTTACTGTCCCCGCCTCTTCGCCTCAGGAGAAGGAAGCAGTATCTTGCCGAGCCCGCGTTATCAGCGCTGACGTCCGTGCTTTAGACTGAGCGCGGCCATCTTTGCGAAATCACCGTGTGTGCCCAAAGCATCATTTATGAGTACGGTGGTCCTATCCAGTACCCAATACGAAATGAATACTGCCCGCGTTCATAGATTCCTGGAGACTGCAGAAACACACGTTTCTCAATTAATGTAATAATTTCCAAAAGAAAGGGCACATTAAGCATAGTGGCAACTGAGCACAGGGCTATCTATCTGCCTTGTAAATGTGCACTTCCACACTTCATATTGCCCTCCCACAAACAGCCGTCATTAATAATACAACGGACTACATTGGGGCTGATTCACAAATTTGTTACTGTGAGTGACATGTACGTTTCCCTTAAACCCGAGCAGACTCTTAGATTCTCAAAGAAATGACTGAGCTTCAGAGGGATATTTGTACATATCACCTTTCTTTTGTGGTGGATATTTGTACATATCGCTCTTCGTTTGAGGTGAACTGGCTATCAGATGTGCGTAATTATTTACTTGATGAAAATTTCGAATCTGAAAATCACAAATTCGAAATGCCTGACACGAAATAATCACGTACGGACCGCTACCCCACCTCCATCCACATTCCTAGCCTTAAAACGTACCTCCTGCTCCTCACTTACCTGCGTTCCTCTGCACGGCTACTTCCCTGCAACACGCAAGTTTTGCCTCCTCATTGAGGGGTGAAACTTCCTCCACAGGATCTGTTTTTTGGTGGTTTTTTTTTCAATCTTTCCTTGTCCTTCACTGTCCTTTTTATGGAAGCAGGGGACTCACCCGCCACCCCGAATTCCCTTAATGTCGTAATGTCGAATAAGGAGAGCGGGGGACACCCCAGCAACCTCCGTCCCCCTTATTCGAAATGTTACTTTTTTTAAAAAAATTTTTTTTAATTCAGCATTTTCGCCATTCGTTTTTTTACATAGATTTTCTGCAGATACCGACGTTTGAGCAACTGTATGCTCTGGCCATGTCCAAACGCAAGGTGAGTTTGATGTAGATTTACTCAGTGCTATATGTGTAAGAAAATAAGTGCCAGGGTTCCAATATTTTCTAGCATGCCTGTTACCCATGAGGTGGCCAACTCCCTGCACAATGTTGACAATACCCACAGCTGCTCCATACTGTGTCAACATATTTGTGGTTGAAGCTGCAGCTCCCACTGGTTAATTGAGGGTGATGGATTCACTGTACGAGTTACAGATATCAATCGACAACATATTATGAATAGAAACGTAGTTTTGGGTTGCTGTGAGGTATTTCTGCTGCGACCAATGATCAGTAAATTAGATCTGAACTAAAGATACGAGTAAGAGATTCTGTCGCATTGCATGCAGCAAAGAATGCTCCCACTGCCCTCTTATTTGCAAAACAATATTCAATGCCACCACACAAATTTCACCAGTTAGAAGATTTTTTTTCACAAATAGTGTCCTTTGCGACACGTGTTTCGGCCTTTGGCCTTCTTCAAAGCGGTACATATGCTTTGTAACGTAATCAAACATTTCTAAAGTACACAATATGACCGTATAGCACATATATTCACACAGAAAAACACAAAATATCAACAGAAATGTCATGTTATGTTTGTCAAAGACAGAGACAGAGATTAAGGGGGTTCAGCCAAGGTGGCATGTATTGGGTGAGAGAGAAAACAAAAAGAACATGAAAAATGCAGATGAAATTGGAATCAGGACTCGATAGAGCTATTTACAAATCCAGGTCATGCTCAATTAATGTCTGTTCTGTTCTTAATCTCCTATAATGTCTTAAATCTTGTACCAACATATTTCTCAATGATATACATATTTACATTCCCATGTTATCATTCTATAGGTTCAATTCCTTTTGTGTATATTATCCCCTGTGGACATTATTTTCATTCCATCATCATATCATTTGTAAATGTCTGATTATCTGATAGCTATTCCTCTTTGTATACATACCAACTAAATATGAAACTGAACATGGCACTTACCAAATTAGTAAGTAATAAAGAACGTTTTCAGATTTTTCAGTAATTGGGTATAATCCCTGTGCCTCAGGACAGTGTAAAGAAAAAACATAGCGTTTGTATGGTACAAACTGTTTACATTGTGTGCATGTACATGTTCCCCTTACTGTATGAGTAAAAAACAATACTCTACTGTGTAATGTTTCTGATTAAGGATATACAACATCCCCTTGTTCACCTCCTCATACCTCGTACAATGTTTGCCTACACATATAGTCCTCTGATTTCAATCGCCATGTATTGGCATTAGCATGTTTCCTGTTAATTCCCTTACTTTGAGCACCTTCTTATTCCCATCTGGGCTAGTGTACTTTATTATGGTATATTTCCGACAAGTTCAGTCTGGGTTGTAGCGTGAGCGTTATAGCGCAAATATATTTTGACATCACTTTTCATGCACTGATATAAATTACGTATCAATTCAGGTTTATTAGCTGATAACCATATTCCGCATCCTTTTGCACTCACCAAATCCCTGGAGTTCTATTCTCCTCGCGGACGCATAAAGCAAAAGGAAATGTGGCCGCCATTGTCATTCCCCTTATAAAAGGTTGTTCTTGTGATGTATTAGTTACACCTCCTTCTAAGCAGGAACTATCCAATAACTGCTACCGACATGTAACCTAGTAATGGTTGCAATAATAGCTGCCGACACATGTAGCCAAAGCGCAGTCTGTACTCCCATTTTCTGATGGAAAATATTCCATGTGATATACCTATTAACCAACCTTCGTCTTGTACTGGGTTAGTT
This sequence comes from Ambystoma mexicanum, assembly GCF_040938575.1. Taxonomy (NCBI): domain Eukaryota; kingdom Metazoa; phylum Chordata; class Amphibia; order Caudata; family Ambystomatidae; genus Ambystoma; species Ambystoma mexicanum. The sequence continues at coordinate 151,553,952 of NC_090933.1, forward strand.
CGAATCCATTATTCAAATAGACAGATAACTAATTTATGACAATAAACCACACTAATCAGCCTGCAAAAGATATAATAATGAGAATACAGTTCAACAACTATCTTTAATGTGTGCATTCTAAATGAATGTAAAGTTTTCCATACACTCGATTTTATAGCCTATATAGCCATTTTTAATTTTTAAGTTTCAAATTCGGCAGAAACAACTTGTAGGTCCTCCTTACTGCTACATATATTCCTGCATTTTAAATCGCTATCTTGCGAAAATCAAACTACCCACGGTTGAATGGGATTATAAAAAAGAACTCATCTCGTGATCAAAATTCAAGCCCACTTCTGTGGCCCTAAACTGACAAATGAGTTTGGCTTTTATTTGTATCAAAGTGTGTTCATTGTTGCCACCTCTACCGTTCCTTTGAATCTTCTTGAGTTCAATACATCTTAAGTGGTCTTTGTTATGTAGGTGATGTTCTTGTTGCCAGTGTGTAGCAAGGGGTAATCTTCAATCTTGGCTGGCCATGGTAGACAGGTGTTCCCGTATTCTTGTTTTTAGATTCCTTATCGTGCTGCCAATGTAAAGTCTCTTATATGCACAGATCAGTGAGTAGACCACATCTTAAGTCTTGCAATTATTCATCTCTTTGATTAACCATTTGGTACCATGTGAGTCTTCAAATTCTGTACTGTCTTTATATGCGTACAGACACATTGTACAGATACCACATTTTTAGAAACTGTTGATCATTGGGTTGAGCCAGCTCAAGTTGCTTTTCATTTTATTCTACTTAGAAGGGAAGGACTGAGCATATTCTTATGTGTCTTATGTGAGCATATTCTTATGTGCTCTTTTGAAGATAATTTGAGGTTCAGCATCAAGATGTTGAGTTAGTTCTTTGTCTAAGAGTAGAATATGCCAATGTCTGTTCAAAATCTTTCTAATTCTATAATGATTGTTGCAATACTTTGTTATGAATTGAACTGGTGTTTGTTTTGAGTCGGTTTCCCTTGTTGTACGTGTGTCAAAGTGTCCTTCCTTTCTAGGTGTTTTGCTTTGTTTAATCCTTTTCATATGTCTTCTGTATTGTAACCTCTTTGATTACATCTTTCTGTAAGTAGTCTACACTCCAATTGAAAGCAGTGATTTGTGCAACAATTTCTTTTAGCACAGATCAATTCCCCAATGGAGATATTCTGTATAACCTGCTTACGGTGACAGCTGGTAGCGTGCAAGGCGGAATTAACATCTGTTGTTTTCCTATAAGTATGTGTCAGAAGATGTTAGTCTACAACATAGATCTCCAGGTCCAAGAAAATAATCTTGTCTGTATCATATGTACATGTGAATGTTATTCCCAACCTGTTCTGAATGATTTATCTAATCAATTCCTCTAATTCCACTATAGTTCCATTCCATATTGCAAATACATCATCCATGTATCGAGTACAAAGGGACACTTTGTTCTTGAATTTGGGGAGGGTGTATATGAGATCATCTTCGAACATAGCCATAAAGAGATTCGCCAGAGCTGGAGCATATTTAGTTGATATAACATGTTGTTTAATATGAATTTGTTGTGCTTGAGTGTTAATTGCAACATTTCTATTAGCATTTTGCAGTGGTGAAAATGGGAAGCCAAACTATCTCTGTATAAATATTCTATGGTTTTAATTGCAAGGTCATGACGTATAGTAGTGTAGAGTTCTTGGATATCGAAAGTTACAAGCAGTTGCCCTTGTTTCCATTTGTACCCATTGAGAATGTTCAGTGAACTTGTATCTTTCAAATAAGATTGGATTTTTGAAACATGAGGGGCAAATAGTCCGTTGATTTACTCTGACAGCGGCTCTGTGGCCCAACCATTACCACTAAAAATAGGTCTTATCAAAGTGTTTGTTCAGCTTTGGTAAGAAGTACATTGTGGGTATTGTTGGTTCTTTGATGCTCAAAAAAGCTTTTTCTCTGTCTGTAATTAGGCCTTGTCTGTACCATTTTAGTATGTGTTCTTGTAGTATTGTAACAACTTCTTTAGTATGGTTTGTTGTTAGGGTGACATAGTATCCTGGGGTCTCGAGATGTTTCTGTGCCATCTGAATATAATATTTTCGGTTCTGTATAACTATGTTTCCCCCTTTATCAGCTTCCTTAAAAACAATTTGCTCATCATTTTTGAGTGCATTTAATGCTTGGATTTCAGCTTTGGTCAAGTTCCCATAATAGGATGTTTTCCACTGGTCTGATTTGAAAATGTTTCGCTGTAAGTTAATGTCTGTAATCACAGCTTTTATAGCATATCAAAATATACATATAGCCGCACTGGGCCTAAAACGAGGCGAGAAACCCAATCTGGATCATGATTGTACGAAGATATTTATCTGCTCCACTCATATTCACACCAGTGAGAGGAGCCATGAGAATGGCCCAGGATATGCCTTTGCCGCCTCCCCTCTTCCCCTCCTACTCCAACGGATACAGCAATCTTGGCAGCCCCGGAAGGTTTGTGTTCTATACTATTGATTGAATCGAGCGTGCCTGAAACCAGTCCAAGGGACTTGGGAGGGGTTGACTTGTGCGTTTCACCCAGGGTAATCAGTTGGGGTGTGGGATTGGTACAACCCCCGTCCCAATTCCCCAGGACTTGAATAAGTTTGATAACTCCCTCCATGTTCTGTCACAATGCCCTCTGAGTCAGGAGGGAGCATGGGAGATCTCATCTGCGCAGATTGAGGAGGGGGGATGTGGTGTGGGGTAGTCTTGATGTGAAAGAAACACTTCAGTAAAAAATCCTGGTGTAGATAGAAAAACATACGGTACTGTTAGAAAAATGTATGGTATGGACATCAATCCCCGTAAACAAAGTCAGGGGCTTAAAAGCCCGGTTAAGGAGATCTCAATGGGGTGGGGGTGTCTCCATCAGATGCTATTGGAAAATATTTAAAAATCTCCACCACATTTCCTGTAGGGAGAAAGCAAGATGGCAAGGTTGCTAATACCTTTCTGACTCCCAAAGGTAACAAAACCAGTTTGGAATGTCACTCTCAAGCAAAACCAAAGGAACCTCTGACAAAAAAGAGAAATAATAAGCATGTACTTGGCAGAGGGAAAAATAAGTCTGCCAGAAATATCTGGCACAAATTGATTAAAGAGGATTTGGCAAGCTCAAAAGAAACATTGTACTTAGACACATCGGGGGGTGGGGGAGGTTGTTCTCTGAAGTCAAGAAGGGGGCACATTGGCCATGGACACTCTTTCAGAAACAGTAAAGAACAAAAGTAAGAATAAAACCGAAAAGGGAATAACAAAAGGAGGTACCTTTGTGAAAAATAGTGGCCACATTAAGGGGGACATAGTCAGGGGTCCAGTCCTAAAAATTAAAGTGGCAGAACTCATCAACAAATGTAATGGGATGTGAAGGGATTATTTTATAGTATAGAAGAAAACAGTTCAAATTCACATTTTAATGGGAAGGAAAGGTGTAACACACAAAAGCTATATCATTAAGAAAAATATTTTATTATAGAAAAAAGACATAATTCTCATTAAAACTGTGTTAAATAATACACAGATTAAGGAACAACCCTAAAACCATGTTATCAAAAAACAGGACGATTACATACACAACATCAATGTAAAAATAAAAAAACAACCATACCACATTAACTAAAAAAACAACATTTACCATACAAATATCAGTGAAAAATTAATTTGTTGCAATCTATATATAACCCAACATGCTTCTGTCTGTTGACTCTTAGATGTCTGACATTCATCAGGGGTAGCTCTTCTTAAAATTCTACAGTGATCGTCCCCGCCAGTCCTGGTGGGCATGGATCTGAACTTGATCCTTAATGCAATCTATAAAAACATACAACCATATTAAAAAATTGTGTGTGCACCAACATTTCCCAAGATTTACCTACTTTTAATGTCATATGTCAACATTACACAAACACGGAAGCCTGAGTTAATAAAGCCACCCGTACCTAGTCCCCATTCGGGAACCCTTAGCACCAAAAATCTGCTGTAAACATATATACCTTGGGATCTGTGTATTCCAAGGATCCAATGTCACCAATAATACAGTCACATCCAGCCGGATATCAGCCGCTTATATTAGTAATCCTTTTCAATGGATTTGAGTAAGAACACACTAGAGAAGAAAACATAACGACACACTGTGTCACACTATAATCATACCGGAGTATAAAAAGTCAAAACATGGGATGTGACATCACCAGAAATTAGCATATCAAGTTGAAGTATGGACATTTAATTAAATTGGCTTTGCGGAACCAACCAAATTGCACGGGACGAATGGCATTTGCCTTTCATAAAATCAACACACACACACAAAACCAAAAGAGGATATTTTCTTCTAATAGTGTTTTTGAAAACGTTAAAAGGTGTGCATGTTTTAAACTCCAAGAACCAATACAAATATTTTGGCTGGGATTTGCAGTACCAAAATTGGACATTTAAACTTTAGTTGTTTGTATTTTTCATCAGGTTATATAGTGCAGTGGGAAAGTGTCCGGCCTGCAAACCTGTCAACTGTGTTTCGATCGTCGAGGTCGGCTTTAATTTATAAATTCAAAGAGGACATTCAATATTTCTCATTTTAGCTGGGGGGGACTGAGTCCACCCTGTGAAAAAAGTGGGTTAACTCAGTCCCCTCAGGTGTACCCTCGACTTGATCCCTGGACATAGTGATGTGCCCTAGTTCTTTATTAACATTTTCAAACACTCAAAGTTAATGTTATTTATGCATGCTTTTGGGGCACTGCTTGGATGGGGAGCCAGAAGTAATTCCTGTTAGCTGTTGGTTTCAAGGTAACCAGGTGCTCCTAGGGTAGAGGTAGGAGGAAAAAGCTCCCAGGAATTTTAAAACTTGCACTGTGTTATTTTCTATTTGCATTTAATTGAAACAATGTTTTAGCAATTAAAAAAATACAAAAAACAAGAGAGGATGCATACAGAAGTTATCCCACCAATTCCTCCTGATTCTTTCCATTAGATAAACTATCCATGCATTCACTTAAAACAAATTAGCCAGAAATGTAATCACTGAGATAACGTATCAGGTCTTGCTTCCTTCCATCAAAATAGTCCACCATACTTCCATATCTAATACCCTGTAATCAGCTAATAAGTGACCAAAATGTTTTGTGTGTGCCTCTGTTAAAGCTAAACAAGAAGTGATAAGATGTTTCAGAGTTTCCACGATAGATTCATCTTTGCAAGAACAGCATTTATTCCCTTCAGTCAAGCAGCAAATCTCCCTAATCTCATTTGTTGGGTCTATATTAAGGCGAGTATGCAAAAATTAATCGCTGAACTTTCTATTGGGAAATCGTTTTATATAGCTACACACGACATCCAATTTCCTTGGCTCTGACGGCAAGTGTGCTATGATTGGTAGCTACCAGCTGATTCCGAAGTCTTGATCCAGTCTTGCTCTTTCAATTTTCCCTTAATCCATGTAGTATTGGCAAGCACCAGATCGACTGATCTGCCAGTTTCTTCGAGTTTTTTGCTTATTTTCAATCTCCATTTGTTCAATATAGAGTTTTTAGATGACACCATTTCCCTGCGAATTATTTCCATAATGTCACGACGTGAGGATATAAAACATTTCCTAAAAAGAGTCAGGCTATTCGATTCCACAGTTATTTTTAGAGAGGAGAGACCTAGCTCCCATCAGATGATTTGAATCGTGGTGGGTGGAGGCATACCCAAGACTATTTCCAAAATAGTCCTTCCAGTTGTGACCATATTGACTCTGAAATGTTGAACATTGCCTCTGCTCCATAAGTAATTGCAGGCACTGCCTTGTATTGGTAGAATTTTAGAGCCGGGATTATTGAGTAGCAGCCAAACTTTTGGTTCAGAGCACATGCTTGACTAGCAAGGGCTTTGCTTTTGACTCTTAAGTGAGAGACCATTGGGGCCTCTGATTGTGCATTGCTGAGCCAGACTACCAAGTACTTGAACAAACTCACTTGATCAATGCGTTCTCCATTCAGAAACCATGAATGACAATTCCTTCCCCTGTTGGAATTTACAAAGGTTAAAATCTTAGTTTTCTCCTTGTTGATTTCCAGGCCGTTGGACTTGATGTAACTCTGGAGGGAATCCAGTTGATGTTGGAGTCCAACTGGAGTTTGGTATATTAAGACCACGTAGTCCGCATAAAGTAAACAAGATAGTGCCCAGCTTGAGCAGCTGAAAAAAATTCTGGCTGCACCGGAAAGCGTCCAAATTCCAAGTGTGTGCAAGTGTGCTGTTGGGCTGGAGATCACAGAGGTTGGCTCGCTCACTGGCGTACTTTCCAGAAGAGGCCGTAAGGAGAGGAGGAAGAGCTGCTACTAACTCCTAGGTGATACGCCTTTAAGGACTTTTGAAAAGAGACACGGACTACAAAACCCAATGTAAATATCTGGTTGGACTATTGCCTTAGTGTATACGAGTGACGGAGGGTGTGGGCTGGGCAGTGTGAGGGCTGGGCTCTTTACTCCAACTGATTTCATTACCCACCCACAAAACAAGCGTTATCGACAACACTTACGTTTGCTTTTTGCTTAATCCTTTAGATCCTGTGCGTGCTGAAACCACACCCCCTTTACATCCGGAAGCCCTATTTGTAGTAGGGTGCACGTGCATTCCGCACACGCATTCCAAGTATGTGCAAGTGTGCTGTTTGGGCTGTTAGCGTGTGAGGGGGTGAGGTAGGAACATTTACTCCCTGTTTTGCATCATGTCCTGTTGTGAGTATTGCATTTGAGCACATCTAATAGGAAGACCAATCTATGTGTCGTGTTGTTTGTGTGTACAGGATTAAAACCATGACAAGCGGCTTGCGTAGTGGTAGATGTGTGTAGCCGTTAATGATTGGTAACACTAATATTGATCTTTTTGTGTGTCCTGGTAGTAGCACCTATTCTGGCATGAATACATCAGACTTTTGTCCTAGTACAGGAGGTGCTCACCGTAGTAAGGAAAATGGCGGGCAAGTTAACTCTGGCCTGCCTGCTGAATTAATTTTGGCTAGAGGTAGGGATCTTGAAGCGGGTGAGGCAAATAATCTGTCTGTGCACATTGCTCAGGTGCATGTACCCGCAAATGAGGCCTCTAACCCCGCTTCAATTTCTCTCTCATTACATGAGATTCTTGAGAACGACCTCATGGAAGGCCTTGAGCGATTCGTATGCACCGATGTACATTTGCCTGAATCTTGCTCACCAAATTCATCTTTACTTAACAATGAGTCTATGAACGAGCTGTCTAAGATCCGACCTGATGTTATGGCGGACTTAGACAAATGCGTTAGGTTATCCATTGGTCTCCTAACTCCCCTCATTCCGCAAACTAGGGGTATGGAGGTGTCTTGCCATCCCACTGCAAAAAAGGCACTGGGATGTGCCCCTGGAAGTGCTGATGTAGTTGCTAATATAATGAGTAACATTTGTGAGAAATGTTCTACTGAGCTCCATCTGTGGTGGTGGGCAACATACTGCAGGGAAAAACAAAGAAAATCTTAGCAACTCTCTGATTGGTGGTGAGAAGGTTATAGCTAATCTCTTGCATGGAATGGCACCTAATATTAAAATGTCCTCACCAATCCAATCAGAAAGGCCTTATGCTTTTCCTGTAATTATACGTATACTGGACCTTTTGGATAAAGGATATGATTTCACACATCTAGAGATACGGGAGAAAACATTCTTTATGAAGGATATTCTTGCTAAGATCAATCGCTTGGAGGGTTTCATAATTGCAAGGGAGACCTGTAAAGAACCTCTTAAGGAAGCTAACTCAGCCTTGCTGTGTCCCACTCCAAAGGACACGCAGTTGTTTTATGACAAAGGCACTCAGTGTTCAGTAGCTCCAATAGCTGACACCGGTGCAGGACTTATTGAACTTGTTCATGCAGTGCCTGACCTAAAGAGCTCTTGTATTCCTGCCTGTAGTATTACTGCATTAGTAGCAGACATAGAGGCAATAAAATCTGCCATAGGGGAAACTAGACATAATACGCTGCCAAGCATGGGCGACCCAATGATTCAGATGCCGCAACAAGGGGTCGAGATCTTGGATAGTCCTACTGCTCTTACGAAGGTTATAGAACAAATGGAGAATGAGGAGGTTATAGCAACGGCCACTAATGAAAAGGTGGGCTTATGTCTCGATGCACTAAGAAATTTCAGATGCAAGCACTTAAAAGAGATGAGAGGAGAGAAAAATCTGCTGATGATCAAAATAAACAAATTAAAACAATCCCTGCGGTAAAAGCAAAAGCAAATAAATCGAACACTGATGAGAATTCTACTACTATTATTGAGGAAGACATAATTGATGTCAATCAATTTACTGAAGAGCCAAGCTCTCCTCCGCCCTAGCAAATTAATTGATCAGTTAGGGTCTGCAGTGCCAACTACAGTAGCAAATAAGACTGGTGTAATGATTGTGCCTGCACGAAAGTGTGGTATCAGCGCAGTTGTAGCGTCCAATGGCAATTCTACCCACACTATGAACTAAATCATTCCTTCTGATGCAATGGTAGACACTGAGAAAAAACAAAAGAATCTTAATAACTACTTTTCTAATGAAGCAAGGAAACGCACATTTACGGCTCCACCGGCTTGCACGGAAAGGGCTTCCTCCTTGGTTCGTATTGGGGGGATCTGTCCATCAGGTAATAGCACTATCGCACAAGACAACAAATTTGGTTTGTGTGCGGAAGTTTGCTCTGCTGAGATCGTCCCTTCCTCAGTGAGCGTCTTGCTGGATGTGAAAGGATTCATAATAGTAAGTGGCTCTGGGAAATCAAAGGAATTGCTGCTACTGAAAGCTGATGTGCAGTCTATTCACTGTAATATTTCTCTGCCTCGCCCTATTCAGGCTCCTTGTGAGACCTGCAATGCCATTAACACTTGCACTTTTCCAAATTCTGCAACTTCTCTAAGTGTGAGCAAGAGCAAAGGTGAGACAATACAATTGAAATTTTCAAATGATACCCAGGTGATTTACCCTTCACATGCAACGTGCTCGTCCCTAGCTCCTACTCTGGTAGCGACTGAGTCTCATGTACACATTCTAGGACCATTGAAAAAAGCCCTAGAAGGGGGTCACTTAAATTCTGAGGCCCTAATGAAGGAATTAAACTTACCTGGGCGCATCTCGATCGCCCGTTAGGCAAATGGGGGATCAAGGAGGTCCGTCTTGTCTCATAATTGATTCGGTGGGGCTTGGACTAGCATTGGGGAGGTGCCATAGGTCAGTTAGTCCTGCCCCTCTGACCTTCACCTCTATGCTTCGCAATTGAACGGTGCCTGCTGGGGTCACGGAAAAAATAGCTAATCCTGTGAACGCTGGCACGTTATTAACATCACTGGTCTGGAAGGGAAGGCCGATATACTGGGAGATACAAGAATTAATCGAAAGTACCTCCTTGACCTTATCCCTTGTATTCCACCCTTAAGAAAGCTTACCATGAATGATTTTGAACATATTTCGTTATCACGACAGAATAACCATAGAATTATTTGTTATGTGTCTTCTGTAACCATTCTAAAATTCATTTGGTCATGTAGGTCTGAGTTGTTGAAATTAGGTTTCACGTTACACACTTTTAATGACGCGATGGTAGCACAGGAATTCTTGCAGTATCAGCTGCCCAGTCAGGGTAATGAATCAGAGTCAACCATAGGAGTGTCTGTTAGTAACGTAGATAACAAATTTTGTATATCCCAATTGTTATCCATTGCTTCTAATAATAAGGAGCTGTCATGGGTAGAGCCTTTGTTGAAAACCATCTTTAACACTAAACTTGATAATATCTCAAATTAGCATCAGCGGAAACAGAACTTAGTAATTTTATCATGGAATTCCTGTTGATACCATAATCTCTCTAAGTGGTTGGCTTCGCTTTCTAACCGGCAAATTCCGAATGTAATGTTTGTTCAGGAAACTATGAAAACTGATGTACTGGTATTGCAGGGTTTTCGTACCTTCTGTTCACATGCAAACAAGGCAAAGGGAGGACGTCCCTCTGGTGGCCTCACCATTGCTATTAACAACAATATTGATTGCTGCACTAAGCTTATTTATTTATCGGAACACAGTTTAGCGGTTTCTGTGATGCTTACTGCATGCCCACGGAAACCATTACTGTTGAGAAGTCTGTACTGGAACCCACTTAAACATGTGATCGATGATATGTTTGATGATAGTGACAATTGTTTGGAAAACTAATGGATCCACAATTCTCAATTTGAAATTATTATGGGTGGTGACTTTAACTCATCTTGTCTTGAGATGTCTGATTTTGTAGAAGAGTCCCAAAACAAAGGTACTAGGAGAGCTAGGATGAGAGGCAAGAGATGGGTAACATATGTAGAAGATTGCGATCTGTGCTTCATCAAACGTGCTGATACAACCCTTAAGCATAAATGGACCCATGGGGCGGTGCGATCAATGATTGATTTCTATTGTATATCACAGACATTGTTACACATAGTAAAGCCAGTGATCATGCGCCCATAGAGCTCACGATTGATATTCCTCACACAGAACATGTTGTGGATGCATTGCTCCAACTACCGGAAATAGACCGGTTGAACATATCCCTTAGATGGAATCCTGCGCTATGCCAGCAACTTTTAAGTCGGGTATCCGGGAATTGGATGAGTTAGAGGAGTCAATTTTCCATCCTAGCTTTCCCGTTCTGCAGTGGGAGGTGATAGTATCTAACATTGTTACCATAGCTCTATCTTATTTGATCGCCAAGCAGAAACCACAACAACAACTAACTAATCATGCGTTTGATTATAATCATAAAATGCTAAAACAAGCAAGGAATAGGGACCTGAGAAAATAAAAAAAACTGACCAACTAAGTAATGTTCAATACCTTTATATGAAAAAAACGTATTCTACAATCATATAGGAACAAAGCCAGGGGAAACAGGGTCCTGAGTTATAATAAAGTAAGTTGTGAGTTAATTAGATCTATCTGTAAGCATGACACAAGATGTATTTGGCCAATAAATAGGCAACCTGGTGCCCATAGTAATGATTTCTCTGCTAATACGATTCCTGCAGAGGTTTGGGAAGCTCACATTGCGAACAGGTCCCAGGTCCCAGCACGTTTCATAGATTGTACCTACAAATTACCCAGAGGCCTCGATATGCAAGCACTTAATTGGTCAACCCAGGATATAGAGAGAGCCATTGGTAGGTTGACCCATTCTAAACCAGCAGGACCAGATGGTTGATCTAATTTTGTTGACACTTAATATTCCTGTGACCTGGGTTACCTTTATAATCGTACCAATTTTTAAAAAAGGAGATCCCGGAAATCCCGACAACTACCGTTGTAAATTTCACTCATGGATGCTGCTGTGAAAACTTTCACCATTATGATTTTGCACGATTTAGAAAACTATATTTTGCTTCATAACATCTATTCGAAATTTCAAACAGGATTTCGGAGAGGGATGAGTACAGTGCTAAATGTAACTACCCTGGCTCACATATTAGCTGGTGCCAAATCATGCCCGGTGTATATAGCAAGCATTTATATGTTGAATGCATTTGATACTGTGGTAAGAAATCTTCTGTGTATTGCATTGCTTCATACAAATACTATGTATAAGGTCAGAATAACTAGAGAAGGCATGATGAATAAACCAGTGATACCGTATCTTGGATTGTAACAGGGCTGCAATTTAGTGGCTGCATTATTTAATCTTTATGCGATTTAGATGATCAGTGGAACGATTCAAGGACGTTTGCTACAAAACTCAGTACCTTGAGGTTGCACTAGTTAGCATTCGCCATCAATGTTATTCTTTTTGACCTCACACCGTCAGGTTTACAAATGAAGCTTCACCTATTTGAGAAATTAGCTTACTCACATAACCTTAGACCTAACGCGTCTAAGACCACGATGATGGTCTTTAATGCGGGCAAAAAGTTGAAACAGTATAGTTGGAATCTCAATGGAGTTCTGATTGCGCCATCTGTTTAGACTATCTATCGTGGTTATTTTGGAAGTAATACTTCATCTATCAAAATCTGGAATGATAGACTCAATCCGAAAGCAAGAAATCTACTTTGTCAATTGTAGGTTGTCTTCTCCAGGTTTTGCATATTTTCATTGATGCCGTTTCTGGAATTTTTAAATCTCAAGGTAGAATCTGTTATCATATATGCACTTGACATGTGGTTGTTTAATCTCAATAAACATCTTGGTATTTTGCAGGGGTAATTATTAAAATCAGCACTGCGTCTCATCTTAGCGATTCCTAATAGTGTAATCAGACACGAACTTGGTCTAGTTTCATTGTCGTGTAGAGGGGAATGGCGTGCATTATCGAATTATACTAAAATACTGGATCCTCCTAGGAATTCTCTATATCAGGACTTTCACGAAATGCTACTGGGAAATTGTGCAGGTTCGTTCATGCAATCTCATAGGAGGAAGCAGAGCATTCTTGATGAATTGGAGGTCACGTCCACTGAATTATGTTTGAGACCCGCACATGTTAAAAAAAAATTATTCAAAAGGGAATGGATATGCACATTGGACGGAGTTAAGAGTTACAGCACGTATACAGAATATGCAAAGTATACGTGGAAAAGAGACTCTCATTGTACTTACGTAGGTATGTTTCCTTGTAACTTAATTCGCATGTATTACATGCGTTTTGAATTGAATACATTTTATACTAGAGAAAGGATTAGATACTGGGTTGGTGAAAATGGCACAGAACTAGCGGCGAACTGCCGCGTCCCAGTATGCAACGAACCTACGGAAACACTAAAGCACTTAGTGCTTGAATGCCCTCAATTTAAGGTTGCCAGAACAAACCTATTAATGAGATTTATTAATATCGACTTTGAGAATTCTCTTGAATTCTTATGGAATAGGATGATGCTGGGCAATCACAAACCTTTCATATTTGCATTGGCTCAGTTATTGAAAGTAATTGAGGCTGAACTTTGAAGGTATGAAGGCTTAGACATAAATATTTAATTTCGAGGTGTTTTAAGGAACAGGTGGGTGCTTAAGTAATGTGCGTCTTGTCGTACTCCATGGTTATTAACTTTAGTTGATTTCTCGGGTATCTGAAATAATAGTAAAACCCATTGTTAATGTGTTCCAAATGTAATCAGCTTCTTTTTTTGTGTAGATTTGCAATCTGCAATTATTGCTTCCATGGGAGTAGATAAGCGTTTAGCTTCTGCGTGTATATAGGAAGGGTTGTAGGCTATAAGATATTGTACTTTGGTATAGAGCATACTTTGATGTAACAGAAATTGGGGAATGTTTTATATGGTGTTGTTTTTTCTTTTATGTAATATTTTATTATGACCAGAAAAATGACTCATTGGCAATATTGACAATTTAGATTTTGTATGTGAACATTTTATAAGTGTTTTATAGTTATCGAATACTGATTATATGCAACATTTTGTAAAGGATTTTGTTAAACCATAAACAAAAAACAAAAAAACAAAAAAAATAAAAAGTAGACAAGATAGCTGGCCTCCCCCCACCATTGGAGGAAAAGCTTGAGTTCTTAAATCGAGATGCTTTATATCGGCCAGGAAAAAATTAAACAGGGCCTGGCACTATTGGACGGCCCAGCCTGACTCCTTTCGATGTAGAAATAGCAATGGATATGAGGCCGGACTTATCCAACCGTACTCTCAATGTTTTACCAGAATAAATAGGGCCCCATTACGACCCTGGTGGAAAGGGTTAATGGGCTCCGCAAAAGGAGGCGGACCAGTTAAACCCGTTCCGCCACATTACGAGGTCCCCTCGCAGGAACCGGTAAGGACGCCTGGTAAAACCAGGTGTCGTTACTGGGTCACGCGAGGGGAAGAGGGAGCAAACAACGGGCCACTCATAATCGGCTGTTGTTTTCTCCCTCTCCCATTCCCATTCAGCCCGATGGGGGCTAAAATGGGAATGGGGAAGGTCCAGGCCGGGTTCCTGGAGGGAGGAATTACTGGGCCCTCCAAACTCGGAATGGCCCGGTAATTCCCCATTATGGGAACCCGGTCCCATACACGTTTTCGGCGCTGCTACCGCCGAGGTCGTAATAAGGCCCATAGCCTTGGCAGGTTCCTAAAAGGGTGCAGGATCATTTTTTCCTTCCAGTTTCTTCCACAATTTGTGGCGGTCGATCTGGTCGAATGCCTAACTGGATCAACAAAGGCCATAATAATCTTAGGCTTCCTGTCTCGTAAACGGCCTTTGAGTATGTTGAAAATAAGGATGTTAACAGAGGTCCCAATGCCCCTTACAGAACCAGCTTGAAGGGGATTGTTGCAGCCTGATCGTAGGGACAAATTGAGGAAACGGTCCATGATTATCGCGCCATAGAGTTTCCCGATTACGTCGAGGAGGGGGCGATAGGGCGGTAGTTCTTGAGGTTCTCACGCTCACCCTTTTTAAAGATAGGGCCAACCATTGCGCTCCTCCATATTACTATGACTAACTGCCACTTAAAATGACACCACAACATAATGAAGCTGGAATCAGCAATAAGTGCACGGGGCTCAGAAATAAGTGCCAGGGCAAAGCCATAGCTAACCCCCTCCAACCTTCCACAAATTAAGCACTGAATTTACTTTCAAGCAAATAGGCATTCATGAGTCCACAGGTTCCCTGTAACATCAATAGACAAGGCTGATGTATGCCTCAACAACTTGGCAAACACCTCACCAACAGGGTGCCCTTTAATCAAAGGGATACCAGGCTTCATTAGCTATAAGAACTTTATCTGTATTACTGCTCGCAATCAGGAAAGACTTTCAGAAATGTGAAGACCTTTTTTTCCGTATTGATATGATATGATATGGCATTTATAACACATCTATACACAAGTGTTTCAAGGTGCAATATTGAATATTAAGTTAACTTTATGCTCCTGTGACTATATCATATTTCGCCATCCTCTCCCCCTGAAACATCTCCAAAAAGTGAATGGCATGGAATTAGTTAAGTAATTATGATTGGCACCTATTAGATATTTATTGTTGTTATTTATTCCATATGTTTTTACCAGCTCTTTGTCCCAGTCAATGTACTAGTCCTACATTTACAGCACCGGAAGTATATGACTCCTTTGAACACTTTCATTGAACTGACTATTTAAAGACCGAGATGTGTATTTAACGGTTTGGTTATTTACTGTATTTTTAAGTTATCCTCTCCTTATTTCCGGCACAGCAAACCGTTTTTTGTAAAATGTTTTTCAGACAGCCATACACACTGCTGTGCTACAAGTTATATACTCTATTCCTGTTGTCACGGTAGAAACTCAAAATGTGGGAAAGCTCCCATAATTAGGGGGCAAATGGTGACAAATGGTGACCTACAGTATCCTATCTCCCTCTTTCAGATGCTGCTCTTCTCAGTGAACTTACCACACAGCTGACAGCACACTTTAATCCCACTCCAATCCACTCATTCACACCCTACGGCTGAGGACCATACAGCAGTATCTCGATCATTGACCAAGGGTACTTTGAGCAGCCCTGCATCTCACACTGAAAGCTGATTTTAAATGGACTATGCGACCAGAAACAAGGTGCACCTTATAACTCAGAGTGTCCCCCTGCTTTATCTGTTTAATTTTTTTACGTGAATGTTCTAGCAATATATTAATATGTATATTTAATTTTAGTGATCAAATACAGCCTGTTCTAATAATACCAGACCAAATTCCACCCACATTATTACCTACGAGTCTATTTATGTTTGTCCACGGACCTATTTCCTTCCCCCAAAATGGATCTAATCTGAGAATATCACAGCATCCATTCAGTATTTTGACATTTATTCATTTATTTTGTTTTTATTTATTTGGGAGTGTGTGCCAATGTTGCACAAACAACACAGTTTGAACGCACCCTCAGATCCCAAAGGGAGAGGAGGGAGTTATATTGTGACAACGTCATAAAGGCATATTGTGATATGCGTTTTCACTATGTAGGTAAATGATGATATGGGGAGGAGTAGTCTGGAATGATACCCGAATGCCTGAATTGCCACTTCATTTAGCCCAAGCATTTATTGATTTTCTTTGATCTGAACAGCTTGTACCTAGTGCTCAGGACAATAAAGCATTATTCCATACCAGAATCACGTCATGGGGCTGTGGCCCTACGCACCTCACCAGAGCAGGTGGACACCGCATATCGCCAGACCAGAGCAATCGACTCAGAAGCAGAGGACCACATGACAACAGAGGATGAAACAAAAACAAAACACAGACTCTGGAAATTCACAAGGGATGTCATTGTTGGGTTTGGGGTGGGAAAGGTAAAACTGATGTGGTATGTATTGCAAGGGGCCCGACCAAGAGGAGAAATAAGGTGTAGGCAATATGGAGGCAGGTTGGGTTAGCTTTGGTTGTGGTTTTACACAGATATTGTCCTTTCATTGGCTTGCAAGTCTGTAATAAATGTAATCCCGATTTGTCCATTCTCAATGAGACCCCTTAGTCTTCTTGTTTGTTTTTACTTCAACAGATGGTGCTGTCACTTGGATTTGTCATGCAACGCTGCGAGTCACCAGATCCTGAGTACCTCTTCCCAGATACCCCCACAAGCGCTCAAGAGAATAAGGTAGGAGACCTATCTTCAAACATCTTCAAGGGGGGTTTCCACTGGAGCATACTGGGGCTGTGTGGGGGCGCACAAGGAACTGAGTGTGCTCCATTTGGGACCAGGGCATGGACAGCTGGCCATTGGATGTTTTAGGGTATACACTGAAATGGGATGAAATTGGGTTATAATACTGGTTCTAGTATTTGCCTCTTTTATAACTGTGATCCTTTTAGTGTTGCCTTTCTTTTATCCAGAAATGAATTTTCAAAAATACCATGGGTAGGGAATGAGCCAGGTGGGAAGGATACTCCGTAGTGTACGAGGCCCAGAATGCATTTAATGCCCAGGTACTGGTTAGAGTAATCATTTTAGGCCAGGATAAAGCCCAAACGAAAATAGGGAGAGATGAGTGACTGTATTGTGAGAGTACTTATCCCTCGCAAAGGGGTCACCCCGCCATTATATGTTTAGGCAGTTTAATAGTTCTTTATGTGACATTTTGTACTTGTGGCATGACTTCACTCGATGATAGACTAAATTCCGGATCGAAGGCACATTTAAATTGGACAAACTAGGAGCCTTAGGAGGGGTTTGGAGGCAGAAGGTACAAAGATGTCTGCGGTGCAGTGGGGAGAGTTTGCCACATGATGGGAAGAAGCAACAGCTAGGACTCGACGATATGGGTGTCATATACACAAATTTTGCGGATGACACTCAGATCCTTATACCCCTTACAGGCAACTATGACCAGGACACTTCAACCATCAATAAAATTTACGTCATCATACAAAACTGGATGGCATTAAACAGCCTATGTCTTAACGATGAGAAGACGGAAGTCCTCATCGTAGGAGCTCCAGCCAAATTAGCAACCCTCCAGCCAGAATATTCAACCATCAACATCGACGGCACCAATATTCCAGTATCAAAACAAGTAAAAACACTGGGAGTGTACTTCGATGCTAGCCTGACCATGACTAAACAGATCAATGTACTTTCCTCCTCCACGGCCTACACTTCCAAATTAATTGCACTCAGCCGCCAATTTCTGACTCCAGTTAACTGCCTCACCCTGGCCAGAGCACTGGTCTTATCGAAATTGGACTACTGTAATGTATTACTACTGGGCACATCCAACACCAACCTAGCCAAAATGCAACTTCTGCAAAACAAAGTCCTGAGGGCAGCGCTAGGTATAAAAAAATCAGACCATATATCCAAGACCAGGAAAGATGCCCACTGGCTCCCCATCAAAGCCCGCATCATTTTCAAAACATTATGCATCACCCACAAATGCATCACAAAAAAAGGACCCATCTACCTCAACAACACTCTGCATCCTAAAACTAATATTAGACTACTGAGATCCAATGACAAACTCCTCCTGGACCCCCCCCGATTCAAAACCGCAAGAGCAGGGGGCAGCAGCTTCACCACTCTAGCCCCCAAACACTGGAACACCCTACCCACCACCATCAAAAAAGCATCCTCCTTCACGACCTTTAAGAAACAGCTAAAAACCTGGTTATTCAACCAATATTAGCACCCAAAGATAGGTCCCCTCCCACCGGATACTGCTGTGAATACCTAGGCCACTGTATATTTTTGTGAATATGTTTGTAACCTATATCATGTAAAGCAACTAATGTAATGTATGAATATGACTAATTCCTAAGGCATCTTATATCCTCGCCGTGACACCTGAGGGTCTGGGCGTGTAACAAATAAATAAATAAAATAAAATAAAATAAATAGGAGGAATGATGGGAACATTTAGAGGACTGAGGGATATTAACGATCGACTGAGGCATCAAATACAATTTCTAAGAGCCAAGAGGGGGACAGATGCAGTCTGTATATGCCCCCTGCTAATTCAAGCGGGGTAATGGACAAAGATAAGGGAGAAGAGGAGAAAGAACATCAGGATAGTGAGACCCAAGAAGACATACTTGAATGTTTCACTAATATGAGGTCACCTACAGCAGCGAGGCAGGAGCAGGCACGCCAAGAGGCATCCTTGGTAGAGATGTTACCATTGGTGCCATATCCCCCTAGGGCAGAAGGGCCCCCCTCATATGTCCCCTCTATGATGAGAGGAGGTACAATGCATGAAAGGGATCCACAGTATTTCCAAGCTCCCCTCAGGCAGGTGTCATCTGGTCATAAGGATGGACAACAACACCAGGGTCTCATCACAGTCCATGTCACCTGGACACTTGGGGAGCTTAGGATATTGCCAAAAGAATTCCCTAATAGCCACAATAATGTGTGGAAGAATTGCAGACAGCCATACAGTGTTACAACCCAGGAAGGGCCGATATAAACCAACATATGAGAATAGTGATGCCAGGAGGAGAGACAGTAGTTAGTAGGGCAGGCAACATTGCCAGTAACAGACCCAGCTACAAGGGATGCCCTGGTGCAGGCAATGGAGAGGATACTGATGGCAAATGCTGACATATGCCTCAGAAAGACAGATTGGTCTAAAAATGCAAATTGTAAGCAAATTAAGGGCACATCTCCTGCCAATTACTTAGTTAGATTGAAGGTGGTGTTCATTCAGCATTCTGGCATTATAAAACCGGAGGAAACAGCAAAGGACGCCATAGCAAATTTGTTAGTTTTGGGCCTCTTACCAACAATTTGTTTGCAGTTTAAGAATATGTGCATAGGCTGGCAGATTAAGCCATTAGCAGAGCTGGTGGCGGTAGCGAATCATTGCGCCCCTTGCCAGGAACAGGATAACTAAAAGTTTGAGAACAAACTTGTGATCTTACAGATGCAGAGCCTTCAGGGACAGCACAAAGGAATGGTACAAAACCCTGAGAATCAGGCCCAAAGGGGGGCCAAAAAAGGGGTAGAGGTGGTGGCCAAATTGGCCAGTAGGTATACCTAGATTAGCAAGGAGGCTATATGGGATTGCCACAGCAACAGCAACAGTGGGGGCAGTTTGAGCAACAAAGGGCATGGGGAACACAGAATCAGCAAGGACTGATAAATTGGCCTAACCAACAGGCTCAAAGAGCTGCAGTGCCAAATCCCTTGACCTCAATTATTGTAAGAAGGAGGGCCATTGGAATAACAAGTGTTCATTTAGGCCACCAAGACCATATCCACCAGGCATCATGACCCCCAATAATGCCCAGATACCATTGCAGGGGCAGGTTCCAATGCAGGCAGCCCTGTCTTGGGATATGCATTTCTTTCTGAATTCAAATGCTAACCCTTTCATCCCTTGGGTCCAAAGCAGGCTGAGGGTTGAATTGAATGGGTTCTGATAACGAGAGGGGAAATGGACTCTGGAAGCACGTATTATTCCAGTCAATCAGTGGGTGTGTATGTCCAGTGCCAGGTGCAAGGGATACCAGTGCCATGCCTGGTGGATACCGTGGCAAATAGATTAGCTCTGAGAACTAATACTTTACCACATGTTCCTATATCTGGAGAGACAGTGAGAGCAATAGGCATATCTAACACTCCTATTGTCCATCAAGTGGCCGAGCCCCTTATAGTTTTGCTGGGTCCCAATATGGAGCAGCATGCCTTTCTCCTATGTCCCACATCAGTACCTTTATCAGGGGGAGATTTGTTTTGTAAAATGAGGTGTACTACCTATTGCACCCTGCATGGGGTGTTTTTGAGTATACCCTCTGATAACGCTGCAGCAGTAATGGCACCCTTAAGGGAAGATCAAGAAGGGAAAGCAGAGAAAGATGGCAAAGGTTAGAAGAATTAAATTAACTAATTAGTTCTGTACCAGATATTTTGTGGGAGACCCACGATAATGAGGTGGGATACATGCATGCTGCTGAACCCATAAGGATTAAGGTAGATCCACTCACAAGGTTGCTCCATACTCCCCAATACCCCTTGATGCTTGAGGCAGAGGCAGGTATCAACCAGCCGTTTAATCATTGCTGAGTAAAAGGATTATTGTTCCGACCAGCAGCCAATGTAATACTCCAATGTTCCCACTGGAAAGGCCAGGAAAGATGGTTTATCATGTTGTTCAGGACTTAAGGGCTGTCAATGTCATGGTGATACCTACTTTCCCCCTGGTGCCAAACCAAGCCACACCATTGTCCTGTATCCCACCAGAAGCCAAGCACTTCAGAGTGATCAATGTGTGCTCAGCCTTTTTCTCAGTCCCCATACACAAATCTAGCCAGTATGTCTTTGCATTTTTCTCACCAGGGCATCCAATACTCGTGGATCCATTTGCCCGGGGGGTATACAGAGTCCCCAACCATTTTTTCACAACATCTAAAGAATGATCTGGATAACATCAAGTTTCCATGGAAAACAGTACTGCTATAGTATGTTGATGATCTGTTTATTGCCTCGCCTTCGTATGAGGCTTGTAAAGAAGACCATGGTCAGCTCTGGAAACAGAGAGGCTTCTTGATGTCAATTAGCACACCAATCAACAATACTCAATGGGCCTCATTACGACTCAGGCAGTAAGGGTTTTACGACGGCGTAAACAGCGCCGACCCTTACCGCCTGAGTACGAGGTCCCTTAGCGCCATGGCGGATTTAACACCTGCTTTTAGCAGGTGTTAAAATCCATGGCGCTAAGGGACCATGGAGTTAATTACGCCACCGTAATTTCCGGTGGCGTAATTAACGCCTTCCCCACTCCCATTATGCCCTATGGGGCAAAAATGGGAATGGGGAAGGGTAAATGGGGATTGGGGACTTACCGCCCCGCCAAGGTCGGAATGGGGCGGTAAGTCCGCCAACCACCATAGCGTAAACGTAGTTTACGCCATGGTGGTAAAGTCACGGCCCAGGCGGTAACTTACCGCCTGGGTCGTAATGAGGCCCAATATGTGTTAGCACTCCTGGATTCTAAAATGTTGCCTGAATGTATCGTGATTGTCAAATGTACAGTACATCAGGCATTGGATGACCCTATTAGCTGTGGTAATGATTTTGCTGTCAGAACCGCCATAGTGGTGGCTACATTAGAGGAGAGTGATGCATATATTCTGCCAGTTAAAATGGTACCGTAAGTGACTCTGTATGAGAGGCTGAAGGACCTTGCATATATACAGGAGAAAGCTCAGTCCAATGAAAAGAACATTTGGATTACGAAGGATTGGCTGTTGCTTGACGACTCTCTGTGGCGAGATGAACAGGGTTCGGTTAGTGGTTCTTAAAATACTAGTGTTCCCCCTTGTCAGGATGTATTACGAGCAGGCACCTGTAGGAAGAGAGTGATTATATGCTAATGGGACATTTGTGGTTTGCAACTGAATTTACCACTGTGGCCCAGGAATACTGTCTAAGGTATTTTATCTATAATGTGTGCCAATTAGACCTCTGGCACACCCTCCCCCTTATCGTCCATTTGTGGGGTTGAACATTGATTTCCTACAATTGTCAAAGTATAATCATTGGCAGTATCTACTTGCGGTAGTGGATGCATTTTCTGGGTGGGTGGAGGCATAATGCTGTAGGAAAGTTGATACAGGAACGGTTGCAAACATTTGAATCTGTGCGTTTGTACCGAGGTCTGGGAGACCTCTGTGTATTAACAGTGAGCAGGGCACACATTTTGTTAATAATATCATCAAGACACTGCTGTCCTTTTTGAAAATTCTGCATTTTATGCATTGCCCACATCACCCCAGTTAGCACTGGCAGTGTTGAGGCGAAATGGAGTTTTAAAGAAGAAATTACCGAAGTTATGTCAGGAAACAGGATCAAAATGCCCAGAAGCCCTTCCTTTGGTTTTGAACAGTATGAGAAGTACACTGAACAGGAAAACTGGGCTTCCCCTAAATGAATTCCTCTACGGACGACTCATGAGATTTCCTGTTTCGCCACCATTATAAAGTGTACCTGATAATTTGCAGTGGTCAGATGACCAGTTACTGGAATATGTCAAGACATTAATGTCTTCTGTCAGTCTCATTCACAATCAGGTTCAAGCTGCTCTGCCCTGGGAACACGACACTGAAGGCCATTTGTTGCAGCCCAGTGGCAGTGTCCGTATAAAGGTTCATCAAACAAGCCTTAGTCCCCAGGTAGCAGGGACTGTATCTGGTGTTGTTAACTTCTAGCTCAGATATAAAGGTTGTGGGGCATCAGACATGGGTGCACATGAGTCACTGCAAGCAGGCAGTAGTCGCTGCAGTGTAGTTTCTCTGCCTTTTTTGGTTTTTCTATCTATGCTGGCTTTATAGGTGGGCAAAAATCCTACCAGCAAAACTGAATTGGCAAAAATTCATAAACAATTCTATTCAGCCTGCTAGGCAATTTTCCACCTTTTCTGCTTTACTTTTGGCATTTTTTTTTCACTGAAATTTCATTTTTTTTCTCGCCGAAACGTCATATTTTGTGTTGTCTGTAACACACAAAAAATGACATTTTGGAGAAAAACAAAATTTAAAGGGGCGAGCATGCTTTTCCCACCCAAAATGTCAGTATTTGAAAGACACATTTTTTTAAAAATAAACTTTGGGCCGGGGCAGGCACTAAATGGCCAATTCTGTTCTGTAGGTAAAAGTAGTGGATTGGGCAAAATATGCCAGGAATCCGCAAATTCTTCTGCAGAATGGAATCAGCCATATTCACCCACCCCTAGCTAATTTATAATAAATGCAGTTACAGGATAACATGACTCTCTATTGTGCAAACTAGCTGTGAAGAATTTGACTAACATGGTGACATCAACAGATGCTAGGAGTTGGGCGTGGTTTATGAAGTGGTGGATAGTACACTGGCAAGTGGGATATGTGATCTGAACGGAGCCTGGGAGTGTGGCGTGGACCTTTCGTTGGGGTGCATAGCATGGTCAGCCGAATGTCCAGGGGGGGGTCATTCCATATCCCTTTGAGGCTCTACCAAATTGGATCAGTGAAGAGGACTATTTGAAAGCCTTAAATACTGAATTGGAAGAGCCGACAGTGACACCCAAACCAGAACTTAGAGATAGAGGTTTGACTGTTACTACTAAAATGCCTACTACCACTGAAAGATTGACTGTTTTGTAACGATGGCTCCGATATGAAATATTACTGTTATTATCTCCTTTTTACCTGGAGGAGGAACAAGATGATATCCAAATTCATTTATTGGTAAAGGCAATGGATATTGACCATGGTAGTGACTACCCGATGAGAACTTGGTAGTAATGGAAATGTGGCATCAGATCTAGTAAATTTGTGCATTGATATGGACAAGGTGGTGGTGTCAGGGTATGGTGAATTAGAGGATGTGTGTGCTATACTAAGTAGAGGAAGAGAATGACTTACACTTTTGAAATTTTACCTTTGGACAATTGTGGATGGAAGGAATAGTACCAGGTCAGTGAAAATCAGTTTGAATTCTACTGATGCACTGTGTCAGTTTCCAGGAAGTTTAGACAATCAAACGTGTACCGTGATTCAGCATTTGCAATTTCCAGAGATGGATATAGGGGAATTCATGAAGTGCACTCAGGTATATAATGAACAATTGTAGTATAATACTGTATCGAACTTGTTGAAGTCTGGATATCACTATATAGTGTTGAATGCAACTGTAGCTACAGCTTTATTTAATGTCCCGTTGTCTGCCTTCCAAGTCACCACTCATTACCCTAACTGTAATGAAGGGGAGGGAATCCGGTTGGCACAGCAGTGAGAGGAGTTGTTTACAGGACAACAGAAAAGGGTAGTAATTGATCAAATGTGGAATGGGCTAATACTGCACTTGCAACGTGGGGAATATACAAAGGGACACATTTAGAAGGTTAACCGACTTGAAAAAGTCACAGGCTAGATATGGAGCAGAGCTTACATTTAGTGAACAACGTATTGGCAAGCGGCATGTCATTGGCACCCTCTGGCAGCCCTCCAAAGAATCATGGATGGCATGCTTGAAGCAGGAAGCAACCTGGAGTGTGATATGTCATGTGAGAAATTGCAAGACTACTTGAATAACCAGCTGGTATCGATCAGAGAAGATATGTAACACAATAGTTGGCCAAGACTGCTGAGCAATGATTCCTGGATACCAAATAATCTCTGACAGTGGAGACATTTCTGAAAGTAAAGCGGTTGCTACTGCAAGGACAAAGAATAGTTTTCTTGAACATTGTCTGATTGAGGCACTGAGGGCACTGGCAAGCAGAATACTGCCCAGCACATGGGCCGGATGCCACTGGGAATGGGTGACTCACTGTGAGGTCTGGGAAGTCAAACCATCCAAGCATGCCTCCCGATACCTTGTCTCTGGCCAGGGGATTAACCCTGATTTGTGGTTTAGTCTTGGCTCAAATTATGAATTATGGTCCTTGCCACCCCGAACGTTGAAGTGTTTGAGTAAACTGGGCGAGGGATAGATAGTACTGGTCGGAAAACAGAGTGTGCTAGGAAAGTGAATGAGTTGGATATAGTCTGGTAGGAAGAAGGGTGCTTCTAGGAAATAATTTTTTTGTAGAGTTAGTTACTTCCCCAGAGCCAGATGTGCATATTACAATTCACACAGAAGCAATCAATTATTGGGCCTCGTTTCAACCCTGCCAGTCTGTTAATAAAGTGCTGGTATTAACATATACCGGCAATTTACTGCACCAGCAGATTACAAGTATGCCAGTGGGGGAAACCAGACCTACCTCCAAACAAGACTCTATGGAATGGGGATTTACCGGTTGTTCCACCACCTGTAATATCACAGTATTGCTGGGATTTCGGGTGGCAAGAATGTCAGCTTCTTTTATCAGTATTCCGGTGGATTTTTCGCCAGGATACCGGCACATCTATAATGAGGCCCACAGTATGGTCTTTTGACCGGCTACTGAGAGTATGACAGGGAAGGTGTATGTTGAATTCTTAAAAGGATGGCCTAACTTATTGCCACATAGACGGGTTGCAGGGTCTTGAGGAAGTGGAGGAATCAGTAAGACATGTGAATGATGTAGCTAAGAGTTATACTTGCACCACATGCACTCCAGGAGATGTTTTCTTTACAGTGAATCAAGAAGTGTTTGAGCAATATTACATTACCGCCACTTTATGTCTCATGGTATTCTTTCTTAAATTGGCTGGGGTAATCTGGTGTTGTAGAAGATGTTGTCATCAGCAAGGAACTGTGGTAATCAAAAATTGACCCTCCATCTCGACTCCTATT
Source organism: Ambystoma mexicanum (assembly GCF_040938575.1). Classification (NCBI taxonomy): domain Eukaryota; kingdom Metazoa; phylum Chordata; class Amphibia; order Caudata; family Ambystomatidae; genus Ambystoma; species Ambystoma mexicanum. The sequence goes on from NC_090933.1 coordinate 151,579,694, forward strand.
CGGTTGCCCCCTGCTCATCTCCACTCCTTTGCCCTGCTAGAAAATAGAGCAGGAAACTGAATCTTTCAGAGGGAGCTGAGGCAGTTGTTGGAGTATGATAAAAAGGTTTGTGTGTATTATGAAAAGTAATGATTGTAGTGTTAGATGGTGTACTGGAGCAAATGAAAAGCAGGATTTGACCATTGCTGAGGAATTAAAGAGTAGAATTCCCTGTGCAAAGGAAAACAGGTGAATGGGGGTGCTCATATAGGGGAATGCAAATATGTAGTTGGATTAGTTGCACAGTAAGTGCAAAAGGGGGGGGTCTGTGAACATGGACGGCCCACACAAGAAGGGGGGGGTTGTTCTGTAACAGTTGTGCAGTTTCAATATATAGGTAAATGTAAATGATGATAAAGGGAGGAGTTGTCTGAAATGATATTTGAATACCTGAATTTCCACTCCCTTCACATAGCCGGAGTGTTTATTGTTTTTCTGTTATATCCTAGCAGACATTGGATAGGGAAATCACCACCTATTGGTTTCTGGTAATGCTTGTCCTCAAGGACTCCACAAAGGGACATGCGCTGTAAGATTGCCGAGGCAGCGATATCAGAGACTCTTTGTGTAACTGGGTGAAGTATGCCCAGGTATACCCAGCCACCATCTTCGGATCAGACCACCTTGTATCAGTCAGAACAATAGAACCTTGTTCTTCAAGTCAGGGTTCAGTGGCCATATGGCTCTCACCTGAGGTGGTGGATGTCAGATATCGTCCATCAAGAGCGACCAAGCCAAAAGCAGAGAACCACGTGACAATGGATGAGGAAATAGAAACAGAAGATGGACTCTGGAAATCCACAAGAGTTGTCATTTTGGGTTTTGGGGGGTTGGAAAGGTCAAATGGAAGTGACATGTATTGCAATGGGCCTAACAGGAGGGTATATAAAGGGTAGGCGAAATGGAGGTGGGTAAGGTTGGCTTGCGTGGTGGACTTATAGAGATACTGTCAGTTTATTGGCTTGCATATCTGTAATAAATGAAATCCTGATTTGTCCATTCTCAATGAGACTCCTTAGTCTTCAAGTTTGTTTTTACTTTGATAAAAGTAAGCACTGGACTCAGCTGGCAAACAGGTGTATGTAACATTTATTTTACAGATATATATAATCACAGTACCCTTTTTAGATCTATGGAATGTGCTTGTAGGTCTATGGGATGTCTACAGTATATTGTGGAAGGGATATAAACTGTATCAGTGTCACTGTAAAAACTACATGTGGTCACAGCTCCCAAGAGTAGGAGATGAATGTTGACCATACTTTCTGCTCCCTTTGATGCTACTCTTCACAGTGAAAGCAATTCACAAAGCTGAAAGCACACTTAAGCCTCCCTCCCCCACTTGTGTAGACAAAAGTGCTGTTTGTTTTTATTTCAACAATGTTACAGGCAAAAAACATAATACAATACATAGAACATGTACTTAAATACACATATTGCTTGATGTACCATTCCCTTCAATGTCTACTGGTAGGACCTTTTTAGTTCTGGCTATGAGGTGGTGCTTGTGCCACCTATAAGCAGAAACAATTGCATTTGAGTATAGCTAGGGAAAATGGCATATGAGGAGGGACACAAGGCTAGTAGGTGTTGTTTGATTATGTAGCCACACATTGGGCCTCATTATGACCCTGGCGGAAAGTAACTGACATGACCGCCACAGCGTAAATAGCGTTTCCGGCATAGCACGATGGAGCAAAGTGCGGCTAATTCCGACCCATCGGGCACGAGCATAACGCAATGGCGGAAGTGCAAAGTCCGCGATGGCGGAAATGGCCCCAAAACGCCCCTTACCGCCGTCGTACGCCGCCCATCTTAGCGGTCACCGTAATGAGCGGGCAGCGCAAATTACGGTCACCGTAAATATACGGAAACGGAAGTAAAAACATGGGGCCGGAACGGGAAACAGCACGCCGTACACCTATAAAATCAGAATCCCAACACAACCATCAAAAACCGACCCTGAGACACATCCCAACCCGTTAGCCACCCCAGTTAAAAAAATAAATATGGGAAAAGTTGCTAAAAAAGCGTGCGATCGCAAGCGGCAGGTCCACTTCTCCCATGAGGAACTCACCGTGCTCACAGAGACCCTCCAGAAGAATGCTGCCGTCGTCTTCTCGACGCAAATGACCAGGACGGCACTTGCGAACAAGAAGGCCATATGGGCCCTGGTGGCACAGCGGGTAAGTGCGGTGGGGACCGCACCCCGCAACCCACAGCAATGCAGAAAGCGATGGGACGACTTGCGGATACGCGTCCGGAGCATACTTTCGGCCAACCGAAACATTGCCACAGCCACCGGGGGAGGATCGGAATCACCCATCAAGTTGACCCCCTGGGAAGAAATCTGTGCCTCCACCATTGGAATGGAGAGCATAGAGGGAGTCGGAGGGATGGAGAAAGGAGTGCAGACATCCGAAGAATCAGGTAGGTGGCCCAAATAAAACAATGCTAAATTCACAATGTCCAATCATGTGAAGTACCATGTGTCCCCATAGTGCAATAGAAACACATGTCCAGGAGAACGTCCACATACATTGCCATGATAGCGCCCTTTAAAAGTCAGATCAAATACATAAATAAGTTAAAAACCTAAAAACACCCTCTACATGTGCAGCATGCACACCCTAACTGCAGGCTGCAAAATAACTGCATCCTCAATCCACACAAAAATGAGACCACCTCCAAGGCCCTGACCCAAATCACCCTCAGGTACCACCCCAATGCATGTGATACATTGCCATTCCAATTTCCACAGACCCATAAATAACGCTCGCCCTCCTTTACTCCACCACAGGGTCCGAATCAAACGACGAGCTACAGGACACCCCTACCAGCACACCTGCAAAGAGGGCCAAGACCAACGGCCAAAGACCCTCCACCTCAGCTGCACGGAACAAGACACGGCAGCAGCACAAATCAAGTGGCAGCACACTGGAGGGGACTTCAACAGGCACCCCAGCAGCAAGCATGTCCACAACAGCAGCACCACAGGTCCCCCCAATGGATGCCACAGAAGGCACTGCTTCTGGTGGCAGCAGCACCATAGGTGACACTGCTTTCATGCCAGCATGCTCCGACACAGAAAACGGTGCTGTAGATGTAGGATCCATCCATGACCTGTCTCAATCCCCCTGTTTGTTTCATCCCGTACACCATGAGGAAACCACGCAGGGGCACCCACAAGACGACGACTGGCCAACCCCCACAAGGCCTGTGGCAAGGCAACATGAGGTGATCAGCCCCTCTGTGACACCACCGCAAATGGGCATGGCCCAGCAGAGGCAACAGTCCCTCGAGCAGATGATTGTGCAACAGCAGCAACTGGCCACGCTCCTCAAGGAGCATGCTGCTGAATGTGGGGGTTCTAAGGCAGCCATTGAAACATCTACTGAGACACTTAGGGCAGAAATGGAGCGAAGTACAGAGACACTAAGGGCACAAATGGAGAGAAGCACCGAGAGCCTGAGGGGGGAACTGCATGCGACGTCCAAAGACGTATGTGGTGAACTTGCCGCTGTGCGCCGTGTGCTCACTGAGCTCTCACAAACCCTTAGGGACATGCATGGACGTGAGCAGGCAGAGACATCATCCGTTGCAAGTTCCGTCCAGGGCAGCCCCCAACGTAGATCTGGGAGGAACCTGCGCTCCACAGGCAGGGGTGCCCCTGATACCCGGAGAGGGGGCTTGCAAAAGCGACTGCCCACTGACACTGAGCATCTTTGGACACTGGTGTTCGGGTGGGAGGTAGGAGGGTGGAGGGGGTGTGTTGGGCTTCTTTGGGTGGCGGGTCGATTGGGTGTGTAACATCATTTCACGTTTGCTATACATTTCTTCATATTCATCCAATGAGATGTGTGGACATTGATCTTTGTGTACGAGGCCTTTCTTGGCGTACAGTCCACATTGTGCATGTCCCAGACACACACAGTGCCACAAGTCCCGTGTCCATGTAACAGCCACCAGGCGTGAGTGCTAGAAGCATGCATCTATGAGATTCTGACGAATTTCACGGGCCTCCTGTGCCTCGCGGACTCCTTGAGGTGCTGCCACATCCCCACCCTCATCATGACCATCTTCAGGTGCTTGCAGTTCTGCGTCAGGGGGCATGGCACCATTTCTACGTACGCACATGTTGTGTAGCATGACACATGCCATGACCATCTTTGCCACCTTCTCATGGCGGTACAGGAGTTCCCCGCCAGACCTGCTGAGGCAGCGGAAACGAGCCTTCAGTAGGCCGAATGCCTGTTCTATGACTACACGGGTACGTGAGTGGGCATGGTTGTAGTCCTCCTCATGCTGGTTCTGTGGGTTCCGGATTGGTGTAAGGAGCCATCACCCGGCATCACCTGTATGTGGACAAAGAAGGATGTTTGTGGAATAACATTGCTACGTACGCATCCCCCCCCTTCCTGCCACGTCATTGACGCATCACCTACCCCACATTCACATGCATTAAATGAGACTCACCGAGTAGGCAGGATCGGTGCCCTGCGTGTCGCTCCATGTAGCGTGGTATTGTAGAGTTCCTCAAGACCATAGAATCATGGGTTGATCCTGGAAATCGGGCACAACAATGTGTAAAGATCCTGTTGGAGTCACACACCATTTGTACATTGATAGAATGATATTGTTTCCTGTTGCGGTACTGGACCTCCATGGCATGTGGGACAACCAATTCCACATGGGTGCAGTCGATGGCACCAATGCAACCCGGTATGCCGCCAAGTGCATGGAATCCCACTTTTGTGTTTGTAAGCTCCTGCTCCGAGCGTGGTAAAGAGATGTAGTGGTCTGTGTGCTTCAGGAGGGCATCAAGCACTTGGAATAGTGTCCGTGACAATAGTGGCTGTGAAATGCCATGCAACTGTCCGACTGTGTGCTGGTAGGTGCCTGTGGCCAGGAAGTGGAGTACAGACACCACCTTCAGTAGGGGTGGGATGGCGGTGGGGCTATCTATCATGCTGACAAGGTCAGCGTGTGTCATGTTGACAATGGCGGTTATGGTTTCCCGGTCCAAACGGTAGAGGGTGTGGATCTGCTCAGCAGTGAGGTTGAACGGATTAGCTTGGAGGCGTGGGATTGCGGCCTGCCTGCGTGGTGGTAGTGGCTGTGCTGGTGGGCCTTGCTGCCCGTGCCTTGCCCTCCTCCTCCTCCTCCTTCGTCTCCTCTGTGCGGCCGGTTGTTGTAGTAGTTGGTGTTCGTCTTCTTCTTGAAGTTGGAGTACTTGCAGTGCTATCAGGTCCCCCAGGCCCAACATCGCTAGTCCTGTCGGTAGCATTTTGGAGTGGGTGTGGTTGTGGGAGGGGTTTGGGTGTGCAATTTATGTGTTTTCAGGCTGTATAGCCTCCACCTGTGGTGATTCATTCCACCTGTGCCAGCTGCAGTAACTATTGGGCGAGCACGTCCCGCACACAACGCTGCAATTTGACGCATGGCATCTTGCAATTACAATCATGTATTTAATCCCGATGGCAGTGAAATATTGGTTTATATGTTAATTTTGCTATTGTTCCATTTTTTAACATACTATATTTGCAGTGGCGAACAAACTTGTGAAGGGTCAGTGGAATGTAGTTCTCGATGAACGGTGGACCCTCATACAGCACTTTACCGACGTTCACCGACGGGCGGGGAGTCCCATTAGTGATTGGAGCCAGTTACCATTTTCACACACAGCCACACTACATAGATGTATTTGTGAATTCAAGCGTTCACAGATGCCTTTTCGACGTGATGTTGCAAATGAGGAATTCGAAGGACAGCGCTTTTGGTTTTCGACTAGCGGCGAACCACAGGTCTGACAGGGAATATAACGTTCTATTGTTGAATGTCCTTGGGACAGGGCCCATGACGAGAATGCAATGATTGATATGAATTGAATGGGATGCGCAATAGCGTAGTGGACGATAAGGCAGGACGTTCCCAATTACATGTTATTTCACTACACTAGAAATCCGGCCAGGAGCACAGTGGATTTTGAAGACTGCATTACGCACAGACTCAATGGAAATTTCTAATGTTATGTGAGTAAATATTCAGGCATTTTTATACCGGGATGAGGGAATGATGAATGGATGCATGGACAGATGATTTAATTGAGGGTTTGCCATGTACATGGCTTTTTGGAATCTATCCCCTTCCCCTGCGCTATGTGATGCAATGCTGCCATAGTGGGACCATCGTCTATCTGCCCTTGCTGAACCCTCCCTGTCTCGACGCGCCTTCAAACACTTGTGTCTATGCACGTTACCAATCCCATCAAATGGATTATGTTTTAACAGACGCATGCACACAAACACTCGTTTGTGATAGTGTATTCACCTCGATTTATATCGTTATGATTCCCAAGTTATTTTTGGGTGAAATTAATCCTTTTGAGTGGGCTAGCATGCATATGGTTGTAGACTTAGTGTGTTGAATGAAGTGAGTAATACTTATGAAGTTCGGATTCCCATACTATTTTTATTTTTATTCATTTGGGTGACAGGTATCTCCTCCCCTTTTGCTGCTGCCATCTGTACGCCACTCCTGCAGATGGCTTCTACAGTCGACACCTGCAGCTTCGAGTTAATCAGTGGAGCACCATTACGATCTTATGGGACGATCGCCAATGGGCCACATGCCCTTACGCAGTACTAGTGGCTAGGGGCAACATCTCATACTTTCAGCTGGACTAGTGCCTACTTCATGGGACAGCCCTGCGGTTCTAGGCGCTTCCATGTTGCCTTTTTGAACGTAAATGTAGCCCCTGTGTACCATGAAGGAACAGGGCGTCACACAAGAAGTAGCTGGTCATTTATTGCGGATGCAGCCCACAGTAATGAAAATATGAAAATTATTTGGGAGTTTATGAGTAAATAGCTGTATGGGCTTGGTGATTTTGATGTGCATTAAATTTATATTCAGTTATTTACCGTGTAGCGTTATTCTTTGCTAGTAATGTAGCATATTCCCATTGGCCCCTCTTGAGATGAGCCTGGCTGCTCAGTCACTCTGCCAACTTGTGTGGTACATGCTTATGCTGATGGTTGGTTTGTCTACTGGCAAGAGTACAGGGCTGGTGCAGTCTCCCTCAGGATACTGCTTTGGATGTTGATTTTAACTGGTGGCAAGCGATGGGGGACTATTGTTGTTTTGTCTCATGGAATATTTCAGTTCATTTTGGTGTACTTGTACCTTCACATGCCTGTGCTGCATCAGTACGGCAATGGTGACATGCCAAATATGGATGGCCACTCACAAGCCACTTGGAGCCCCTGCATGCATTTGATCGTTGGCATGCATGGTTGACTTGTACATTTCACTGGTTGCATAGTGTAACTACATTGCGCCTACGGGGAGTTGTGCAATGTGGGCAGGGAGTGGAGTACAGGCACTCAGTAGGGCCATTTACGGTTGGTTCGCGATGCCGTAATTCTCACCATGGCGGAATGGTACTTTCCGCCATGCTTGATGGCGTTGAGTACATGTCCGCTAGGGTCAGAATTCGCGTACCGTTGCGCCATGGCGGAAATTACGGTTTCGCAAGGCACGCGTGCGCGTACTTGGTGCAGTTAGCGTTGGCGTTCACTACGGTGTCGCTAATGGCATCGTACTTTACGGTGACGGGTCATGATCGCAACGAGCGGTATTCGATGGCGGTATTACATTTCCGCAATCGTTTTTCGAATTCCGCCAGGGTCGTAATGAGGCCCATTGCCTGATCCTGGCAATGCTAATACCAATGGCCATTCCCATCAACCTCCTCCCCCTCCCAGCCCAAAATTCATGCTCCTGGGATCTTCTGAGAGTTAATGAGTTAATTGTAACTGTTCACACATTACTGTTGTAATAAAATGTCTTAAGCAGGTCTGCCTTCGGAAATTCAATTTGTATTAGCATAATGTGTGTCCTTCATCAAAGTAATGTTAAAAAGAAGCATAGGAAAAGCCAACCATTTTGGCTTATGCATCAGTATTAAGCATTTGCCAGACACTGCTCTAATATGCCCTGGTAATTGCACCATTTTGCAGTTGCTACCATTGATGGCAAATACCTTTCCCATGCCTATAGAAAAGCCAAAACCGTGGGCATTGTCATTGCTTGTTATTATGGACAATTGTACTTTAGCAAATGTCTCTAAAACCTATTTGAAACCAGAATGTGTTGATCCCATTGATTATCTCTGCATTGGTCATTGGTTTATTAACCCCTTGAAATATTACTTGAGTTCTTCTCTCACATTTATATAGGATTTAGGTCCTGCTACTCAGGTGGAGTCGGGACCTACAAAAGACTCTAGTTCTCAATAAATCCTACAGCTGATGACTATTTTGGAATGCGGCATTGTATTGTCCTTAGTTTTTGGTTGTCTTGGGGAAAAAGCCTTTTCACATGGGGGACCAACGCCACTAAGACAATAGCTTCTTAAAAAAGGCTGTGTCCATTATTCCCTCAAGGACGACTATTGTATCTAGGCCATTCTTTGAAATGGCACCCTTTGCCAGACATGGACATTCACTGGGTGCTTCAGCCATGGTCTACTATACAGGAGGTCTCTATTCTGAAATGTCATACCGTTGAAGCACGCACACATGAAGCTTGTCTCATCTATGAAAAACATCTATTCAAAGTTAATTGATTTCTATATTATATGAAGCCTGCACACGAGGTGGAGAACTGTTTCAATACTATAGAATCTGCTATGCAGTGTCTGCAGTGGCAACCAGATGTCCAGGCTACCCTAACGAACCGCTCTAGACACCCATACTTGCATATATAGCAAACTCTGGGGATAGCAGACAAATCCTATCCACACTCTACAAAACGATATTGGACAGTATGGTCCTCCCCCTTCCCACCTCCCCGGGCACGGGCCCGATGGTCTGAAGAATTAGGATTTGAATGTACTGATGTCCAATGGACACACATGTGCACCCATACTAGGAGGGTCTCCATCAACTTTAGGTTTAAGTTCATGCAGTATAAAATATTACACCGTCTATACTATACACCCGCTAGACTCTCCAAAATGTCCCCACCTACGAAGCATTGCTGCCCCAGATGTTACAGTGATACAGCAGATCATATGTACATGTTTTGTGGATGCACTAAACTGGAAGCCTTCTGGTTCCGAATCATCGAAATCTTGGCAGATTTGATAGGTTCCCCACAGGAGAAACACCCACTAGGGGATCTATTTGGGTTGTGTACCAATACACTAAGTAGAAGCCACAGGGCCTTTGTCAATATGGGATGCATGATTGCTAAAAGAACCATCCTCCTGAACTGGAAAAATAAGAACCCCCCCATGGAGAATGAGTGGCAGAGAGCGATAACCAGGGCACAGGAGTGTGAGGAACAATATGCTTTTATGCTCCCCTCCACTGCCAGACCACAAGACATTTGGGTTGGCTTACGCTTGTGGGATACATTGACCCACTCAGCAGAATCCCCATCCATAACCAAGCTGCATTTCAGCAGTTAACAGCAAAATGGCCATGCTGTCTCCTTTGAGCATCATTGCCCCGCATCAAAACTGCATTTGCAGCTACAAAATGATGGCTACAATGTCTTGCCAAGCACCTATGGGGCATGTTGGAACAGGGAGCACTCCAAGAAAGGCTGCAAGTGTGTGTTCTTGTGTGCACTAAAGAAGCAAATTGAAAAGCAGTGCTGCTCTAATGCTTGCTAAAAAGTTCCCATTGAAAAGGGAATATTTTACATTGAAAGGATGCTGCCATGATGCTCTTTTTATCTGTCCAACATCACACTGCTTTTATCAGTGAGGCCCTGCATTGCCCATCCATATTCAGATTGTGCTTCTGCAGAAGAGAGCATTATCCGTGAATGACAGGCTGTTTTCAAACCAGAACTGGGAAATCAACAGAAACTTTACTTTCAGCCACACGGAAAAACGCTTGACTTGTGGGCTACAAAATGTCAAAAATCAATGCTTCAAAAGAAACCCTAGCTCTTTGGGCATATGTCAATATCAGTGGACCTGTGTCTTGAACAGACTGCTGTATAAGAGAAACTGACTAGGGCTACAAAATAATGTTGAGAATTCAGATGGAAGAGAAAACCTTTTGATAGGGACACCCCAGCAGACTTCACCACGTGTTATAATGGGCTTTTGCAAATAAGAGAAATACCTGTTTTAAAAGTGTAATGTTGAATAAGGCCCTGTCTTTGCCTAGCAATGTAAAGGGGGTTTTGCTGGGAAACATATATGGGATGTTTTATTTCAACAGGCTTGCTTTTGAGTCAGAACAAAATAAAATGAAATAAATAAATAAATGTATTGTCTGTACTGGCAAATCAGCACAAACAGGTTTCCTGCCATGGCTCAAAGGACATTTGGGTGCTGACAACAGGAGTGGCCTACCGCCAAAGGAGCCACAATCGATTTCTGGGACACCTATATGTTATCTGTGCCCTTTTGAAACTCTGAATGGACCAGGAGGCAGAATATCACACGCTCGTCAGACTTTTGTCTGTGTTCCAGGTTGACACAATATATTCTGCGACACCTTCGTGTGACTTTTAGAACATCACCTCCCCTCAACTTCTACTGGGGAGCTTCAAAGCCAACTCCAGAGCAGCCTTGGAAGTTATGCCCTTATTTGGTAGACTATGCTGGTCATCTGGCTCCAAAGGCTATTTTATTAATACATGTCAAGACTTTTTATCTCTGGAATTGGACAACACAGTAATGCAAAAGTTTCACAATCTGGATGCAATTTTGGTGACTTTAATTTAAGAGGTGGTAGCCTTCACTGGCACATTGGGGACAGAAATGGCAGAGAATTGGATATTCTGAGGAAAGTGTACCTGATGCTACTTTTAAATGTAATACTCACATGCCATATGATAATATATACACATGTATAAAGTTATAGAATTTTAGGTAAATTCATTTCATTGAAAATGATGAAAAATTATTGGAGGGACAAAAACAAGTCCTACACATGTGAGAGTTGGACTGCCATGCTCTGTGTGAAATATGTAATCCGCCTATGTAATTTGCAAAATTGCCACTATTGCACAAATGTGTGATTTATGTTAAGATTGATTTTAGGCAAAAAGGACTGTGGGATGGCTTTGCACCTCATACAATACAAACCCATAAACGGAGTACCTTCCTGGAGGAGGCAACCAACATAGGCTGACCTATCTGGTTCTTGGGGGTAGGTCTAGCTTAGTTCTGCCCAACAATAAACTTGGTGATGTATATAAGGGGTGGGAGCTCTCCTGAATTTCCAGCGCCTGTGTATCCAAACATTCCAAATCCATCTTTGCAATATTTCAGACTCTACTACCAGGCCAAAGCATAGCTGGCCCTATCCCAGCAAGGCCATTGATCCAGAAACCCCACTAAGAATACCAATAACGAAGGGGAAAAAGCTGTGGTACCTTTTGGCAGCATGCTGTGACCAGACCGGCATTTTGCCCACTACCCGCATGCCGCTGTACCCTTGCGATCCAGTGACCAGACTTGCCCAGCTGTTTGCTGTAAAGGGTGCCCACCGTGCTGTGACCAGAGCCCTTTGAGTCCAGAACCCGGTTGGCTGTCCCAAATCCCAAACTCAAGTGCGGATTGTGAGTATTTCCCCATCCCATAGCAACACATAGCCCATCCCATCTTGATACTTTGGGACTAATTCACAGAAGCATTTTAAAATGGCAAAACCCCATTGGAAAACGTTCTGTGAATTAAGCCCTTTGTCTTTGTCCTACTCTCTAGGTAATCCTAGACATACCCTGATAACTTGTTTAAAATTGTTTGAATTTTCTGTGCATCCTGTCCTTGATCTCCAAGCGTAGCGCCAGGTTTCTACTCATCTCTGTCTCGCATAGATCCTTAGTTATAGTTTGAATAATTTAATTAATTCCCACATAAAGAGACACGCGTCGTGAAGGGGGTTAATGGGGCTGCTTAACCTGTTTCATGGGCAGCGCTATCTACTTGATAATCTAGTTTAAGTAAAACGTGTCCTTTCTTTCCAAACCGATTTTCTCTTTTAACTGCTTTATTTTCCCAAAACCGAATCTCTTTCCACCTTCAAAATCTCATCCAATTATTCAGCTAGAGCCACTCTTTCACTTCCTTATTGTCTCCATGATGTGCATCTATCACCCAGCCTAAAAACTGAATTCCAATTCTGTATATTTCACCCATTTTTTTTAAAAAAACGTTTGACATTTAAAACTGAAAAAGTGTAAAATGCAACTTTTCATCGTGTGATTTGGCTGCACTGTGGATTTACTTTCAAGTTGCTTTCTGAACTGTATGTTCATCGTTGATACCTTGCCTGATAGTTGCTAGTGATATTATAACCCTGATACTGTGATAAATCATATTTACCTCCTTGATTCAACTGCACATTAATTCAATTATTTGTCAATTCCGAATGTCATTTTATGCCATTGCAAAGGCTTTTTGCCTCTTATTTTATGAGGGAAGGTCGGATTTTGATTCTTTCTACTGCCTCGTATCCCTGGCTCTCTGCTGCTATCCACTCGATTAATTGGGGTTTGATGGAACATTGCAGGGGGAAACCTTAACTTGGGTGCTATCTACCCAAATAGAACAAGTGCTCCTGTTCATGTGTGCTTTGGATATGTTCTTGCAGAAGGTCGCCCAAGGTATTTCAGTGGTTGTCATTGTAATTATCACCTCATTGGTGATTGCTGCCCAATATAAAAATGGTGTGATTTCCATTGAAATTAAAATAAATAAAGATTGTATTACCAACCACTGGCCTGGTTCATGGGCCATTGTGACCCAGGGTATTTGTAAAACAGGGTGTGAGATGGGTTGGGTATCGGCTCAATTTCGAATTCGTGAGAAATAAAGAAAACGTATTCTCATTGAACGCTACATCCTAGGCTGAGACCAAGGGTCCTGGTCCGGTGGGTGACACCCAATTGGAATCCTTCACATGCTCTTACTTTGCTCGAGAAGATGCAGACAAGTTAATGTATTTTTGCTGTACCCTGCACTGATTTACTAATGACAGAAGTTGCTAAAGCATACATGTGTTGTGTGATGTGTTGATGCCATTATGATTGTTGTTTATTTCCATTATCTGAGAGACGTTATTCTCTCTGCTGTACTCTTAATTTGCCAACTAAAATAAAGGTTTAAAACATTTTTTTTCTAAATTATACGTTTTTGGGGGAAAAATGATTAAACTACATTCCACAATTGCAGCATAACATCACAATTAAGAAATGACACATTTAATAGAGAGTGCATGTAGTCGTCAAATTAATATCTCTACAGATTCACATTCTTGCCATAAATGAACAAACAAAAAATATGCTAAAAACAAATACGTGATATAATTTCATAAATACCTATTCTCCCTCTCATTACTGGTGCTATTTAGAGATAGCACATGTGGGGCTAAGACATAGTATAGTCAGTAACCAACATTAGGTTCATGAATGCAGGTCTACATTTCAAGAATCCATGTTTTTTCTTTTTTCTTAACAATGGTTACATCTATTTTTGCTCAGATCTGTTTATTTGCTTTGCAGAATTCCAAAAATGAATAGGTTTTTCAATGACATATGCAATCCTCCAAAATCCTTCTTTTCAAATTGCCCAATATATATTAACATTTCAGTAGAGAGTACATTGAATTGTAGCCTATAAATCCAGATTTACTGAGATAAACAATTATTTTTGAGATTTTAAGAGGGATCTTGGATAACCAAATTAGCCTATTGATGTATTTGGATGAGTGATATTTGGGAGAAAGTAGGGAGGGTGATAGGCTAAATTGGGAGTCCATCCTCTGGAATAGAGATGGTTGGTATTTACATTATGGACACTCCCACTTCTTACAGTAACCAATACAGTAAAATACATCTGAATCCCCATTCGTTATTCCATTATTTTGCAACGTTTCCACTGTTGTGTGTAGTAGATGGCAGACTGGGTGAAAGTAATCCTGAAGATGATGAGCCATTGCTGTATTAAAGTAATGTGAAATCCTGTGCCAAAAAGCTACCTCAGCGTGGTGCTCATCTCTGGGCTGATAGTTTTAAGTATTGCATGTACTGCAGGTTCAGCAAGAGAAGCAGTACCCTAGTCGGAATGCATGGGCCTTTTAAATGTGACAGTATGGGAGAAGAGTTTTTATTTCGGAAATACTTGTCTGTGGATTATTGGTTTCAAAGAGTACCATCTTCACCTCACTGATAAAGCCCAACAAGGCTGAAACACGTGTATGGGGTTGCTGTCTCTTGTTCAGAGAAGAATTGCCATAGCATTTCGGTGCTGGACTGCCCATGTGGGCGGGACAAAGACTGATATGCAAATGGATATTTACCATCTGTGAAAGGCACAGTGAGCAAAAAGAGTGTGCTGCAAACTCTCATCTCAGAACAGGTTATCATGCCATGTTCTTTCTGGAGAGGAGCGCCTGCTACCTTCTTTGAAATGTTTGCAAGGAACTTGGGGTTGGTCACCCTGAGTTACCTGGGGGCAACCAGACGTGGACTCCATGCTCACTGTGCTCAGATAGACAAAGCTTCACCTCACTGATGAGGCCCAACAAGGCTGAAACACGTGTATGGGGTTGCTTTTGGTACTCTTGTTCAGAGAGGAATTGCCATAGCATTTCGGTGCTGGGCTGCCCATGTGGGCGGGACAAAGACTGATATGCAAATGGATATTTCCCATCTGTGAAAGGTACAGTGAGCAAAAAGCGTGTGCTGCAAACTCTCACCTCAGAACAGGTTATCATGCCATGTTCTCTCTGGAGAGGAGCGCCTGCTACCTTTTGTGAACCATCTTAAGTGTAGCCATGATTGTGTTATGCTTTAATCAGAGGCAATTGGCATTTGCCATCCTGATAAGACAGAACTTACCTATGTGAAATGCAAGCAGGCAGCATGTAAGGTAATGTAAATTGGCCACCCTTAGCGCCCTCCTAGCAATAATGTTAGCCTCAATGGCTCTGTAAGAAAGGAGGGCCCAGATTGATAGTCAGATAGCAGGAAGGCTGATGAAGAAACCTTTTGTGTTGATCAATGCAGGTCTAAAGAACCTGTTACCTGTGTGTCGATATGAAAATCTCTATGTTGTTTGTGCTTGATACTGACTGGGCAGTTTAGTCATTTGTATTTGTATTTTGTTTATTTGTATTTGTATTTTGTTTATTTGTATTGTGCACTTGGCACGGGGGCATCTGGGCGCATTACTTAGGGAGGGTAACAAGGGAGGTAAATACAGTAACACAGCATTAACAAGAAAAACAGCTACAGTAGTGAGAATAGCAATTACACATATGTACAGCAAGGCAGTGAGTCAGAATTAGTGGAAATATAAATACAAGATGCATAGTAATTATGTGAGGTACATCGTTTACCAGATGTGGGAAACAAGGTACAATAGGTTACATATTGGAGGTGGTGCAGTCCTGCTCAGTGAGCCAAAATGTGGCCTTATTCTTAAAAGCCAAGTAAAATGGTTCTGCTCTCAGTGTGGCTGGCAACATGTTCCACAGTTTGGCGGCGAGGACAGGGAAGCTGGAGCCCCTCGTTTTCTGCAGCTTGAATCTCGGTATAACCAATAAGTAGTCATGCACAGATCTTAACGGACTGTTTGGTGTGTAGGTAGTGAAGCGGTTGGCAAGGTAGATAGGTGCCTGGTTAGTTCTGAAAGTGAGCCTTCACCGACAGGGGGTGTCTTGTCCACATTCATGTAGAACTAGCACTATGAAAACTCTGCCAACTACAGATATTACTATTCAGCCAAACCATTTGCATTAAATGTGCCACAGCAATACCACATGCAGGGTTTGCATTGAATTGCTTAATTACTCAGCTATTTCCAAAGACACGCCATATTGTGTAGTAGTCATTCTGGAATAATAAATTGGTAGACAGATTGGATGCAGATGACTGAAAGCTTAATGCGTACCTTACAACTGCCTAAAGCTAACGACTGACCTATATCTGTGTCACTGGGCGATGGACAGTTCCATTCAGTATGGGAGTTTCAGGACTTCCTCAAGCTTTGCAGCTGGCAATTTCAATGGAGAGTTGAAGAAAACTCGGACAAATGGCCTTGCCACACTGGTTTAAAATGCTTCTATACAAGCACCCAAAAAGTGATTTCAAATTTCACATTACAAGTGTTAATATACATGACTAGTCTTAACCAAGTCAGTCCATGCATCCGCAGTTCAGTAAAAAAAACAAACAGTGATGGTTTATTGTAAGGCAACAGGCTAGATCAGTCTTTTGCAATTTACTTTTATTTATAGGCATTTATTTTTGAAGTTAAACATCTGGGCCACATCTTGCCAACGTCATGTAGGTGGCACCACACTTGCTGGGGCTCATGTTGCATAATCTCCTGGCACCCTCGCCACACAAGCTTCAGCCACTGACCCTGAAGGGAAACAGCACATTCATAGGGGCAGTCCGCAGATTGTGGAGTGCAAAAATGAAAAGCATGATTATTGATTGAAGTTCTATAGGGTCTACATCTGTTAGGTATACTAGACATAGGAGGTTGTCTGTAGGAGTGTGGTAGGTGTAAGGATGCAGGATTTTAGTAGTGAGCAGTCAGTTGAGGGATGTGGTAGAGACTAGGGGTGCTGGTGTTGTCACTTCCTGGGTTTTGGTGGTAGATTTCACTGAGATTAATGTTGCAGGACAGTGCCACGCAGGAGAGGTTGCATGAGTCAGCTTGGTTCCCACAGATGATAGTGCTAAGAGTTTAGAAAAAGGCTTGTCATGAATTAGTCTAAGTTTCTGGGGCACAGTTTTAATCAGTTGCTATTATTTTCCTTTTCTTTCAAAGTGGTCAGCTATTTCCTGAAAGTCAGGTGATTCCCCTCCACGTAAAAAGTTTTGGTTAGGGTGTTCTATAGTTTCCCTAATTACTAGGGACAGAGGCACATGATGGATCTATGCAGCATTAAGGCAGGTGTAGAAGTCAGTTAATCTAGCATGCAGATGTGAGCAAAGCTCTATGAGAAAACTCCTAATTTGTTTGGTATACAGCTAAGTACACATAATCAAGTCTGGCTGTATGCAAGGTGTTCATGTGTTGATATTAAGTTAAACAGTTGTTATAAAAACCTGTATTAATACAACTGATTTAATCTAGCTATTTGCAAGTGTTGGGAAAGAGAGAGGGTCGTCTGTATTTATTCTGGTGTGAGCATGCAGGGGTGTGCCTTCACTAGGTATCAGGCCAAACAGAGAGTCAACTACGCAGTTTTGGTTGAAACCGGTTGATCACCGGATGCCACCACAGCTTTTGATTCCCTGAGGTGGGAATGGCTATATGCTACCATGGCAAAGATGGGAATCGGTCCCGTATTTCTGAAATGGACCCAGCTGGTTTACGCCAACCCTACGGCAAGAGTCCGAACTAATAGAACCTTTTCTGCGAAATGGTCCCTACACAGAGGCACCCACCAGGGATGCCCCGTATCCCCCATGCTGTACATCATCGCAGCTGAGCCTGTAGCAGCCTACCTGAGACAGGAATATGGAGATGGGGGCATCACCATAGATGGGACAACTCATCTCGTCTCCATGTACGCAGACGACACCCTCTTATATTTGCAGGACCCCGAACACCTCCTACCCTACATTCTTGAAACCCTGGACAGCTTTCATAAACATACCGGGATCCAGGTTAACAAAAATAAATCGTGCCTCTACCCCCTAGCCGCACTACACAGTGATCATTATAGGTCCCTCCCTCCCCTAGATCTTGAATGGCAGGCGACATTGTTTAAATATACATATACTTAACACTGTAAGGGCCAAAGACTCTCTCTCGAAGTCCATGGAATTTTGGGGGCGGCTTCCGCTCTTGGTGGCCGGGAGGGCGGGCCTCCTTAAGATGGTCGCCCTACCCAGCTGTCAAGAGTGGATCTCACCTGTATCTCGGGGTCTGATTCACTGGAGGATAATTCCGATCCAGATAGTTCTGTTGTCTCTTCGGAAATTCCTTTTTTAGAGAAGAGATAGGGTCTGTTTCGGGAATGCGCCACAATGGTTGCTATTAGGAAACAGACTGCAATAATTTATGGCACTTCCCTCTATAGCCCAATATGGGGGAAAAAGCCAGTGGCATAAAAAACCCCAGTAGTATTCAACTCCGAGACCGAAGGAAGATGAATGTCCGAAGTCTTGGTCTTGAGATTCCGCAAACAGTACTTAAACAAAGGTTGGGCCGGAGATTTCCAAGAATGTCCTTAAGCAGAGGCTGGGCAGGAGTCTCCCAAGTCTGCAGACTGTATTACCAGGGGCTGAAGCATTCAAAAACCACTCGGTATCCAGATGGAAGGCAAGCCGGTGACACAGGAAGCTTAGGAGGAGGGGCTTCAGGTAAGCAAACAGGCGAAACGAGTATAACAGAAGAAATTGCGTAAGCAGAAGAGCAAGAAAGGAATAAGGAAAGAAAACGGACTAAGAGAAAGGATACCCCCAATCTCCACGGAAAAAACTCACCGAGCCGTGATGAAACCGGAGCCTTTAGAGATAAGAGTGAAAAACGAATGTCGTGAAATACTTAAGCACAAGAGAGAGAGCAGGGGGAAAGAATAGGCGGTGGTAAAGATGGCAGAAATATGCCGGTAGAAAAGAAAAGCTATAGGGATAGACCAAACGCCAGCTTGGGAAAAAAAAAACGGAAGGTAACACGGAAAAATACAGATGAACGAATGGAGCTGAAAGTCTGGTAGGCAAAGTGGGAAAGAATCAGATGGGAAAGGAGACACAGGAGGGAAGGAGACTCTGAGGCTGGAAACGCTAGGAGCACTGAAGTAAACGGCTTCAGTGGAGCGAGGAAACGAAGATTGTTGCAACGCACTGAGGGGGCGTGGCTAACCTCGTTATGAATGCCACAAAACGTAACTACTAGAACGGCGCAGGAGGCGCCGTAATGTGTATGTTAATGGTGCTTCCATCGGGACCAAAGCTTCCAGCCTCCAGCCCTCATGACAGTATGCCTCCTTCTTGGGGTACCGACCCCAGGCTTACCCGGATAGAGGGTATGAAACTGTCGTACACATCTGGGAGCTGAGAGATTAGTCACAGGTTCCCAAGAGTCCTCGGCTTGAGAGTATCCTTTCCACCTCACTAGGTACTGGAGTCGACCTCTGTAGTATCTCGAATCCATTATTCTCTCCACTTCATATTCATCTGCGGGGGGATTAGTATCTTTTAAAAGAAAGGTTCTTCTTTTCCTGTGGTGTGGGTCTGGGATGTACCTTTTCAACAGGGAAGAGTGGAAGACCGGATGTATTCTGCTGAGCTGAGAAGAGAGTTTCAATCGGAAAGCCACAGGATTAATGCGAGCAGTGATGGTATAAGGACCCAGATATTTTGGAGAGAATTTGGAAGGATGTGTCCAACGAGGTAAGTATCTGGTTGAGAGCCAGACTCTATCGCCTACTTGCCAATCAGGATTCTGGATCCGATGAGTATCTGCTTGATGTTTATATCGAGCTCTACTCTCCTGTAGGTTGATAAGAGAGTTCTTCTGTGTTCTGGTAATGTTTTCCAAGAGAGAGTCTATCGTGGGTAGACATGAAGCCTGGACATTATTCAGGGGAAAAGAACGGGGATGATGACCAAATACACAAAAAAAAGGTGTCATCTTAATAGCCGAGTGAAGGGTATTGTTATAAGAAAATTCGGCCATAGGAAGAAGAGAGACCCAGTTATCTTGTTGTTTGCTAACAAAACAGCGAAGATACTGTTCCATAGTGGCGTTGAGACGTTCCGTCTGTCCATTAGACTGGGGATGGTAACCTGAGGTGAGGGCCCGTTCTATTCCCAGTAGATCACATAAGGTTTTCCAAAAGGTTGAGATGACCTGAGAACCTCTGTCCGAAAGAATAGTTTCTGGGATACCATGGAGTCGGACGATGTCCTTTAGAAACAACTGCGCCATCTCAGGTGCAGAAGGCACTCCTTTCAGCGGTGAGAAATGGCCCATTTTACTGAAGCTGTCTATGGTTACCATGATTGCTGAGTATCCTTGAGACTTTGGGAGATCTACCACAAAGTCGGCAGAGACATGTGACCACGGGGTTGTTGGAAGTTTTGGTTGGTGTAATAAACCAGCAGGTTTTGAAGTCAGACCCTTGCTCCTGGCGCAGATAGGACAAGAACATACATACAGTTTAATGTCAGACAGCATGTTAGGCCACCAGAACATTCGTCTGACTAGGTCGGAAGTAGCTGTTAAGCCCTTGTGACCAGCGATCCGTGATTCATGACCCCAATGAAGGACTCGTGACTGTAACTTGGTGTTAGGAATGAAAAGCTTTCCTTTGTAGAACCACAGTCCTTCTTTCTTGATTAATTGCTCCTGAACCGGCTTGGAAAGAGGTAGCATAGCAACCGGAGTCGCTTCCCTAACGTCCTGTAAAAATCTTGAGATGGTATGGACGATTCGGACCTCAGGTAACAAAAGTTCCCCCTTAAAGGGTGGATTGACCCAACTGGAGGGGCTACGAGACAGAATATCCGCTAGAACATTCTTGCTGCCCGGGAGGTAAGTAATAAAGAAATCATATTGGGCGAAGAAGTAAGCCTATCGGGCTTGTCGAGTATTTTTACACTCCATTTGTTGTAGCACCTTGAGGTTGCTATGATCTGTGCAAATCTCAAATGGATGTCTTGACCCTTGGAGGAGATGTCTCCATTCTGAACATGCTTGCTTAATGGCCAGGAGCTCTTTCTCTATAACAGAGTAGTTGTTCTCGCTAGGCGTAAGCGTGCGAGAGAGATAGGCTATTGGGTGTTCCATACCATTGTGTTCTTGTTTGAGAACATCCCCCAGTGCCTCTGAAGATGCATCAGTTTCAACAACGAAGGGCCTTCGTTGGTCTGGCTGTTTGAGAATAGGAGCCAAACAAAACGCCTTTTTTAATCCTAGGAACGCTTGTTCTGCGTTGTGATTCCAAACAAAGGGAATATCCTTCTTGAGTAGAGCCGTTATCGGAAGAACTTGTTCAGAAAAGTTGACGATAAATCGTCTGTAGAAATTTGAAAGACCCAAAAAGGCCTATACCTCCCTTACAGAAGAGGGGGCTGGCCAGGAGAGAATAGCTGAGACCTTTTTGGGATCCATCTCGATACCATGTTCCGATAGGATAAAACCTAAATAGGGTACCGAAGGCACTGCAATCACACATTTTTCCGGTTTAGCCAAGAGTTGATGGCGTCTCAAGCGTTCCATGACCTCAGTGAGATGAACCTGATGTTGAACAGGGTTACAAGAAAAGACCAGGATGTCATCTAAGTACACTATAACCGAGAAAATAAGAGATCAGCAAAAAGACGGTCCATAAACCTCTGAAAGGCTGCAGGGGCATTGACTAAGCCAAATGGCATTAATCGATATTCATACAGCCCAAAGGGTGTACGAAATTCCGTCTTCTATTCGCCCCCAGCCTTAACCCTTAAGAGATGATAAGCACCCCTAAGGTCTAGCTTGCTGATATACATGACCCTTCAACTGCCTCCAAGATATCTTTTATCAAAGGCATCGGGTAGCGATCTCTCACTGTGATCTTGTTTAAGCCCCTATAATCAATACATGGGCGTAGTTCACTTGTGTCCTTCTTGGCTATGAAGAATAAGGAAGCCCCTGCTAGAGACTTAGACGGACGAATCAATCCGGTTTGGAGGTTTTGGTCTAGGTATGTCCCCAATGCTTGTTTTTCTGGTAAGGTTAAAGAAAACATACGTCCAAAGGGTACAGTAGTACCTGGAATGAGATCGATAGCACAATCTTCGGACCGATGAGGGGGCAAGTCTTTGGGTATCCTATCTTCAAACACATCAGCAAACTCATAAAAAACGGGGTGAATGTTAAGAACCCGAAGGGAACCAGAAGTTCCTGATGGGCTAGAGATAACAGTTGCTTCCGTCTGTTTAAAAGAGCAGCAGTGTTGGAAACAGAACTCAGAGTCGAATTTTAAGGTGTTGAGGGACCAGTTAATAACAGGATTGTGTTAGCGGAGCCAAGGGATTCCCAATAAAATGGGGAAATGTGCTGCTCTTATCACATCAAAGGTGAGGGTTTCCTGATGAAGAGAGATGCATACCTTGATGTCGACTGCAGCTTGTACAATAGGTCCCGAACATAAGGGACGGCCATCCACCCCTTCCACCTTTTGTTCCTCTGTTTTAGCTACAAGGGGAATACCTTCTTGTTTAGCCCAATTGATGTCTAAGAAATTACCAGCCGCCCCGCTGTCAATGAGGGCTAAGGCATTCTTTTTGGGACTATTCTTCCACTGGAGTGACACTTGAAGGACCATAAGTCGGGCGTCTTCTCCTGATGTCCGAGCACAATGTGAGCCTTCCGCTGAACCCCGGTAAGTGGCTCCTTCTAAGACCGGGGTCCGTCGTTTCCCCGACGTCTCGGAGGAACCTCCGGGCAATCCCTGAGGAGGTGTGCTTCCGACGTGCAGTACATACATAAACCCTTTTCCTTCCGTCGGTTTCTTTCTGTGGTTGAAAGAGGACCGCTGGTCGTACCAATCTGCATGGGTTCTTTGCCGGAGCGATGTGACCCCTGGGTGGAAGTAGGTGACGGTCCAGGGATCAAAGATGTCTGAGTTTGGGTTTTCCTTTTCTCAGATCGTCTTTCCATGAGTCGGTAATCTATCTGCAGGACTAGAGTATACAAGTCGGTTAACGTCGCCGGTCTAGGAACTCGTGCCAATTCGTCTTTCAGGTCGTCATGGAGACCTCTTCTGAAAGCCATGTATTGCACTGTGTCTGGCCAGCCCACTTCCGCCGCCAGCTTCTTAAAGGTAGAAATATAGGACATTAGGTCCATCAAACCTTGTTTAATATCAAACAAGGCTTCTCCTGCAGAAAATCCGATCTCTTGTCTTTCAAAGGTTTGGCGTAGCAGGGTTATGAAGGCGTTATAGTCTTGTAAGACAGGATTGTTGGACGTGACCAACGGAGTTGCCCACGCGAGGGCATTTCTGATCATGTTGGATATGAGAAATCCTACACGAGTGCGATCTAGAGCGTAAGTAGTAGGTCTGAAGGTAAAGTATATCATGCACGCATCCAGGAACTCCTTAACCTTTTTGGGTGAGCCATCAAACTTTCCCGCTGCCAAGGACAATGGTGGTAAATCCGCCTGGTGGGCTTCTCTAGCGACTGCCATTTGACGGAGAACTGCATTTTCTGCCTTAACTCCCTGCAGTTCGAGGGAAAAGTTCTGTACAGAGTTTATTAGCTCCTGGACTTGTTCTGCCGTGGCCATCTTTGGGTGTTGCAATCTGTCAAGAGTGGATCTCACCTGTATCTCGGGGTCTGATTCACTGGAGGATAATTCCGATCCAGATAGTTCTGTTGTCTCTTCGGAAATTCCTTTTTTAGAGAAGAGATAGGGTCTGTTTCGGGAATGCGCCACAATGGTTGCTATTAGGAAACAGACTGCAATAATTTATGGCACTTCCCTCTACAGCCCAATATGGGGGAAAAAGCCAGTGGCATAAAAAACCCCAGTAGTATTGAACTCCGAGACCGAAGGAAGAGGAATGTCCGAAGTCTTGGTCTTGAGATTCCGCAAACAGTACTTAAACAAAGGTTGGGCCGGAGATTTCCAAGAATGTCCTTAAGCAGAGGCTGGGCAGGAGTCTCCCAAGTCTGCAGACTGTATTACCAGGGGCTGAAGCATTCAAAAACCACTCGGTATCCAGATGGAAGGCAAGCCGGTGACACAGGAAGCTTAGGAGGAGGGGCTTCAGGTAAGCAAACAGGCGAAACGAGTATAACAGAAGAAATTGCATAAGCAGAAGAGAAAAGAAAGGAATAAGGAAAGAAAACGGACTAAGAGAAAGGATACCCCCAATCTCCACGGAAAAAACTCACCGAGCCGTGATGAAACCGGAGCCTTTAGAGATAAGAGTGAAAACCGAATGTCGTGAAATACTTAAGCACAGGACAGAGAGCAGGGGGAAAGAATAGGAGGTGGTAAAGATGGCAGAAAGATGCCGGTAGAAAAGAAAAGCTATAGGGATAGACCAAACGCAAGCCTGGGAAAAAAAAAACGGAAGGTAACACGGAAAAATACAGATGAACGAATGGAGCTGAAAGTCTGGTAGGCAAAGTGGGAAAGAATCAGATGGGAAAGGAGACACAGGAGGGAAGGAGAATCCGAGGCTGGAAACGCTAGGAGCACTGAAGTAAACGGCTTCAGTGGAGCGAGGAAACGAAGATTGTTGCAACGCACTGAGGGGGCGTGGCTAACCTCGTTATGAATGCCACAAAACGTAACTACTAGAACGGCGCAGGAGGCGACGTAATGTGTATGTTAATGGTGCTTCCATCGGGACCAAAGCTTCCAGCCTCCAGCCCTCATGACGCCCGCCTATTGCACTACTTCACTAACATTCCAATCTACATCCCCGGGGCGTTCTTTAAAGACCGCAACAAGCTCTGTAGGGGCTTCCTTTGGCAGGGAGGCAGGCATAGGATGGCGTTGGAGACCCTTCAGAGACCATACGAGAGGGGTGGGCTGAAGATCCCCAATTTTGAACTTTATTTCCTAGCCAGCCAGCTGAGACACATTGTGCCGTGGATGGCCGACGAGAGCACAACAGACACCTGCCTCCTTCAACCGGCCCTCCCCCAGCTATTACTCAGGGATCTGCTGTGGACCAAGAGGGGGGCTCTCGAACACTGCCCTTACCTCGTCAAGCTGGGACTCCAACTCTGGAAAAGGGCCTGCAAACTGGTCGGGTCTGAAGACCCATACCCCCCACAGATCCCCATTGCAGCACTCATGTCCAACCATTCCTGGGGGCAACTTGAGACCCGTACACAATGGGAGCCCCTTGGGGTGGCCACGCTTGGGGACCTGATCCAGGAGCAGACGGTTTTAGCCTTCCCAGACCTTAGTGACGCCACTGGCCTCCCGGCCGGGCAATTCCTACTGCACAGAGTGGTCATACAGGCCCTAACTAGCAGGTGGCCTGTCGCTGGCGACCTGAGGGACGAAAACAAATGTATTGAAACGATTCTTAATGCCGCCGAGGGGGGCCACGAAACCTCACGTATTTACAAGGCCTTACTATGGGGCTCCACCAAAGAAGACCTCAGATGCCGAGACAAATGGGAAACCGAACTGAATCTGGTTTTCGAAGACAAAGCCTGGGGCGATATAACCCACTACCATAAAAAAATCTCACGGAACGCCCGCTTACAGCTCATTCAACTGTACGTCACGAACAGAGCGTATCTCACCCCGGAAGCCATATCCAGATTCACCGGTGCGACCACCCAATCATGCCCCAAATGCTGCGAGCCCAAGGTAGGCATGACCCACATGTTCTGGGTATGCCCAGTGATTAGAGAATTCTGGACTCAAGTGAGGGATAAAGTGGCCGGTGCAGACATTGACATTGACATCGAAGTGGACGAGCACTCGGCATGCATCCTGGGCAGGTTTAGGCGCAGCAGGGAGAACAAACCTCTCAACAGGATGAGAGACCTTATTTACATAACTGGCAAAAGGCGCATTGCCATGGGGTGGAAGAGCACCAAAGGCCCACCTATGCCCCTATGGTGGGGGGACCTTACAAAGTGGATCGCTGTGGAAACCGCGGCATGGGAGACTGCGATCCAAGTGCAGAGGCTTGACTCCAGCGAAGAGCTACACCGCTGGGTGGCCTTAAGTGTACCCTTGTTGTACCCTGAATCACAGGAGAGCGAGATAGCTGTGGAAGGCGACCCGAGCATGGACTCTTGACGAACTTAGTACTTACTGTGGTCTTGGGGGGAGGGAGGGTGGGGAGGGGGACAGTTGGTGATTTAACTTTTCTTCTGATATGCTCAATCATCACCACTGATACCTGTTTTACTCTTTGTTATTGTTTGTAATGAAACTAATAAAATATATTTAAAAAAAAAAACTCTACAATGAATCTCAAGATGCGTGTCACGCTTCGCCCCTGGAAGCGCTGGCATCAGTGGAGACTGGGAGGTATTGTTCGCTCTAACCGGTTGCAGCGGTCTAGTTTACCCTTAAAATGGCCGCCACAAGGATATAGGCGATTACTTCCCGATACGCTTCTCATTGCATCCGTTTAGGACCCTCACTGTTGGGCGTATACTGCGTACTAGTGCTCTGCTCCTGCTTTTCCTGTATTACTTTTTGCTTGCTCTCTCTTCGTTCCCCTTTCCGTCTACTTCTGATTACGTTCTTTCTGATCTATTTCTGTCTGTTTCCTACTAATTTCCATCTTTTGTTCCGTACATTATCGGTTTGCTTTGTTTACTGGTTCTGTGGTACTCGCTGTTTCTCCCTTACGCTTTAACTGACTCTTATTTACTCCTTGCTTTATTTCCGGTATCTGACTGTATCTTTCTATCCTATTCTGTTCGTTATCACAGCGCCTCGCTGGACTCCTATTCTTTCTATATTCCTCTTAGCTCGTTTAATCTTTCTTCAGTTTTCTATGTTTTTTTGTCATCTCCTCTGTGGTGGTTATGGATCACGTACATTAGTTCTTCCGCATTGGACCTGACAGTTCTGTCTTTCGTTTTTCCCTTCTCTGTGAGACTCTCTTCTCGCACACCTTTGTGCTTCCGGTCATATTTCCCATGTATCAGTTTATTGACCGTTCTGTGTCTTAACTTCCTGTCTCCATTATCTTGCCGGACTTCCTATCTACGGCAGGATTCAGTAAGGGAAGTTCTGGCACCGCTGTGCCCACTTCTGTTAAGAAGCAGGAGCACAATACCCTTGCCATTGAACGCCAGTGGTGGTACCTTTTGATTGAATCGCAGCCGCAGTTTTGTTTTTGGAAAGAAGCATAACCTACCATTTAAAATTCCAAAAGGATATTACTTCAAGATATCATCTCTTCTGACAAACCAGAACTGAAATCACACCGAGGGTTTCTTCTGCCACATCAGGCTTTTTCCCTGGAAATATTTGGGAGCTTGCTCCTTGGTGTTCAACCTGATTCTGTTTCCCTGCAGGTCACGGTGGCCTCCGAGGGAGCTGGCCCTTATTTGCATGAGAAAAAGGAAAGGAAACCAAAGGAAACTAAAAGGAACCAAAATAAGAAGGTATCAGACAACTCTATTGAAGACTCAGGTGAGGAGAGGGAACAGAGAGGTACCACAGACTCTTTGACAATGCGAAGCAGGTCATGTGACGTCAAAGACATTTAAAAAGTTAGAATCATTAAATCATTTATTGTTCACAGGGGTGGCTATTATTCACAGCACTTGCTAAATTATATAGAAGCTGCATTGTGCAAAGAATCCTGTATGGTAGGCAAGCCCTATTCAACTCTGAAACACATTGGATTCACTATTTAGAGTGCAAGGCCAGGAGGTATTTGCTGGGTCTTCCAAAATGTGTTCCCGTTGAAATTATCAGCTGCAAGATTGGAATGTTGCCATTATAACCTGCCTTGTGGGTCAAACGTGCTGGTTTTTTTATTTGAATTTGTTGAATATTGAATTTAAGTGGCGACCATCCCTGAGTTGTTTTACTGATATGGCAAAGAAACTAAAACCTAAAACTAAAGCCTTTGGTGAATGGGAGAGTGCGATCCTTGCTTTTATTAGGATGATTGATTTTATTATTGAAGATCCCTTAACCATTACTTCTGCGATTAAGACCTTGAAGCAAAAAGTTAGCTATTGGGACAGAGGTTTACTAATAAGCAGGCTTTCAGATACACATAAATATGCTTATTATGTATCTCACAGATTTTATTTCCCCTCATCCGTTAAAGTATTTGATGAAGTGTAATAATATTGCACTTAGAAACGTTATGCTCAGAATGAGATTTAACCAACTACCTACCTACGAAATATTCGGATACTAGCATGGCATAATATGAGATCAACGCTTCTGCAGGCTCTGTACGCAGGATATAGAAACTATACGACATATACTTACATATTGTCGTGGAGTACAATATTTTCAGGTGCATCTTTAGTTGTCACCTCTGCTGCTTATCAAATTTGGTTTTAATTTTTTAAAATATCTAGAAAAGTTTTAACTGATTTGTATACTCTTTTTTGTATTATTTGGATTTGATTGTATTGAGATGAATTGTAAAAAGTATATATAATTGGATCGATGAAATTGTTCTGATGAATTGAATTGTGTATTGTTGTATATTTTATAATGTGTCTAAGGTCTGTATTTAAACAAGTACACAATAAAAAAAAATCAAAAATGCTGTGTTACTGTTATTGATATTGATATTGATATTGATATTTTATTTCTATCACGCTCGTACACAAGTGTTTCAGAGCGTGACAAGGCAAGGGAGGGGAACAGGGGAGAACAAAACAACGATCGTACTAGGCCCAGTGACATTGAGAAAGCGCAAGTGCATGGGAGAGGGGGAGGGGAAAAGTGCATGGAAGGGGGAGAAGTGGAGAGTGCAGAGCAAAGGAGAAACAGAAAAATAATAATAAATAAATAATAAAGGCAACAAACAGTGGTAGTGCAGCCAGCAATTGGCAAGTGCTGGGTTTAAGGCAGCAGACAGGGTAGGTCTGATAAGTGCAGGAAGAAAAACGGGAGGCTGTTTGGATACAGATACAGACCCCAGTGCAAGGGGTGGCCCGGGGGCAGTGCCGGAGGGTGGCAGGGTGCACAGGTACCTGAGCCCAGAGGACAGAGGGGTGCCAGGTGCACAGTACCAAGAGAGAACAGATCAGCCGGGTAGAGGAAGAGCAAAGGCAGAAGCAAAGAGGAAGGTCTTGAGGTGCTTCCAGAACCGGAGATGGTTCTCCTCAAGTTTTAGAATGGCAGGGAGGCTGTTCCAGAGGGAGGCCCCAGCCGAAGACAAAGATCTACCCCTAGCTTGTTTCTTTGGAAAACGATTGACCCTGAGGGAGCTAGAGGTAGAGGAGCTTGAGAGGGGAGGTATTGCAGAGGGATAGCTGAAGATATTTTGGACCTTGTCCCAGAAGGACTTCTTTTCCTTCTATTCTAATACCTGATAGGTTGACCGCCTCCGTTTAGCTGGCATAGATTCATCCTATGAGGTCATAACGAGCTGGGCGGTAAGGGGTTAACGGTGCCGTTAATGGTGCTGGCGCCATTAACTCCTTACCGCCCTATTACGAGTCTGCTCGCAGGACCTGCAAAGGGTGCCTGGTAAAACCAGGTGCCCTTAGCGGGTCCCGCTAGCAGACCAGGGAGCTAACAACGGGCACTGTTATTAACGGGCCCGTTGTTAGCTCCCTCCCCATTCCCATTGAGCACTATGAGGGCTCGAATGGGAATGGGGATGTACCGGTTTCGGGTTCCTCGAATGAGGAATTACCGGGTCCTCCAAGGTTGGAATGGCCCGGTAAGTCCTCATTTGAAGAACCCAGACCCGGTACCCGGTAAGGAGGTAACTATGCCGCAAATTGCGGCATGGTTACCTCCAACCTCGTAAGGACTCCCTATGTCTTTAATATAGTCTGCAATCGGGGGGCGTGGCTTGGAGCCGATGGAGGGCAGAAGCTGATCTGCCGGGCTCCGGCCGAGACGCCGCTTCCTGATCCTTTTTCTCCGGTACAAGAGTGGTTGCAGCCAGCGGAAAAGCACGCATCGGTGGGGGAAGTGCTCCCCATTGGGAATTACTCGAGTGTTGGAATTTTCGGAGCCCCCGTGAGGGACGGTGGGCTCCGGATCCCACCCTCCCCTCCGCCGCGCATTGATCCAAGATGGCGCCTGGCACAGCTTCACGCAGCCCCTGAACCAGCGTCCCCTGACGGAGCGCTTTGGGGATTGGCAACAAGGCCGGGGGGGGCGACCCCTGTCTGACGCTGAATCGACACAGGCCCCCAGGCACCTGACCCCGTTACCCCTCGGCTGGCCCAATTTATGCAACGCGGACTACAACTAGAACCACGTGGATGGCATCACATAAAGAGAAACTCGCCACCTTTGAGAAGCAGCACCCCGCCCCACGGCCATCACCCGAACGATCTGATTCCAGCTGAAGCACTCGGGGGCCCTGAAATTCAAGGTGCGTGAGCCTACATAACACCCTTTGGTGGGCCCCTGACCACCAACGCACCCTTGAGCCGCCTGCACTTGGCTCCCCGACTCGGCTGCCCGGGGCACGCACTTGCCCCTGCAGGTTCGGCGATCTACGTCCAGCGGCTTCAAGATGGCCACCAAGAACAAGAGCAGGGCCGCCACCATGGACTCCTTTGTCTCGACCAAGGCGAAGACCTCCACCCAGTCCAGACCTAGCCTCTCCGAAAACACTCATCCGAACGAAGGGGAGGTCAACGACAATCGCTCTCAGATATTAGATGCCATTGCCTCACTGAGAACCCACATTGACTCCAAGATTGATGAGTTCAAAATGGACATACAACTCATCCGCCAGGATGCCCGCAACTTGACGGAGAGGGTAACGACCGTCGAGAATTCCACGACGGAGCTGTCCGGGGCCACCACAACCCTGAAGTCCGAAGTCTCCGATCTAAAGAGGAGGGTCGCCTTCCTGGAGGAAAGGGTGGAGGAAGCCGAAGGACGGGCCAGACGGGGGAACATCAGGATCCTGGGTATCCCGGAGGGAACAGAGGGCCTAAACACCACATCCTATGTCGAAACCCTTCTGCTACAAGAGATCGGGGCCGGAAAACTAACCCAAGGCTTTGCGGTCGAAAGGGCACATAGATCCCTCCAGAGACGTCCTCCCCCCGGCTCGCATCCACGGCCAATAATAGCCAAAATATTGAATTTTCAAGATAGAGAAACCATCCTACGGCACTCCAGGGAAGCAGGTCCCATAGAAAGGGGGGACTCAAAAATTACTATTTACCCCGACTACACCCAGAAAGTGCAGAGGGAAAGGAACTCATTCGTCCCGATCAAGGCGAAGCTTCGCCAACTGGACATTAAATACAGGCTGCTGTACCCCGCGCGCCTGAGAGTTGTTCATAATGGGCGAGCGATATTTCTCGAAAACCCGGAGGCGGCCAATATGTGGCTAGAAGATAATAACCTAGCCGATGGCAAGGATCCCCCTCGGAATGAAGATTAAGTCCCGAGTCTCCTCGCACCACCAGTAACCGGACCCCAGCAGGTAATCCAAACAACAGTTTAACTTACGGAAGCGGCCCTCGCACGGCCCTGCCGCCTCGCACCAACCCTACCCCCAGCAGAAAATCCAATTGGGCCAGTTCACCGCCCGACCCAGCTCGCGCCCGATTCCCGGATGGGTTCAGACGGCTCGAGAGCGCCTGAGCACCGCGACAGTGTTGTAGTCGCTGGGCGCACCAGTTTGTGTTATATCATTAGTTTAGTTGGTTTTGCAGTCTACGAATCATCAATGTTGGTAAAGTACAAGATGGTGGCAAGTTACGACACAAGACTTCATGAACCAGGGGCCCCCCACCCGCAGAACGCCACCTGTGGCTCGTCGTACCACCGGGCCAGCGGGCCAGAACTCCAAGACGAATTCAGAACACCGATCCGATGGCGTCGCAACTTGTTGTGATGACATGGAATGTGAGGGGAATGGCTTCATACGTCAGAAGGAACCGCGTACAGTCCTACCTCAGGAGGAAGAAGGTCTCGATTGCGCTATTACAAGAGACCCACCTTACAGCGGACTCCATGTCTAAGTTAACAGATCGATGGGATGGGATCACGAGGGGGTCTCCTTACTCCAAATATGCGAGAGGCGTACTGATATGGGTGAACCCGAATGTGCCTTTCCAGCTAGAAGGCTGGGATTCTGACAACGAAGGGAGATATACATCAATGTGGGGCACCATAGAACAAACCCCAGTGTGCTTCATTAACACATACTTTCCGCAGCACGGAATCCCGTCACACTTAAGCACGTTGAGTGCTAGACTGGCACAACACCGAGGCAGGACCTTCGTGTGGGGGGGAGACTTCAACTGCGTCATGGACTTAAGCAAGGACAGATCGCGCCCTCCTCCTCAGCCAAGCAATCCCGCATCCACCTCCTTGACGGAAACACTCGACCAGCTCAACCTGGTAGACATCTGGAGAGTGCAACATCCAGAGGCCAGAATTTACTCACACTACTCAGCTCCACATGGCGTCCACACAAGGATCGACTACTTGTTTGTTGATAAGGAACAATCTCCACTGGCCACATCCACTGAATATTTGGGGAGATCGATCTCCGACCACTCCCCGCTCGCCATGCATTGGCAGCTGCGTGGACCCAAACCTCCAATTCCCATGTGGAGGATGCCTACAGCAGCGTTGGATGATCCGGAGTTCAGAGAGGACCTTGCTGAGAAGCTAGAGGAATATGTCGAAATCAATAAGGGATCGGTGGCTACCTGGTCCACACTGTGGGAGGCCATGAAGGTAGTTACCAGGGGAGAAATCATTTCAAGAGCGGGCGGAACCCGCAGACAACTACAGTCCTCTCTCGAGGCCCAGGAATTAGAGATCGCAAGACTAGAGTCCGCCCCTGACATTTCTCCAGAGTCCGAGAAGATCCTTAAAACAGCCCGTATAAAATGTCAGGAATCATGGGTCAGACTGGAGAAATTTGACTTCGCAACACATACCGCCAGATCCCACAGCGAGTCTGACAAACCCGGCAGATTGCTTGCCTGGCTCTGCAAGCGGGAACACCCTAAACACCTGCCAACGGAGATAAAGGACGAAAAAGGAGTAACACACAAGACGCAGATGGAGATCAACGAGACTTTTGCTAAGTTCTACTCCAAATTGTATGCCCACGAGTCCCAGGTGCCCGCCGCAGAATTAATCGAAACATTGGAGGAGATAGGCCTCCCTCAAATCTCCAGCGAGCAGAGGGAGGAACTGGACTCAGAAATCACTTCCGAAGATGTGACAGCGGCCATCAGATCGCTCGCTAATGGTAAAGCCCCCGGCAGTGATGGTCTCCAGCCCGAATTCTACAAGACCTACGAACCCATACTCACCCCCATCCTGCATGAAGTTTATCAAGAAGCCTACACAAATGGCGTCCTGCCCAACACCATGAAAGAGACCATAATTATTCCAATGCTCAAGCCGCACAAGTCACCCACCGATTGTGATTCTTATCGACCTTTGGCCATGCTGAATTACGACAGTAAGATCCTCACTTCCATATTAGCCAACAGACTCGCCAGAGTGGTAGGATCCATAATTCACGAAGATCAAAATGGATTCGGCCCAGGACGCAATACCACGGCCAACCTCAGGAGACTACAACACATCATGGCCGAAACCCACGACCGAGAGGAGGACCTGGCGATACTGTCACTTGATGCCATCAAGGCCTTCGACTCTATCTATTGGGAGTGGCTTGTGGAGGTTTTGAGGGGCTTCGGCTTTGGTGCGGGCTTCATCAGATGGATCCAGGTACTTTATAATTCGCCAATGGCAAGGGTTAAAACAGGCAGAATTGTCTCGGGATCCTGGGCAATACAAAGGGGCACGAGACAGGGGTGCCCACTCTCGCCCATGCTGTATATATTGGGCCTAGAACCAATAGCCATATACTTTCGCCAACAGTTTTTTGATGCGGGCATTAAGGTGGGCAACGCTTACAATATAATCTCATTATACGCGGATGATGTACTTCTCTACTTGAGGAACCCTGAGCTCAACGCACCCACAACGCTAGAAGTTCTCGACAATTATGCAAAGTACTCAGGGATACGATTCAGCAGACACAAATCAACTGCATTCCCCCTAGCTAGCCTGAGGGGCATTGCAGTAGACGACCTCCCGCCTATCGGAATACAGTGGCAACCTGACAAGTTCCGGTACCTGGGAATCAATGTGGGTCACAACCCGCTACTCACACACGAACATAACACTATAGCAGCAGTCACCGGCCTTCGGCGTTCAATCAAATTTTGGTCCAAACTACCACTGTCAATGGTGGGTAGAGCGGCGATTGCCAAAATGATAATCCTTCCTCGATTTCTGTACTTCTTTGCCAATATTTGCCACTACGTTCGCCCGCCTTTCTTCAAGACACTAGAGGCCATCATCAAGGACTTCTTGTGGGGTCCGCGCAGACACAAGCTCACACTGGCCACGCTGTCTCTCCCACATAAGGAAGGTGGAATAAAACTCCCAGACCTTCACCTTTACTACTTGGCGGCCCAGCTCAGTCACATTACGAAGTGGCTGTCTGATGACACATCGGCCGAACTGGAACTACTCAGGCAATCTTCCACAAACTTAATACCCAAAGAAACTCTATGGTTTCCCCCTCGGCTACCTCCCGAAGCTCCGCTGATTGTCAAACTGGGCAGGCAGATATGGGCCAGGGCCTGTCACATAAGGCAAGTGAAACATCCGTACTCACCGGATAACCCCATAATGGTGGATGTGTGCAAGTCAGAGGCGGAACTTCCCACGCCCAGGAGATGGGAGGAAGCAGGCATATATACATGGGGAGACATGTTCACAGATGGGGAATTCAGGGACTTCGAGTCGTTACAGAACATTGAAGGACTATCCAAGGGCCAGTTCCTCTGGTACCACAGGATCAAACAGATCGCTAAGAAGCAGTGGAACAGTTGGCCGGAAGAGCCCAACCCAGACCCACTGCTACAGGAAATGCACGACCTCTCAGATGGTTGGAGACCAGTTTCCAGACTTTACAACAGACTCATAGTCAAGCCTAACCCCAAAGGTCAGGCACTGAAGGCGAAATGGGAGGCAGATCTTGAATCACCACTTACTGACAAGGAATGGGAGAGAGCACTGATTTACCCCAAGAAAGTGTCCCGGAATTCCAGATTCGGACAAATACAGCTGAATGTCCTTTACCGGACATATATGACTCCCCACAGGATTGCCACATTCAACCCGAAAATACCCCCGACGTGCCCATGGTGCGGAAATGACAAGGCAGATATGATCCACATGTTCTGGTCCTGCATCAAAGTGAAATCACTCTGGTTCAAAGCCAAACAATCCTGCGCAGAAGCTGGCATGGTAAGATACGACTGGATGCCCGGTGAGTGCCTAGTAGGTATATATCCTAGACCGGGCAAATTTAAACATTTGGTGAAACTAATGGACATCTCATGCATTTTGGTCAAGAGAACAATAGCGATGGCCTGGAAGACTCCAGCGGGCCCCAGCCATGCTCGGTGGCTGAGCGAACTGGCGAGATGGACGACTGCTGAAACCAGGGCCTGGCAAGACGGGATCACAACCAGCGGAGAAGCCACAAGTGGGACCCTGGACTCCTGGAAAGCCCTCCTGAGTGACATGCGCTTCAAGGCAAACTATAAGCCTCCCTGAGGGACTGTAGCGTCCTACAACACCCGATTTTTCATACTGATACAGAGATGGAATTACCCGAATCTGTTCCCCTCGCTTCCTGTAACATCGGAACTATAATTTTTACTTGCCACCAAACATCTCATAATTAACGCTACACGTAGACTGCTGTCGTTTTGGTTGTTCTCACGTTACTTTTTTTTTTGTTTTTTTTTTTTGTATCGTTTTTTTATTACCACACTTGTAAGTTTGTAATGTTTCTCACTTTCTTGAAAAAACCAATAAAATACTTTAAAAAAAAAAATATATAGTCTGCAATGCCTGAGGTTGGTTTAGCAGCATCATTTTCCTAACTGCCCCTACACCAGGGGTCTGTAAACTTTCACTCTCTCAGTGTTTCGGACACCAACTGCTATGAATTCTTGCAGCATAGTCAATAGTATGGGATTATGTGATTCGTAGTTCAAACACCTGGAAAGCCAAAGGTTGCAGAAATCTGCCACACACCGATAAAGGAACAGGTTATGCAAGATTTAAGATAATCCTGATATTTCTTTTGTCCTTCACAGAGCCCTTTTTTGGTTTTAGTGCATTTTGATGGAACAGCCATCAGAATATCACTAACACCTTTGCTACAGAGACGAGAGAGTGTAAAGGGGTGCCAGAAAGCTGGCTTTGTGGTTGACATGAACATTGGGAATACTGTGGCATAATCGGCCGACGCACTAAATGTTATTTATTGTTCCATTACTCCAAAGTAATCTAATAGTAGCTTCTTTAACATGCCTTATGACTGTGTCACTTTCAAAGCTGGGGTGGACTAGTGAACATTTTTTTTCGCAGCCAGAATGGGTTGGGCTATATTTGGGCTATTTCCCTGACCCGGTTGGCCTGCATGTAGATTGCCCTTTCTGCCCTGTTTGGATGGAGTCTGCCACACGAGGGACTCAAAGCCAACATACAGCTGTTCCTTCATTTCTTTGCCCTGGGGGAGTGCACTGTGATGGATAAGTGCGGAGCATAGTAAACCCCTGCAAAAAGTGCAGCCTCCACTGGAACCCTGCTGAGTGCACTGCCGCAGTGTGGCACAAGTGATCTCCTGTGGCGTTGCGCAGCAGGCTGAACATAGCAAATCTGAACAGTGAGCTGGGAAGCTCAGAATACGCGGTGCACGCTGACGGTGTGCAATTCTTGTCATTGGTAAGGATTTATTAGGGAACACAGTGTTTTCAACTCCCCATGCCCTGCTGCATAAATGGCCATGGGCCTATCCAGGACATTAACGAGCATATATGATATGATATGGCATTTATAACATGCCTATGCACAAGTGCTTCAAGGCGCGACGAGGCAAGGGAGGGGAACAAAGGGAGGACAGACAGCTATCCTACTAGGCCAGGTGTCATTCAGATCGTGCAAGTGCGTGGGAAGGGGGGCAGTGCAATACAAGAAGATACCAATGAGTAAGTAGCGGCCAGCAAGTGGCAAGTGCAAGGGTAAGTGTGGACATCAGGTGTCAGGGGCTGGTAGGGGGGCTGTAGGGGTACAGAAACAGTCCCCAAGTTTGGGGGTTGCCGGGGAGGAACCACGTGGATGGCATCACATAAAGAGAAACTCGCCACCTTTGAGAAGCAGCACCCCGCCCCACGGCCATCACCCGAACGATCTGATTCCAGCTGAAGCACTCGGGGGCCCTAAAATTCAAGGTGCGTGAGCCTACATAACACCCTTTGGTGGGCCCCTGACCACCAACGCACCCTTGAGCCGCCTGCACTTGGCTCCCCGACTCGGCTGCCCGGGGCACGCACTTGCCCCTGCAGGTTCGGCGATCTACGTCCAGCGGCTTCAAGATGGCCACCAAGAACAAGAGCAGGGCCGCCACCATGGACTCCTTTGTCTCGACCAAGGCGAAGACCTCCACCCAGTCCAGACCTAGCCTCTCCGAAAACACTCATCCGAACGAAGGGGAGGTCAACGACAATCGCTCTCAGATATTAGATGCCATTGCCTCACTGAGAACCCACATTGACTCCAAGATTGATGAGTTCAAAATGGACATACAACTCATCCGCCAGGATGCCCGCAACTTGACGGAGAGGGTAACGACCGTCGAGAATTCCACGACGGAGCTGTCCGGGGCCACCACAACCCTGAAGTCCGAAGTCTCCGATCTAAAGAGGAGGGTCGCCTTCCTGGAGGAAAGGGTGGAGGAAGCCGAAGGACGGGCCAGACGGGGGAACATCAGGATCCTGGGTATCCCGGAGGGAACAGAGGGCCTAAACACCACATCCTATGTCGAAACCCTTCTGCTACAAGAGATCGGGGCCGGAAAACTAACCCAAGGCTTTGCGGTCGAAAGGGCACATAGATCCCTCCAGAGACGTCCTCCCCCCGGCTCGCATCCACGGCCAATAATAGCCAAAATATTGAATTTTCAAGATAGAGAAACCATCCTACGGCACTCCAGGGAAGCAGGTCCCATAGAAAGGGGGGACTCAAAAATTACTATTTACCCCGACTACACCCAGAAAGTGCAGAGGGAAAGGAACTCATTCGTCCCGATCAAGGCGAAGCTTCGCCAACTGGACATTAAATACAGGCTGCTGTACCCCGCGCGCCTGAGAGTTGTTCATAATGGGCGAGCGATATTTCTCGAAAACCCGGAGGCGGCCAATATGTGGCTAGAAGATAATAACCTAGCCGATGGCAAGGATCCCCCTCGGAATGAAGATTAAGTCCCGAGTCTCCTCGCACCACCAGTAACCGGACCCCAGCAGGTAATCCAAACAACAGTTTAACTTACGGAAGCGGCCCTCGCACGGCCCTGCCGCCTCGCACCAACCCTACCCCCAGCAGAAAATCCAATTGGGCCAGTTCACCGCCCGACCCAGCTCGCGCCCGATTCCCGGATGGGTTCAGACGGCTCGAGAGCGCCTGAGCACCGCGACAGTGTTGTAGTCGCTGGGCGCACCAGTTTGTGTTATATCATTAGTTTAGTTGGTTTTGCAGTCTACGAATCATCAATGTTGGTAAAGTACAAGATGGTGGCAAGTTACGACACAAGACTTCATGAACCAGGGGCCCCCCGCCCGCAGAACGCCACCTGTGGCTCGTCGTACCACCGGGCCAGCGGGCCAGAACTCCAAGACGAATTCAGAACACCGATCCGATGGCGTCGCAACTTGTTGTGATGACATGGAATGTGAGGGGAATGGCTTCATACGTCAGAAGGAACCGCGTACAGTCCTACCTCAGGAGGAAGAAGGTCTCGATTGCGCTATTACAAGAGACCCACCTTACAGCGGACTCCATGTCTAAGTTAACAGATCGATGGGATGGGATCACGAGGGGGTCTCCTTACTCCAAATATGCGAGAGGCGTACTGATATGGGTGAACCCGAATGTGCCTTTCCAGCTAGAAGGCTGGGATTCTGACAACGAAGGGAGATATACATCAATGTGGGGCACCATAGAACAAACCCCAGTGTGCTTCATTAACACATACTTTCCGCAGCACGGAATCCCGTCACACTTAAGCACGTTGAGTGCTAGACTGGCACAACACCGAGGCAGGACCTTCGTGTGGGGGGGAGACTTCAACTGCGTCATGGACTTAAGCAAGGACAGATCGCGCCCTCCTCCTCAGCCAAGCAATCCCGCATCCACCTCCTTGACGGAAACACTCGACCAGCTCAACCTGGTAGACATCTGGAGAGTGCAACATCCAGAGGCCAGAATTTACTCACACTACTCAGCTCCACATGGCGTCCACACAAGGATCGACTACTTGTTTGTTGATAAGGAACAATCTCCACTGGCCACATCCACTGAATATTTGGGGAGATCGATCTCCGACCACTCCCCGCTCGCCATGCATTGGCAGCTGCGTGGACCCAAACCTCCAATTCCCATGTGGAGGATGCCTACAGCAGCGTTGGATGATCCGGAGTTCAGAGAGGACCTTGCTGAGAAGCTAGAGGAATATGTCGAAATCAATAAGGGATCGGTGGCTACCTGGTCCACACTGTGGGAGGCCATGAAGGTAGTTACCAGGGGAGAAATCATTTCAAGAGCGGGCGGAACCCGCAGACAACTACAGTCCTCTCTCGAGGCCCAGGAATTAGAGATCGCAAGACTAGAGTCCGCCCCTGACATTTCTCCAGAGTCCGAGAAGATCCTTAAAACAGCCCGTATAAAATGTCAGGAATCATGGGTCAGACTGGAGAAATTTGACTTCGCAACACATACCGCCAGATCCCACAGCGAGTCTGACAAACCCGGCAGATTGCTTGCCTGGCTCTGCAAGCGGGAACACCCTAAACACCTGCCAACGGAGATAAAGGACGAAAAAGGAGTAACACACAAGACGCAGATGGAGATCAACGAGACTTTTGCTAAGTTCTACTCCAAATTGTATGCCCACGAGTCCCAGGTGCCCGCCGCAGAATTAATCGAAACATTGGAGGAGATAGGCCTCCCTCAAATCTCCAGCGAGCAGAGGGAGGAACTGGACTCAGAAATCACTTCCGAAGATGTGACAGCGGCCATCAGATTGCTCGCTAATGGTAAAGCCCCCGGCAGTGATGGTCTCCCGCCCGAATTCTACAAGACCTACGAACCCATACTCACCCCCATCCTGCATGAAGTTTATCAAGAAGCCTACACAAATGGCGTCCTGCCCAACACCATGAAAGAGACCATAATTATTCCAATGCTCAAGCCGCACAAGTCACCC
Organism: Ambystoma mexicanum; assembly: GCF_040938575.1. NCBI lineage: Eukaryota > Metazoa > Chordata > Amphibia > Caudata > Ambystomatidae > Ambystoma > Ambystoma mexicanum. Next base: position 151,619,707 of record NC_090933.1, read on the forward strand.
ACCGATTGTGATTCTTATCGACCTTTGGCCATGCTGAATTACGACAGTAAGATCCTCACTTCCATATTAGCCAACAGACTCGCCAGAGTGGTAGGATCCATAATTCACGAAGATCAAAATGGATTCGTCCCAGGACGCAATACCACGGCCAACCTCAGGAGACTACAACACATCATGGCCGAAACCCACGACCGAGAGGAGGACCTGGCGATACTGTCACTTGATGCCATCAAGGCCTTCGACTCTATCTATTGGGAGTGGCTTGTGGAGGTTTTGAGGGGCTTCGGCTTTGGTGCGGGCTTCATCAGATGGATCCAGGTACTTTATAATTCGCCAATGGCAAGGGTTAAAACAGGCAGAATTGTCTCGGGATCCTGGGCAATACAAAGGGGCACGAGACAGGGGTGCCCACTCTCGCCCATGCTGTATATATTGGGCCTAGAACCAATAGCCATATACTTTCGCCAACAGTTTTTTGATGCGGGCATTAAGGTGGGCAACGCTTACAATATAATCTCATTATACGCGGATGATGTACTTCTCTACTTGCGGAACCCTGAGCTCAACGCACCCACAACGCTAGAAGTTCTCGACAATTATGCAAAGTACTCAGGGATACGATTCAGCAGACACAAATCAACTGCATTCCCCCTAGCTAGCCTGAGGGGCATTGCAGTAGACGACCTCCCGCCTATCGGAATACAGTGGCAACCTGACAAGTTCCGGTACCTGGGAATCAATGTGGGTCACAACCCGCTACTCACACACGAACATAACACTATAGCAGCAGTCACCGGCCTTCGGCGTTCAATCAAATTTTGGTCCAAACTACCACTGTCAATGGTGGGTAGAGCGGCGATTGCCAAAATGATAATCCTTCCTCGATTTCTGTACTTCTTTGCCAATATTTGCCACTACGTTCGCCCGCCTTTCTTCAAGACACTAGAGGCCATCATCAAGGACTTCTTGTGGGGTCCGCGCAGACACAAGCTCACACTGGCCACGCTGTCTCTCCCACATAAGGAAGGTGGAATAAAACTCCCAGACCTTCACCTTTACTATTTGGCGGCCCAGCTCAGTCACATTACGAAGTGGCTGTCTGATGACACATCGGCCGAACTGGAACTACTCAGGCAATCTTCCACAAACTTAATACCCAAAGAAACTCTATGGTTTCCCCCTCGGCTACCTCCCGAAGCTCCGCTGATTGTCAAACTGGGCAGGCAGATATGGGCCAGGGCCTGTCACATAAGGCAAGTGAAACATCCGTACTCACCGGATAACCCCATAATGGTGGATGTGTGCAAGTCAGAGGCGGAACTTCCCACGCCCAGGAGATGGGAGGAAGCAGGCATATATACATGGGGAGACATGTTCACAGATGGGGAATTCAGGGACTTCGAGTCGTTACAGAACATTGAAGGACTATCCAAGGGCCAGTTCCTCTGGTACCACAGGATCAAACAGATCGCTAAGAAGCAGTGGAACAGTTGGCCGGAAGAGCCCAACCCAGACCCACTGCTACAGGAAATGCACGACCTCTCAGATGGTTGGAGACCAGTTTCCAGACTTTACAACAGACTCATAGACAAGCCTAACCCCAAAGGTCAGGCACTGAAGGCGAAATGGGAGGCAGATCTTGAATCACCACTTACTGACAAGGAATGGGAGAGAGCACTGATTTACCCCAAGAAAGTGTCCCGGAATTCCAGATTCGGACAAATACAGCTGAATGTCCTTTACCGGACATATATGACTCCCCACAGGATTGCCACATTCAACCCGAAAATACCCCCGACGTGCCCATGGTGCGGAAATGACAAGGCAGATATGAGCCACATGTTCTGGTCCTGCATCAAAGTGAAATCACTCTGGTTCAAAGCCAAACAATCCTGCGCAGAAGCTGGCATGGTAAGATACGACTGGATGCCCGGTGAGTGCCTAGTAGGTATATATCCTAGACCGGGCAAATTTAAACATTTGGTGAAACTAATGGACATCTCATGCATTTTGGTCAAGAGAACAATAGCGATGGCCTGGAAGACTCCAGCGGGCCCCAGCCATGCTCGGTGGCTGAGCGAACTGGCGAGATGGACGACTGCTGAAACCAGGGCCTGGCAAGACGGGATCACAACCAGCGGAGAAGCCACAAGTGGGACCCTGGACTCCTGGAAAGCCCTCCTGAGTGACATGCGCTTCAAGGCAAACTATAAGCCTCCCTGAGGGACTGTAGCGTCCTACAACACCCGATTTTTCATACTGATACAGAGATGGAATTACCCGAATCTGTTCCCCTCGCTTCCTGTAACATCGGAACTATAATTTTTACTTGCCACCAAACATCTCATAATTAACGCTACACGTAGACTGCTGTCGTTTTGGTTGTTCTCACGTTACTTTTTTTTTTTTTTTTTTTTTGTATCGTTTTTTTATTACCACACTTGTAAGTTTGTAATGTTTCTCACTTTCTTGAAAAAACCAATAAAATACTTTAAAAAAAAAAATATATAGTCTGCAATGCCTGAGGTTGGTTTAGCAGCATCATTTTCCTAACTGCCCCTACACCAGGGGTCTGTAAACTTTCACTCTCTCAGTGTTTCGGACACCAACTGCTATGAATTCTTGCAGCATAGTCAATAGTATGGGATTATGTGATTCGTAGTTCAAACACCTGGAAAGCCAAAGGTTGCAGAAATCTGCCACACACCGATAAAGGAACAGGTTATGCAAGATTTAAGATAATCCTGATATTTCTTTTGTCCTTCACAGAGCCCTTTTTTGGTTTTAGTGCATTTTGATGGAACAGCCATCAGAATATCACTAACACCTTTGCTACAGAGACGAGAGAGTGTAAAGGGGTGCCAGAAAGCTGGCTTTGTGGTTGACATGAACATTGGGAATACTGTGGCATAATCGGCCGACGCACTAAATGTTATTTATTGTTCCATTACTCCAAAGTAATCTAATAGTAGCTTCTTTAACATGCCTTATGACTGTGTCACTTTCAAAGCTGGGGTGGACTAGTGAACATTTTTTTTCGCAGCCAGAATGGGTTGGGCTATATTTGGGCTATTTCCCTGACCCGGTTGGCCTGCATGTAGATTGCCCTTTCTGCCCTGTTTGGATGGAGTCTGCCACACGAGGGACTCAAAGCCAACATACAGCTGTTCCTTCATTTCTTTGCCCTGGGGGAGTGCACTGTGATGGATAAGTGCGGAGCATAGTAAACCCCTGAAAAAAGTGCAGCCTCCACTGGAACCCTGCTGAGTGCACTGCCGCAGTGTGGCACAAGTGATCTCCTGTGGCGTTGCGCAGCAGGCTGAACATAGCAAATCTGAACAGTGAGCTGGGAAGCTCAGAATACGCGGTGCACGCTGACGGTGTGCAATTCTTGTCATTGGTAAGGATTTATTAGGGAACACAGTGTTTTCAACTCCCCATGCCCTGCTGCATAAATGGCCATGGGCCTATCCAGGACATTAACGAGCATATATGATATGATATGGCATTTATAACATGCCTATGCACAAGTGCTTCAAGGCGCGACGAGGCAAGGGAGGGGAACAAAGGGAGGACAGACAGCTATCCTACTAGGCCAGGTGTCATTCAGATCGTGCAAGTGCGTGGGAAGGGGGGCAGTGCAATACAAGAAGATACCAATGAGTAAGTAGCGGCCAGCAAGTGGCAAGTGCAAGGGTAAGTGTGGACATCAGGTGTCAGGGGCTGGTAGGGGGGCTGTAGGGGTACAGAAACAGTCCCCAAGTTTGGGGGTTGCCGGGGAGGCAGTGCAGCTGTGAGACACTGGCAGGGGAGGGACCTGGGCCCGAGATCAGAGGGTGTCCAGGTAGCCAGTGTAGTTCAGATTTCAGCCAGGAGGTCAGCAGAGGAGAGGAGGAGAAAAGGCAGAAGCAAAGAGAAAGGTTTTGAGGTGCTTATGGAACCGGAGATGGTTCTCCTCAAGTTTAAGGGGGGAGGGAGGCTGTTATAAAGCTTTAACCTGCTTCTGCTCATTAAGTACCTTGTGGCATGCTGAATGGACACCCTGTGATATACAAACACTGATGCTGCGCTCCTTTGGGATATGATAGATGACCTGTGTGCACCTTGTAGCCCACTGTTATCGACCCTGAATGCATGTGTTTACTATTTCTATTATACAAAATTGTACGCCACTAGAGTCTGCTAATAAAACCTAGATATTCTGCATATACTCGATAGCAGCATAAAACACCAAAGGCATTCCATGGAATGTAATCCTAGTGTTAGTAATGACAAAGCAGAAAAAGCTTAATCACAAGGGGAGCTTTGCACTGCAGCTATTCGCTTTCAATCAGGAACAAGGTGACAAAGTGGATATGGCACCAAAGGCTTGTGCAGGAAATAAATCAAACTCCCCAGTTGCTCATATAGAAATTCTTGTCTAAACTGAAAAGCAGTCACTCCAAACATACCGTGCAAGTGGAAGGCATTGCTTCACAGAGACAATATGCAATCATACCCTACAGACCTGAGAGGCAGCACCCAAGACATTGAGAACATGCTCAATTTCACTAAAAACAATTCAATCAAACATTAAAATGGATCTACAGTGATTCCCCGCAAGCCGACTTCATCCAAGCCCTATTGCCTGGGTCGGATTTTGGCGCTGCAGGGAAACATCTTTTCATGTCCATGCCCCCTTCTCTCTCCATTTAAAAAGATGCAGACACCCATGCAACCCCTGACCCCTCCACTACCCTTCTCCCTCAGCCCAATCATGTGTCCTGAGAGTAACACCCCAGCAAAACCTGTCTCTTCACTCTCACCATTCCGTTCTCCCCAACCCCATCCTCCAATTCGCCCATCTCTCACACCAAATAGCATGGGCTGCCCTCTTTACCTCGCACACCCACTATCCATTACTTCCTGGTCCCAACTTCCTCTACTTCCACATATGCGCGGTAATCGCAAGCAAGCAGTTTGGAAGCCCTGTTTCACACAAATGCAGTACAATGGTGAGTTTTCTGCAATGAAATCAGCTTGGTCGATTAAAACAAAGAGATTGAAACAAGATGTAAAAACACTGCAAGATACGATGTACCTGATTGGTCTGAGAGAGAGGGTAGAGTCTGTCGGGGTGTATTTTATCTTAATAAATTGATCGCTGAACTGCATCAGGGAGCTAAATTACCAGCGGATTTCACCATTGAAAGTGTTTATGGTTGCTTAGCAGCACCAAATCTTGGTGGGCCACTACAAGACTCCTTAGCTATCAAAAACAAGGCAGTATACTACATGGCGCCAGAGAAGAAGGGGAAGTGACATTTTAAAACACAGACCTCAGACCAGGAGTACAAAAGGAAAAATGGCGTACACAAGATAAGCACATACTAAACTGAATGATTTACCACTCTAAACCTTGCATCATTGCCAATGGAAAAACATATTTTTTAATGAGCCAGAGTTGCCAATGCAATGGGTAGAAGAGTCACTGAGGGCCCCGTTCACCTCCACAGGATTCTTGAGATTGTTATGGCATTTTTTTCCTTAGAATACACTGGTTACTTGAACCTGCTGTGAAGTCAAGCTGAAGAACCAGGTCCAGGAGGTGCACGCCTTCTGCCATCTTGTAGAATGCATCAGATGGTGCTTGATAATTTGTAAATGTTTCCTAAAATCCAACACCTTTGCTACAGAGAAGAGAGAGAGTAAAGGGGTGCCAGAAATCTAATGTTGTGGTTGGTATGACAACTGGAAAGGCTGTGGTATAGTCGTCCAACACACTAAATGTTATTTCTTGTTCCAGTATACAAACATAATTCATGAATTTGTTCTTCTTATATAACATGCTTAATACAGGGGACCTGTCTCTAAGCACATGATCAACAGTGGCTTGTTTAACTTATTTTATACCAATGGAGAGTTCTGTACCATGTTATGTGACTGTGTCAATTTCAAAGCTGGGATGGCATAGGGATCTTTCTTTCCACAGCCAGAGGGAGTTGGGCTTTATGTGGGCTACTCTCCTGGCCCTGTTGGGATACATGTAGCTTTCCCGTTCTGGATACTATTACCATACAAGATATTTTTGGGAGAGGAGGATGACCACTGACAACATACAGATGCCCTTATAAGAAAGCTCAGATTTCTTATGATGACTTATGTATGTTGTCAGTAGTACTGCACTTCTCCAGTAAAATAAGTTGTGAGGACATCTGTAAGTCATAGTTCATGGGAGAGGTGCAATACTGACAAATGCTCACCACCAGTTTCCATTTCTGTTTCATATTTTCCTGCTCCCATGCCAGACCCATGCTGGAGAACAACAGTTAAAGGTAAGTAACTTATTCCATCCCGCACATCGACAAAGCAGCAGTCCCTGGAATGGGACTGCGCCCCCTCTCCCTACCATGGGAGGTGTCCAGGTGCAGCTCCAACATGGCTTGATGATAAGGTAAGACCCTCCCTGGGTCCTTTCAGGCACGCACACGTCGATGCTGCCATGACTTTGAATTGCTCCACTGCCCTGAAGCTCGTGGCACTCTACAGCTCTGTTGTTGATTGTTGGAGAGGAGCAGTACCACTGGCAATATAGAAATGTCCTCATAGGAAAGCACAATGTGATTTCTTGTGAGGACATCTGTATATTGCCTGTGTTACTGCACCTTTCCAATAAACAAAGTTGTGAGGACATTTACAGGTTGTAGTTCATTGGATTGGTGCAGTAACATTTCCAACGTATAGGTGTTCTTGCAAATAATCACATTGAGATCAAATTGCAAATATAGGACTACAATCAAAGGCTGCAATTATACATATAACCAAGAGATGACACTCTCCACTTGTGCTGTTGCTCCTATCCCCCTTGTGATGTCCCTTCTCCTACCTTGTGCTGTCCTTCCTCCCCTTGTGCTGTCCCTCCTCTTCCCTTGTGCTGTCCCTCCTCCACCTTGTGCTGTCCATTCTCCCACCCATGCTCTGTGCCTCCAACCCACCCCTTATCCTGTCCCTGCTCCCCACCCTTGTGGTGTTACCCTTTTTCCTTGCACTGCAGCTTATTGCCCCTTGCACTGTTGTTCCTTCCCCCTTGTGCTTTTGCTCCTTCCCCCTTGCACTGTCCATCCTCACTCCCTTACTCTGGCCCTCCTCCGTGCTTGCGCTTTCCCTCCTCCCCTTTGAGCTGTCCCTCCTCACATATTTCTGCTGTTCAACTTCCTTCCTTCTCCCTTTTTTCAATATTGCTCCTCCCCTCTTGCTCTGTTGCTCCTCCGCCACTTGCATTGTCCCTCCTCCCCCTTGCGCTGTTACGCCTCCTCCCCTTGTGCTGTTGCACCACCCCTATTGTGCTGTCATGCTTCCCCACTTGCGCTGTCGTTCCTCCCCTGCTGCACTGTCCCTCCTCCTCTTTGCACTGTCACGTGCCACACCTTGTGCTGTTGCTCCTTTCCACTTATCAGTCACTCCTTCCCCTTGCACTGTCACTCCTTCCCCCTTGCACTATCGCTCCTTCCCACTTGCAATATCGCTCCTTCTTCCACCATTGTGCTGTCCCTCCTCCCTATATTGCACTGGCCCTCCTCCCCCTTACGCTATGCCCCTTGTGCTTTTCCTTCTCCCTCCTTGTGTTGTCCCTCCTCCTCCTCCTTGTGCTGTCCCATCCCTTGAGCTGCCCTCCCCTTCCCTTGCCCCTTTTCCCCATTGCCCTGTCCCTCCTTTACCCTTGTGCTGTTCCTCCTTCCCCCTTGCACTGCCTCTTCTACACACCTATGCTGTTGCTCCTCCCCCTTGTGCTGATGTTCCTCCCCTTTGTGCTATCACTCCTCCCCCTTGCGCTGTCCTTCCTGCTCCCCATGCAGTCTCTCCTCCCTCGCAATGTCCATTCTCCCTCCCTTGGCTGTCCTTCCTCCCCACCCCATACACTGTGACTCCTACCCACTTGCACTGTTGCTCCTCCCCCCTCTAGTGCTGTCACTCCTCCCATCTTTGAGCTGTCGATTAGCCCCCCATGTGTTGTTGCTCTGCCGCCCTTTGTCCTGTATCTTCTTCTCCCATTTGCGCTTTCACTTCTTCCTTCAAATGTTGTATCATTCTCATGTGTAATGTTGCTGACCTACCATCCATTGGTGTTGCCATGTATTTCTTATTCCTCCCCCCACAGTGCTTGTCTACTGTCCCAGCCCCCGTTGTTGCCCTTCATTCTCTCTCATGCAGTCAATTCTTCCTATCTGTGCTGTCATTCCTCATTCCTCCCCTTCATGCTAAATGTAAAACACAATAAACAAATTCAAACACCAAAACTATTGGATTTACCAATGCTCGTTTCTTTTCAGAACCATTTGATTTTCATCCACTAATATTTTCTTTATCACCTCTTATTCAACATGGAAGATATTGAGCTTTCAGGGCTTCGATCATATCTCTTCCATCAAATGTATCGCTAACAACATGTGTTCATGGTTTAAGCATAGCTTCGGTGCCATATGTATGCTTCTATGCTCTTTTTGAAGTGTTGATATTTTATTTTGCCTGCAGTCTTATTTAGTAATAGGCTGATGTTGCAAGGAGAGTTTGGACTCAATGATGAAACATCATCTTTGTGGTGAGTTTCAGTGTGATCCCTTCGAGATTCCTATCAGTTAGCCAAGTTATGATAAGATAAGATAAGATAAGATAAGATAAGATAAGAGAATAACTGCAATCTAAGGTTTGGTGGAGTTTGCTTGACGATGCAGCATCCACAGTCAGCGCACTTACACATGGGTTAGGGATTAGAAAACAGGAAGAAGAAGCAGGTCAACCCAAGTAGGGGTTTTGGTTTAATTTTGAAAAAAGAGAGAAAGAACAGAGAAGGTGCCTGCCTGAGTTACATCTCCATGTGCCTCCTATCGCTGCTGTCCCCACTGTAAGCATAACAGACATTCAGGATTAAATAAGCAGTACGTGATCCACTAGATTCCCTCAAGGCAACTGACCATCAGGTACAGATGTATGCCATCTAAATATTGATCCACATGAATGCTTGGGTCACTCAGGATCACTCTGTGAGTCTCCTTGAAAAGTTCAAAGATGGCTGGAGATAGGATGGTGCTTTACGGAACTCTGCAAGTCGCTGGTTGCTGTATTGATCTAGAATGTCAGATCCAGACTAGTTAGTACTGTTTCACAACCAGGCTCAATCGAACCACCACAGCACTGATTCTATGAACCCTACCCGCATGGTGAGAAGTGTTAGAGGAGTTGTGTGGTCAACTGTGCAGAAGGCTGCAGAGAGGTTGAGCATAACTAGGAGACACGCATCGCCTTTGTCCATGGCATGAAGGGCCTCGTCAATGACAGGTCTGGTAGCTGTCTGAGTGCTACATCTTGGCCTAAGCACATCCTAGTAGTCCTTTATTAGGCTGTGTGGATCTGCTGTGTAGTTGCAGAGCTACATCTTTGGGAGGCTTTCATAGGAAGGGAAAGTTGGTTATTGGGCAATAGTTTGTTAGATCGTCTGGATCTAGGATTGCTTTGTGGGCATTGTAAGCTGTTTTGAGAGATGAGCAGCAATGAACCTGTATGAGTAATGCACTTGGCCCTTATTACATCAATAACGGTGGAGGGGCAATGCAATTGTGTATCTTCAGCAATAAGCATGTTCATGTACCAAGGACTTGATATTTTTTCACCACTTATGATGTTTTGGGGATAACTTGATTTAGAGCGGTTAGTAGGTTAGGGCTGACCTCTGGCACAACTTTAAATGTGGTCTCAAGTTGGGACCCAGGACAGCAGGAAGATCCCTTCGTCCAAACACAGGCAAATTCGCTCCTCTCCTTCTGAGATGCTGGTACCTGGGTCTACAGTAGGGTTGACCCTTCTGTGCCAGGAGGTAGTAAAACATAAAAGGCAAAAATGGGTCTAATGGACCGATTTACACCTCACTGGTCACTCTAGAGTGCTGTAAGAGAGAAAGTTGTTGTGCAGGCAGAGGAAACGTTGCACTTTATCAAATATAGAAGTATTGCTATGTTTGTTCTGCTATGAGTAGTACATTGGAGGGTTTATGGTTGTGTTTCGAGGTTACTGGTGAGGCAAGGACTTGACATAGTGAAGGTGGGGGAACATTTACTTTTTTTTGGTGAGGAATCTTTGTCTGAATATTACACACATGGCTGCTGCCGGCACACCTTCAGCTTGAGCATTGCTGCATTGGGAAATTCTGACCTGCAGGGAAGATGGCTGTCTCTGCAACAGCTACCTTACAGTGAGTGAAACATGCATGGACATGTTTTGCTTTTCTTTTTACATTCATTTCACAGATTGTTTGACTGCTAGTGTTATTTGACACACTCTCTTAAATATATTCTGTTCTGTGTTATTCCAGGTATGACAACTTGATTGTGTCTGTTAGGGTCTTCCTTTAGTCAGATTGGCCAGACTGCTTCTAAAGGTTTCTTAGCTACTTGAGCTACTTAGGTATGCCAGGTACGCATTAAGCTAACCCCTAAAATACTGCTTCATGACTCGTAATTCCCCACCTCGATTTATCATGCCACTAAAAGCATCGGGTAAAGGTGAGGTTTTGCCTTAAGACTTCTAATGAGGAGTCAATGAAGCTATGGACTAGCATTCTGGGAGCAAGATATGAGGTTTTATTTTAAGAGTGGCACAGCAAATGACTAGCAATGTGAAGGAAAACTTTTTATGAAAATGCAACAAATAGCAAATTTGCCCTTCATTAGTGGCAGGTAAACTCAGAGATTTCCTAGAGATTGGGAAATGGAACCATTTATGTAATGAACCCGTAGGCCCTTTAAGCGAGGTAGCGCTATATGGGATGGATGGGGATGCAGAATTTACTCTTACACCAATAATAAGACTGACTCAGGAAGTTGGCAAATCTTTAGCTGTTTTATTAACAATTATCTGAAACAGGGAGTACAACGGACATCAACAGATGTTCGCTCAAATCTCTCAGCTACGTGGCAAAAATAAGAAAACCTCAGTTGGATTGTGGTTGGTCTACGGTCAACATCTAGGTATACTTTCTATGGAGGATATGATTGTGATTGGGTCTCTAAGGTCAGGTGGACAGTTATGCCCACCCCTAGTACAAGTCATCTTCACTGTCATAAAAAACACCGTGGCCATCTATGATTGTTTGGCACACTTGTACGCTTCTGAAATATTCCTCTCCCTAGCAGCTCGCAAGCTGGTACCACAGGTGCTTGTGGGTTGCACTTGACCATGCCTCACCACCCTATTAGCCCAACATCCATCTTCCTGCTGTGTGACGTTCGAATTGGCTTTGAACTCGGCCTTGCAAAGTATCACTGCGCTTGAGAATAGAAGGGAGTGTGAGCATGGTTTTATCTCCAAGTCTCGATGTAGGTTGCCCAAAATCTATTTTCATCTAGACCATGTGACAGGAGACTGTGTTTGAGCTCTTTCTTTTGTATTTAACACTATTAAATGAATAAAACCTGGCACTCCTAGTGTTTTTCCATTACGCCTCAACAGGAGCTCGCATTGCTTCTCACGTTCATTGTATCTTCTCGAATAGATAACCAGTTTCTTGGCTGCCCCAACTCTTGACACCAGACATCAGTGATGTCATCAATAACATTTGTGATGTCATCTTTGATGTCCAGGGTGTTAGTCCTAGCAATGCACGGTGGTGGCATGAGTTATGGTTGCTTAGCTTACCATAACTAGCGAATTTCAGGATTTTTTCGGTTTTACTTTGAACCATAACGTCCCTTTAACAAAGTTTTTTTACTGAATTTCATAGGTTTTTATTAGTGCTACTTAACCATAACGTCCCTTTAACAAAGTTTTTTTACTGAATTTCATAGGTTTTTAGTAGCGCAACTTAACCATAACGTCCCTTTAACAAAGTTTGTTAACTGAATTTCATAGATTTTTAGTAGCGCAACTTAACCATAACATCTTTTTATCAAAGTTTTTTTTTACTGAATATACATTTTCATAGTGTAAATTTGATAGATGTTTACTAGAGGTCCCTTACTTTATATACAAGTAACATAGAACATACCGAACACCCCGCTAATGATGTTGATGTCCGCAGATGGTCACGGACGACATCAACACGACCAAAAAACGCAGGGGGTATCTGAAATTGTTCTATAATACCATATAAACACTGCACAAGTTCAAAAAGCAGCACATAAACACATTATATATAATAATAAATAAGCAGTGGAATCTACATATTTAATACATCAACCATCCATTTAAATACGTTATGTAATCAAATGGATTATACCATAACAAAAAAGATATACCTCCAACATAATTACCTCACAGAAACTGCACAGCTAGAAGCAACAGTAGACCTACACAACACAACGAATACAACTTAGCAGAAACTAGTAAGTAAACTTCATTTTTCTTATATATTGCTATACTTTTTGTATGAGGTACAGTACAATTAATATATTTTTGTTTTTCATACAGAAATGTGCAGTACATTGGAGAGGCTTGAAGAAAATGTTCCACATGAGGAAATGTCTGAAGACAATGATAATAATGGTAGACACTTGTCTATATAAGAAATTAATAATAATTACCTTATGTGTACTTAACATATATATATTTATTTTTTACAGACCATACAAACAATGAAGATATTATACCAAAAGACACATTGCAAAATACTCTGGTACACATGGAACAGAAAGTAGACAATGCTCAAGGAAAATTTCAATGGTTTGAAACTGTTAGTGGAGGACCACATAAAAGAAAAAATTAAATACCATTGTCCCACCTGTACCTGTGCCCCCTCTCCATGTCCCAGTGAACTATCCACAAAACCTCAACAACAAGATACATGTTTTGATGAGACTTCCATCCCTTCATCCCCTCCCACCCATCCTCTCCAAACCGCTAATTCCCCTGTTTTTGTATCAGTTTCTGCTTTCCCTCTCTCTTTCATAATTTGTGTATATGTATATAATAAAAAAATGTTATGTTTCTTTTCATGAATTACTTTAGGTCTCATTTTTTTTTAAAAGCAGTTAAAATGTCCGCGGACAGCACGCCTGTCCGGCCTGTCTGTAATTAACAAAATGTGGCTGTCCTAAGGACACTACACCTATCTGTACCATTCACAACCAAGATGGAACTGTTCTTAGAACACACCAGCTGTCCAGGATGTCCATAAATCAACAAAATGGGGGTGCCCTAAGGACACTATACCTCTCTGTACCGTTCGCAACCAAGATGAAACTGTTCTTAGAACACACCAAGTGTCCCGGATGTCCATAAATTAACAAAATGGGGGTGTCCTAAGGACACTATGGGCCTCATTATGAGTCAGGCGTTAAGGGGTTAACGCCGCCGTAAACGGTGCCGACCCTTAACGCCTGATTACAAGGTCCCTTAGCGCCATGGTGATTTTAACGCCTGATTTTTGCAGGCGTTAAAATCCATGGCGCTAAGGGACCATGGTGCTAATTACGCCACCGTAATTTACGGTGGCGTAATTAGCGCCTTCCCCACTCCCATTATGCCCTATGGGGCAAAAATGGGAATGGGGAAGGGTAAAATGGGAAATGGGGATTTACCGCCCTACTCACCTTGGAATGGGGCAGTAAATCCGCCATTCACCATGGTGTAAACGTAGTTTACACCATGGTGGTAAGGGTACGACCCAGGCGGTAACTTACCACCTGGGTCGTAATGAGGCCCTATACCTTTCCGTACCGTTCGCAGTCAAGATGGAACTGTCTGTAGAATAGGCGCAGTGTCCTGGATGTCCATAGTCAAACAAAATGGACGTGTCCTAAAGACACTATACCTGGCCGAACAGTCTGCAGAACATCTAGGCACATGCGCACGACACCCGTAAGTCCTGCAAACATCACGCCTGTCTGTAACTGTCCGTCTCACTTGTGTCACACTTTCAATTAGTTTCAGGACCCCAACACTGTCCGTAGAACATTGCACGCATGCGCACAACCACTCCTGTGCATTTGGTGTCCTGCGGACACCCATTCCCTTCGCGGACGTGTTCCCGACGTCATCATGTGACCGCACCCATGCTGAGCGTGTGTCCTAATTTGCGGACTCTGTCCAGTTGCCCAACATTTTAAAAGAACTTGGTCAGACAATCCAAATTATTTTACAGTAAAAAAATCATAATTTCACATGTCCCAGACAATGGCCCTGGCTTTCCACATACTTTTTGTAACTTTTTGAACGCTTTTGAGTGTGCAATATGTTCTCGAGGCGCACCCCTCCGCCCCTATAAAAGGCCACAACCCAGAGCTGATCTTCATTGTACTTCTGGCTATTGCAGTTTAACTTTTGCTGCCTTTGCTGCTCTGGCTGATATTACCTCATCAACCCTAATGCCATCCATGGCTGCTGTTGCTACATCTGCCTCAGCACCTCCCGCAAACCCTCCACCACCACCACCTCCCAAGGGCCTGCAGAGGGGAACACACGTGAGGATGTAGAGAACGAAGATGAAGAGGATGAAGAGAATGAGGTCGAGGAACTCCCTACTACCAGCACTCGCCAGGAGTCTTGGGTGTGGCGCTTATTTACCGTTTATGGTAACGTACCAAAAGCACGTGCGAACAAGGTCACCTATAACTAGTGCAAATTGGTGATGAGCCATGGGAGACGTGGTTCGTACAGCTTTGGTACGACATCCATGAAGCAACACCTAACTTCATTCCACAGTGCGCACATTCGCAAGGTTGTACCTTGTGATGAACGTAGTAGGTTGAGTTCCTCTACAGCATCCTCCTTTCCGCTCCTCTCACCACAAGAGACACTCCTGTGGGAGATTGCATCCCTCCAGCTGCTTCACAGGCCATTTGCGATGCTGTTGACCCTTACATTTCGAGGATCACAATATTGTGTATGTACTGCGACGCGGTACTCTGCAGGAGGACGAGTCTTCAAAGTGCTTTCGAGACTACGGTCACGGACCACCAGAAGACCTGCTACCTACCTAAATAAGGCCCACCCTGTATCATCCTCTCTCCACCTGCCCTTTCTTATCCCTGTGGTTGGTGTCCCTTCCTTACCCTCCTTTTCCCTCCTCTTCTAGTGTGTCGTGTGTAAAAAAGAAAAAAATATATAAAACAACAAAAATCCCCAAAAAAAGGCTCTTTTCAGAGCCGCCTTTCACAGTTTGAAAATATAAGTATCAAATAAACAGTGCAGGGCCCTGCGCATTTTTTAAAAGTCTGCAGACATTCCTAGGACAGATAACATTTTGGGGTGCTGCCCTACATAAACAATGCACTTTTCCTTGGGAGTAAGTGGTGGCTCTGAAAAGAGCCATTTGGTGGTGTGTGTGTGTGTTTGAAAAACTTGGATTTGTCAACGTCTACTGAAAAATAGATGACTTTAATTTCAAAAAAGGTTTCAATGCATTTTGTACATTTCTCAGAAAAATCTGATTGCCAGCATATTTAAATGGACTCCATCTCTGCGAAAAATGTATGTGCTACGAAACATAATATTTTCATTGTGAAAAGAGGTCATGCCAACATCTCTTAGAAAGGCACAAACAGCCTTATTGACATTGCGCCTCGCTTTCTCCATTTGCGGACCAAATGAAGAAGAACGCAGACACATTTGTCTTTGCACAATACAAGAAAAAATGACTTGGGAACTTGGAAACATGTGCATGACCTTCTCAAGTCCTTCTTTAATTGCAAATTGCAAAGAAATTCCAGACACATGTCCTAAACTGTTCCCTCCACAATGAATTATAATTATGCCCTGATGATGCTCTGTCTGTAAAGTAGCCCAGAGAGGTACCAATTCCAGCCACTTCATTCCACGCACTCAATGCCAGTGCACTTCCACATGAGGGAATCCAAGATCTGCAGATACACCACAAAGTTCTGCATGCACCTCCAACCAAAGTATCCATGAGTCTCAGAAAATCCAGAAAATCTGTTTTCGAAAACAGACAGCCATAACTATCTGTTCTTCTCTCAGGAAAAAGAAGTTCTCACAAAATCTCTCCTTACACAACACACCCACTAAACTTTACTGACCAATCCCTAGCTCCGCTCATTCTCATTTGCATGCCTCTCCACCCCAGAATCCTCATATGTAATATGGCTGTCCACAGACTATCGCCATGTCCGCGGACATATAGAAGATCTGAGCGTGGTGAATGTACATTTATATGATGTGCCCCACTTCCCCTTTGAGGTGGGCTCTGAAAGAGCCGTTTTTTTAGTTTTATTTGCAGATGCCTGACAGACACCTGTTATTTTGTATTGTTTTTTTTTCCTTCTTATTTTACAACTAAAATCTTCACATAACCTTCTCCAAAGCAACCCTTACATTCCAAAACAGCATGGCATTTCCCAAAAAAGATAAAGAAACACCATCTGCTTCAAAATAAGCAGCATTACTCGAATCAATATTCTCGTTGTTACAGAAAAACATACCAGCTCTAAGCATGACAGCATGCTTGCCTCGATTTATTGCACACCTAGCAATGTTTTGCTGAGGACAAAAAACAGAACTATTGTCCCATATTGCCCTAGGTAGTAATCCAGAAAAAATACTTTCGCATTTGGAAGGGTGTTGATTACTGCTTGAACCAACTGTTCCAAATCTGCCAACAAAGTAGGGGAAATCACATAGCCCAAATGGAAAGCACCATAGTGCAAAACTACCAGATGGGGACTGTTCATCCTACGCATATCTTCACAAACTTGGAGAATTGCCTCTACATTGCAATCAGGCACAACGCTCCATACCACCTCCACTCCTCTAACATCGAAATTGTTTGCCACAGGCCTGCATTGAGAATACTGCTGTAAACCACGCACAAACATATTTCCAAGCACCAACACCATGACTTTCTCCACCTTTGCCATCTTCACTACACACACTCTCTTTCTACACAAATCCACAAAGTCAACATCTGATTGGTTGATCCCTACAGTCCCCTTTCCATGCTGGATTAGCTGGAAAACCCTGTATGTGGCGCGCCTTACCCACAGACAGCCGCGGTGTCCGCGCGGCATGTAACTCTTAGCCAGCCCTTCTACACTTTCCACATCACTCTCGGTTCCATGCTCTCATTGGATACAGCTAAGCAGTCACACAACCATCCACCAGTCACATCCAAAACCTCTACATCTAACTCCATCATCAGAGTTCTGCACTTGACATGTACTGTTGATCACTCTGAGTACAAGTCTCATATCATTGGAAAGCACCTACTACAAAAATTACTGTACAAGTCTCAAAAATGTCTACTTACAGCTCCATGCATATCTATATGCATGAGTACAAACTACAGGTATGCATATTTTATTCAGAGTACATGTACACCTCTTATGAATCCATATAAACAGAGTAATGCCACTAAATCTGCATAGCCTATACATACATGCCAACCCTCCCGATTTACGTGCAAGACTCCCGATTTTTCATTGAAAAATTGCACCATTTTTTACTGTCTCCCGTCTAAATTAATGCTAATCCCAATGCAATCCTATGAGAAAGATAAATGTTCCTGATTGCTGTGGTGAAATCTCCCTCTCAGGTGCTCCCGATTGTTGGCATGTCTACCTATAAGATGAAATTATTCAAATGGTTCCCATCTACTATAATCAACTATCACTTCCAAACCTATCTGCTATCTACAACACAGCTGTAAAAAACTAAGTGAATTTCATGAACTTAAAATTCTATTAATTTGCAAAGCATGTTGAACTAACATACTGTAAAGAACATATAAAGGCTGCACATAGTCAAATGAAATGCATGCATACACTATGTTCAGATATTAAACAAGAATAATACCACAAAAACATAAAAATCAACATGTACATTAACATCAGTGCTATGAACACACAAAATTACTAACTTCTTTCTTTTACAATTGCAGTGAAGACCACTCTCCGGAAAACCAGCAGCATCTAAACTACAAACAACATATCTGAAGAAACCTGCTCATTCCACAAAAAAAGAGTAAGTACAATACTACCTTTATATTCTTGCTGTTCCTCAAAGACACTGTGTAGTTCATTCATGTAATTTGCGCACCAAAAAAAACAGCCATTTCTGACCCATTCTGCCCACAAATCCCCATTTATTAAACAGAGATTAGCAGGCAGAATGGCACACAAATCCACGTTTTTTTGGAACACAAATAACATACTCAACCCTTAGTATGTTAGTGTGACTGCATAAGCTGTCGAACCCCTTCGTCTTCCCGACCCTCCACACTCTCCTCACCTGAGTCTTCAGAGTGACCTGAGTTCCGTAGATTCCGCCGGCTCAGGTAGTCCCGTTCTTTTTTAGGTAGCACTTGCCTGTCTCGGTGAGAAGCCACAGTGACTGCTGAATAGACAGCCGTCCTGGGGCCCCTTTACCGGGTTCAGACCGGACAAAAGGGAAAAAACCCACACGTGGGAAAAACCCTTAGGATACTTCTGGCAATGAGGTAAGTGAAGATCCAATCTTGTAAACAGTAGGACTGGAAGCAGATACGAGATCCACAGGGTTGAACACAGGAGGGAAGTCCAATGCGACACAATTCGAGGTGAAGGAAGCCAATGCAACAACCGGCCCAAGGGAAATAAAGGCGCGGTAAGAAAGAGAGAAATTACAGGAGAGAATACAACAGAAAGAAGAAAAGGGAAAACTGGAGAACTGCGAGTGAAAAAAGCAGCAAAGAGGAGAAAAAACACCTGCCGCCGGAGCGGCGAGACTAGGAGGAGGAAGCGAAGAAGTGCCGAGGGATCGGCAAGGAAGAGACTGGAAGAGGAAAGGCCGCCGCTGAAAAAATGAATCGGCCGACAGAGAAGGGGAAGAAACTCTATCCCAAGGATAAGGAACGAGCAAGCAGAGATGATCTGCCACACGCCGAGGCGAGCAGAGGGCAACGCTGGGGGAGCGCAAGAACCAGAGCCGCTGGAGCGAGAACCAGCAAAGGGTTGAAACGCAGCGACTGCCGGGCTTGAAGGGCAGATAAACTTCCGGCAGTGCTGCGATTGGCCAATGAATCGATACCAGACACAAAGAAGGGACTAAACCGCCCTACCTGCCGGTTTGCAGCCTCCAACGTGGAAGGAGCCGCCACCCGCGGTAGAGATTGCGGATGACAGTATGACCCCCCCCCACCTAACCGCACCAGGCTTCCCTGGATAGCGGCAGTGAAAAGTAGCCAACAACCTTGGTGCATGAACCTGAGAAGCCGGTTCCCATGAGTCCTCCGACTCAGGGTATCCCTTCCAGGACAGGAGGTACTCAAGACGTCCGCGATAATACCTGGAATCACGGACCTGAGATACCTCATACTCATCAGGCTCAGAGGAACGTGTCAGGATAGATCTGGGAATGGTTCTATGGTGAAGGTCGGGACAGTAAGGTTTCAGAAGAGAGGAATGAAAAACCGGGTGAATGCGGCAAAGAGAGGAAGGAAGCCAAAGGCGATAGGTGACAGGATTGACTTTAGAGAGAATAGTGAAAGGTCCCAGAAAACGAGGAGACAGTTTAGAAGGCCTTGTCCATCTGGGCAGAAACTGGGTGGACAACCACACCTGATCACCTGGCTTCCATGCTGGACATTCTTTCCGATGTTGATCGGCACAGGATTTTGTCCGTCTTTTGCTGACCTCTAGACTCCGCATAGCTGAAGTCTGGGCTTCCTTAATATTACCTAATACCTCTTCCACCGTTGGGGAGTTGGTGTAACTGGGAACCTCCGGAAACACGGCACGAGGGTGAACCCCATAAGTGCAGAAGAAAGGAGAGAGTCCTGTGGCGGAATGCCTGGAATTGTTGTACGAGAACTCTGCCGTGGGAAGCAGCGAGACCCAGTTGTCTTGATGTTGAGATATATAACACCTTAGGTATTGTTCCAGGGTCGCATTCAGGCGTTCCATCTGACCATTGGTCTCCGGGTGAAACCCTGAAGACAGAGCTCTTTCAATGCCCAAACGGTTGCAGAAGGCAGTCCAAAACTTCGAGATATACTGACTTCCCCGATCCGATATTGTCTTATCGGGGAGACCGTGTAGCTTGAATATGTCTCGAGAGAAAACCTCTGCCATCTTAGCCGCAGTGGGCAGACCTGGAAGGGGAGAAAAATGTGCCAACTTAAAAAAAGCGTCTACCGTGACCATAATGCAGGTACAGGATTCCGAGACCGGCAGATCGACAATGAAATCGGTAGATATAAGACCCCATGGTCGAGTTGGAAGTTCGACCTGAGTGAGCAGACCCAAAGGTTTTCCCAGGCGATATTTGGCTCTGGCACAAATTGGACAAGCCTTGACATACTCGTGTGTCTCCTTTCTAGCGTTTGGCCAAAGAAACATTCTAGAGAGGAGCTCAAGGGTATTCTCGGCCCCTCTATGGCCGGCCGAGCGAGAGTCATGACTCCACTTCAGGATTCTAGAACGAAGAGGACCTTCGGGAATGTACAATTTCTGTTTGTAGAAAAGCCAGTCTCCTCTTTGTTGAAAAGGAGAGGTAATACGTAGGGGTAGTTGGGGCTTTTCCTGAATGAGGGCAGTCTTCACCTCTTTAAGGAAAGAACCAACAAAGGCCAGGATTTGGTTGCGTTTGAACATGGACTCCCTCTTGATTGCCAGGTGTTCCTTGGTGGAGTCTTTGCGCGATAAGGCATCCGCCAGACTATTCTGTGATCCCAGGATATACAAGGCTTGGAATTCAAAATGTGCAAAATGATGGGCCCACCTGTCCTGCCTGGAATTTGAACACTCCAATTCTTGTAGTAGCTTGAGGTTCTTACGGTCTGTCCTAATCAGAAATGGATGTCTGGCTCCTAGTAGGAGATGGCGCCACTCTTCACAGGCAAGTTTCATGGCCAGTAGTTCTTTCTCCAGTACTGAATAGTTGAGCTGGCTGGGAGAAAGAGTTTTTGACATGTATGCCACGGGGTGTTCCACTCCTTGGATGGTCTGGAGCAATACCGCTCCTACAGCTACCGCAGAAGCGTCGGTCTCCAAAATAAATGGCTGTGATTGATCAGGATGCTGAAGAATGGGGGCAGTACAGAACAATCTCTTGAGAAAATCAAAACTCTTCTCGGCCTCATCCGACCAAAAAAACTGAACAGCCTCCTTCTTGAGTAGGCGTGTAATCGGGTATACTACCTCTGAAAAATTTGAGATGAATCTACGGTAGTAATTTGCTAATCCCAAGAATCTCTGGACTTCTCGGACTGAAGTAGGAGCTGGCCAATCAAGAATAGCATCAACCTTGGTTTGGTCCATGGCCACCCCTTCTTCGGAAAGAATGAATTTGAGATAGTGAACCGAGGATACCGCAAATTTGCACTTCTCGCCCTTGACCAGCAACTGGTTTTCCTGAAGGCGAGACAGAACCTGGGTGACGTGTTGAATATGTTCCTTTATGTTAGGGGAGAAAATCAGAATGTCGTCGAGGTATATTATAACCGAGACCGACAGCAGATCTGAAAATAGCCTATCCATGAATCTCTGGAATGCAGCTGGTGCGTTCACTAAGCCGAACGGCATCACTCTATACTCAAAAAGGCCGTATGGGGTTCGAAAAGCCGTCTTCCATTCGTCCCCCTCGGTGATGCAAAGCAGATGATATGCGTTCCTGAGATCCAATTTGGTGAAGATTCGAGCCCCTTGTACCGCCTCAATAATGTCGGTTATGAGTGGCATGGGATACCGATCACAAATTGTAACCTTATTGAGGCCCCGGTAATCGATACAGGGTCTGAGATCAGTCGTGTCTTTTTTCTTGATGAAGAACAG
This sequence comes from Ambystoma mexicanum, assembly GCF_040938575.1. Lineage (NCBI taxonomy): Eukaryota > Metazoa > Chordata > Amphibia > Caudata > Ambystomatidae > Ambystoma > Ambystoma mexicanum. Next base: position 151,641,438 of record NC_090933.1, read on the forward strand.
GGAGGCGCCAGCTGGTGACTTCGAAGGTCGAATAAGACCATTCTCCAAGTTGGTATCCAGATAGACCCTTAATACCTTCTTTTCGGCCTGAGAGAGAGAGAACATGCGCCCAAATGGAACCAGTGCATTAGGTTCGAGATCGATTGAGCAGTCTTCTGGCCGATGATGAGGTAGCCGAGCGTGGAGATTCTCTTGGAATACCCCGGAGAATTTAGCACAAAAATTAGGAAGCGCGTGAATACCCACATGATCCTTGGAGAGAACCCTAACCGACTGTTGATCTTCCCTGGTATCGGGAGGAAGACAGTTGACCGAACAGTGCGTGGAACAAAAACTTAGTCGATTTTCCGTGCAGTTGATATACGGGTTATGCCTACGCAGCCAAGGAATGCCTAGGATGATGGGGAAATGTGCGACTCTAATAATGTCGAACTGCAGGACCTCTGTGTGTTGGTTGATGACCAAGGAGAGTTGTTCGGTTTTATCAGTGATTAGTCAGGAGGACAAAGGTGTACTGTCTACTCCTTCCACTTTCTGACCCACCTTATGGACTATCCGAGTGAGCCCCATCTTGTCGGCCCACAGAGTGTCCACAAAGTTCCCTGCCGCACCACAATCCAATAAGGCTAATGTTTCCACCGGTCTTCCCTTGAGGTTCAAGGTAACGGATAGTACCATCAGTCTGGAATCCTCTTGGGATTCTGAAGCCGACACGGAAAGTGTGACGTAGGGACGCAGAAGAAGATCTGAGTACCCCCGGCTGCCCGTCCCTATTGACGCCGAGGGTAGTCGTTTCCTGCCTTCTTCTCCGGTACCTCAGAGCAGTCCTTCAGTACATGTTGATCGGAACCACAATAGGCACACAAACCTTTTTCTCTTCTTCACCGCCTCTCAGCAGATGACAGAGGTGCCCTTGTGGCTCCGATTTACATCGGTTCTTCGCTCTGAGTAGAGGAGAAACGTCCAGAGGGAGAGTGTGAAGGAGGGTTCATGGGATTACCTGATCCTCTTTGCTTCCGGCGTTCTGCCCTTCTCTCTTGGAGACGGTACCCGATGTGGAGAGCGGCAGCAAGTAAATCTGGAAATGTGGGGGAGCGTGGAGATCTGGCTAGCTCATCCTTGATCTCATCTCTCAACCCTCTCCGGAATACAGCATATTGTGCTTGTTCGGACCATCCCGCTCCTGCTGCCAGTGTCTTAAAGGAGGAGATGTATGACAGCACGTCTAGAGCACCCTGTCGTGCATCCAGCAGGTCCTCACCTGCAGTAAAAGATAATTTGGGTCGCTCGAAGGTCTGTTTCAGTAGGTTCTGGAACCCCGAGAAGTCCTGTAGGATGGCATTACTGTTCGTCACTAGCGGAGTAGCCTAGGCCAAAGCATTCCCCGTCATATTCGAGATCATAAACCCTACTCTGGTTTGGTCCGTGGAGAAGGTGTGCGGTCTGAAGGTGAAGTATACATTACAGGCCTCCAGGAATTCCTTTACCTTCTTAGGTGAGCCATCAAATCTTCCTGAAGAAAGAGCCATAGGAGGCAATTCTGGGGGATGTGAGGGTTCCCGGACCGCTACCACCTGTTTTAGAAGGGCATTCTCAGTCTTGACCCCCTGTAATTCCAGTGACATGGCCTGGAAAGCCTTCCATAACTCCTGAACTTGTTCTTCGGCTGACATCTTGGTCTTTCTTGGCATTTCAATCTGTGACTGCATAAGCTGTCGAACCCCTTCGTCTTCCCGTCCCTCCACACTCTCCTCACCTGAGTCTTCAGAGTGACCTGAGTTCCGTAGATTCCGCCGGCTCAGGTAGTCCCGTTCTTTTTTAGGTAGCACTTGCCTGTCTCGGTGAGAAGCCACAGTGACTGCTGAATAGACAGCCGTCCGGGGGCCCCTTTACCAGGATCAGACCGGACGAAAGGGAAAAAACCCACACGTGGGAAAACCCTTAGGATACTTCTGGCAATGAGGTAAGTGAAGATCCAATCTTGTAAACAGTAGGACTGGAAGCAGATACGAGATCCACAGGGTTGAACACAGGAGGGAAGTCCAATGCGACACAATTCGAGGAGAAGAAAGCCAATGCAACAACCGGCCCAAGGGAAATAAAGGCGCGGTAAGAAAGAGAGAAATTACAGGAGAGAATACAACAGAAAGAAGAAAAGGGAAAACTGGAGAACTGCGAGTGAAAAAAGCAGCAAAGAGGAGAAAAAACACCCGCCGCAGGAGCGGCGAGACTAGGAGGAGGAAGCGAAGAAGTGCCGAGGGATCGGCAAGGAAGAGACTGGAAGAGGAAAGGCCGCCGCTGAAAAAATGAATCGGCCGACAGAGAAGGTGAAGAAACTCTATCCCAAGGATAAGGAACGAGCAAGCAGAGATGATCTGCCACACGCCGAGGCGAGCAGAGGGCAACGCTGGGGGAGCGCAAGAACCAGAGCCGCTGGAGCGAGAACCAGCAAAAGGTTGAAACGAAGCGACTGCCGGGCTTGAAGGGCAGATAAATTTCCGGCAGTGCTGCGATTGGCCAATGAATCGATACCAGACACAAAGAAGGGACTAAACCGCCCTACCTGCCGGTTTGCAGCCTCCAACGTGGAAGGAGCCGCCACCCGCGGTAGCGATTGCGGATGACAGTTAGTACTACAAAACAAAGAACTGTTTTAGTTTTATACCATTACGTTTACTATTAATGCTTCTCCTCACCACTAGCTCACTTTCTACTCTCATCTGAATTGCGGTGTAGTAACACACAGACAGAAGAATAGCCTTCCCAACTCATTGTAACTGCCCAATGCACAATCACACACCACCACATATATCTTTCCCATCAAGCTCATACACTCATGCACACATACATTGCAAAACAGACCAACCCATACCTTATTTTTTCAACAGACCCCAAAGAATGCCTACCAAAAAGCAAGTCCATAGAAAGCAACACAGAAATACAGCAAATGAAAATAAAAGTGTCCCAAATAAGCATCCATCTCTACCAGAGTTTGTGCAAAACGTTCAAACAAAACAGCGAATGCAGTCATTTAGTGAAACAAAACAAGCTTCTAGTACAGAAACTTTGCCTCCTCTATCAAAATGTAAAACGAAACAAAAAATGCTTAACAAGAATTCGGCTACCACTACTGCTAAAACTGCTCCTATAAATCTTAATATACTAGCAAGTAACCATACCAAAAACAGTATTTTAGCAAAATGTTCAGGCACGGAGCCCTTCAGAATCTTACAAAAACAGGAGCGAAATTATGCACAACCCTTAAAATGTACCATAGAAAATTAATCCTAGAAGCTCTCGTAGACAGTGCAATCCTTCTCAAAATGAAGTTATTTATTTTAGTTTTAAACAGGATGAAACCACTAACAAAACTAACTACTAAACTACAAAAAAACTTCTCAATAAACGGAATGTCAACAAAAATAACTTCTGAAATATCTGTGCAGGTGAATGGAGTCACACCACAGCCACAGAACCATATTTTAATGAAGAAGAACACAGACAAAACCAAACAAACACAATTGCCATCCATACCAGTGGTCGAGGTTATGCAAAAATTAATAATACCATCATGGAAAAAGAAACACTGCTTACAAAAATATCCGCAGACAACTCAGAATTACCTCTCCATTCGACTGAACCAGAACGTCCAGTAAACAAATGGCCATGCACATCAATGTGTAACATTCCCAACAAATCTTTCAAATCTTTACGCCAGTTCCTCAATCAGTATGTGAAAGGTAAAGACAAAATCAAAATGAAAGTGCTGCAAAATATGGATACCTGTCCAGTGCGCAAATACACAGGACTACAAGGACACTCATTAGCCTGCATTTCAGGACCTATTTGCGAAAGCACCTTCCATGATATCAAAATGATATCAACACATCATTCAACTATAAGAAATGTAGTCTAAAGACTATACTATGCTAAAAGTCTTGCTTTAGAACTAGCCAATTTAAATAACACTCTTCTACATGGTACACCCAAAAACCTACAAGAAGAAATCGACTGTATCCAGAGAAAATATTTTGGAAGTGAAAGCCACTTACAAAATGCAATAGCTTTACAACAGACTAGCAACAATTCTGCACATGGCAACTTCTACTACACACATACAAAAAAGAAATACAAAAATTTAAAAGCACATCCGTGAAGTACCAAACCATGTGTGTGTGTTGCAGCAGAACATTTTACAAAAGTAACTCAAAAACTATAGACGTAACATACAAAATAGAAGACAATGAAGATTCCAAATGGTTTGAATTAGCTCTCTACCTTTTAGCAGAAAATAAACACGAAATAACTGACCCCTTAATACTTTCACTACAAAACTTGACAACAACCAAACTCCTTCACGTGCTATCACAAACAACTTGGAATTATTCCCACTACCAAAACCCCTGCAACAACTCAATTTATATGAGAGCATCATAATTCAAACAGTGCACCCATTTCAAGCAATAATGCGCCTTCAACCAAAAACGGCAAAATTACCTCCCTCTGAATTGGTGAAAGGCATTTGTGGCAAAGTAGTTTATTTGCCATTAGATCTGACAGAAAATGTGCACACTCTAGGAGTGCAACATCCAATGGAGCAATCTTTAGTTGTCTTAGTAAATGGTGTACCAACAAAAGACAAACAAATTTGGCAACAACTCGTGGACTTACATAAAGTTAGACAAGCCTTGCACTATCTAAAAGACAATAATGAATACTACAAAGAAATAATTATTGAAGAAAACTTAAGGGAAACAACTGAAACTGGTCATTTCGAACTTGTAGATTCTGCTACCGTATCCAATATTTTAGACCATTATACAATTCATCCATTACACTCTAATAACACCATAGATGATGCACTAGATACGTACCAAACGGGACAAACCAAAGAATCACCAATAAGCATATGGGAAACAAGTATAGAAGCATGTGCTTTTCCTTTACTATTTCCTACTGGCAAAGGAGGAAGGTACGATGATAGACCGACTCAGATAACAGCATCAGAATACCGCTCATTACGTATGTATTCTGAAGATCCCAGATTTAGACAAAATGTGTAACACATATTCCACATACTCTATGAAAGTGAACTAGCAAATCTATGTTACAGAGTTGCACACATATTGAAATCAGGAACCCACTTTCAAAATATGTCAGCTATGCAACTAATACAAAAAGTGCAAGAAAAAGATGAGGTTTTACAATCAAGCATTACAAATCTGTTGGCAAACGTGCGTGGTACGAAAAAATATTGGTTCCGACGTCACGGAGATGTACGTTGTATGATCAGATACCTTGGCCCACCCACTTGGTTTGTTACATTAAGTTGTGCAGAATATGCATTTGAAGATTTACATGATTCCCTACGCATATTTAACAAAAACAAAAGAAACATAGATATACTAACTCCTGGAGAACTTTGCTCTCTAGATCCTGTTAATATGTCAAGACATTTCCACCATTGTTTCATTGCTATGCTACACTTTATTTGTAATAAAACTGTTCCTCCACTCGGAGAAGTGCAACACATCTTTTGGAGAAAAGAATACAAAGCCAGAGGAGCACCACATATCCACATGCTTTTATGGATTAAAGATGTTCCTAAATTTGGTCAGGAAAGTGATGCCACTGTTTTGCAGTTAATCCAAAAATATGTCACTTGTGAAATCCCTTCACAAATGAGACATATTGATCTTCATGCACAAATTGTACAATTTCAAAGAAACAAATGTGGCAAATCTTGTCATCGCAAATACAAAAACAAAGGGAAATACACCAAATGCCGCTTTGGTTTCCCTAGACCAGTTCCAGAAAAAGGTGAAGTGAAGAACTTCATGTCTTCAGTTAGACATAGTGTTAAAGGTAAATCACTCAAGAACACGTATTACATAAAAAGAACAGAAGAATCAAAATATATCAATGATTACAATGCAATCATTGCCCTCTTGTGGAATGCAAACATAGATGTGCAGTACATTGCAGACAATTCTACTAAAGTTGCATGATATATTACAGCCTACTTAACAAAAGCAGAAAAAACAGAGCTTCAAGACCTCTGGAGTGACCTATCACAGACAAAACACTATCTCAGAAATTGTACAGCTTAGGCATAAAAATGCTCTCTCATTGAGAATGTGGCACCTATGAAGCTGCAGATCGTTTAACCGGTACTGCTTTGTATGGAAAATCTGAAAATATAGTATAGCTAGGTCTTGGTCCTGCTAAATCTAGAAAAATAGTTCTCAAATCATATGAGGACATAGAAACAATAGCCAAAAATGATCCCAACAGCCAAGACATTTTGAAAAACTATTTACTGGACACATACTATCCGAACAGGAGAACTACTTTGGAAACCATGTGTCTATACCACATAACCCAAAACTTTGCATACAAAAATAATATAAAACCCAATGAAAAAGGTAGATCTAGAGTGACAGATTGTGAAGGCAGCTTAGTGAAACTTAACAAATGAAGCTTAATTAATCATATCAAATTATCTTTAAAAACTCCTCAAAAGAAAGAACTATATTACATGTCCCTGCTGCAACTTTTTAAACCATCGAGAAAAGAAGAAGAGATACTGGATAACTATGACTCCTATGAAGACACTTTCAAAGCAAATGAAAGCACTATCACCGATGTAAACTTTACGCAGTACAAAACAATGTTGCACAATGAACAGCAACATGAAGAAGAACTCCAGGCCCAACAAGATAAGGACACTTCCGACAGTAGTCAAACTTCTGTAACAGGAAGCCAAGAACCACTGGGACAGCCATAAATAGCAAATGAGGAAGAATTAGCTATGACAGAAGTAGAAAACACCATGTGTCACTATGAAGAAGATACAGAAGACTTAACTGTACTACAATCAAAACTTAACAAAAACCAGCGCACCATTTTTGAAGAAGTAGCAAAAGAAATTGCACATGGTGTACAACACGAAAATAAAGAATGTACCTGCCAAAATTACAAACCTATACTACTATATGTCAGTGGTGAAGCTGGTTCCGGCAAAACATTCTTAATCAAAATCATCAGCAAGTTCCTTCAACAATTGACAAACAACAAACTGTCAGCTGTTGTAACTGCCCCCACAGGTTTAGCTGCCTACTACATAGGCGGTGTTACTTTACACCGATTACTACTCCTTCCAGTAGAACACCAAAACAAATTAGACTATTACAAACTTTCTACAGAAGCTGCAATGGAACTACGCAGAGTGTTAAAACAAATGAAAATGCTACTAATAGATGCAAATGCTACTAATAGATGAAGTGAGCATGGTCTCCAACCTAATGTTGGCTTTGATTCACCTCAGATTGCAAGAAGTACTTAAAACAAACTACGAGGAACTCTTTGGAGGAAAACACATTATTGTTTTTGGAGATCTTCTTCAATTGACACCAGTGAAAGGTGAACCTATTTTTAAAACCTTAGGAAACAAACTCTGCCGTAAAACTGTTGGCAGCATAGGAAATGTCAACCTTTGGCAACATTTCCAATACAGAGAATTAACAGAAAACCTGTGTCAATCTGTAGACCTCACTTACGCCAACATTTTAAAAAGTATTAGAGTTAGTGTACTATCTCAAGAAGCACAAGCAATATTTAAAACCTGCCACATCCATGCACTTTATGGTGTAACTCAGGTGCTGCTGATGTTATGGAACAATTAGCGCCCACAAATGTAAATTGTATGTCCTTAATGCCAACTCTTGCAAGCTGTTCCAAATTCAATGAAACAGTGTTGAAAAAAGAAATGCAACCAATAATTGAAATTTGCTCCACAGACAAACTGGACGTACATGGTATGACACAACCCATGTGTCAACAAGCCACAACAAGACTAAATACCTTAGAAAATTATATCTCCAACTCAGCTGGTTTGGAGAAAATATTAAAATTATCCTTAAACTGTAGAGTAATGCTTAAACATAACCTTGACGTGGAGCAAGGACTAGTTAATGGAGCACTGTGTACAGTTGTTGGCTTTCAAACATACCCACGTGACAACAGCATTCAGTTTGTCAATATTCTCTTTGACAAACTTTCAGAAGTAAAAAGGATAGGGCGCTCAACAGCTCAATTCCTTACCTTCAAAGACATGTATGTAGACAGAGAACAATTTTCTCTAACTCTAGCATATGCAGTCACCATTCATAAATCCCAAGGTCTTACACTAGACAAATCATTGATAGATATTGGAAACACAATCTTTAAAGATGGCATGAGCTACGTAGCACTATCACGCTTACGTACACTTGAGGGTCTATTTCTAATCAACTTTGATGCAAGTAAAGTAAACGCTGATGTTCCTTGCATTTTAGAATACAATAGACTACGTTCACTATACACCCCATCTAAAAACATATCCTGTTCCACAAAAAGGAAAACATTGTAAAAGAAAACTAATTCAAACAGAAATGCAACAGGATCTGACTGCAAATCCTCCAAAGAGAGTAAAAGAATCTAATATGTCATCAATTACCACAACCAAAGAAGAACCTATTAGTCAAAGTAATTCAGGTACTTCTTCAAAGAAGCAACACACACTCCGAAGAAATGACTTGGACACAGAACTATCTGGTCCATTCAAATTTTCAAATATAACTGGTGTAAGTTGCTACGCAAATGTAGCAATGAATATTCTATTTCAATTGCCACAAATTGTTGACCACACTTACTTACACATTACAGACCAATTGTGTTTGCAAATGTTAGTCCTTCATAGAAACGCAACAAACAATCCTGACAACACATATAGTGTTCACAGAATAAGACACCAATTGGACTACTGTGCTGGAATGGTGAAATTCACTATAAACTCACAAGAATTTCTAATGTACTTACTACAAGTACTGGAAAACAAAAACATACCTATAAATGAAATCTTCCAGATTTCATACATGTAGAAACATACATGCATTCTCTGCAACATTGTGACACAGGAACAAATCCCTAGTGAGCGCTTCATATATGTATCCATACCTAATTGTGAATCTGTTCCATTTCAGCAACTTGTACAAAATGCAAACCATGATAAATTATGTACTACCTGCAATTCAGATAATCGCTCCGCCTTACTAATTCAAACACATAGTAACTACATAATACTAATGCTTCTATGTTACAATGCAGATGGTACTAAAAACAACTGCAAGCTGACTGGATTCACACACGGTCAAGTATCACTTAGTAAGAAAAACTTCACAACAATAGGTATAATCTACCGCGCAGGAGCCACAACCAATGCAGGTCATTACACTGCATATATAAAAAAGAAATGTGGATGGTTTGAGTGTAATGATAGTACCATTACTCTGAAGCAGAGATTACCAGCAAATCTTATAACGCTTATTTAATCTTCTTAAAACCAAAATGTAATAACTAATCTGTACTTCAACATTAACAAAAATTCAATTAAAAAACCATAAACAGTTAGAATACATCAACAGGTATCTAACTGGCCCAAGATTCTATAACAACCAAACAGATAAATGAATACCACTAAATTATAACAAAAAACAGACAGAATACGCCAACAGGTATCTAACTGCTCCAAAAATCTGCAACAAGCCAACAGATAGAACATTAGCCAGAATCAACAAGTGAACACTGAAAACAAACAAACAAATAGACTGTAGCATAACAAAAAAAGCGTTTTTTTAATCCAACATGGATTTTATTTTTCCACAGACCGAATGATTTGAAAAACAAACACAGAAACTGAGCAAAATGCACAGTACACTGGTTTGTAAACTAAATATAAGGGTCGAAAAAAAGCTGAAATGTCCATTATGCAATGTAAGTCTCTATAAACTACATACTATAACATGCTCTTTTCTTTTATCACAGAAATTGAAAAAGAATATTTCCTCCAGTTATCAAACTCATGTAAAACATATATTGAATCTCAACAAATCCACCAGTAGGTATAATTTCAAACATTTGATAGATATTCGATTCTATGGGTGTGACTATGGCTGTGATATGCTGCAGTGGTTGTGGCCAGGGCCTAGAGTCTTGGGTGTATGGCCTATGGCCTACGGCCTGCGGCCATGCACCCAAAACTCTAAGCCCTGGCCACAACCACTGCAGCATATCACACCCATGCTGGCTTATAACTTCAGTGCTTATAACTTCAGTCGTGCGGCCATGCACCCAAGACTCTAGGTCCTGGCCACAACCACCACAGCATATCACTTCCATGGTGGCTTATAACCTCAGTGCTTAGGTCCTGGCCACAACCACTGCACCATATCACACCCATACTGGCTTATTACTTCAGTGCTTATAACTTCAGTCTTGGGTGCATGGCCTTTGACCATGCACCCAAGACTCTAGGTCCTGGCCACAACCACCACAGCATATCACTTCCATGGTGGCTTATAACCTCAGTGCTTAGGTCCTGGCCACAACCACTGCACCATATCACACCCATGCTGGCTTATTACTTCAGTGCTTATAACTTCGGTCTTGGGTGCATGGCCTCTGGCCATGCACCCAAGACTCTATGCCCTGGCAACAACCACCACAGCATATCACACCCATAGATCACACCCAACAAATCAAACATTTGAACTGTCTATATGGGCCCACCCATATCACACTTTCTGCAAAGTTTGGTGAGAATTCATCCTGAAAGAGCAAAGTTCTAAGCCACCCATGGTGACTTATAACTTCAGTGCATATAACTTCAGTCTTGAGTGCATGGCCTTTGCCCATGCACACAAGACTCTACGCCCTGGCCACAACCACCACAGCAGATCACACCCACAACCACCATATCATATAACACCCATGCTGGGTTATAACTTCAGTACTTATAACTTCGGTCTTGGGTGCATGGCCTTTACCCTGCCCACAACCACCTGATAGATATTCAATTCTATGGGTGTGTGTCACAGGTCTCCCCCTTCTCACATGTCTATGGTGTTTACTGGAGTTCTTTGAAGGAGTCTTCTTGCGCACAGTTCGGGTCTTGTATAACCCTGTACGAACGTCTTCGGGTTCCAGTGTGCATTCAGCGTTCCGACTCCTGGAATGTTCAGAATGTCTGGGAAATCCTGGAAGTGATGAAGAGTGTACTCGGAGACGGGTACACGGAGGTCCAGGATACAAGAGGTAATAAAGAGGAAGGGAATGAATGAGGAAGGAAAAATAGGGGCCAGTAACCAGGAATCAATGAAGTCAGTGAGAGCGAACTACGGCAGCACATGTCTAGCCACTGCAAGCGGTAGCGTTGAGACGCGAGGGGCTGCTGGGGCGTGGCTTCTTTATACAACGTGCTACGTCTGACGCGGAAGCTGGTAAACAACGATCCGTGTTTGACGGCCATGTTGGGAGTACTGCTGAGTGCAAGCCCCGATGTGTCAGGGACCAGGAAGTCCAAAAGGGACGCGTCCGACGGTTCATGACAGCATGCCTCCTCTGAAGGCCTGTCCCTCCGGGTTTGTCTGGGTGTATGAGATGATACCTTCTGAGTAATCTGGGGGCATTTAGGTTTGAGATTGGTTCCCAGGTGCGTTCACTAGGAGGGTACCCTTTCCACTCAACGGGGTATTGTAGCTGACTACGTGTGTACCTGGAGCCACATATTCTGGACACTTCGTATTCCAGCTGGTCATTGATAATTACAGGGTTAGGCCTAAGGGCAGTCCAGGAGGACTGGATGTATGGTTTCATTAGGGACATGTGAAACACTGGATGGATCCTTTTCCAACGGTCTGGTAGTTTGAGTCGGATGGCCACTGGGTTTATGATTTCCTTTATGGAAAAGGGGCCATAGTACTGGGGAGCCAACTTATTCAGTCGTAAATGTCGAGGCAGTAGTTTCGAGGATAGCCAGACCTTATCACCCACTGCATAGGAAGTTCCTGGTCTTCTTTTGGAGTCTGCATAATGCTTGGTGTGAGTTTGGGCCCTTTCTAAGTGTTCTGTGGCTTCCTTGTGTACATTGATGAGAGTTTCGATCCAGGAGTCGACTGTAGGTACTGGTGTAGGATGTGGGAGAATGGAAGGCAGAACCGAAGGGTGAAATCCTTGGCTGCAAAAAAAGGGGCTGGTCTTGACAGCCGAGTGATCCGAATTGTTGTAGGCGAATTCTGCCACAGGTATTAAGAGTGACCAATCGTCCTGGACCTTGGTGGTGAAACAACAAAGATATTGCTCTAGGGTTTGGTTCACACGTTCAGTAGCTCCGTTAGTCTGTGGATGATAACCTGAGGAGAGGGCGTGTTGGATCCCTAGTATATGGCATACGTGTTTCCAAAACTGAGAAATGTATTGAGGTCCTCTGTCTGATATGATCTTGGAAGGGAGTCCATGAAGTCGGAATATGTGTTCCAGGAAGATTCCAGCAAGTTCTGATGAAGATAGTAGTTTATACAATGGTGTAAAATGAGCCATATGAGTGAATAAATCAATGGTGACCATGATAGTCGTGTATCCCCTGGAAGGTGGCAATTCCATAATGAAGTCCGTAGCGATGAATTCCCAGGGTCTTGTTGGTAGCGTAGGTTGAAGTAGGAGACCCGCCGGTCTCTTGTTATCATGTTTGTTTTGATTGCAGACTGCACAGGCTTGGATGTACAGTTGAACATCAGCTTTCATTCTTGGCCACCAAAATTGTCTTTGTATTAGATGGAGGGTGTTGGTGATGCCACGATGTCCTGGGTGAAGGGTATCGTGACAGAGGTTTATAATCCTTTGTTGTAGTCTCTGTGTGGGAAAGACCAGGCCATTATCCTTGAACAGATACCCATCCTTTGTTCTTAGATTCCATCGATTCGTCCCTGTAAATTCCTTCCAGAGCTCAGATGACTGGGTTTGCATTCGAATGTCTTCCAGGAGACTGATTGCTTGGGCTACAAAAATTGTGTGGGGAAACATCTTTGAGAAGGACCGATCTTCAAGAGTTTCGTAGTCGGGACGTCGGGGTAAGGTGTCAGCAATTATGTTCTGTGTTCCAGGGACATGATGGATCTGGAACTGGTACTGGGCAAAGAAGAAGGTCCAACGGGCTTGACGGCTATTTCCACATTCCAGAGACTGTAAAACCTGAAGATTCAGATGGTCCGTGCAGACCTGAACAGGATATTTTGCTCCCAGAAGTAGATGATGCCACTCTGTGAAAGCTTGACGGATGGCTAACAGTTCCTTTTCCAAAACGGAATAATGGGTTTCACTGGGAGTTAGAGTTTGTGAAAGATAAGCAATGGGATGTTCTAGATTATCCTCAAATTCCTGCTTTAGAACTGCTCCAATGGGGTAGTTAGAGGCATCCGTTTCCACTAGGAAAGGTCGATTGATGTCAGGTTGAGCCAGGATGGGGGCTTGTATAAACTCTGTCTTTAACCGTTGGAATGCTTCATCTTGGGCTGCTGTCCAGAGAAAGGGAGTATCTTTTTTCAACAATGTAATGATCGGTTGAACTATCTCAGAAAAGGAAGGTATGAATTTCCGGTAAAGGTTGGCAAGTCCCAGGAAGGATTGAATCTGTTTCACTGTAGTTGGAACAGGCCAGGATAATATGGCTTTTACTTTTGAGTGGTCCATTCAAATTCCTTCTGGGCTAAGGACAAATCCTAGATAGTGAACAGTAGAGACATGGAAAAGGCATTTCTCGGGTTTAGCCAGGAGCTTGTATTCACGTAGTCACTGTAACACTGCCTTAACATGCTCTTCATGCTTAGGATGGTCCTTAGAGAATATTAGGATATTGTCCAGGTAAACTATGACAAAGAGGAACAGCGTGTCAGAAAACACCCGATCCATGAAACGTTGGAAGACCGCTGGGGCATTGTCAAGTCCGAAGGGCATGACCAGGTATTTAAAGTGACCAAAGGTGTTCTAAAGGCTATTTTCCATTCGTCACCCTCCCTAATACGGATCAGATGATAGGCACCTCTGAGATCCAATTTCGTGAAGACTACAGCTCCTCTCACTGCTTCCAGGATATCTGAGATTAAGGGCAATGGGTAGCAGTCCTTCAGGGTGCACTGATTTAAACCACGATAATCAAGACAAGGCCTAAGCTCTTTAGTATCTTTCTTAGGAACAAAAAACAACAAAGCTCCTGCTGGTGATTTGGATGGTCGTATGGTGCCATTTTCAAGGTTGGTATCCAAGTACTCACGGAGGGCCCTTTTCTCTGGTTCAGATAAAATGAACATTCTTCCAAAAGGAATCACGGCTGAGGGTTCAGTATCAATAGCACAGTCTTCAGGTCTGTGAGGGGGTAGGGCCTGAACTATGGCAGTTGAGAACACATCAGTGTAATCCTGACAGGCCCTAGGAACCTGGATGATATTTGAGACCATGAATGGGCCTTGCTGGTCTGTCATGTACCTCCAGAAGATGTTGGCGAGGAATCCAGGGATAGACAATGAGACATACAATGCTCGGAACCCAGGAACAAGGATCCTGCTGCCCAGTTGATGCATGGGGTGTGCCTTTGTAACCAGGGCATACCCAGTACCATTGGGTAATGAGCAGACTTTATGATGTCAAATTTGATCACCTCTCGATGGTTGTTTATCAAGAGCTAAGAGCTGTATCTCCTTGGTTTGTAGGGTTATGGGTCCTGAAGAGAGAGGTCTTCCATAAATAGCCTCTACAGGTTGCGTGATGCCTCGAGTTTCATATGGAATGTGGTGGGTAGTGACCCAATCTTGATCTATAAATATCCCCATGGCTCCACAATGCACCAATGCTAAAATGGGGTAGGTTTCATTCTTGGATGGCGATAGAAAGGCCTGTAAAATCACAAGATTGTTTTGTCCAGGAGAGTTCAAGGATGGAATAGATGTGGAGCAAACATCTCTCTCCCGAAGCTGTGCTCCATCTAGGATCGGGAGCTGGCATTTCCCGAACGCCGTGGAGGAGCTAAGGGACATTTTCTCACTAGATGTTTGTCTGAGGCACAATACATACATAGCCCAGTGTGAATCCGTCGCATTCTTTCTTGCGGGGATATGGGTCCACGGAAGGCCCCCAGTTGCATGGGTTCTGGGTCGTTTGTGGCGGCAGGAGTGGGCTCAGCCTTCGAGGAAGGTTCTAGGAGGTCCTTTGGAAAGGCATCCTAGTCTTCTTCTTTTCTGCCTTCCTTTCCTGGATACGTAAGTCTATCTGTCGAGAGAGGTCCATAAGAGCGTGGAATGAACCTGGGCGAGCCACTTTGGCTAGCTCATCTTTTATTTCTTCATTTAGTCCTCTTCGAAAAAGGGTAAAGCAGGCTTCTGAGGACCGATCTGCTTCTTTAGCCAGTTGCTTAAAGCGTGTCACATATTAAGCATATCCTGGGGACCTTGTTGGAAATCCAGTAGGCGTTCCTGGGCACTATAGACCTGTTCTAGGTGGTCAAACACAGTCTTTAGAGCCTGTACGAATCCATCGTAGTCATTCAGGAGGACATCTCCAGAATTAACTAAAGGCGTAGCCCACTTTAATGCATTCCCGGAAAGATGCGAAATCATAAAGCCCACCTTTGCCCTGGGAGTAGAGAAGTAGTAGGGCTTAAAGCTAAAGTGGAGTAAACACGAGTCAAGGAATCCGCGAAGGGTTTTTGAAGAACCATCGTATTTATCTACTACTCTGCCCAATAATACGCTTTCCTTGGTCGCGGAATCACGGGACAAGACTAGTTGTTTTAATGCAGCATTCTCGGCTTTAAGATTCTGCACTTCAGTTGTTAACTCCTGCATGCCGCGCATGAGATCTTGAACTGCCGCCACCATGTCCGTATCAATTTCAGTTTGTTGGTGTCTCAATCTGTCACAGGTTTCCCCCCTTCTCACCTGTCTACGTTGCTTACTGGAGTTCTTTGAAGGAGTCTTCTTGCGCACAGTTCGGGTCTTGTATAACCCTGTGTGAACGTCTTCGGGTTCCAGCTTGCGTTCAGTGTTCCGACTCCCGGAATGTTCAGAATGTCCGGGAAATCCTGGAAGTGATGAAGAGTGTACTCGGAGATGAGTACACGGAGGTCCGGGATACAAGAGGTAATAAAGAGGAAGGGAATGAATGAGGAAGGAAAAATAGGGGCCAGGAACCAGGAATCAATGAAGTAAGTGAGATCGAACTACGGCAGTACAGGTCTAGCCACTGCAAGCGGTAGCGTTGAGACGCACAGGGCCGCAGGGGCGTGGCTTCTTTATAGAATGTGATACATCTGACGCGGAAGCTGGTAAACAACGTTCCGTATTTGACGGCCATGTTGGGAGTACTGCTGAGTGCAAGCCCCGATGTGTCAGGTACCAGGAAGTCCAAAAGGGACGCGTCCGACGGTTCATGACAGTGTGATCTATGGGTCTGATATGCTGTGGTGGTCGTGGCCAGGGCCTAGAGTCTTGGGTGTATAGCCTACGGTCTGCGGCCTTTGCCCATGCACCCAAGACTATAGGTCCTGCCACCACCACTGCAGCATATCATAACCACAACCACTACAGCATATCACACCCATGGTGCCTTATAACTTCAGTGCTTATAACTTCGGTCTTGGGTGCATGGCCTTCGGCCTTCGGCCATGCACCCAAGACTCTAGGTCCTGGACACAACCTCCGCACCATATCACACCCATGCTGACTTATAACTTCAGTGCTTATAACTTCGGAGTTGGGTGCATGGCCTCTGGCCATGCACCCAAGACTCTAGGTCCTGGCCACCGCCTGCAGTCTATTCACTATGTATAGCCAGCCTTCATGATTACTTATCTGATTGCATTTCAGCATCTGTACAATCATAAAACGGCTTGCATTTTCTTAAGTGCTCTCCACACGTGCAATCTTCATACTGCACATGAAATGTTAATTGATTCTTCACTTCGTCATCAGATTCTATAAGGTCTATCCACCTTCTTCATTGTCATCTGTTCTTTGTGCGTAATTTCTGCTTCATGCAACATCACCAGTCTTCTCTTTCATTCATCTTCACACTTCTTCCGGGATTTCTCCTAAAAGGCCGTCCGCTCTCTGAGGATACATGAAGAAACGTTTTCTCAACGGGTACATTATTTCAAAGGATTTTTGTGTTATGGGCATCATTACTGGTGTTTTGCATGTCGCAATTTCCGGTTCCCAACATATATGCAAAACAGGGGTGGGACCTCCGGTAGAGGCACTTGGATCCTCCTGTACAGTAATATAAGTTTGGAGGTCTCCAACATACAATAGATTGCTGCTTTCTTTTAATGTTAAGTTTTCTGAGCGTCTGACCAATTTTAAGACACAAAGGACCATATTTTTCAGGAACTCTGCTCTAGTGCACACGCAGTTTTATGACACGAGGGACCAGAAACACTGTTCTAGTGCACATGCAATTTTGCACATTATTAGCACTATGGCAAAAAATGCTCTAGGGTGAAACAATATTCTTTCAACACATTTTTGCAACGTAGCAGTGTTTGCTAATAGGAGCTGGGCATCATGGGTGTTTACCTTGGTGGCTTTAGAACAGACAGAGCACAGAGCACACCTTTCTATAGAAAATGGGGGTAAAAGTCTCTGATAGTGTACGCAAATTCAGATAAAGCGATCCAGAAGTGTGTCAAGGTGCAGGGGAGAACAAAAGACCTAACATGTGAACTGTACATCAACATGAAAAAGGAAAAAGGTTCCCAATGATGGAAACTCCCCTATTTGTGGCCTAAACAAGCCAAAAAAAACAAAGGAGGTAATTCATAGATTTCAGTGCAGAGGAAGCGCACGCGAGCAGCACAGAGAGGGAGCGTGCGCCAGCGTGCGCCAGCCGTGTGCGCTAAACAGCATTCTGGTGCACTGCGTATTCATGGAATTTCCAAGCCATTTCCAGCGCTGGTGCAGAGAACATCCCACAGCACCAGTTACGCCCCCAAGAACGCCCCTTGCGCAAGGAAAAGCCATTGAAATCGCCAATTCAGCGCAAAGGGCCGCGCTAACCCTGGACCAGCTTACAGGGCCGGTACACTGTAATCGCTTGAAAATACTATGCGTACCCTGCTCACGGCAGACAAAAAGCATGAAAATGTACTCACGCACCCCTCGGAATACGCGTACTCCACTTGCGGCAGGTAAATTGCATAGAAAAAGCACCCCCTGTGGTGCGGGCTTCCTGTGGGGCATGCCCAGGGTGGATGGCCTGCCTGCGGGGCATGTGGAGGGTGAGTGGGCTGACTGTGGGGCATGCCCAGGGTAGATGGAGTGCCTGCGTGTATTTCGGGGGTGCGCGGGAAGTTTCACATGCGATAGGCCTTGTGCGAGTGGGGTACATGTATTTCGGGGGTGCGCAGGGAGTTTCACATGCGATAGGCCTTGGGTGAGCGGGGTACGTGTATTTTGGGGGTATGCGGTGAGTTTCACAGGCGATAGGCCTTGTGCGAGTGGGGTACATGTATTTCGTGGGTGTGCGGGGAGTTACACATGCGATAGGCCTTGGGCGAGCGGGTACATGTATTTCGGGGGTATGCAGGGAGTTTCACATGCGATAGCCCTTGTGCGAGTGGGGTACGTGTATTTTGGGGGTACGCGGGGAGTTTCACACGCGATAGGCTTTGTGCGAGCGAGGTACGTGTATTTGCAGGTGCGCGGGAAGTTTTACATGCGATTTTGCATTGCGGCCCCTCCAGGGTGTGGCCTTTCCCCCCTCCCCATTCCCTGCAGGCAGCCCACACCACAGGGGAGTACCCTACAACCCTCACCATGGCCTGCAGGCAACCCACATGGTACCATGCACTTGTGAGCACACTTGTGAGCCCCGACTCATGTCCCCCACCCACCCACCCAACATTGACGGGTACTTGCCAGCAGGCCCCGACTCATGTCCGACGGGCACCTGCCAGCAGGCCCCAACTCATGTCCCCCTACCGACCCACCATTGACCGGCACCTGCCAGCAGGCCCCGACTCATGTCCCCCACCCACTATGACGGGCACCTGCCAGCAGGCCCCGAGTCATGTCCCCCCACCCACCCACCATAGACGGGCACCTGCCAGCAGGCCCCGACTAATGTCCCCCCACCCGACACGTCATCACACTCCAGACCCATGGCCCTTATGGCCACCCAAATCCCACCCCACGCCACCCCAGTCCAAAGACCCAATCAAGCATTCCATCCACTCCACATTGAATTCCCAATGTCATGATAGAAAATAAATAACCAGCATGCCCATGAATACATGTTCCTCAGACCCACAGAATGGCGACACATGACTGTGAAAAACCACATTGTGACATGCACAAAACAAATGAGAGAAGACCGCACAAGTAAAGTATAGAAAAAAAGTTTATTGAAGAACAAACCAAATGAATGAAACAAACGCACCCACCAACAAAAAAAATGTTACAAGTCCGGTACTCCATAAAAGAAAAAAGAAAATGAAAGCTGTAACCAATAAAATCCAAAGTAAAATGGCTCCAATGGGTCCGTCCATTAAACAAAAATCAGAGTATAAAAAAAGCAATGTATTCCACCATGAGTCCAAGAAAATGAAATCCAGTTCCAAAACTATTTACAAATGAACATCCAAGGGTCCATGAGCCCAACAATCCAAAGGAAACCTAACCTAAATCCTACCTAATTAATAAATATATACAAAAAAATGGGGCATAATGGATGTGCCCCAAAAGAAAAAAAAATAGAAAGGAAACTTACACCTACAGAACTATTTACAAAGGCGGCGGGAAAGTCCAACGGCTCACTTGTTGATGTCCCGGGCCAGGGCATCATCAAACTCTTCTTCAACGTCCTGGAGGCGGGCTTCCTCCAAGGCCCCGAGGTCTTGCAGGGATAAAGCCATGTCCACCTCCAACTCCCTGCAAATTTCCTCGAGGCACTCAGCCCGCCTCAATGCCCTGCGCATGGAGTTCTCCGCCCTTACCATAGTGAGCCGTGCCTCTTCCGCCCAATGCTGCTCCGCATCTATTTGCCGGCCCAACCGCTGCCACACAGAAGACACTCCCAATCCAGGGTCCTCCTGCCCTCTGGCCGATGCCTGCCCCTGCGATGTTGATGGCCCCGAGCCATCATGGCTCCCACCTTGAGCCTGCTGCTACCGTGCATGTGCCCTGCCTGTCGATGCCTGCACGTCCTCCTCCTGCTGGTGTCCAGTTGTTGGGTTGGCCACTCCTGCTGGACCTCCGACTCCGGACTGTGGCAGGGATGTGTCCTCCACCAGCCTGGCTGTTGGGTAAGGGGCAGCTCCACAGGGTGCCCAGGAGATACTTGGGCAGGAAGATGGCACAGAGGACGACTGGCGCATGGGGGGTTCAGTTGAGGAGGGAGTCGGTAGAAGGTCCAGCACACGGAGGAACCCAGCACTGGTGACCCGTCCAAGTAGGTCGACGCGGTCAACGAGGCATCCGAAATAAGGTGCATTGTCCATATGGGAACCGTGCACGTCATCCTGAATGCCACATTGATGCAACGCCACCCCAGATAGGACAGCCTCAACACGGTCCCGGATTGCCACGTCTGCAGGGAGAGGAAGGCCAGTTGTTGTGTGCGCATCCCCTCCCTGAAAACCAGTCTGGACAAAGCCATCCCTGCTGGTGCCGGATGATGCAGTCACAGGATCGGGTACAGGATTACACACAGGCACCTCCGAGGCCGCCTGTGCTGCCTCCTGTCCCTGCCCCTGGACTGCACCACTAGCACCAGTGGAATCCCCCCTCCAGGCCCCGTGCGTGGCCCTTCCACGGCCTCCTCCTCAACCAAACCCCACAACAACCTGGATGACTCCATGCCATCTTCCTCCATAGGCCCCTGTGGGGTCCCAGCTGCCCCTTCTGCTGCCGAGGAGTCCACCTCCGACTTCCGCCTCTTGGACCTACCCTCAGCAGATGCGCCCGCGGACGCGGCACCCGACTCCTCACTCCCCGACGAGATGACAACACGGGAGGGGAGCTGGGCCTTGCGTCTCTGGCTGGCGGTGGGATCTATGCCGCTGTGCTCCACAGCACTGTCTCCACCCTCTTCATCAGTTGACGCTGCAGACAGGGAGAGACAGAACACAGGCATCAGGGCACTGTACAATGGTCTGATACACACATGACAGTTGCACATGAGTGGCAGCCTCAAACTTCACAGATGGCATCACACTCCCCAACACACATATCATTTGAACCCACACACATGCGCAAATTAACAGGAATGATGCAGTAGGCAGCACCATCCATACACATACAACAGCAGGAGCATCCAAAGGTCAGCCTGACATCACATGCAACAGAGGGAGTGTCAAACACATGCACACACGCCACCAGACATACATGCACCTGTACATCTCCACCACCTGTCACAGTGAAATCATCGGCAACTATGGCACATCTGCCAATCAGCCTCCTTCATGTCGGTGTCACATGCATCCATGGTGTATCACAGTGGCACACATGTCAAATACACACACACGCACATGTACACCGTGCAGGTACATGACGGTGGAACCAGCATCCATGTCTCACACCCCAACCATGCCATAGTACATACACAGAAATGTAAACATGTGTGCACCCACACATGCATTTGGCCGTCATGCATTTGAACACATACACCATTGATGTGACTCACACATGACTGGACTCACATGCGGCAGGCTCATGTCCTTGTACATACACATCCATACATGGCCCTTTCAAGACATATGTCCAACCTGCACACTCCTGGCACACCTCAACATGCACTGCGTCCAATCAGTACGCATGTACACTTACCGGTAGACTCTGGACGGGTCTGCATCGGAGCGCTGGGTGTATGCGTTCCAGGACCCTCATCTGGATGTTGGTAAGGCAGACCCGCACCCCTCTGCATGCTTTGCCTTCAAGAGGCACTGGGCCTTGCTGAGGGTCCTGACCGGAAGTCCTCCCAGCGCTTCCGGACATGTGCCATGTAGCGGGCTGCCACCCCCTCCACATTGATGGCAGCCACAATGTCCTTCCAGATCCTCTTCCATCCTTCATTGTTGGCGTGTGAACTTCCAAAGAGGGCATCATAATGCACCAGGACTTGCTCCACCTGGATACCAACTTCTGCGGCACTGAAGCTGGTAGCCCTCTGCCTCTCTGGCTGGGGGTTGCCAGTGGTCTCCGATGGTGTTTCCCCCAACACGGCAACCCCCGAGGCATGTGTGGGTGGGCAACTGGGTCCTGGTGCTGGGCTGTGGAGTGATGGAACTTCAGTCGGGAGTCTTCTGTTCCAGCAGGGGTGGTCACAGCAACTGGACCCCTGCAGATGGCTGACATGCAGGCACCAAATAGCAGGGCACATGGCCAGCAGGCAGGCAGCAGCAGATGGCAGGTGGGAGCGTGTTCAGGGCTCTGGGGGCAGGAAAATGGCCTTCTGGGCAGGAGTGTGGTCTTCCGTGTGTTGTCGTGTGGCCAGCTTGATACGGCGTGAATTGGCACATGAAAAAATAGCATGTCAGTGTGTAATTCGAGGAAAGGCCCTTGGCGCGTAAGCATGTCTGTGACGTTACGCACGCGGGCGTTTCCCTCCACACAGGTGCATGTTGATTGTACACATGCAAAAACTGCATGTCCGGGTGTCACTGCGTGTAATTGGAGGAAAGGCCCTTAGCGCGTACACGCGTAAGTGACGTCGCACGTGTGGGCTGGGTTAAAAGGTACACGTAGGACGCCATTTCTTTGTATGTGCTTTTTGCGGAGAGCGAGCGGGTGATTCTTGTACTTCTTGTCGGTTCACACGCGATTACTTCACAACGGTTCCAGTTCCTACTCCTTGTAAACTCAGACAGCGTTCAAATCTTCTTTTGGTGGGGGTGTTGCCAATGCGCACATGCGCTTCTTTTTCACGTTCTTTTTCCAAGCAGACGGTGAATCGCGCACGTATTTTCCAACTGTGGTTGCCCCTGTGTGTCGTGTACCCATTCAGAGGTCATTGTAGCCTCTGTGTACCACGCATTCGCTTATTTTTGTGTTTCTGGGTGCCACAGCGTAGTGCAGGTTCTTTATTCCACGCACGTGGGCTACCAGGGGTCACGTGCTTGTTAAATTTTGTTTTCAGGGTGCCTGAGCATTGCGTGACCCGTCATCTTGTCAAACGGGAAATTATATTGTGTCTCCTATTGCAATGAATATATGTATATTGGCCTACGCCAAGCTGCTTATAAGCCACTTGCGAAGAAATCCGTGCTACAAGGTCCTGACCTTAGAATCAATGTAAACTGCCATTTTAGGACAATCCGCCATTTTAGGTTCTTTCTGTAAAGTCACCCTGTGAGTTAAAATGGTGGATGATGTCATTCCGAAATACAACATAAAGGATCACTCGCGCCAATGAAACTAATCCGCGAGCATATGTTAAGAACAATGTATCCAAATACTGAACTGAGAACACTTGTTTAACTACATTGCATTGATGTTTGAAAAGACCTTCATGTGAAATCCTAAAATACACTGTTACCGTGTAGACTTGTTGGTGAATATATTAAAGGCAAACCCTATGCATATAGATGCGTGAACTCGGCATGAACCCTAGATCAGTAATGTATAAGAGGAATATGAACCCGCAGTAGGGTTGGACATCATGTTCGCAAATAGTATAAAAGTGCGACTAATTCTAATGTACAGTCCCACTCACTGAGCACACTGAACCACGCTGGTGTTCGTTGTGTTGTACTGAGGGCCGATAGCTAGCCATTACTTTTGTCCTTTGAAACTGTTCAGTATAAAATAAAAGATCTTTGTATGTTTTTTTGTAACCCGTGTTCGGTGTATTTCCTTTTGGGGTATTCAGCCTCGATATTTTCAGATTGTTTTCACAATCTTCCCCCAGGGGTCACACACAGCCTTGCTAGAGCACTAAGGTACGTATTCCATCTAGTACCCTGCCCCTTTCACCCCAATTGCCCAGGACAATTGTTTACTGCACATCCCATTCACACAAGAACATCAGTGCCATGGTTGGTAGGCGGCCAAGTGGTAAGGGAGGCAAAGGTGGCCGACCTCCAAGAGGTGGCCGCGGTAGGGGAAGTGGCCAGGATGTGCAGGGTGGCCCAAGAGGCCAGTGTGTGGCGTACCAATCAGGGACACAAATGCCCCACCCAATGGGTCGGGGAGATGCAGCTGACACCATCCCAGCTCAGGCCTTGTTAAACCAGCCCATATTGTCAACTGAACTGGCACAGGATGACTCCCAGGCTGACTTCTGTGTCACCAAGTCAAAGCCAGTTGTGTCGGTGAAAGTTGCTGTCACCAGGCCACGTGGATCTGGGGCAGCAATGTCATCTGCTGCCCCAAGTAGCCAGGGTGAGGAGGCTGCAGGGGCAGCTGCAGCTCAATCCATCCCAGCTCCGAGTTACCCAGCCGGGACAGTGTTGGTCCAAGTCCATAACACCGAGGTTGGTCCTGCCAACATCACCCAGCAGCCAATGCCTGCAGTGTGACCTTTGGTCATTGTGCCTTTGGCTACTTCCAGTGCCCAGTCCACCTGCGCTTCAGCCCCTACCAACCAGAGCGGTGTAAGCCACTCAGGGTCTGCACCACCTCTCAAGAGGAAGAAGGGTACTCTTGCGGTACAGGCTGGGACCCCAGACACGGCTCCCCCCTCCGGGACGTCAAGAAAGCGTAGTTTCAATGATGGTGAACTAGATTCACTTTTGGCTATGTGTCGGCTACGTGTCGGCCCATGGCTGCAAAATGCTGGTGACTGCAGGGTGCAAGACTACGACTGCTCAACGTAGGGCCCACTGGCAGTGCATCGCGGACCAGATTAGTTCCCTTGGATTTGTGAGGCGCACAGCTGATCATTGCTCTAAGCGGTGGAATGACCTCAAACGAGAGCAAAGAACTAGCTGGCTTCCAATCATGCATCTACTCTGGTGACTGGCAGTGGGTCTCCACCAGAGGAGGAAGTAATCACAGAACATGAGTCTATTGCTGGAGGCTTCATCAAAGAGGATCAGATCCAAAGCGTGGGAGACCTACCAGATCTTGAGGCAAAGTCCGGTGAGTGGCCATGCATGTGTGTGCAAACCATGTGTATGTTGCTTGGGTGATGTTTTCTGATTGAGTGCTAGGTGAGGCTGTGTAGTCATGACTGCTATGGGTCACCCATGTGGTGCCTCCAAACCATCCCCCGGCCTTGGGTTTGGGTTTTATAGTATCCCTTCTGACCGCAGTTTACAATTTGCACCTGATTACTGCACTTGCCCTTCAACTGCCGTCATGCCACAACATTGTTCAAACTGTTTTCCTGTTAATTCTGCCTGATTGATGAAATCCTTTGCATGTTCACCGCACATTTTTGTGCCGTTCTACCCCAAATGTAACATACTTCAGACATAGATTACACCCCACAATGCCCCACATTTCTTTACTGATTATGAGAATGATTTTATCAATCATTCAGGTATTGTGCACCTACACATGCCCTGCACACAATCACTTCGGGGCCCTGTTCAAATGTTCAACATGACAATTGTGTTCTGTCATGTCCAAGTGACCAACCATTGATGTAACTATGTTCCTCCCATCACTGCATTAGTGAACACTGGCTTTGTGCAGCGTGTGGCACATGCGTGTTTTGTCACACTCTTTTGCATGTTCTATTTCATGATGTCCATCTCACAGGGATGGGTGACAGTAATGATTTGCTACCATCTGGGTGTCCTTGTCAAATCTGCCATGGCTATGCTACGTGCCATCTGTGTGCTGGCATGTTTTATGTATGTGGATTGTCCATTCCACTCAAAGGCTAATGTGTGATGCCGGTGCTATGCAGCATGCAGCAAATGTGTTGTTTTCCCATCTTGGAGTCCTCAGTGGCTGCTTTTAGGCTCCCCTTCCACTTCATTGCCAGTGCATGCATGCCAGAGTTATTGTCATGTGTGACATGTGTCATTTATGTTTTTGATGTGTACCTCGTGATGCCTATGTGTGTAGGCTAGGCTGCTCATGCCTGTCTTCATTACTTTTCTTTTTTTGTTTTTGCAGGTGAGGAGGCACTAGATGCTGTTGAGGAGGAGGAGATGGCGCAGAGGCAGAAGTATTCAAAGCCTCAACCAGGCACCAGTGGAGGACGTGGGGTGTTGGTGGGTGAAAATCCATTACTCCTACAGACCATCCTGTCCATGGGTGTCACTGGGTACACCTCTGCATACCTCTACAGCTCAGGTGCTGAATCTGACATTGAGACAAATGTCCCGTCGCAGGTGAGTGTTTCTGGCAGGGATGCTGTTCTGTCCAACCCACCTGCACTGGGGGTAGACCCTGCTATGGGCAATTCAGTGTTGGAAAGTCCGCCTGTGGTGGTTACGGATGCAGGGTCACACTCCACTATATTTGCTCCTGTTCCTGGGCCAGCAGATCAAAGGAGGAATGCAGTCCTGCAGCCTCAGGCAGTGCCAGCACAGCAAGGTGCACATCACCTTGCCCCAAACAGGTGTGGTGCCTGCCAACGCGGTGGCCGTGCGCCACCAGGCAATACTGTGTGGGAGAACTCCATATATACTATTGCAGCACAACAGGGGGCATCATGTAAGATAATGGCTCAGGCCATGGATAGGGTGGCCACTTCCATTCTCCCCACTGAAAGGCAGGTGGAGCTCCAGCAGCAGGCAACAGAGTCCATGTGCTGCTCACACAGGGAGGACATTTTGGCATCCAACAGGGACCGACAGGCTGGACTGGAGACTCTGCACTGAGGTTAGGACAAACGTCCCTGAGAGATACTCTGGGTGCACTTGAGGTGTCCCAGACTACAAGTTCAGAACAGCAGCTGGAGCAGCTAACACGCACACTCTCAGCTGAGCTCCAGGCAACCCGTGAGGAGATCCGGGCATCACGCGAGGCCTGGCAGGCAGAAGTGCGTGCTACCCGTGAGGTGCTGCATGGAGATCTCCGTACCATCATCCTGCAGAGCCAAACCTTTCAGACCTGCATGCTTGCTGCCATGGAGGAGCATGCCAGGGCTTTGTGTGGTCTTCCTCCCATATTACGCGCACCTTCTGATGTACCACCAGAGGGTGATGACAGCGACGGCAGTTCTCCCACTGTAGGGTAGCCGTGCAGGCCATGAGCCCATGGAGGTTTTTTTTTTCTCAACATACACGCATGTGGGTGTTGGAGTGCACCCTGTACCTCCTCCCTCCTGGGTGCCCCCCCCGGTCGACATATAGGCATTTTTTTTTGTTTGTTTTTTTTCTTTTGTTTATTTTCAAATTTCATTCCGAATTGCTAAATAAAATTAGTATTTAATTCATTTATTATGTTTTTAATCTTCTTTTTTCTATTTATTATTTTCTATTTATTTTCATTTGTAGTTTATTTTAATTTTCATACATTTTTTAAAGTTAAATTGTATTTTGATTTTTCATTTATTTTATTTATTTGGTTTACTTTACAGTTACTTTTTCTTTTCCTTTATTTAATTTGCTTTTACTTTTTTGTTCATAACCATTTTCTTTGAGATTGTGAATTCATGTTACAGTGTGTTGCTTTGTGTGGCTCCCGTAGGCATCCACTGTGTATTCTAGCTGGGCACATGCAGGCTTGTCCTGTCTTTGGGTTTGAAACTTGGGTTCCTGACACACACACCCCTCCTGCTTCCCCTTTCCATGGGCTCGCAAAGGGTGTGACCAAGTGACAGTAACTTACACAGAAGCATTGGGCTCCCATAAATTGTGTGGGCAGTCTGTAGTACAAACTGTGTATACATCCTAGTGGGGATTGGTGTTCATTTCTTCACTGAATGGTGAATTTGCATATGGTTTTACATACAGGACTTTTTGCATTTTACATACAGTACTTTTTGCATATATACATGTAACTTCTTCATGTCGTAACGAGCCCGTTTCCATTGCAGATGCAGTTCATGTTGTATGCAGTACACTGCCACATTTGGCTACCAGCAACACACTGCAGTTGGAAGGGGTCGATGTGCTGCCTTTGTCAGGTTGTGACACTTGCGCTACTTTCATTTTTTACTGTCATATGTTGCCACTGTTGGATCCTGTACTGATGTTTTGTCTTGCTGTTAAGTATTTGTTCATGTGTGCTTTTTTTCATTAGTGAGAAGAAATTGTCTCTGGCCTGTTTCCATTTGGGACAGTGCACTTTGTGGCACTTGTGTCATGTGTTGTGCATTCATTTGGTTGCTTTCACATTGCATGCCATGCCATGGTGTGTTGAGTAGCTGAGATGGGGTTAGGGAGGGGTTGGGTGACATGCCACTATTTGGATGTAGTATTTGGCAAGGGGGTAGTCCTTCAAGCTGCATGAATGTGTGCATTTTACTGACACAGCATTGGGTGTGTTTAAGTAGCTAGGGATGCACACAATGTAGCACTTCCAAGTAAACAATCTGAGGGTGGTATGGTTGTGACAGTTGACTGTCCATTTTGTCATCATCATAAATTGTCAGCTGGTATGTGCCAGGCCTGTGTGCGCTCTGCAGGGGTGGGATTTTAGGTGAAGAAATTTGCCACAAGCTGGGTACGGGCTGCCTCACCACATGCCCCTTCACCTTCCATGTGCAGCGGCCGTGCATGTGGTTGGGGATGTGGGGGCACCACCATGTCAATCGGCATGCCCCGCCGGGTTGCAAAGTTGTGCAGGACACATGCTGCCACTATGATCCTGCACACTACTGGGGGCGCATATAGCAGCTGCCCACCAGAGCAGTCAAGGGAGCGAAAGCGTGACTTCAGCACTCCAAATGTGGGCTCCACTATGCCCCGGGTTGCAATATGGGCTGTGTTGTATCTTATCTCGGATGGTGTGGTGGGGTTCCGTATTGGCGTCATCATGTAGGTGCTCAGAGGGTAGGCACTGTCCCCTAGGGAGGTGATAATGGTTGTCATTAGTGGGATTTTCCCATTTCTCAGTGTCTGACATGTATGCATGTGCAGAGGCATTTATACTCACCAATTAGCCATGTGTCGCCATGCCTCCCAGCTTCCAGGTCCCGGTTTAGGGGTGACATTCGGAATATGACACTATCATGGCTGGACCCCAGATAGTAAGCATATACTGAGGTGATGATTCCCTTGGCATCACATACAACCTACACGTTGATGGAATGCCAGTGCTTGCGATTTCGATAAATGTGCTCAGTGGCCCTGGGAGGACGTAGAGCCACATGGGTGCAATGAATGGCACCTAGCACTTTGGGGAAGTGTGCCACCCCGTAAAAGTCCTGGACGACGACCTGCCTTTCTGCAGGTGTTCTGGGTATGTATATGTGCCTGCGGACTGAGGGGCGTGCAGTCATGAGCGCCAACACCTGGTGTAGGCAGTGTGACTGCGTGGCCTGTGAGACACCCCCAACTATATCACTTGTCCGCTGAAATGACCCAGTTGCCAAGAAGTACAGTACATTGAGCACCTTTTCCAAGGGGCTCAGTGCTTGGGAGCACAGGGTGGGTGATGTGAGGTCATTCTCTCTCTCCCTGACCAATTCTAGGATTATTAGTGGTGGAAACGTGTACCTCCCATACACCTGGTCATCAGGCATCCCAAAAAGGCTGGTCCTGGGTAAAAAAATGCAGGGTCTGGCTATCCTCCTCCTCCTGCGGTGTCCCACAACCACTGCTGCGAGGAACGGTAAATTCATCGTAGCTTATGAGCTTGTTTGTTGTTTGCCTGCACTTTTATGCTACGTGGGGCCGCTTACGCCTGCTTCCTGCTGGCGTACGTGTTTCCGGATTAGCGCGTCTTTTTTGGTGCATGGGTTTCCTCTGTTCGATTCCATGAAGATGTGTTGTTAGCGCACGTGTCGGCGTTGCGAGCATTTACCTCCCGTACTTCCCCCATAACGCCCACATTTTCAAGCGCTGTTCCCCATTCCGTGTGTTACGCCGCGTGTTCTACCCCCTTTACTTGTGTGCGCTACACATTGTGCACTTTCCCTGTGCGTGGTGCACAATGTGTTTGGTGACGTGTGTGCCCGCGTGCGCCACCCATGGATTTGGCGCACACCCCAGGGTTTACACGCGCAGCGCATTCCATGAATCGACAAACGGCTGCATGTTCCTTAATGTGTAACAGTAACAATTAGTAAATGTTTTGCATTAACATGGTGTATTAAATAATCATACAGAGTTTGAAACCAAAAATTATTTGCCATCCAAACAGATGTTTTAATAGTACTTTAAAGCAAAAACAGCTAAAACCCTAAGTGTTTCGAGAAGCAATTCTCTTCATCAGGGGTATAATCATTTACATATTCCGAAAAATAATCACAAAGAGATTATGAACAAAAAACTCTTCCAAAAATTGTTATCTTGGTCTAACTCAATATAGGCTTGGTAAATCACCTCTTGTGTGAATAATTCCGATTAAACTGTCGAAACCGGGACACTCTTCCCCTTCGTATTTCTCAGACACTTGAAAGGGATTGAAACAATCTGTGAATGGATGAAAGACTCTTGTAAAAGTGGTTTTCCACTGTATTCACAACAAAATAGTCTCCATATAATATGTTTAGTAAGCCAAATCCGCATTACTTGGAACAATGTTTTTGTGGCTGCAGAAAAACATACCAGTGTGCAACATAAACGCATGCATGCCGCGATTAATGATACACCTCCCAATATTTTGATCTGGACAGAAAAAAGAATTGTTGTCCCATTGTACTTGTACTCTAGGGTGTTAACCAGAAAAAATTACTTTTGCAGTTGGAAAGATGCTCATGAGTGCTTCAACCAACTGTCCCAAATATGCCAACAAAGTACGTGCAGTCACGTAGGCCAAATGGCAAGCACTGTGGTGCAAAATTACCACATAAGGAGAGGTCATTGTACGTATGTGTGTGCAAACTTGCAGAATTGCTACAACATTGGCATCAGTGTTTGTGTTCCACACCACCTCCTCTCCTCTCACATCGAAATGGTGTGCCACATGCCTACTCTCTGCATAATGTTGTAAGCCATGGACAAAAATGTCTCCAAGCACCAAAACCCTAACCCTCTCCACTTCTGCCATCTTCAGTGTACGCACCGTCTTTGGACACAAAAGAGTAATGTGAACATCTGATTGGCTGATGCCTACAGTCCCCTTTCCATGCAGGATTTGCTGTAGAAACCCGTATGTGACACACCTTACCCGCGGACAAGCGTTGTCTACGTGCGGCACGCAACTCTTACCCAGTCCTTTCACCCTTTCCACAGAGGTAGCAAATCGAGTCCCTCATTGGACACAACTAAGCAGTTACACAACCATCTACCAATCACATTGAAAATCGGTAAATGTAACTCTGTCATCAACATTGCGCACTTCAAAATTACTGTTGATAATTCTGAATGGAAGTCACATATCATTGCAAAGCACCTACTTCAGAAGCTACTGTGCAAGTGTTGCAAATTTCTACATACAGCTCCATGTATGCGCACATGCATGAGTATAGAGTACAGGTATTTATATTTCAATCGGAGAACATGTGCAACTTTTATGATTTAATGTAAAACACATTAATGCTGCAAAATGTGCATAGGCAATACATACCAAGGCTCCCCCTTTTAAGTGCATGATGTCGACTTTAACATTGACAAACCGCACAACTTCTTACTGTCTTCCGCATAACCTATACAAACGTTGCAAGGATGCCTATTTAGGGCGAAACCCGATTTTGTATTAGAAAATGTCAGAGTTGTATACTGTGTACGACCTACAGTAATGCTACTTACAATGTAATCGTATGACAAAAGTAAGCGCTCCCGATTGCTGTGGTGACATCTCCCTCTGAGGGTTTCCCAATTTTTCAGCATTGTGCTTTTAAATTGCAAATAGAAAATGTTTTCCCATCTACTACTATGCCCTATCGCTTACAAACCTCTCTCCTATTGACAGTACACCTTGTAAATAACAAGGCATTTTCATAACCTTAAAAATGTTATCAATTTTGAAGGACTTGCAAGTAACATATTGCAAATACCCTGCAAAGCCTGCACAGAGTGATGTGAAAAAGCACATGCACTAGGTTCAAATATGAAGGGAGAATGCTCTGACGAACGATGCAGAATTAATGTGTGCAGTATCAGCACTGCTGTAAACACACAAAGTAATTAATTTTGTTTTTTTGAATCGCAGTGAAGACTACTCTCCTGAGAATCAACAGCATCTACACTGCAGACGACATATCCGAAGAAACCTGGTCATTTTGCAAAAAAATGTAAGTACAGTACTACCTTTATATTGTAACTTCTCCTCAAAGAGGCTGCATGGGTTATTTGTTTAATTTGAGCACCAAAGCAAACATTGATTTTTGAACCATTCTACCTACAAATATCCATTTATTGAACAAAGAATAACAGGCAGAATGGCTCACAAATCCCTGTGTGTTTGGAACTCAAATAACGTACGTAATCCTTAGAAGGTTAGATTTAGAAAAGTAGTTGCTGTTGCAAGTATATTGCATTTCGTTTATTAATAATGCTTCTCGTCACCATTAGCCCACTTTGTAGTCTCATCTGAAGCACATTGTACTGGTATACAAACAGTAAAATAGCCTTCCCAAATCATTGCAAGAGTCCAATGCACATTCACACACCATAACAAGAGCTTCCCCATCAGACTCCCACATGCATGCACAAAGCACACATACATTATACAACAGACCAAAGTATGCCTTCTTTTTTTCAACAGACAATAAAGAATGCCTACTAAAAAGCAACTCCGTAGAAAGGAACCCAGAAGTAGAGCAAATAAAAATAAAAGTGCCCAATCTAAGCATCCATCTGTTGTACAGTTTGTAGAGAATGTTAGAAGAAACCAGCTAATGCAGTCGGTTAGCAAAACAAAAGAAGCTTAAACTACCGAAACTTTACATCCTCCATCAAAATGTGTCACAAAACACAAAAATGTTGGCAAAAGATCGGCTACCAGTACAGCTAACAATGCTCCTACTAATCCTGATAGGGTACCAAGAACCCATAGTAAAAATAAATATTTGATCAAAAATATTTTGTCACAGAGTACTTCAGAATCTACTAAGAAGAGGACCGAAATCATCCTCACCCCTTAAAACCTACCGTAGAAAGTTAATCCTACAGGCTCTCGTGGACAGTGCAATCCTTTTGAAAAGAAAGTTGTTTATATTAGTGTTAAATAGGATGAAAGCACTAACAAAACTAAGTACCAAACAACAAAAGAAACTCAATGTGAACAAATATATTTTTTTTAATGTTTGTGGTGGTGAATGGAGTCACACAACAACCACAGAACCATATTTTAATTTAACCATACAAACAAAATCAAACAAACACAATTGCCATCCATAGCAGTGGACGAGAGTATGAGAAAATCAATACTACCATCATGGAACAAGAAATACTGCTTACAAAAGTACCCTCTGTAAACTCAGAATTACCTCTCGATTCAGCATAACTACACCGTTCAGTATACAAATGGCTATGCACATCAATGTGTGCCATTCCAAACAAAGCTTTCAAATCTTTACGTCAGTTCCTCAATCAGTATGTAAAAGGTAAAGACAAAAGTAAAATGAAAGTGCTTCAAAATATGGATATTTGTCCAGTGCGCAAATACACAGGACTACAAGGACATTCATTAGCCTGCATTTCTGGGCCTATTTGCAAAAGCACCTTCCATGATATCAAAAGGATATCAATACATCATTCAAGTGTAAGAAATCTAGTGTATAAAATATACTATGCAAAAACTCCATCTTCAGATTTAGGCAATTTAAATAACAATCTTCTGCATGGTACACCCAAATACTTACAAGAAGAAATTGACCGTATTCAGAGAAAGTATTTTGGAAGTGAAAGCACTTACAAAATGCTATAGTTTTAGAACATAGTAGCAACAACTCTGCACATGCAACCTTCTATTACACACATACAGTACACACATACAGAAAAGAAATAGTAACATTTAAAAGGTCATCGGCTGAAGTACCAAACCATGTGTGTGTGTTGCCGCAGAACCTTTTACAAAAGGAACACTAAAAATGTAGACGTAGCATACAAAATAGAAGACAATGAAGACTCTTAAATGGTTTGAATTAGCTCTTTGAATTAGCTCTCTACCTTTTAGCAGAAAGCAAATATGAACTAACTGAACGCCTAATATGTTGCAGTTACTGTACTACAAAATGAGACAACAACCACACTCCTTCACGTGCCATTACAAATAATTTGGAATTTTTCCCACTACCAAAAATCCTGCAACAACTCAATTTGTATGACAGCATAATGATATAAACAGTTCAGCCATTTCAAGCAATTATACGCCTTCATTCAAAAACAGCAAAATTACCTTCCTCTGAATTGGTGAAAGGCATTTGTGGCAAAGTAGTTTATTTGCCATTAGATCTAACGGAAAATGTAAGAACTCTAGGAGTGCAAGGTTCAATAGAGCATTCTGAAATAGTCTTGGTAAATGGTGTACCAACAAAGAACAAGAAAATTTGGCAACAACTGGTGGACTTACATAAAATTAGAAAAGCATTGTAATATCTAAAAGACAATAACGAGTACTACAAGGAAATAAATATTGATGAAAGCTTATGGGAAACAACTGCTATTTCCTACTGGCAAAGGTGGAAGATACGATGATAGACCCACTCAAATTGGAGCATCAGAATACTGCTCTTTACGAATGTATTCGCAAGATCCCAGATTTAGACAAAATGTGGAATACATATTCCACCTACTCTATAAAAGTGAATTAGCAACACTATGTTACAGAGTTGCACACATTTTGAAATCTGGAACCCACTTTCAAAATATGTCAGCTACACAGTTAATACAAAAAGTACAGGAAAAAGATGAGGTTTTACAAGTAAGTATAACAAATTTGTTTGCAAACATGCGTGGTACAAAGGAATACTGGTTCTGACGGCACGGAGACGTGTGTTGTATGATCAGAAACCTTGGACCACCAACTTGGTTTGTTACGCTAAGTTGTGCAGAATATGCATGGGAAGATTTACATGAGTTCCTACACATAGCAAACAGCAACAAAAACAACACAGATTTATTAACACCCGGAGAACTTTGCTCTCTAGATTCAGTTAATGTGTCCAGATATTTCATCATCATTTCATTGCAATGCTACACTTTATTTGCAATAAAACTGTTCCTCCCCTTGGAGAAGTGCAACACTTCTTTTGGAGAAAAGAATATCAAGAGAGAGGAGCACCACATATTCACATGCTGTTATGGATCAAAGGTGCACCAAAATTTGGTCACGACAGTGTTTTGCAGTTTATCCAAAAATATGTCACTTGTGAAATCCCTTCACAACAGACACATAGTGAACTGCATGGGCAGATTTTACAATTTCAAAGACACAAATGTGGCAAATATTGTCACTGCAAATACAAAAACAAAGGTAAATACTATACCCTAGACCAGTTACAGAAACAGGTGAAGTAAACAACTTCATGTCTTCAGTTCGACATCGTGTTAAAGGTAAATCACCTAAGAACACGTATTACATAAAAAGAAGGGAAGAATCAAAATATATCAATGATTACAATGCAATAATTGCCCTCTTATGGAATGCAAACATAGATGTGCAGTACATTGCAGACAATTCAACTGCTGTTGCATGATATGTTACAGCCTACTTAACAAAAGCAGAAGAAACAGAGCTTCAAGACCTCTGGGATGACCGAGCATCAGACAAAACATTATCACAGAAATTGTACAGCCTAGGCATAAAAATGCTCTCTCATAGAGAATGCGGTGCCTATGAAGCAGCAGATCGTTTAACCAGTACTGCTTTGTATGGTAAATCAGACAACATAGTATGGCTAAGTCTTGGTCCTGCAAAATCTAGAAAAAGAGTCCTGAAATCAGATGAGGATATAGAAACAATTACCAGAAAAGATCCCAACAGCCAAGACATTCTAAAAAACAATTTACTGGACACATACTATCCAAACAGGAGTAGCACTTTGGAAAGCATGTGTCTATACCACATAGCTCAAAACTTTGCATACGAAATAATGTAAAACCCGATTAAAGCAAACATAGATATAGAGTGACCGATTGTGAAGGGAGCTTAGTGAAACTTACCAAACAAAGCTTAATTAATCATGTAAAATTGTCATTAAAAACTCCTCAACAGAAAGAACTGTATTACATGTCTCTGTTACAACTTTTCAAACCATGGAGAAAAGAGGAAGACATACTAGAAAACTATGACTGCTATGAAGATGCTTTCAAAGCAAATGAAAGTGCTATCACCGATGTGAACTTTACGCAGTACAAAACAATGTTACACAATGAGCAGCAACAGGAAGAAGAACTTCAGGCCCAACTAGATAAGGACTCTTCTGACAGTTGTCAACCTTCTGTAACAGGAAGTCAAGAACCACTAGGACAACCACTAATAGCAAATGAGGCTGAAGTAGCTATTGCAGAAGTAGAAAACACCATGTATCAGTATCAAGAAGATACAGAAGACTTAAATGTACAACAAGCAAAACTTAACAAAGATCAGCGCACCATTTTTGAAGACGTAACAAAACAAATTGTACATGGTGTACAACACGAAAATAACAAATGTACCTGCCAAAATTACAAACCTATACTGCTGTACGTGAGTGGTGAAGCTGGATCAGGGAAAACATTCTTAATCAAAATCATCAGCAAGTTCCTTCAACAATTGACAAACAACAAACTGTCAGCTGTTGTAATGGCCCCCACAGGTTTAGCTGCCTACAACATAGGCGGTGTCACTTTACACCGATTACTACTGCTTCCAGTAGAGCATCAAAATAAATTAGACTATTACAAACTTTCTGCAGAAGCTGTAATGGAATTACGCAGAGTATTAAAACAAATGAAAATGCTACTAATAGATGAAGTGACCATGGTCGCCAACCTAATGTTGGCTTTGATTCACCTCAGATTGCAAGAAGTACTTAAAAGTAACAACGAAGAAGTCTTTGCAGGGAAACACATTATAGTTTTCAGAGATCTTCTGCAATTGACACCAGTGAAAGGTAAACCTATTTTTAAAACCTTAGGCCACAAACTCTGCCGGAGAACTGTTGGTAGCATTACTAATGTCAACCTTTGGC
Source organism: Ambystoma mexicanum (assembly GCF_040938575.1). NCBI lineage: Eukaryota > Metazoa > Chordata > Amphibia > Caudata > Ambystomatidae > Ambystoma > Ambystoma mexicanum. The sequence continues at coordinate 151,678,425 of NC_090933.1, forward strand.
AACATTTCCAATACAGAGAATAAACTGAGGACTTGCGGAAATCTGCAGATCTCAATTATGCCAACATCTTAAAAAGTATTAGAGTTGGTGTACTGTAGCAAGAAGCACAAGTTATATTGAAAAACCGGCACATTCATGCACTTTATGGCGATAATGCATGTGCAACTGATGTTATGGAACAAATAGGGCACAAAAATGTCAATTGTATGGCCTTAATGCCAACTCTTGCAAGCTGTTTCAAATTCAATGAAACAATGTTAAATAAAGAAATGCAACCTATAATGGAAATTAGCGCCACAGACAAACTAGATGTACATGGTATGACAGTACCCATGTGTGAGCAAGCCACAACAAGACGAAATAGTTTAGAAAATTCAATCTCCAACACAGCTGGGTTGGAAAAAATATTAAAATTATCCTTAAATTGTAGAGTAATGCTTAAATGTAACTTTGTTGTCGAGCAAGGACTAGCTAATGGAGCACTGGATACAGTTGTTGGCTTTCAATCAAACCCACGTGACAGCAACATTCAGTTTGTCAATATTCGCTTTGATAAAGTTTCAGAAGTGAAAAGGATAGGGTGCTCAATTGCCCGATTCCTTCTCTTCAAAGACATGTATGTACGTAGAGAGCAATTTTCTCTAACTCTTGCATATGCAGTTGCCATTCATAAATCCCAAGGTCTTACCCTAGACAAAGCATTGATAGATATAGGAAACACAGTCTTTAAGGAAGGCATGAGCTATGTAGCATTATCACGCTTACGTACACTTGACGGTCTATTGCTAATGAAGTTTGATGCAAGTAAAGTGAAAGCTGATATTCCTTGCATTCTAGAATACAATAGACTGCGTTCACTGTACACCCCTCATCTGAAACAATATCCTGTCCCAGATAAAGTAAAACATGGTAAAAGAAAACTAAATTAAACAGAAATGCAACAGAATCCAACAGCAAATTCCTCAAAGAAAAGAAAAGAAGCTACTGTTTCAGCAATTACCACAAACAAATAAGAACCCATTAGGGAATGTAAACCAGGGCCGTCGGCAAAGAAGGGACAGAAATTCTGAAAAATGCACTCAGATACAGAACTAACTGGTCCATTCAAATTTGCAAATGAAAGTGAGGTAAGTTGCTATGCAAATACAGCAATGAATATTCTATTTCAATTGCCACCAATTGTTAACAATATTTACTTGCACAGTACAGACCAATTGTGTTTGCAAATATTAGTGCTTCATAGAAATGCAACAAGCAATCCTGACAACACATACAGTGTTCATGGAATACGGCAAGAACTGGACGACTGTGCTGGAATGGTGAGATTCACTCTGAACTCACAAGAAGATCCACAAGAATTTCTAACGTACTTACTATTAGTATTGGAAAACAAAAGCATACCAGTAAATGAAATCTTCCAGTTTTCGTACATGTGGAAACATACATGCACTCTCTATAGCAATGCGATACAGGAAAAAATCCCAAATGAGCGATTTGTGTATGTTTCCATACCAAATTGTGAAAGCATTCCATTTCAGCAACTTGTACAGAATGCAAACCATGTCAGATTATGCACTATTTGCAATTCAGACAATCACTCCACCTTACTGATACAATCATATAGTGCCTACATAATACTTATGCTTCTACGTTATAATGCAGATGGTACCAAAAACAACTGCAAACTGACTGGATTCACACATGGTCAAGTGTCACTTGGAAAGAAAACCTTTACAACAATAGGTATAATCTACCATGCAGGAACTACAACCAATGCAGGTCACTACACTGCATACATTAAAAAGAAATGTGGATGGTTCCAATGTGATGATAGCACCATTACTCTAAAGCATGCCTGCTAATCTTACAAATGCATATTTAATCTTCTTAAAGCCAAAATTTAATAAATAATGTGTACTTCAAGATTGCCAAAAAATTATGTGAAAGACTACAAACAGTTAGAATACGTCAATAGGTATCTCACTGCCCAAGAGGATATAACAATGACACAAATAAATGGATATCACAGATTTGTAGGAACAAATGCACAGTTAGAATTCGCCTACATGTATCTAACTGTTGTTAAAAATCGGAAGGAAGGCGACAAACATAACATTAATCAGAAAGATGAAGGAAACACTCAAAGGAAACAAGGAAGTAGTTAGTACCATAGCAAAAGAAGTTTTTTTTTAATCCGACAAGGATTTTTTTTCCCAGACCCAAGGATTAGAAAAGCAAACACAGAAACTGAGCACAATGCACAGTACACTGGTTTGTAAACTAAATATGAGGGTAAAAGAAAAGGTAAACTGTCTATTATACAATGTAGTAAGTTTTCATAAAATGCAAAGACTAACATACCTTTTTCTTTTATCACAGAAATTAAAAAAGGGATACTTCAGCCAAGTACGAAAAACATTTAAAAAATATATGTGGATTCTGAACAGAGTAAGGAGTAAGTATATTGGCAGTCATTTTCTACACATGCAAATCTACTCGTCTAATCTATGGTAGTAATATGCTGCAGTGGCTGGAGGCTTGCCCTTGCATCTTCAGTGTCTAATCTACGACCTACGCCTTACGACCAAAGTACATCGAGTAGACTTCCTAGCCACAACCATTGAGGCATATCGAAACCATGGTCCTTGTAAATTAGCTACTTATAAATGTACTGTTTGGACCATCGTCTGCAGCCATTCAGCCAAGACATTACGGCGTGCACACAACTAGCGCATTACACCACTCCCATATTCACTTATAACTCCACTGCTTATGACTTCAGTCTTGGGTGCATGGCCTTTGGCCATGCAGTCAAGACTGTGGGTCCTGGCCAGAAACACCACAACATATTGGGACCATTGTGCCTTCTCATTTCACTATATACAAAGTTGGTTTTGGGAGCATAGCCTTTGGCCATGCTCCCAAAATGCCAAACACTCCCCACAACCATCTTAATGACGTTGCATAGTACAAGTGTACCAATAGCTGTGATATGCTGCAGTACGTTGTAGCCACAGGCTACAGATGTGAGTTTGAGGCCATAGAATTATCAATTTATGGGTGTACAGTATATAAAATGCACAGTTGCTTACAACGGCAGTTCTTATTACTTTGTTCAAATACTCTGCATCCTGGCCACTACTATCACACCATATGACATCCATTGTGGCATATATGTACCCTAAATACAAATATGCTTTTGGGGGAATGGCCTTAGGCCATATACCCATGATAGCAGCCCCTCCCCACAGCCGCCTGCGTAATGCACTACCACACCATATCACACCCATTGTGCCTTGTAAGTACACTACATACAACTGTTCTGTTTGGTGCATAGCCTGCGGCCATGCACTCATGACTGCAGACCCTCACCACAGCCACCCGACTGATGTTGAATACTAGGGGTGTCTCTGTAGCTCTGAAATGCTTCACTGTTTGTGGGCAGGGCCTAAAATCTTAGGTGTATGTCCATACATTTCAATATATGGTTGTGAGTGGCTTATGACTTCAGTGCTTACAAGTTTCCTTTTGGGTGCATGCTTGGGTGTGACATGCTGCGGTGGTTGTGGCCAGGGCCTATAGTCTTGGAAGTAAGGCCTTCGGCCTTCGGCCAACGGCCATGCATCCAAGACTATAGGCCCTGGCCACAATCACTGTAGCATGTCACACCCATGGCGGCGTACTAATGAATATAATAATACCCATAGGAAAAAGTATTGCAATTATAGCATGTTGTCAATTTCAATGTTCGCTACCACTACGCATCTCCTTACAACAGTAGCAAGTTTCCTGTGCACTGCATGGACTCAAATGCTACAGTTATTACACCCCTCATTTTCTGTGTGTACAAGGTGGCCATAGAAAATACATCAAGAAGAGGTTCTAACTTTGTTATTGGGTGCATGGCCTTCGGTCATGCACCAAGAGTGCAGGGTCTCCCCACAACCACCTCAGTGATGTGTGGTAGTGTGGTTTTTTCTATAAGTGTGGTATCCTTCACTGCTTCTGGCCAGAGGCTTCACTCCTAGCTGTATGTCCATAGTTATTACATGGGATGGGTGTGCAGTGGCTTGCACCTCCAGTACGTACAACTTTGTTGTTGGGTGCATGGCCTTCGGCCATGCACCCAAGACTGCATACACTCCCCACAAGTTAGCAATCGATACGCAATACTACGGGTGTATCCATGGGTGTGACATGCTGCAGTGGTTGTGGCATGTCACACCCATGGCAGCGTACTAATGAATATAATAATACCCATAGGAAATAGTATTGCAATTATGTATGTTGTCAATTTCAATGTTCGCTACCACTACACGTCTCCTTACAACAGTAACATGTTTCCTGTGCACTGCATGGACTGAAATGCTACTGTTACTACACCCCTCATTTTCTGTGCGTACAAGGTGGCCATAGAAAATACATTGTGAAGACCGACCCCCAGAACAAATGCATTGATCACCAATGTCTTACTGTCTGACCCTGTCCCAACGCTCTGTGACAAGGCAAAAGAGTTTTATAAATATAGCATGTGTACGCTGGTTGTTGCTTCGCTAACGGTGGATCCAAGATGGAGGGCGCAGCCAAACAATCTGACGCAGAACACGTCTCGCAGCAGCCAATCGGCAGAGATGTTGTGTGTCCGCAGTCATGACGCGAGCCCATTAGCCAATCCTTATCTTGTCCGCGGAGCGAACAGGGAAATGTGACCGCGGAGCGGACATAGATATCACTAATTTTTTGAGACATACTTTTTGCTCGTTTTAAAGAAAAATACTGCACGCATTGTCACCAAATTTACAAAAGCACGCTTTCTGGACCAAGCTCTTATACCTGCCGCAAATTTCGTGAAAATCCGTCCAGCGGTTTGACCTGTAGCCGTGCGCAAGGTTTTCCCCCCATTCAGTCTATGGGAAAAAAATACATTTTGGAACCCCCCCTATAACTCTTGCCCCCCGGACCAAACATCACAGAACTTTGCAAAAGAATTCAGAGTGGTCAATATACTTTTTTTGCAAAGTTTGGTGAGGATTCGTCCAGGGGGGGCGGAGTTATGAGCCGCCCAAAAAGAGCTCTTCCTATGGAAACAGCAACTTAACCATAACTACACGGCCACTAGCGTGGCCGAGTAATACTCTCTGCAGCTGCTGGCTGCAGGGCCCCCAAGAACGCAGAGCCAGGGCGGCGGCACATACTGCCCATGCCTCCGGCTGGCCCCACCTACTGGTCAAAGCATGCAGTGTTCAAAACCGGATATAGCTGAAGGATTCACTCATTCCATAGGGCAGTTATAGGGGCAGCTTGGAATCCTGACTCTCTGGGAACTCCATAACTGAGTTTTATAGTTTTCTGTATAAAGCAGAGGCGTTGCTAGGTTTTCCTGACTGGGCTGTAGCCCTCCAGTCTTTTTGTCGTAGACCCGGATAGAAGCTCAAGGGCCACATACAAAAGACTTGCTAGCCCCGAGTGCTGACATCAGCATAGCCCCAGATCTTTTCCAGACCTAGCAACACCCCTGGTATAAAGGATGTTCACGATCACCAGGAAGTGGTGTTTGCATGGAATCATTGCGATTGGATATCCTTTGCAGTAGTTACAACATAAACACATGTTTGGTTTTGCAGAAATTGGATATTATCGTTGATCTGTGTTGACATCGATTGTCACAGCACAGCAGGCGCTAAATATCGTACAGATTGTTTCTCAATGGGCACCTCCATGCAGCACCTCCCATGCTTGCTTTGCAAATATGTCATTTCGTGGGCGGTGCGACATGGGAGTGTTTTCACACTTTCATATTTTCCTAAAGACTTCCTGGCAAGCTGTATGATTCAGTGACACAGAGTCACAGGAAAATAAACATCCGTATAAACAAAGGTGGGGGAAATATTCTGTGTTACAATGGCTGGTATACCTTACACAGTGAAGGTAGACAACTAACAATTGACCTGCCTATCAGGGAGAATGCAGAAGCGCATGTCAGCCGCAGCAGTCATATATATGCTTAACCCTTTAGTGGTAAGGATTCTCCAACCCAAGCGCTAAGCCCACTTTCAGACATGTGTACATGTGAGCATTCGGGGCTCAACAAGGTATTTATTTTTCATCAAATCTTCCCATTTCATGTATGAAGGAGTTTCCTGCAAGACGTTAATGACAATGGTGTGGGTGTAATATGGGCCCATTTCTAAAGAAATCCAACTGTAAAATCAAAAAGCATTATAGAGTTCCTTTCTAAAATCAATAGCTCCTGATAGTTCCAAAACAGGGGAGGCTAGCATACATTCAATCAATAAATCATTAGCTTTATTTTCAGAGTTTTCATTTAATATCTATAAAAATGCTAACAGCAAATGCACGGTAGAAACACAATAACTCAGTATAAAACAAAAAATAGTTTACAGAAGATATATAAAAAGAGATCAAATTACTACTAGAATTCAGATGTCAGCCTTCAACTCTTGGGTCAATTTATGACCAAATCTGAACTTTAAACGGAATGCGTGTAGTGGAAGATTGCTCTGCTTAAAAAGACACATCTCTCACTACTACGGCGATATAATCCTGCCCTAACATTGACAGGCATTACATCTGCAGTTCAACTACTAACAGTGAGCCAACATGAGGGTGGCTGTCCATATCCAAGGCCCATAAACAGGTTCTGCAAATCCCACGTCGTTGAATACTCCAGTTTTTTGTCTTTACCTCCAAATCGGCAAGAAAATCCGGCAACCGTGAATGGCCAATTACCAGGGTATTTCAGCCCCGCCAGACCCGGTAATTGCCCTTTCGCGCGTGCCGGAGCCGGTATTCCGATAGGGCTCAAATGGGAATGGGGATGCTTGTAGCACCGACACGGTTCATTACCGTGCCGGTGCTACAGACTTGCTGTGCTTGCAGGTGCTTTTCATTCCACCAGGTCAGACCTGGCGGAATGAAAGGCACCCGCGGCACAACTCAGAGTTTGCCGGTCCGCAAACCTTGTAATGAGGCCCAATGACGTGAAAGACCACATGTTTCAAATCTTCTTGTCCTCTATGAAAGAGCTCTCTTTGGCCAAGCAGGTCACTGATTTTCTCATTATACCCCGAGGAAACCGTTTTCCCTGCGTTTCAAGTCTTGTGGTCTGACCACTTTGTTGTTCCTTTTACTTGGAACATTAAAGCCCCTACAATCTCTTTTCAGGCCAAATATTTTATGCAGCGTAGTTGGCGCTCAGTTTCTCAAAATAACATGGTTTCCATCATTCATGTCTGCCACTCTGGGCCCGCCCCTGTGGACCTGAGTTCATTTACTGAAACTCTGCCCGTAGTCGCTGACCCGCCAGGCGCCCCATATGAAATCCAGGCTGTCCGTTCGCCCTTCTCAACAGTGGTTCACTGATGAGCTGCAGCCGCTACGTCTGCATCGCTGGCAGATGGAGCGTAAGTGGATGCTTTCTTATGCCCCCAGGGTCATACTCGCACTGTCCCAGGTCGCTTCTCAGTACCATCTTGCTAGAATTTGTGCTAAATGTGTTTATTTTGCTTCTCTTACTGAAACCTCTGTTAACCATTCCAAGGAATTGTTTAAAGTGGTTTGTAACCGCTCCACCACTTTACCAGCCCCAAACCTGTCCTCTCAGACTCTCTGTGATCCTTTGTCCCTAATTTTTATGGACAAAATCAGCTCCATTCGGTCTAACATTGCCTCTATTCCCTTGCTCCCTAGTGATAGTCCCGTGCCACCGGAGCCTTCACCTACCACTTCCTTGTGTTCCCCACTTTTTCAGTATCGGAGGTGGGCACAGCACTTACTAAACTCAAATCCTTGTCTCCTCTTGATCCCATCTCTCTCAGTCGTATTAAGGGCATTCTTCCTTATTTCATTCATGTACTGACTGAAGCAGTTAACACCACCCGCTCTACGGGAGTGATTTCTGCCTCTCTTAAACTGGCCACTGTTATCCTGCTTATAAAGAAGCCTTCCCTTGATCCGTTGGTCCTTCCAATTTTCATCCTATTTCCCTCCTCCCTTTTCCTATGAAACTTCTCGAATCTCTGGCATGTCCCCTACTCACCACTTTTCTTAAGGAATTTTCATTCTTTTCACTCTTCTCAGTCTGGTTTCGGTCCAGGGCGTGGGGCCGAGAGTGTTGTGGTCTCTGTCATGGATGGCTTGGCACGGACCAATGACAGGGGCAGCATCAGTGCACTAATTTTGAAGGTCTTCACCGTCGCCTTTGACACCACTGATCATGGAGTCCTTCTAGGCCGGCTGGCCGGTGCCGGCCTTTGGGCACCCTCCTGGCTTTGTTCTCGCTTGGTTCTCTTCTTTTCTCTCTGACCTTCATCCAATTCTCTCTTTTCCTGCTTTTGTTTTCATGGCTACAGTTCTCACATGTGGTGTCCCTCAATGGTCCGCCATCTCCCCGGTCATATTCAGCACCTACATTCAATATCTTACCAAATTGATATTCTCCCACAGCTTCCTCTGCTACTCTTATGCCGAGGACATGCAAATCTTGGTACGCCTGGACCTTTCCACTCCTGAGTCAGCGGCCACATTTTGTGCCTGTCTGGAGGCTGTGGGGAATGGATGCATAACAACTGGCTCAAGTTGAAAGGTGACAAGATCGAGGTACTAGTGGTGCCCCCCCTTGACATCTTCCCTCTGAATGGCCGATTTCAGGCTGGCCTCTCCGGGCCCTTTTCCCCTTACGGTTGAAACTCACATCATCTTTGTATATGGAGCCACAGGTGAATACAGCCTGTCAGCGGGGCTACTTTCAGCTTAACCCCGAGCCCTGCGGTCAGCTAATGCCTATTTACTGACCGTTTCTCTAGCAAAGTATAGCCGCATTGGTGGCCGCTCTTTCTCAGAGGCAATGGCGGTTCTTTGGAATTCCCTTACACTGTCCCTCAGAGCAACGACTGCTCACCTGACACTTTGCAAAGCTTTGAAAACGTTTAGTTTTAAGACTATTATTTGCTTGCTGTCCTTCAAGGAGCACCAAGATGCCTTCGGGTGAACATTGCGCTTAATAAGTATCCTACAACACAATACAGTACAATAAAATACAATACCAGCAAGGATATTGTGCCACCAGCATATCACTGTGGGCACAAGAAAATCTGTGTGTGGGCACTAGCACAGATGGGTGAGGGCACTAGCAAAGTTGGGGTGTGTTACTATAGCTGGGTAGCTACTAGCATAAGAATTGTGTGGGTAATAGTTGTTAGGAAAGATTTCATAATTGTATGTAATTTTCCCTCCATGTGGCAACCCCCAAACTTTTTGCTGCTGTTTTACACCCTGATCTAGACTTTGCCAGAGAAGTGCTGCCACACTCCTCTGGGCTTTTGCTCAATTCTTATGGGGAAACTGACATGCCCTTAAGACAGTCAGTACTGGGAGACTTTGTTTCCCTTAGTCCTTTCCTCATGTTGCAGCTTTTGGGCAACATGAAACAAGAGTGCACTGTAACATACTTTACCACGCTCTTGGGTCTCTAGTCATTCCAAAGGCCCTAGAAACTCTCGCTGGACTTATTATGAACTGTGCAAGTGTGTCACGGACAGGACTGGTGGCAGCTATCGTTTCTCTTGTGTTTTGAACCCTTTTTTGCCATGTTATCCGTGCTTACTGTATTTGGCACAAATAAGTGGCCTGGCTCCAAAATGGCCATGCCACGAGGTTTTTTGTCCTGCCCTTTGGCCATCTTGCCCCTTCACCTTCCCCAGGTCGAGCTGACCTGGGTTAGTCCTTATTTGGTCATCTGATCATCCTAGAAGGTCTGCGAAGGCACTTCGACCCTGCATCCTGCTACGCAGAATCTACACGGTGTCGAGACGTCCTGATCATCGCAGCTGAATCTGCCAGCAACGGGAACTGAACTGGAGAAGTCTGGGTCTGCCTGCGTCAGGGACCGGTGAGTAGTCCATCCCCCAACCGGCGGCCCCTCGCGCAGGAGCCCGTTTCTTTTCTACCGCTGTTGCAAAATAGCGACTCTATCCCGCACTCTCACCCTGCCTCTGCCCACAAGTGGAGGCCTTGCTTGAGTAGTGGGGACTTGTTCTGCTTCGCTTCATTCACCTTCCTGAACTGCCTGAGACCCTTGAAGACACCCTACTTTATCCACTGGCACCAGCGCGTGCAAGTATTTTTGAGCATAAGGCTCCTCTCTTCGTAGGGCTCAGACTACCTCCTTGTTAGGTGTATTTCTGATGTCGAACTGGGTCTAATGATTACTTGCACTGCCTGTTTCCCTCCCCATCTAGGTGGTCTACATATTACGTGCTCATAACTCCTTAGACCCCTCGGTCTTGTATATATATATATATATATATATATATATATATATATATTGTATTGATTGTGATGTGTTGGATTACTTTAGTATTATTGTGATTCTTTGCTATGGTCGATTTTACAAAGGCCTTGTAATAAATGTGTCTATATTTTTAATATAACACCTGTTTGGAGTAATTTGTAAGTGTCCTTGCTTTGTGTGCTCATTGAGGTCTTCAGTCACCCTCGCCCCTCTTGGTCTTGACCGCCGCCATCGCTACCCTGATTGGTCTGGCTTGTCCAGAGGTTACCCTGTTCCAAGAAACTAGGCTGGCCTTCCGAACCTCTGCCCCTCCATGTCCGAGTTCAGAAATCTATCTTAACACTTGTAAATCTGTGTGGGCCCATTTAGAAATGTGCAGGCAGTAATACAGCAGTGTCTGCATAGGGCTGTGGAAAGCAGCATTGGTACTAGCAGGCTGGAGAACTAGCAGAGCTGGATGTGCACTAACACAGTTGTGGGGACGCTAGCAGAGCTGTGTGGTATCTTTTAAGGGGCTCGGGCCTGTAACTATGGGCCCCAGGGAATAATATGAAGTGGTAATGCCCCCCTGCGAGGGGCCTATTTCTATTTTGGAACAGAAAAAATAAAATGTCAAAAAAATGGCTTCTGTGGAAGGGAAAACAAAGTCTGTTTTCCCTTTCCATGGCAGCCATTGAAAATAAGTGTGAAAAAGTAAACAAACAAAATGGTCTCCATGGAAAGGGAGAAGGGACTACAAGTAGTCAATTTTCCCTTTCCTTGGCAGCCATTCAAAAGATCAGGGAAAAAAATGGCCACCATGGAAAGGAGAGAAGGGACTACGTGTAGTCCCTTCTTAACGTTGTCCCTTCTTCCTTTCCTTGATGGCTTGTCATGGATCAGGAGCGGACGCGCTGGGGACAGAAGTGTTACCAAGCACATCTGCTCCCAAGATTGACAGCAAAGAAGGTAAGTGGGGTTGGGAGGGAATTCTGTGGAAGGGAGGGCACAACACTTTCCTCCATACTTGTGTTGGCTCGAAGCGGGGGATTACCTGTTCCGAGCCTCCTCATTGGCTGAGTGGGTGCCACACCCCCCCGCCAGTAAAAGAAGCGAAGGAACGTTGTGGAGGTGAGGGATGCCCGGTCAGGTAATGCCCAAACAGCAGCCAATCAAATGCATGTATACAAAACTTGTGACTCCTCACTGGATACTAATAAGGACTATTTAAACCATGTTGTTTTGGCACTATCAGTCCTTTATAGGCATTTGCAGAGCTGTAAGGGCACTAGCAATAACACAGATATATGGACACACCAATGAGGCTGTGGGGCACATAAACCTCAGTTGAGCACCTAAATATCCATTTAGACAATATCAGAGCTCTGTGGGTAATAGTCATGTTGCTTGAGGACTGGCAGGATGGTGAGGGCACAACCTCTATGGTTGGGTTGCTTGGGCACTAACATGACTGTGGATGCACTTAAACAGCAGTTGGGCACCTAAAAATCTGTTTTGACAATAGCAGGGCCCCATGGCTAATAGCAGAGTACCTTGAGGACTGGTAGAGCCGCGGGGGCGGAACCTCTATGGCACCATTTTTAGGCACTACCAGAGCGATGGTAGCACAAACTGAGCCTGGTGGGTACTAGTACACATGTTTGAGCTCCTGCCTCCGGTAGAACCCTGTAGCCACAATCAGAACTGTGTGGCACTATACTAGAGCTATTTGGGCAGTAGCCAAACTGTTTCAGTAGCACTCCAGCAGGTCTGTGTGTATGCTGCTCCATGCAGTATTTCAAAGCGTTGTCGTGCTGTATGGTATTGTATTTTATTGAGAGTACAGGGTGTTTTGATCAGAAACACTTTACAGAGTTAAAGAGCGTGATCTACATTTTCCAGCATATCGCACAATGATGTTAAATACGAAATACCAGAGTGCCATGTTTTAAAGACTTAAGTGCCAGTACCGCAGTTCTGTAGAGGGTAAGGGCCTCCAGTGAGACTTTGGGAGTTCTGGGAGCAGCAGCTTGATGTTGGATTACGACTGGAATTTCCATCGTCAGCATCTACCATTGCAAATACATGTAGATGTCACACGTTTCCCTTACTGTGTGTGCATGGGCCATGAGGACATTTAATTCAATAGAATTTAAGAATATTTGCAGAGGGAATAAGAAATTAGGCCACCAAGTCTCTTTAAACAACGTCTTGTGCTCAGCGGTTCTTTCCTTTTACCAATCGCTCCCCAAACCAAGTCTTGTCTTTCACGCGCTGGCGTTCTTTGGTTCTGCAAAATAAGTATAGGATTTAGCTATGTGATAATTATGTCTTTTTTTTAAAAGAACAAAAGAAATGTTATCAATGGTTTTCTCAAGCGTTTACACAAAGCATTACAAACACAATTAACCTTCCATAAGTAACATTTTCTGTAAAGGTGTGAATTAATGCGATTCACGTATGAGGATTTGAGGGACACTTTTGAGGTGAGGGGTGGGCCACTTTTCTTTAGGTGTCCCGGCTTATTTCTTGTCCCAGTCCGGCCCTCGTTATTAAGGTCACTTGCTTAGCAAAGGTACTTAGAAGTGATAAGGACATTAATAGAATAAGAAGAGAATTTATGGCACGTGGAAGCAATCAAGATGAAATAAAAGAGAATTAGGAATTTGAGGAACATTTGCGTGGGGGAAATTATTGTTTCTTATGCATGATTTCGTTATTCTAGAATGTACGTGTGCAATAATTCAATCTTGCTCGAATACAATATACACATGTTCACGGAAGTCCATAATCTAATCTTTGACTTCAACATGTCCCATTTTCCTTATATCTGACGCTCCCTCCACTTGTGCAGGCCAAGCTACCTGGTTAGCAGAAAGTGGTACCTTTCTTCGGTTTGCAAATGTACCCTCTCTCACGCTCTCTCTGTCACCCTCTATAACTCTCACTCTCTTCTCCGTTTCTTCATGATCCCTGCCTCTCTCAAACAGCTGCCCCCTTTCCTGGCTTCTTCCTTCATTCTCCTTCTGTTTTTACTTCTGTGGCTTCACTCTCACTCTTTCTTTTTGCTGGTCCCATCTCTTTCTACACTTACCCTATCTCTCTCAATATCTCTCTCTCTCTCACTTTGTCGTCCTCTCCCCCCTTCCTCTCACTCACTCACTCCCTCGCTCTCTCTAAACAATATTTTTCTCTATATCTCTCCACCTAGGGATGACTGTTAACCTCTAGGAGCAGTATGCCCACGTAAATCCAGAATGTGAGGAGGACTGCATCTTGTTTGTAAATGTAGCCTTTTAAGTGTTAAATCCCTAAACCAGAGGACTTCACACTGTGAGGCGTGGCCGCGTCCCAAAGGGGGTGCGAGAGACCAGCATGAAATGTGTGTAAAAATGTTTAAAAAAAGATGGGCGGGGCGGCTCACATTCTCAGACTGGACCATAAAACAGTTTCAGGCACCAATGAAAACACAGCCTGCAGTTACAAATGGATATTAATTTCTTTAGTCACATACTGTTTGAATAGTACCCAAGGGTGTGTTTTTTGTTCAAATGTAAGCAAATTGTGATATTTAAAGAATATTTATTCAACATCAATGGTCAAAACTACTAGCTGCATAGTGAAGTAACTCATCAAACTGGCCCACATTGGCCAGAAAAGTTCCCCATGTTGACCGGCCTACACTAGCATTTTGCATTTTTGCTACAGGTATTGCCCTATTGCTCTATAGGCCAGTGCAAGCCTGGCAGCTCATCCATAATGGGCAAGGGGACATCCAAACAGTGGCCCCCATTATGGAGGAGCCAAGGAGCCAGCCCAACGAAACACTGAGCACTCCCTCAGCTGTTTTTCCCAGCTGAGTGAGTGTTCCTGGGCTGACTGAACTGTCAAAGGGAAACACTGTTTCCCTTGACAGTTCAGTTCCCCAGCCGCAAATGCTCACTGGGGGGGGCGTTTTGCTTCACCAGCCTTGCATAGCTCATTGCAAATGCTGGCTCGGGCACTGCATGTCTGTATGTGCGAGGGGGTGCTTTATTTAAATATGTGTATGGATGCGTGTATGCTTGTGTTATGAGTGAGTGTATGGTTATGAGTGCCTGTATGAATGAAAGGATGATTGCTGTGTGAATGTGTGTGTGTGTTTGTTTTGGTCCATTGAGCTGATTCTGGCTATGGGGGGAGGGGAGGCACAGTGGGGAAGGAGGGTTGTACAACAAAGGCATTTTAAAATGCCTTTGATGCACAACCCACCTACCCAACTACCAAACTCAACTCTCCTTTTGAGGCGCTGTGGAGCCCAGGGGACAAGGATGGCAGTTTTTTTTTACTGCATATCTATCATAGATGTCCAGTCAAAAATACCATTCTTTCCCCCTTCGCCCCCCAGTGCCAATTCAAACTGTTTGGCTTTTTACCCATTTTTGTAAAAAGTATGCTCTAAAATGCAAGATGTTAACCCATTACTTAAAATAAAATTAATGTGGGGAACACCCACTGAACCCCCCTTGATTGGTTCGGGCTCCCTCATTGTGCTCAGTCGCTATGGCATTTTTGGGGGAAAATATTTATGCCCCTGCAGTTAAAAAATTCACCAGCTCCCACTGGCCCTCGGAATGTGCTGGCAACGGGATGGCGGAAGCCCGGGGACTCTGGTGGGAGCAGGATGGGCGGGAGCACTGGGATAGTGGTGGGAGCAGGATGGGGAGAGCCCAGGGTCTGTGATGAGGAGAGCCCAAGACTTTGTAGGAGTGGGAAGAGGGAGCCCAGCGACTGTGATGGGAGCAGGTGGGGAGCCCAGTGACTACACTGGGAGTAGGGTGCAGCGACAGCGCACAATAGTTCACAGCCATTTGTACATACTGTCCAGTTGGCATTTTTGGGGAGCCTGACCTGCCCAAATTTTGCTCAGGCAGGGCCCAGGCCAAAAAAGTTTGAAAACCACTGCCCAAAACTATAAATCACTCTTTTAGGGGACTCTCTGATACCAGGGCCTCTATCAGGTAATGGGTGTGCTGACAATGGGCACTGTCATGACGTCGCTCACTTCTAATTTGCACAGGATTATCCTCTAATGGAAAAGCGCACAGTGCCTGGTACTCGTGTGACACTGCACTGCAACACTGCACTTCGGGTACATTACATTTGAAGGCAAGTAATAACGCACGATTTACTAATGTTCGGTATGACCAATGTAGTGTAAAATAGATGGACGGATAACTCACATGTTCAGCACTCGCCTCCAGAACGGGGCCTTGAGACAGGAGGTCGGGGCGACTCAGTCCTCCCTCCTTCCTAGGTCGATATATGAGGTTATGGAGGGGGCGCCAATGCTGTCACCATGGCAGTGCCATTCGCTCGAGCTCTTTGACGCGGCAATAAATGACTGCGCTGAGAGGAAACATTATCGACGGACCCCTTAATATGGGGAACTCTATCGAGTAGCCGAGCGTCTGGACTCAGTGAAGAGACACGCTGCTGTCGTGCACGAGTCAGACAGGCACGGTGTTATCTCTCCCAGTAATGAGCCTCGTCCTCACTTCCCGCTGAACACGTCAGAGAGAGGAACAAGGAACACAGGCCTGGTTAGATTATCACTGCTTGTTTTCAGACCTGGCTGCTTTTTTTTTCTTTTCCTTTGGCTATTTTAGTCGAAATGTCAGCTTAATTGAGTACATTAGTTAGTAATCAATGGTCGTTAAAGTGCCCTTCACACTGGGGAGGGCTCTTAAAAAAGCATGCAATGAAAAGACTTAATACTGGGGCTCGGTGAATATGTCACAGCAGTCTCATTACTCAATTTTCACATGTAGTTTCATCATAATTATTACTCAATACCCTTTTTTTCCGCCCTCCAGGGGAAATCTGGTATCTAATGGAGTTTGGCATTTTCAATTAAATCAACAACCAATATTTCCAGTGTCTGCTTCTCCTCCATCTTCCCACGCTTTCCAGAACCGACTGCTCTCATCTATTATTGACATTAATTACTTAACACACTCTAGCCAATTAGCTACCTCTCTGCTAGGTTTGCGGGCCCAGCATTCGGTGATGCTCAAGCAAAAATTAGCCTAAGCCGTAGCAGCGGGGCCGACGCTTGCCAAGGCCTTTGCGAAATGGTATAATGATATGAAAGGGACCTAAGAAATGGGTGCATGAAAGTTAATATCTGATAAAACAAAGTCCAGTCTTCCACTTGTTTAACTCCTCGGCATGTGCAAATAAGTTTTAAAAATTAATTTTTATTAAAAAAAACAACTTAGCTTGAATTTGACACTGTCAACATTTTTTTTCTGGTTGTCATACCATAACGATTTAACAATCTTCATGAAAAGTCTTAATTTGTGCAAATACATCACTGAAATGCCTCCTGGTTTTGCACAGCGTCAATACAAACATGAGCAGCGATGTACCAGTCTCCAGATAACCAGCAATATACTTATCCCATTTCCAGAATACAGCAATTAAAAGTGCAAAATGTGCAAACTTAACAAAGTGCATACCTTTAGCCTACTTCCAGCACTGAAAAATCCGGTGTCACAAACTTACAAATATTGATTCCCTAATTACACAAATCTATTAACCCAGTATGTTTCGATCCCCCTATCTTATATGTTTATTAATGTATTTTATTTATAGCATTTATGTGCTCATCCTGATAGTCTTGCTGCTGTTTAAAATTCGTTTTAGCTGTGTGCACATCCTGGTTGTCTTGCTGCTGCCTAAGGTCAAATTTAGCTGTGTGCGCATCCTGATTGTCATGCTGCTGTTTAAATCCGTGTTTAGCTTTGTGCACGACTTTTCATGAGAATATGTTGACATGTCCACCCCCTCTTTACTCTGTATAGTCTTCTACCTGCTCCCTCACCGCCGTCAGTTCCCATCGCATCTCTGTGCTGTTATTCCCCTCAGCCCTACACCCGCTAGCTCCCCTGTCTCTGCATGTTCACTGTTTTCTGTGCATATTACCTCCCCCCAGCTCCCAGTGTTTTTCTCCAATTCTTGCGCCCTGTCTCCCCGTGCTTCTGTGGTCTCAGCCTGATTAAGTGAACCTCACTCTCTGCAGTTTGCTATGGCACTCTTTATCTCTCCTATCTTCTCAAGCTGCTTCTCTATCTCTCATCCTTCACCCGTTACTAAGTTTGACAGGAAGAAACTCAAGAAGGACATACTGGGCTCTAAACCAGGCCTTCCGCTTGCAGACACCTACATCACTGCCTCTGCCAGAGAGACTCTCACCGACATCCTCTTTGTCGTTCCCCCACCGACCTATGGACTCTCTATATGGTCGCTCTTCTCTCTCCTTTCTCTTCCTCACCCATCAATATTGGCACCCGCTGGGAGGTTCTTTGTGCCCTATCCACCTCCAGGGTCATCATCAATGTGTGAATTCTGTATTGGGGCCCTAGGTTTGGAACCATCCTTGCTAAGCTCTGTTACTTGTTATGGTGTCCTTTTGTCTGGTGCAAGGTCACAGTTTGTGTTTTTGAGGTGAAGCCCACACCTCCTTTGTTGTATGATCAGGGAATATCCTGGATACCTCGCTGTTGGTTTCTTTTTTCAGAAATAGTTTTTCCACACTGTTTATCATTTGGTGATAAGTGCAAAGAGAACATTTTTATTCATCAGTTTGTTTGTTGCGTGGGCTCATGGTCCCAATTAGGGTCAGCCTACACGTGTTTTGATCCGTGGGTCTGTGTGAAGGATAGATGCCCCCTATTGGGTCCTGGGATGATTGTGCGTGGTCAGTCTTGTCAATGACAGCTGGGCTCCTCATTAGGCCCTGTGTTCAAGTAATAAGGGCATCAGTGCGTCCTCGGGAGTGATCCGTCAAACTACAGAGGACGCACTGACGCCATTATTCCCTGATCATCGTCAATGTGTACCGCAATGGTACCATCATGGTACAGGGTCCTCAACCCAACCTTCCCTGCCACCTCCTAACCACCCTTCTACCCTCGTCACAGCCTCCTTGCTGCCACCCCACACATTGACAACCCTGTCAGCTTCTCCCTCTTTGGTTTACCTGCCTCCTACTAACACCATATCTGGGACTCCCTTGCCTCCTGCGGCCCCTCCCGCACTGGCTCCTGTCCCAACCACTACAGTCCCGGCTCCCTTGCCAGCCTTGGCTCCTCTGCCCCCTTCTACCTCTGTCCCTCAGGCACTCACGACACTTATGGGAGGGGACCACTGCCCCCTGCTACTCCCCCGTAAGTCTCTCACTGATGGCAATCTGCTCCATATTGCCTCGCTTAACTCTAGCTCTGCTGTCAAACACTCCTCTGACATCCGCAACCTCCTTGAACTCCTGGATCTTGATGTTCTTGCCCTCACTGAAACCTGGTTCAAGTATAGCTCTGTCACGAGTTTTGACACTCTTCTCCAAGAAGGCTACAAGATACTCCCTCTGCCTTGACCAAACAGACCAGGTGGGGGAGTAGCATTGATCTTCCCTGAGTGGATCCCTTTTGTCTGTCATTTCCACTCAGGCCTACTCATCCTTTGAGTGCCTGGTCTGCAGGCTCTCCCTCCCTTACAGCTCCTCACTTCTGCTGGCCACCTTCTATCGGCCACCTGGTCAGCCCTCCCTCTTCCTTTCGGAATGGGCTGACCCGACCTCCTCTCTCCTTTCCTCCTCTTCTCAACTCCTCCTAGTGGGTGACCTCAACATCCATCTCGACTCACCTGATTCCTCACAACCTTTCCACAACCTTTGTGAACATCTCTCTCTTTCCATCTTACCCTCTGGCCCAAAGCACAGCACTGCCCACACCTTGGATGCTCTCATCTCAACTGGCATTCCTCTATCTATCCCTCTTACTACTTCTCTCTCCTGGACTGATCACTCTGTCCTCTCTTCTCACTTTAAGCTCTCTTGACCTCTTGCATCAGTAAGCCTGGCACTGCCTCCCTTCTACAAGGTCATCCGACCCATGAAAAGAGTGTCAGTAGCTGCCTTTGCCTGCACCTATTCTGCTCCTCCCACTCCTCCAAAAGCAGTATAGACTCTGCATCCACTCCAAGAAAAGAGTCTTTATTGAAGCCTGCATCTCTGCGGTATCCAATAACACGGGCAAACTTTATAAAGTCTGCAAGGAACTAGCCAACCCTACCGCAGCCTCCTCCACCATTGCACACTCCCAGGCCCTTTGCTTGGCCTGTGCTACATACTTCAGCTCTAAAACACAGGATATCCTACCCTCTCTCTCTCACCACCTCATGCACCAACATCTCAAGTACCATCCTTGGCCACCTCCACCACTCCCCTTCGCCTCTCTTCTCTCTCCCCCATCACACCTGAGGAGGTCACTAGATAAGTCCGGTCTGTGAAAGCCTCCTCCAAACCGGTGAATCCCTGTCCCCCCAAGGCCTTCAAGAACAACATTGACTCTCTCACCCCAGCCTTGGCCGACCTCTGCAACCTCTCCTTCAACACTGGAGTTTTCCCCACTGCTCATAAGCTCTTCTGCTGACCCTTCCATTCTGGCAAACTATCACCCGATCTCTATCACTCCTTTCCTGGGCAAACTCCTGGGGAAGTTGGCTATTTACCAGCTTACCCTCCACACTGAATCTGTTGGCTTTAAAGCATCCAGAGGCAGGGAAACTGCTCTTCAGAACACCCGTGAAGACCGGCTCTCAAATCTTGATTCTAACTCTCCCTCTGTCCTCCTTCTACTCGACCACTCCTCTACCTTCGACCCATCCCGGTGGAACTTGAGTCTTTCCTCTCCCCTATCACTCTCTCTACTTGCAGTGTCCCCCAGGGATCTGACCTATCTCCCTGGTTTTTCAATGGCTACATGGCTCCCTTGTTGAGTATGGCAGACACCTTCATCTCCAACTTTCAGTGTTACGGATGACATGCAGCTCTCCTTAAGGCTACCCTCGACCTCGTCCTCTTCCTCATTCATACCTTACTGTCTGTCAACAATTCAGTCGTGGTGTGCTGCATCTGACCTCTGCCTCAATGCCAGTAAAACAGAGCTTATCCTCATCGGCACCCCTGCTTCTGCCTTCCCTCTCCCTCTCTCCTTCTCGTCTCACATCACGGACATCTCTAAAGGCCCACTATAAACTGCATCCTCTCAGAGGTATTCTATCTTTTCTCATCTTCCCCCAGAGGCTCACCGTCACCAGAGCCCTGGTGCTCTCTAGGCTGGACTACAGCAACAGCCTCTTTCTCAACCTGCCCTCTTCTACCCTGTGTCCTCTTGAACTCATCCAGAACAGAACCGCAAAACGTATCCTTGGGCTCAAGCCCAGGGACCGCATCTCTCTGGTGCTGGAACTCCTTCACTAGCTCTGTCACGACCCTCGCCCAAAACCCCCTCTGGCAAACCCATTGGCCAGGTGGAGTCAGGACTTGGGCCTCTAGAGCCTGGCATCCTCTTCAAAAGCCCTCATGGGGCCAGTCCTGGCGCCTATGGCCTATGGCGCCAGGCTCATACACCATGAACAACAATGTGCTTGGGAACTACTTTATTTTATTGTCAGCCAACATGGAGGCATCCAGATAGCTTGGTTCCTAAGAACCAAGCTATGCGGTCTAGTGTTTTGGGTGTGGCAGGCCTGGAACTACTTTCCCTGGTACTACTTTACCTGGGCTATATAAACCACACCCTGACTGCAGAACATGCTTCATGTTACTTTGCAGCTTGCAACGTGATGGTCACCGTGTCCAGCTATTCCCTCAAACCTCGGAGAAGCAGAACCTGCAAGGAGACAAAAGGAACGTCATTAGTAGCAGCATCGTACCTGCAGTCTTCATGTTTAAACACTCGCAGCTACTGAGAACAGCTTCCTCGAATCTGCACGCCTCCCGGACAGAACGACCTGAAAGAGGAAGATAGAGGCAACATTAAAGAAAGCTGTAGAGACATTTACAAATTACGAACTGCTCAAAAGGCTTACCTGGCTGGTCGCCTCTCGGCTGGAACCACTCCCGACATTCCACTCGCACTGAAGAACACCGCGACCTACAAGGACGGAAAACACAGGTTAGCAAAGGCAAGACTTTGCAGTGCTGCGCATAGCCTTTACTTACCGCATCATAGCGCTCTTAATGCACCATCATTTACCAGCGGGGCTTAACCAAGCCAGTTTGCCGCGCTGAAGCTCTGCATACCTAAGGGAGAAAAAAGAGACATTTGAAACAAAGAAAGGCATGCAGGATAGCAACAAAACTAAAGAACAGCAATAAGACCTACCTGAACAATATCAAAAGGGCCGGCATCAGTGAAGTAACTGGACCGCACTCGCCCATGAAAGACAACGCACCCCTGCAAAGAAGGCAGGACGGAGAGAGTGCCTAATTCTACCACAAGGTCAGGAGAGGGCGCCAGAGGGACTGAAAGCTTACCGGGGTGGAGGGAGGATACTTACCCCAGTCAGTCAGTCTTCAACACAGTCCTCCTGTATTTTCAGGCAGAATCTTCCCCGCAGACCACATCAGGGCAAAGCTGAGAAGCATACCAGCGAGTAACCCAGCTGGGTGGGGTCCCTGTGGATACCAGGTGAGCATAACAGAACACAAAGCCTACAATAACAAATCGACCAGGGCGCCATGGAGACATCAGAAATGGACCAATTGGCCCAATTACTAGGAGAGCCTCGTGCTGAGGTTCATTCTGCTCGACAAGAGACATAATGCCCTCCGGAGAGACCTGATAGTGACCAAAGAACGCACTGAAGAGTTTAGCAGGCAATACTTGCAATCACAGGCAGGACAGACGCCTCTACCGGGAAACAATCCAATGATGCAAAACCCCGCCATACCACCCACTCCGGTAGTGATCACGTTACCTGGAACAGTGCCCCTGGCACCACCAGAAAGGTTCTCAGTCGACCCACGCAAGTATGCGGTATTCATAAATCAGTGCCGCCTTCATTTTCTTTGTAGGCCTGGAGCATTTCCAAACGACCAAGCTCGGATAGCTTTTGTCTTATTATACATGAGTGGTAGTGCAACAGATTGGTTGGTGCCGTTGGTAACCTATGACGATCCTCTATTACATGACTTTGGGGGGGTTCCAGAGAGAAATGGAAAATCTTTTTGCTCGCCATACCCAGGAACAAGCAGTAGACAATGAGCTCTTGTCCCTCCGACAGGGGAATCAGGACTTGTTAACGTACATTGCTACCTTCAACAGACTGGTTGCCGAAGCTAGGTGGCCAGAAAACAAAAGAACCACGTTATTCCATTGAGGCTTACAAGGCAGATTAAAGGACGTCTTAGCCCAGGTGGTTGATCCACCCAGAGACTGTGCAGAATTCATAAATCTGGTCGTGCAGCTAGACCACCGGTTGCAGGACCGAAAGGCAGACTGGTCTAAGACGGACCCTCGGACCGTGTATGTTCGACCAAGGGAAAACACACCCCGTGTACCTGCAAATGCTGTAGAACCCATGCAGATTGGAGGGATACGGCCTCCATTAACAAAACAAGAGCGGAACAAAAGAAGACAACAACAGCTTTGTTTTTATTGTGGGAAACCAGGACATTTCCTGAAGGACTGTCCAGTAAAACCCCCAAGAAGAACAGTCGGGGCCACAGAGAAGGACGAAGCTAAGGAATCGGGAAACTACCAAGCTCGACAAATGTAGAGGTCAGTTTGTCGAGTCAGAAGAAAGAGTTGCTGACCTCGCACTTTGCAATACCAGTCATCTTAATTAACCACAAACAGTCGTCAAAAATGCATGCCATTGAAGCATATAACTATAGCGGAGCAGTTGGAAATTATATTGATGAAGAACTGGCAGCAGAGATGGGGCTTCCTTTGTGTTCTAAGCCAAATATGGACAAGGTAACCACTGTGGATGGGACAGAAATCGCTTCCGGACCAATAACCCAGTGCACAGCCAGGGTAACCTTGCTGTGTCAGGACGGACATCGGGAGTCTATTTCATTCGATCTCATCAAGGCACTTCAGTTTAGGCTAATACTAGGGATGCCATGGTTGGTTGCTCACAACCCTTTGATAGACTAGCGGGTACAAAAATTTACCTTCACCGTTGACTGCTCCCCTGCCTGCTATTACCAAGAGGAGAAACCCGACGTCTGTATCCCCATGACTCCCGGAGCGACAGTATCAACCCTGGGAGCAACTAATACCTTGCCAAGTGAATACCATGATTTCCAGGATGTTTTCCGAAAGGACCAAGAGAATACATTGCCGCCGCAGAGGCCCTATGACTGTCAGATCGACCTTGTTCCTGGTGCACAAATCCCTTGCGGCAGGATCTACGCTCTCACAGAACCAAAAAACCTTCATTTGAAATCCTATTTAGACCAGTACCTTGCAAACGGATTTATCCATCCTTCAAAGTCCCCCGCAGCCAGTCCTTTGTTCTTCGTACTGAAAAAGGAAGGCGACTTTAGAACCTGTATTGACTACTGCGCATTTGACCTTCGAGCAGCGTACCACCTGGTCCGAGTCAGAAAAGGAGATCAATGGAAAACCGCCTTCCGTACAGCTTGTTTGAATATCAAGTCATGCCCTTCGGGTTATGCAACGCTCCTGCGGCATTCCAATATTTCATGAATTATGTCTTAAGGGAGTTAATTGATGTGTGCGCCTTAGTGTACATAGACGACATCTCAGTATACTCAGCCTCGAAACAAGATCATGTCAGGCACGTTCGTTCAGTCCTCACCAAGCTCCGTCAACATTGCTTGTTTGCAAAGCTTGAAAAATGCTTTTCTCACGTCACCGAAGTAGAATTTCTTGATTTTATCCTTACTCTAGGAGGCATCAGAATGGACGTGCACAAGGTAGATGCCATTCTGAAATGGCCTTCACCGACGTCTCTGAAAGGGGTACAAAGCATGCTGGGCTTTGCAAACTTCTACCACCGGTTCATCATAGACTTCTCTCAGGTTGTGCACCCAATCACAGTACTATTATGAAAAAACAATAAAATGTTTGCTTGGATCGAAGAAGCAGAAGAAGCCTTTCAGGAACTTAAACAAAGGTTTACCTCTGCTCCAATCCTGCGACATCCTCATCCAGACCTCCCTTATGTCGTTGAAACTGATGCATCCAGTCTTGCAATGGGGGCTGTCCTTTCACAGGGAAACCCGGAAACCGGCCAGCTACATCCTGTGGCCTTCTGGTTGAAAAAGTTCTCACCTCCAGAGATTAATTATGCCATCACGGACAAGGAACTCCTGGCTATCAAATCCGCCTTTATCCTGGAGGCACTACCTTCTGGGGGCCAGACACACCATTACAGTCATCACAGACCACTGAAACCTGCAATATCTCAAAACAGCAAAGGCCCAGTCCTCGCGCCAATTACAGTGGGCCCTTTTCTTCACTGAATATGATTATGTAATCACATTTCGACTAGGAGTCAGAAACGGAAAGGTGGATGCCTTATCTCGCATGGGCATAGATGAAATAGTATATACAACTCCAGACCCATTACCTATTATACCTGAAGACAAACTCCTGGGTATCACGACAGCCTTAACACAAGCAGAACTACGAAAAGAAATCCAACGGACAATGAATCCTGATGCCTAACTCACATGGCAAACTCAAGGAGAACAATATACCATCAAGGATCACCTACCCTTTTTTAGGGATAGCCTATATGTACCCAAGAAGTAATTACAACAGCATATTATTTCAAACTATCATGATTCACTGATCAAAGGGCATCCTGGGATCACCAAAACCCTAGCTAGGGTGAAAGAGAACTTTTGGTGGCCTACCTGGCGTAAGGACATCATTCAGTATATTCAGTCCTGCAGTGTCTGTGTACAAAATAAATCACAGAAACAAAAACCATCTGGTCTCCTACAACCATTGGACATTCCTCCAGTTCCATGGCACACTCTTTCCCTTGACTTCATCACTGATCTACCTCCAAGCCAAGGGTTCAACACCATCCTTGTAGTTGTGGACTTATTCTCGATGATGGCCCATTTTATTCCTCTCAAAGGCCTCCCAGACGCAGCCACTTTAGCAAAAGTGTTCCTGAAGGGTGTGGTTAAGCTACATGGCTTCCCTTTGGTTCTGGTCTCTGATGGAGGCAGCCAGTTTGTTTCAAACTTCTGGAAAAAAATGCTGTGCAATGGCGCAGATCGACGTTTGGCTATCTACCAGTCACCATCCCCAAATGGACGGCCAAACCGAGAGAACCAATCAGACACTCGAGCAATATTTACGGTGCATGCTGCACCACGAACAAAGGAATTGGAAAGACCTACTATGGATAGCCGAATATGCATATAACAATTCTTTGCATTCAAGCACGGGACAAACGCCCTTCTATACCCTTCATGGCAGACATCCACGTACCTCTGAACTAGACCTTCCAGCCAGCTTGGAAATGCCAGCGGTAAAGACTCTACACATAACCATTACTCAGGCTTTCAAAAGGGCAAAGGAACACCTTATTCATGCCAAAGAAAAACAAAAGAGATTCGCTGACTAACACCGTAAAAAGGCCCCTGATTATCAAGTAGGAGACAAAGTTTGTTTAGCCGCTAAATTCGTACCCATCAAGGGAACCCGGACCTTTCATCCCAGATTCTTAGGACCCTATACCATTAAGGCAATTATCAACCCAGCAGCCGTGAAACTGGATTTACCACCTAATCTACACATCCACCCGGTATTCCATGTGTCCCTCCTGAAACCAATGCAACCCGGTACACGATTGGGACACCACCTAAACCAATACTTGTTGATGGAGAACCAGAATTCTAAGTCAAAGATATCTTGGACTCTAAATACGCTAGGACCAAACTATATTATCTCGTCGATTGGAAAGGATTTGGACCACAAGATAGATCCTGGGAGCCCAGTGAGAATATCCACGCACCACCTCTAATCAGGAAATTCCATCGGAACTTCCCAACCAAACCTTTGCCAGACTGAAGGAACACCATGGGAGGGGCCTTAGGGGGGAGTTTAGGCCTCTAGAGCCTGGCATCCTCTTCAAAAGCCTTCATGGGGCCAGTCCTGGCGCCTTTGGTGCCAGGCTCATACACCATGAACAACAATGTGCTTGGGAACTACTTTATTTTATTCTCAGCCAACATGGAGGCATCCAGAAAGCTTGGTTCCTAAGAACCAAGCTATGCGGTCTAGTGTTTTGGGTGTGGCAGGCCTGGAACTACTTTCCCTGGTACTACTTTACCTGGGCTATATAAACCACACACTGACTGCCGAACATGCTTCGTGTTACTTTGCAGCTTGCAAAGTGACGCTCACCGTGTCCAGCTATTCCCTCGAACCTTGGAGAAGCAGAACCTGCAAGGAGACAAAAGGAACATCATTATCAGCAGCATCTTAACTGCAGTCTTCATCTTTAAACACTCGCAACTATTGAGAACAGCTTCCTCGAATCTGCACGCCTCCCGGACAGAACGACCTGAAAGAGGAAGATAGAGGCAACATTAAAGAAAGCTGTAGAGACCTTTACAAATTACGAACTGCTCAAAAGGCTTACCTGGCTGGTCGCCTCTCGGCTGGAACCACTCCCGACATTCCACTCGCACTGAAGAACACCGCGACCTACAAGGACGGAAAACACAGGTTAGCAAAGGCAAGACTTTGCAGTGCTGCGCATAGCCTTTACTTACCGCATCATAGCGCTCTTAATGCACCATCATTTACCAGCGGGGCTTAACCAAGCCAGTTTGCCGCGCTGAAGCTCTGCATACCTAAGGGAGAAAAAAGAGACATTTGAAACAAAGAAAGGCATGCAGGATAGCAACAAAACTAAAGAACAGCAATAAGACCTACCTGAACAATATCAAAAGGGCCGGCATCAGTGAAGTAACTGGACCGCACTCGCCCATGAAAGACAACGCACCCCTGCAAAGAAGGCAGGACGGAGAGAGTGCCTAATTCTACCACAAGGTCAGGAGAGGGCGCCAGAGGGACTGAAAGCTTACCGGGGTGGAGGGAGGATACTTACCCCAGTCAGTCAGTCTTCAACACAGTCCTCCTGTATTTTCAGGCAGAATCTTCCCCGCAGACCACATCAGGGCAAAGCTGAGAAGCATACCAGCGAGTAACCCAGCTGGGTGGGGTCCCTGTGGATACCAGGTGAGCATAACAGAACACAAAGCCTACAATAACAAATCGACCAGGGCGCCATGGAGACATCAGAAATGGACCAATTGGCCCAATTACTAGGAGAGCCTCGTGCTGAGGTTCATTCTGCTCGACAAGAGACATAATGCCCTCCGGAGAGACCTGATAGTGACCAAAGAACGCACTGAAGAGTTTAGCAGGCAATACTTGCAATCACAGGCAGGAAAGACGCCTCTACCGGGAAACAATCCAATGATGCAAAACCCCGCCATACCACCCACTCCGGTAGTGATCACGTTACCTGGAACAGTGCCCCTGGCACCACCAGAAAGGTTCTCAGTCGACCCACGCAAGTATGCGGTATTCATAAATCAGTGCCGCCTTCATTTTCTTTGTAGGCCTGGAGCATTTCCAAACGACCAAGCTCGGATAGCTTTTGTCTTATTATACATGAGTGGTAGTGCAACAGATTGGTTGGTGCCGTTGGTAACCTATGACGATCCTCTATTACATGACTTTGGGGGGGTTCCAGAGAGAAATGGAAAATCTTTTTGCTCGCCATACCCAGGAACAAGCAGTAGACAATGAGCTCTTGTCCCTCCGACAGGGGAATCAGGACTTGTTAACGTACATTGCTACCTTCAACAGACTGGTTGCCGAAGCTAGGTGGCCAGAAAACAAAAGAACCACGTTATTCCATTGAGGCTTACAAGGCAGATTAAAGGACGTCTTAGCCCAGGTGGTTGATCCACCCAGAGACTGTGCAGAATTCATAAATCTGGTCGTGCAGCTAGACCACCGGTTGCAGGACCGAAAGGCAGACTGGTCTAAGACGGACCCTCGGACCGTGTATGTTCGAGCAAGGGAAAACACACCCCGTGTACCTGCAAATGCTGTAGAACCCATGCAGATTGGAGGGATACGGCCTCCATTAACAAAACAAGAGCGGAACAAAAGAAGACAACAACAGCTTTGTTTTTATTGTGGGAAACCAGGACATTTCCTGAAGGACTGTCCAGTAAAACCCCCAAGAAGAACAGTCGGGGCCACAGAGAAGGACGAAGCTAAGGAATCGGGAAACTACCAAGCTCGACAAATGTAGAGGTCAGTTTGTCGAGTCAGAAGAAAGAGTTGCTGACCTCGCACTTTGCAATACCAGTCATCTTAATTAACCACAAACAGTCGTCAAAAATGCATGCCATTGAAGCATATAACTATAGCGGAGCAGTTGGAAATTATATTGATGAAGAACTGGCAGCAGAGATGGGGCTTCCTTTGTGTTCTAAGCCAAATATGGACAAGGTAACCACTGTGGATGGGACAGAAATCGCTTCCGGACCAATAACCCAGTGCACAGCCAGGGTAACCTTGCTGTGTCAGGACGGACATCGGGAGTCTATTTCATTCGATCTCATCAAGGCACTTCAGTTTAGGCTAATACTAGGGATGCCATGGTTGGTTGCTCACAACCCTTTGATAGACTAGCGGGTACAAAAATTTACCTTCACCGTTGACTGCTCCCCTGCCTGCTATTACCAAGAGGAGAAACCCGACGTCTGTATCCCCATGACTCCCGGAGCGACAGTATCAACCCTGGGAGCAACTAATACCTTGCCAAGTGAATACCATGATTCCCAGGATGTTTTCCGAAAGGACCAAGAGAATACATTGCCGCCGCAGAGGCCCTATGACTGTCAGATCGACCTTGTTCCTGGTGCACAAATCCCTTGCGGCAGGATCTACGCTCTCACAGAACCAAAAAACCTTCATTTGAAATCCTATTTAGACCAGTACCTTGCAAACGGATTTATCCATCCTTCAAAGTCCCCCGCAGCCAGTCCTTTGTTCTTCGTACTGAAAAAGGAAGGCGACTTTAGAACCTGTATTGACTACTGCGCATTTGACCTTCGAGCAGCGTACCACCTGGTCCGAGTCAGAAAAGGAGATCAATGGAAAACCGCCTTCCGTACAGCTTGTTTGAATATCAAGTCATGCCCTTCGGGTTATGCAACGCTCCTGCGGCATTCCAATATTTCATGAATTATGTCTTAAGGGAGTTAATTGATGTGTGCGCCTTAGTGTACATAGACGACATCTCAGTATACTCAGCCTCGAAACAAGATCATGTCAGGCACGTTCGTTCAGTCCTCACCAAGCTCCGTCAACATTGCTTGTTTGCAAAGCTTGAAAAATGCTTTTCTCACGTCACCGAAGTAGAATTTCTTGATTTTATCCTTACTCTAGGAGGCATCAGAATGGACGTGCACAAGGTAGATGCCATTCTGAAATGGCCTTCACCGACGTCTCTGAAAGGGGTACAAAGCATGCTGGGCTTTGCAAACTTCTACCACCGGTTCATCATAGACTTCTCTCAGGTTGTGCACCCAATCACAGTACTATTATGAAAAAACAATAAAATGTTTGCTTGGATCGAAGAAGCAGAAGAAGCCTTTCAGGAACTTAAACAAAGGTTTACCTCTGCTCCAATCCTGCGACATCCTCATCCAGACCTCCCTTATGTCGTTGAAACTGATGCATCCAGTCTTGCAATGGGGGCTGTCCTTTCACAGGGAAACCCGGAAACCGGCCAGCTACATCCTGTGGCCTTCTGGTTGAAAAAGTTCTCACCTCCAGAGATTAATTATGCCATCACGGACAAGGAACTCCTGGCTATCAAATCCGCCTTTATCCTGGAGGCACTACCTTCTGGGGGCCAGACACACCATTACAGTCATCACAGACCACTGAAACCTGCAATATCTCAAAACAGCAAAGGCCCAGTCCTCGCGCCAATTACAGTGGGCCCTTTTCTTCACTGAATATGATTATGTAATCACATTTCGACTAGGAGTCAGAAACGGAAAGGTGGATGCCTTATCTCGCATGGGCATAGATGAAATAGTATATACAACTCCAGACCCATTACCTATTATACCTGAAGACAAACTCCTGGGTATCACGACAGCCTTAACACAAGCAGAACTACGAAAAGAAATCCAACGGACAATGAATCCTGATGCCTAACTCACATGGCAAACTCAAGGAGAACAATATACCATCAAGGATCACCTACCCTTTTTTAGGGATAGCCTATATGTACCCAAGAAGTAATTACAACAGCATATTATTTCAAACTATCATGATTCACTGATCAAAGGGCATCCTGGGATCACCAAAACCCTAGCTAGGGTGAAAGAGAACTTTTGGTGGCCTACCTGGCGTAAGGACATCATTCAGTATATTCAGTCCTGCAGTGTCTGTGTACAAAATAAATCACAGAAACAAAAACCATCTGGTCTCCTACAACCATTGGACATTCCTCCAGTTCCATGGCACACTCTTTCCCTTGACTTCATCACTGATCTACCTCCAAGCCAAGGGTTCAACACCATCCTTGTAGTTGTGGACTTATTCTCGATGATGGCCCATTTTATTCCTCTCAAAGGCCTCCCAGACGCAGCCACTTTAGCAAAAGTGTTCCTGAAGGGTGTGGTTAAGCTACATGGCTTCCCTTTGGTTCTGGTCTCTGATGGAGGCAGCCAGTTTGTTTCAAACTTCTGGAAAAAAATGCTGTGCAATGGCGCAGATCGACGTTTGGCTATCTACCAGTCACCATCCCCAAATGGACGGCCAAACCGAGAGAACCAATCAGACACTCGAGCAATATTTACGGTGCATGCTGCACCACGAACAAAGGAATTGGAAAGACCTACTATGGATAGCCGAATATGCATATAACAATTCTTTGCATTCAAGCACGGGACAAACGCCCTTCTATACCCTTCATGGCAGACATCCACGTACCTCTGAACTAGACCTTCCAGCCAGCTTGGAAATGCCAGCGGTAAAGACTCTACACATAACCATTACTCAGGCTTTCAAAAGGGCAAAGGAACACCTTATTCATGCCAAAGAAAAACAAAAGAGATTCGCTGACTAACACCGTAAAAAGGCCCCTGATTATCAAGTAGGAGACAAAGTTTGTTTAGCCGCTAAATTCGTACCCATCAAGGGAACCCGGACCTTTCATCCCAGATTCTTAGGACCCTATACCATTAAGGCAATTATCAACCCAGCAGCCGTGAAACTGGATTTACCACCTAATCTACACATCCACCCGGTATTCCATGTGTCCCTCCTGAAACCAATGCAACCCGGTACACGATTGGGACACCACCTAAACCAATACTTGTTGATGGAGAACCAGAATTCTAAGTCAAAGATATCTTGGACTCTAAATACGCTAGGACCAAACTATATTATCTCGTCGATTGGAAAGGATTTGGACCACAAGATAGATCCTGGGAGCCCAGTGAGAATATCCACGCACCACCTCTAATCAGGAAATTCCATCGGAACTTCCCAACCAAACCTTTGCCAGACTGAAGGAACACCATGGGAGGGGCCTTAGGGGGGAGTTTAGGCCTCTAGAGCCTGGCATCCTCTTCAAAAGCCTTCATGGGGCCAGTCCTGGCGCCTTTGGTGCCAGGCTCATACACCATGAACAACAATGTGCTTGGGAACTACTTTATTTTATTCTCAGCCAACATGGAGGCATCCAGAAAGCTTGGTTCCTAAGAACCAAGCTATGCGGTCTAGTGTTTTGGGTGTGGCAGGCCTGGAACTACTTTCCCTGGTACTACTTTACCTGGGCTATATAAACCACACACTGACTGCCGAACATGCTTCGTGTTACTTTGCAGCTTGCAAAGTGACGCTCACCGTGTCCAGCTATTCCCTCGAACCTTGGAGAAGCAGAACCTGCAAGGAGACAAAAGGAACATCATTATCAGCAGCATCTTAACTGCAGTCTTCATCTTTAAACACTCGCAACTATTGAGAACAGCTTCCTCGAATCTGCACGCCTCCCGGACAGAACGACCTGAAAGAGGAAGATAGAGGCAACATTAAAGAAAGCTGTAGAGACCTTTACAAATTACGAACTGCTCAAAAGGCTTACCTGGCTGGTCGCCTCTCGGCTGGAACCACTCCCGACATTCCACTCGCACTGAAGAACACCGCGACCTACAAGGACGGAAAACACAGGTTAGCAAAGGCAAGACTTTGCAGTGCTGCGCATAGCCTTTACTTACCGCATCATAGCGCTCTTAATGCACCATCATTTACCAGCGGGGCTTAACCAAGCCAGTTTGCCGCGCTGAAGCTCTGCATACCTAAGGGAGAAAAAAGAGACATTTGAAACAAAGAAAGGCATGCAGGATAGCAACAAAACTAAAGAACAGCAATAAGACCTACCTGAACAATATCAAAAGGGCCGGCATCAGTGAAGTAACTGGACCGCACTCGCCCATGAAAGACAACGCACCCCTGCAAAGAAGGCAGGACGGAGAGAGTGCCTAATTCTACCACAAGGTCAGGAGAGGGCGCCAGAGGGACTGAAAGCTTACCGGGGTGGAGGGAGGATACTTACCCCAGTCAGTCAGTCTTCAACACAGTCCTCCTGTATTTTCAGGCAGAATCTTCCCCGCAGACCACATCAGGGCAAAGCTGAGAAGCATACCAGCGAGTAACCCAGCTGGGTGGGGTCCCTGTGGATACCAGGTGAGCATAACAGAACACAAAGCCTACAATAACAAATCGACCAGGGCGCCATGGAGACATCAGAAATGGACCAATTGGCCCAATTACTAGGAGAGCCTCGTGCTGAGGTTCATTCTGCTCGACAAGAGACATAATGCCCTCCGGAGAGACCTGATAGTGACCAAAGAACGCACTGAAGAGTTTAGCAGGCAATACTTGCAATCACAGGCAGGAAAGACGCCTCTACCGGGAAACAATCCAATGATGCAAAACCCCGCCATACCACCCACTCCGGTAGTGATCACGTTACCTGGAACAGTGCCCCTGGCACCACCAGAAAGGTTCTCAGTCGACCCACGCAAGTATGCGGTATTCATAAATCAGTGCCGCCTTCATTTTCTTTGTAGGCCTGGAGCATTTCCAAACGACCAAGCTCGGATAGCTTTTGTCTTATTATACATGAGTGGTAGTGCAACAGATTGGTTGGTGCCGTTGGTAACCTATGACGATCCTCTATTACATGACTTTGGGGGGGTTCCAGAGAGAAATGGAAAATCTTTTTGCTCGCCATACCCAGGAACAAGCAGTAGACAATGAGCTCTTGTCCCTCCGACAGGGGAATCAGGACTTGTTAACGTACATTGCTACCTTCAACAGACTGGTTGCCGAAGCTAGGTGGCCAGAAAACAAAAGAACCACGTTATTCCATTGAGGCTTACAAGGCAGATTAAAGGACGTCTTAGCCCAGGTGGTTGATCCACCCAGAGACTGTGCAGAATTCATAAATCTGGTCGTGCAGCTAGACCACCGGTTGCAGGACCGAAAGGCAGACTGGTCTAAGACGGACCCTCGGACCGTGTATGTTCGACCAAGGGAAAACACACCCCGTGTACCTGCAAATGCTGTAGAACCCATGCAGATTGGAGGGATACGGCCTCCATTAACAAAACAAGAGCGGAACAAAAGAAGACAACAACAGCTTTGTTTTTATTGTGGGAAACCAGGACATTTCCTGAAGGACTGTCCAGTAAAACCCCCAAGAAGAACAGTCGGGGCCACAGAGAAGGACGAAGCTAAGGAATCGGGAAACTACCAAGCTCGACAAATGTAGAGGTCAGTTTGTCGAGTCAGAAGAAAGAGTTGCTGACCTCGCACTTTGCAATACCAGTCATCTTAATTAACCACAAACAGTCGTCAAAAATGCATGCCATTGAAGCATATAACTATAGCGGAGCAGTTGGAAATTATATTGATGAAGAACTGGCAGCAGAGATGGGGCTTCCTTTGTGTTCTAAGCCAAATATGGACAAGGTAACCACTGTGGATGGGACAGAAATCGCTTCCGGACCAATAACCCAGTGCACAGCCAGGGTAACCTTGCTGTGTCAGGACGGACATCGGGAGTCTATTTCATTCGATCTCATCAAGGCACTTCAGTTTAGGCTAATACTAGGGATGCCATGGTTGGTTGCTCACAACCCTTTGATAGACTAGCGGGTACAAAAATTTACCTTCACCGTTGACTGCTCCCCTGCCTGCTATTACCAAGAGGAGAAACCCGACGTCTGTATCCCCATGACTCCCGGAGCGACAGTATCAACCCTGGGAGCAACTAATACCTTGCCAAGTGAATACCATGATTCCCAGGATGTTTTCCGAAAGGACCAAGAGAATACATTGCCGCCGCAGAGGCCCTATGACTGTCAGATCGACCTTGTTCCTGGTGCACAAATCCCTTGCGGCAGGATCTACGCTCTCACAGAACCAAAAAACCTTCATTTGAAATCCTATTTAGACCAGTACCTTGCAAACGGATTTATCCATCCTTCAAAGTCCCCCGCAGCCAGTCCTTTGTTCTTCGTACTGAAAAAGGAAGGCGACTTTAGAACCTGTATTGACTACTGCGCATTTGACCTTCGAGCAGCGTACCACCTGGTCCGAGTCAGAAAAGGAGATCAATGGAAAACCGCCTTCCGTACAGCTTGTTTGAATATCAAGTCATGCCCTTCGGGTTATGCAACGCTCCTGCGGCATTCCAATATTTCATGAATTATGTCTTAAGGGAGTTAATTGATGTGTGCGCCTTAGTGTACATAGACGACATCTCAGTATACTCAGCCTCGAAACAAGATCATGTCAGGCACGTTCGTTCAGTCCTCACCAAGCTCCGTCAACATTGCTTGTTTGCAAAGCTTGAAAAATGCTTTTCTCACGTCACCGAAGTAGAATTTCTTGATTTTATCCTTACTCTAGGAGGCATCAGAATGGACGTGCACAAGGTAGATGCCATTCTGAAATGGCCTTCACCGACGTCTCTGAAAGGGGTACAAAGCATGCTGGGCTTTGCAAACTTCTACCACCGGTTCATCATAGACTTCTCTCAGGTTGTGCACCCAATCACAGTACTATTATGAAAAAACAATAAAATGTTTGCTTGGATCGAAGAAGCAGAAGAAGCCTTTCAGGAACTTAAACAAAGGTTTACCTCTGCTCCAATCCTGCGACATCCTCATCCAGACCTCCCTTATGTCGTTGAAACTGATGCATCCAGTCTTGCAATGGGGGCTGTCCTTTCACAGGGAAACCCGGAAACCGGCCAGCTACATCCTGTGGCCTTCTGGTTGAAAAAGTTCTCACCTCCAGAGATTAATTATGCCATCACGGACAAGGAACTCCTGGCTATCAAATCCGCCTTTATCCTGGAGGCACTACCTTCTGGGGGCCAGACACACCATTACAGTCATCACAGACCACTGAAACCTGCAATATCTCAAAACAGCAAAGGCCCAGTCCTCGCGCCAATTACAGTGGGCCCTTTTCTTCACTGAATATGATTATGTAATCACATTTCGACTAGGAGTCAGAAACGGAAAGGTGGATGCCTTATCTCGCATGGGCAAAGATGAAATAGTATATACAACTCCAGACCCATTACCTATTATACCTGAAGACAAACTCCTGGGTATCACGACAGCCTTAACACAAGCAGAACTACGAAAAGAAATCCAACGGACAATGAATCCTGATGCCTAACTCACATGGCAAACTCAAGGAGAACAATATACCATCAAGGATCACCTACCCTTTTTTAGGGATAGCCTATATGTACCCAAGAAGTAATTACAACAGCATATTATTTCAAACTATCATGATTCACTGATCAAAGGGCATCCTGGGATCACCAAAACCCTAGCTAGGGTGAAAGAGAACTTTTGGTGGCCTACCTGGCGTAAGGACATCATTCAGTATATTCAGTCCTGCAGTGTCTGTGTACAAAATAAATCACAGAAACAAAAACCATCTGGTCTCCTACAACCATTGGACATTCCTCCAGTTCCATGGCACACTCTTTCCCTTGACTTCATCACTGATCTACCTCCAAGCCAAGGGTTCAACACCATCCTTGTAGTTGTGGACTTATTCTCGATGATGGCCCATTTTATTCCTCTCAAAGGCCTCCCAGACGCAGCCACTTTAGCAAAAGTGTTCCTGAAGGGTGTGGTTAAGCTACATGGCTTCCCTTTGGTTCTGGTCTCTGATGGAGGCAGCCAGTTTGTTTCAAACTTCTGGAAAAAAATGCTGTGCAATGGCGCAGATCGACGTTTGGCTATCTACCAGTCACCATCCCCAAATGGACGGCCAAACCGAGAGAACCAATCAGACACTCGAGCAATATTTACGGTGCATGCTGCACCACGAACAAAGGAATTGGAAAGACCTACTATGGATAGCCGAATATGCATATAACAATTCTTTGCATTCAAGCACGGGACAAACGCCCTTCTATACCCTTCATGGCAGACATCCACGTACCTCTGAACTAGACCTTCCAGCCAGCTTGGAAATGCCAGCGGTAAAGACTCTACACATAACCATTACTCAGGCTTTCAAAAGGGCAAAGGAACACCTTATTCATGCCAAAGAAAAACAAAAGAGATTCGCTGACTAACACCGTAAAAAGGCCCCTGATTATCAAGTAGGAGACAAAGTTTGTTTAGCCGCTAAATTCGTACCCATCAAGGGAACCCGGACCTTTCATCCCAGATTCTTAGGACCCTATACCATTAAGGCAATTATCAACCCAGCAGCCGTGAAACTGGATTTACCACCTAATCTACACATCCACCCGGTATTCCATGTGTCCCTCCTGAAACCAATGCAACCCGGTACACGATTGGGACACCACCTAAACCAATACTTGTTGATGGAGAACCAGAATTCTAAGTCAAAGATATCTTGGACTCTAAATACGCTAGGACCAAACTATATTATCTCGTCGATTGGAAAGGATTTGGACCACAAGATAGATCCTGGGAGCCCAGTGAGAATATCCACGCACCACCTCTAATCAGGAAATTCCATCGGAACTTCCCAACCAAACCTTTGCCAGACTGAAGGAACACCATGGGAGGGGCCTTAGGGGGGAGTTTAGGCATCTAGAGCCTGGCATCCTCTTCAAAAGCCTTCATGGGGCCAGTCCTGGCGCCTTTGGTGCCAGGCTCATACACCATGAACAACAATGTGCTTGGGAACTACTTTATTTTATTCTCAGCCAACATGGAGGCATCCAGAAAGCTTGGTTCCTAAGAACCAAGCTATGCGGTCTAGTGTTTTGGGTGTGGCAGGCCTGGAACTACTTTCCCTGGTACTACTTTACCTGGGCTATATAAACCACACACTGACTGCCGAACATGCTTCGTGTTACTTTGCAGCTTGCAAAGTGACGCTCACCGTGTCCAGCTATTCCCTCGAACCTTGGAGAAGCAGAACCTGCAAGGAGACAAAAGGAACATCATTATCAGCAGCATCTTAACTGCAGTCTTCATCTTTAAACACTCGCAACTATTGAGAACAGCTTCCTCGAATCTGCACGCCTCCCGGACAGAACGACCTGAAAGAGGAAGATAGAGGCAACATTAAAGAAAGCTGTAGAGACATTTACAAATTACGAACTGCTCAAAAGGCTTACCTGGCTGGTCACCTCTCGGCTGGCACCACTCTGGACATTCCACTCGCACTGAAGAACACCACGACCTACAAGGAAGGAAAACACAGGTTAGCAAAGGCAAGACTTTGCAGCGCTGCGCATAGCGCTTACTTAACGCAAAATAGCGCTCTTAATGCACCATCATTTACCAGCGGGGCTCAACCAAGCCAGTTCACCGCGCTGAAGCTCCGCATACCTAAGGGAGAAAAAAGAGACATTTTAAACAAAGAGAGGCATGCAGGATAGCAACAAAACTAAAGAACAGCAATAAGATCTACCTGAACAATATCAAATGGGCCGGCGTCAGTGAAGTAACTGGACCGCACTCGCCCATGAAAGATAACGCGCCCCTGCAACGAAGGCAGGATGGAGAGCACGCCTAATTCTACCACAAGGTGAGGAGAGGGCGCCAGAGGGACTGAAAGCATACGGGGTTGAGGGAAGGATACTTACCCCAGTCGGTCAGTCTTAAACACAGTCCTCCTGTATTTTCAGGCAGAACCTTCCCCGCAGACCACATCAGGGCAAAGCTGAAAAGCATACCAGCGAGTAACCCAGCTGGGTGGCGTCCCTGTGGATACCAGGTGAGCGTAACAAGCTCCCTGTGGCTGCAAGGATTAAGTTCAAGACCCTCTGCATTGTCCACAAGGCTTTCTGGGGCCTGTGACAACTCTATCTGCAACGCTCTCATCCTAAATACTCACCTTCCCGAGCCATTCACTCGTCTTCCTCCAACTCTCTGTGAGTGAGCCGCTTCTCCAAGCAGAGACTTGGGAGCAGATCTTTATCCTCTGAAGGTGCCTCACTCTGGAACAGTCTCCCTGCCTCTCTCCTCTTGAGCCGGATCTCCTTAAATTCCAGAAACTCCTGAAGACTTTCCTCTTTGCCTCCTCCTTCTCTCTCTCCCTCCCCTGCTAACCACCTCTTTCTGCTCTCTCACTCTCTCTCCTCTACTTCTGCTCAGTTTCGCTGACTTGCTGCCTGGTGTACCTTCAGAGCCACACAGGTCCCAAGATGTCCTCACCAGTCTCCTGCACTTGCCCCCAGGCCTTGCACTTGCCACAGCACTACGGCACTTTGGTTCTGACCCATGAGAATGGTATCTAACTGCACTTAACCCATGTTCTGACGGGACTCGGCCCACTTGTCCCTATTGCCCCCTGTCCCCACATACTTCATTTTGTGTTCACCTGCATAATCTGAATGTACCATGCCTAGTAAGATCGTTTATCTTGCCTTCCCTATTTCTTCCCCTCCCATGCATGGTTGCGATTTGAAACACGTATGTATAAGTGCATAGTAAATAAACAATCAATCAATCAATCATGTGTGTAATGCCCAGACCCATGGGTAACATGGCGTTTGTGAAGAAGATTCAGTTAGAAGACATCAGGTGGTATATAAGACATGGAAAGATGAATCGCATTTATGAAACAACCAAGTTCTCACAAGTCTCATGAAGGCATATTCATTTGGGGAACTTCATAAGGCCATTACCGGGGTGCAAAACCTGGACCTGAGACAGAGACCCTCTCAGATTGGATCTATGTGGTCACTGCACCGCCGAATATGCAGACAAAAAAAATGCTAAATACAAAAACAGCAAGGCGCTGTGATCACATAGATCACTTTTGCCTGAATCCCCACACCCACTTCCCCTTTCCCACCCTACTTACCTTTTTCGGCAGCACACTTCTGCATGTGCCGCCGATTCCCCTCTATCCCTGTGGCGTCAGTTACCTTCCACTAACGTTGGTCAGAACTGGCGCCAAAGGGTCCTTTTTTTTTTCTTTTCTTAAACTTTTGTATCCCCTGTTATCCAAGTAATGGAAGCTGGATTCCACCTGCAACCCCTAAGCCCAATAAACTGAACAAGGGAAGTGGGGGAAACCCCGCAACCTCTGCTCTCCTTATTCAGTGTAATGGGATTCGAGATTTATTTGGCTGTGAACGCGCAGTAATTGTGCATTTAGCATTTTTTAGTTTCAGATACCTCAGATCTACCAACAAGCGTCATCAATGTGAGCCAACCTGTAGCTTCTAGGTATAATCTTCTAAATATAATTTCTGTGCACTAATATATGCCTCACAGTCTTCAGTGTACCAAGCTCCGGAATGTGTTTAATATACATGAAAGTGTGGCATGTAATTTAGCTGTAATCTGAGCCACACAGGTAAACAAGACCTAAATCAAACAAGCCCATACCAAAAGGCATTTATCAATCATAAGGAAACAAGATTGTGGCATTATCTTTTTCAGTGCAAACTTGAGGTACTGATCAAAGGAGGAGATGTATTATGAGGTGAAAAAAGTTGTGTTCTACAATGGTGGTGGACACTATAATGTCTCTGTACACTGATGACATTTTAGGGCATGCTTAAATTTACCTTGTAATGCGAGTAGCTGTCAAGAAGTGATATCTAACGGTGTCCAATTGTGATGGCTGTATTGGGAGAATACATAGGGATGAGGATTAAAAAAGAGGTGTGGGAGGAATAAATCCTAACTTCCTGAGGGTAACGCATAGTTTGACTGCCGAATGGGGCAGGAAGTCTCTTGAAAAGACAGGGTGGTCTTCAAAGGTTACATCATATAGGCATTTTAACCTGTGTTAAAAATATGAACAATTAACCACAGAATAAGGGATGGTAATTACAAATCACAGGTTAATCTAGCTATCTTGCAAAGTATTGTTTAAGAAGGTTTGGAGAGTTGTGCAAGTGTATCGGCTATGGGTTAGTGTATAATTTAGGAAATGCATAGTAGAGGCATGTTTTGGGGTGGTGCGTGCTCCATTGTGTTAACCCGCGTGTTTCTGGAGGTATAGCTGTGTGTCAAGATGTGCTGCTGGTTACATTTTGGGTTGGAATTATTTGTATGTGGTCATTCTTGCCGTACCTTGCTCAGCAGACCACATAATAACTGTTGCAACAAGGTTTTTTAATCTTTGATGTTTCCAAAGGGGTTGCCTTTGTTTACATCCATAAACACATTACTCACCAGCGTTTATGCATGTTTGTGTTATATTATGTAATGCTAGGCTAAGCCATACAATGTCAGGTTACTATATTCCTGTGAACAAATTTAGATCCTGCAATTTGTAGTCAATAGCCTGGGACCTACCTTCTGCCCGCCCACTGACCCCTCAGAGACGCCTCAACCATGGAATATAGTACAATGCAGCTCGACAGACAACACAAACTAGCAATTGACTAAGCCAACCACACACTTCATCTATATCACAACCACATCGTTGCCATGATTTGAAGTACCAATATAAATGTGAATTTTGCCTATAAATCCTATCATGCTTTTGGCCAATACCATTTGACCTATGTGCATAAGATTACACCATTTGCTGCTAGTTTGTCTCTAGGTCCCACCTTTGTTATCGTGGTGCATTTGAAATATGTATGGAAGAAGCTCTTCCACTTGTAATGTGAGAGTAGAATAGGCCATTTTATTTAAAGAAACTGTACATGACACAGCACCAACTAGTAGCCCTCCCTTGAGGTTCACCTCCAGCTCAGAACCAAAGAGTAAACATTTATTGAAGGGGCCCCACAAATGGAAGCAGGCCCGGACTACACAAAGACTCTGAAAGCATCCTACGATGCCACAATTGTCATCTGATGGGGGAGATGGGGTGCGCTCAAGGAGTTGATGATTGATGTCCTGCAAGGAAAGGGGGCATTGGGGGGGATATGCAGTATGTCTGATTGCAGACAGGCAAACATTCTTGCACCAGACTTGCACCGAGAATATTACAACTTAAAATCTCTGGAGAGGGATAAAATGACCAGATAGACAATACTTCTCCTTTGAACAAGAATTTAAAGGGGTGCATGTACACCAAATGGCACAAACATCAAACAGAATTGGTCTTCTCCAAACATAATATGGTGGATATTCTTTTCAGAGTCTAATTATTGCCTCAGGATCTTAATAAAAAAGTGTGCTCTTCTGGAAAATGAAGTGGTCAGACATAAACTCTCTAAATGTACAGGACCAGGTTTCCCATAGTCTTCTGGTTGTAGCTTCCTGGGGTTCCTGGACCCTTCTCAAAATATAAGTCTGCGGTACTAGGGTTTCATGCACCCTTTGTAAGGTTGACGGGCAGGTCCATCTCGACCTGCAGGTTACAATGGTCCTCCATGAGGAGAGAGATGTAGAGTTGGAATTTCTGCTCCAGAAGACTATCCAGCTCCTCCTCAATTATCTCAGCTTCCTGGGGTAGGTGCTCCTTTGGCATTCAGTAGAGCAATGGAGGAGAGTCCTCTGACCTTCGTAGAGTCAAAGCCTCTTTGTACTGCCTACTCCCTCCTGCTACGGTCTTGTTCTCAGTGTCCTTCCTGCCACTCTGAGCCTGAGGTGCGCTCCCTGTTGTGGGCTAATTCTCTTCTCACTACTTACCAATGCAGGTCCAACTAAGCCTATTGGAACCTTCCTGGTCTTACTGTCCCTCAGTCCCCCTACCTTCTCTTGCTATCTTTTCCCTTCCAGCTGGTCTCCCTTAATCCTCTTTTGAAATGTAATGCACTTTTCTTTTTCTAAGGACCACTTGGTTTTATCCTATCTCCTACTTATTTTCCCCTACCACCTCCTGCCACCTACCAGGGACGTCATTTCACCAAAATGCCAGGGGTAGCGGAAGTGACATCACATGAACTGTGACCTCTGATGCCATCACAGGAAGTGATGTCAATAGACCACGCCCCCAAGTGACATCATAGGAAGTGATGGCACACAACCTTTAAGCCCTTGACAAAACAGGAAGTGGCAGCACATAGCATTGTTCCTCAGTATACCAACAAAAATATGGTTATGATATCACAGAAATATGATCTACATCTCATACAAGAATGGACTAGCAAATGTAGCGTTAATATTAGTGTGTATAAGCCCATATTACCAAATTACTTTGAATGTAAGCAGACATTCAACACATAAACCTGGACTATTGTACATCACTCAAGCTAAACTGTAAACAGACAGAGAATTTCGAAGCGGCCTAAACCCCAAAGTGCAGACACCCAGTGCCTGCCAAGTTTCTGGCCACAGACTGGAAAAAACAGCAACTGACTAACACAAGGCCAACCAGAAAAACGATGGCCTGGAGGGTTGCCCAGAGCAGTGCCAGTGGTTATGAATGATTTGAAACCTTCCAGCCATCACCTTTCCGTTTTGCTTATTTTGGTAAGTAACCCACAGTTTTTCATTTTAAAATGTGACATCACCCCTAGAAAAGGTCAATTTTATTATTTTCTTTGGTCCATTATATCTTGCTTAGTGCCAGCTTTCTCCAGCTTCTAAGCACTTGAACAGGAACTGAATCCATGTTGCACTGCAGCCTCTTGTTCCAAAGCAAGTGCATTGCCCCTGAACTATCCTTCCAAATATACATATTTGTTGATTGAGGAAGCAACAGAGGGTTTACTTCAAAAGGCAGAGGGCAATTTAATGTAAATTAATAATCTCACCTTGCGTCCCTCTACAGTCTGCCTGTGATGCAGGTCTGGCAGACCTGGGTCAGGTCAAACAGTGCCCAAGTAGGATTGGTGGCAGAAACCACTGAGGCGTGCCCCTCTAATCACAGGCCCAGTGGCTCGCTGGATGTACAAAGCAGTCAATGAGAAACACTGATGAGATTTGCATTCATGCTGTGCGGTCACTGAGTACTGCAGGCTGCTCTTACCCATTCCCACCTAGAGAGACCTAGCCCCCATACTCCTCCTGTTGCTACAGTACTGAGTATGAGCTGCACAGACAGCACCACCTCTGAACCAAACCATTTAGGCATGCTTCACTAATGGACTGCCAACCTGTTAGTGATGGCGGCTTCATGGTGTTTCCTGCATCCCTTTTATTTCTCCAGCTAATGAGAACTAGATTCTAGGTGAAAAAAGCTGTGGCACATTTAGCTACACTTCCAACTGCCTTTTTCAGGTGCAACACAGATATCTTCTCTTGGCACTGCCTCTTCGTCCAATGGCCCAGGGGTTGCAAGGACAGGTCTAGGGTTTGCACAGTCCCTGCCACGTAAATCACAATATGGTATCAACAATCTCCTCTTCAAACTATCTTCAACGATGTTTGCAACTTTTTCCAAATTCCACCTAAATTAACTAGATGTTTTCGAATCTCCTGATTTTCTGTCACATATTCCTTCTCATACACTCCAACCGTTTGATCTCATGCTCCAAACTCCTACAACTCTCCAGGCACACTGTCTCCATCGACCTATTTCAAACTTTTGGCAACCGCCCCCTGATAGTCTTCTACAACAACCCCCTCCACACTATCACCAGTCTTCTGTTGTTCCATTCCAAAATCCTCCCGTTACCAACCCCCCCTCACTATTATCAACCACCTACCTACTGTAACCAACTACCTCATGTTACTCACTAATCTTCTCTGCACTGTCATCAGGCTCTTCCTTGCTGTCACCATGCTTCTGGTCACTATTACCATGCTCCTCCTTAAGATCCTATTTCATTGCCGTATTGTTGTCAACTTCTTCATTGCTTTCACCAACCTTTTATTCACTATTATCCAGCTCCAAATCTTTTCTCTCGAGTCCTGGGTCTTTATCTAGAACAGAAACCCCCTGGCATGACCTCATGCCCCCCCACCCAAGTCTCTTTTCCAGCCTTCCAGATGTGTATCCAAAAAGATTCTGTCCTGGTGTGGCCTCACCCAGGCTCCTGGCTCTCCATTCCAGCCTCCTGGGTCTATTTCTAGATCTTGCTCTTGAGGGACTTGCCTCACCCAGCCCGCTGGATCCCTCTGGATCCCAGCCTCCTGAGTCTTAGTCCACCACCTGGCCTGTCCTCCTCCAACCTTATGGACCTCTCCTCCAACCTCCCAAATGACTTCTATGTAAATTGAAATCCATAAAAAAAAGTCTGCCTTCAACTACAACTTCTCCAAACTCTGACCTT
This sequence comes from Ambystoma mexicanum, assembly GCF_040938575.1. Classification (NCBI taxonomy): domain Eukaryota; kingdom Metazoa; phylum Chordata; class Amphibia; order Caudata; family Ambystomatidae; genus Ambystoma; species Ambystoma mexicanum. The sequence continues at coordinate 151,723,240 of NC_090933.1, forward strand.
TTCTCTTCAAGCACCAACGCTTCCAAACTGTGATGTTGGTCTTTTATTTGCCCTGTGCAAACTTCATTTGTGCTGTGCTATTGTGGGTGCCTGCACTGGTGTTCTGGAAATAATGAGGGGCTGGGATTGGTTGTCCCTAATATGCTCTCCTTTGCCTACCCTGGGGTTTTGTGTTAGGGGCTAAATCACACTTTTATTTGGATTGTCCACCATATTGGAATCCACTACCCAAACATTGCCAATGCGCAGCACTGCATGTGAAAAACACAGATCCCCTGCTTCCCCGCATGTACATCTTTTAAAAGTCTATTTAATTATTCAGCTTAAAATTAATGCATGTCTTCAGTAATATTGGAACTGGTATAACTGGTGAGTGAAAGCTCTGCCAGTAGACAGTGGATTGGTAAGATTATATCATTCACTTGAGGCAATGTTGCAGATAAACAGAGAGCTGGCTGCAAGACATCACTTTTATGACCTTGAGGGGGAAAAGGATGGATCTCATCCTTTGAAGTAAGTTATTCTTAACAGCTGGACCGTAGGAAGCAGTGATACTATGGGTTTTAAAGTATCTTTTTTACAAAGCTAACGGTCGATGAGTTTGTGATTTTGTTTTTTCTCTGGGGACATTTGGGTCAGGCTAGTGGGACCATCAGAATCTTTTACCTGCATAAGAGGTCCACATAGATTCCTCATGTGACTGTCCCCCAAGGACTAAAGGAGGGTGACCATTGGGTCCCCTCAATACAATCCGTACATCACCCCAGCAACCAGACACTCTACATGGTCCAGACATAGACTCTAAAACTAACACCACCTTCAGCAGAAGCGCAGTAGGCTGTGCTTCAAGCCTGCAATTCTGCGTTGCCCTGATACGAACATTGGACTTCACTATTGCATGGACGAGCCCTCAGTATCGGACCTTGGTGGATAGTACACTCTGAAACTGATTTTGCTTTTAGCTAGCCTCCATTTCCAAACAGCAGTGAACCCGCATGCAAAAAAGGTGGTTGGGTTTAAAGCCCATTATATGTATGTATTTATTTATTTTGCAATTTGTATAACGCACTTAACCCGGAGGCACTGTTCTTACAAAGGATGACAGTAGTTAATACACTAGTTACAGAGTTACATGTATACATGACAGATAGTATGATGACACAATCTATGTTATAACATAATCTTAGAAATGAGTGTTACTTCAGTAGCTAGCTTTCTGACTGAAGAAATAAAGTGACTTAGTTACATATTTTCTGTGTAAATAGTTGGGTTTTCAATTGTTTTTGGAAGGTCCAGAAAGAGTCTTCCGACATTAGTTTGGCTGGCAAGGTGTTCCAATGTCTAGCAGCTATTGTTGGGAAGCTGCTGCCTCGCTCTTTCTGTAATTTGAATCTCGGTGTGGCTACCATATGCATGTGTGCTGAGGGTGTGGGCCTGTTGGATTGGGATCTAGAGACATTGTCTGCCAGGTAAGTAGGGGCTGACAGATGTAGGCATTTATGTGTCAGGGTGAGAGTTTTGAAGACGCTGCGCTCTTGCACAGGCAGCCAATGGTCATTCCTTCTTGTCGTGGAGATTTGAGCGTTTTGTGGTATATTTAGGGCTGCTCTAAAGGCGTTGGTTTGCATCGGGAGGATCTTGGATTTTGGTTTTTGGTCTTGGGAGGATAGCTCAGCGGCAACGTGCTCGCCTTGGCAGCAAGACGACATGGAACCACACAGGTTCGATCCCCGGGTCCGCGCTTAGAAACCTCTGGGTATTAGGCACGTTATAAATAACCTATCATATCATATCATATCACCTGCAGTTTTTTGATATTGTGGTTCTTGGTGCCAGCGTAGAGGGCATTGCAGCAGTCCAGTCTTGACAGGATAAGTGCTCTGACCAGAGTGATACAACTGTCAGGAGACAGGAAAGGTCCTGCTAGAAGTTTATATGATTGGATGTGTAGGCTGCTGCTGACACAGTGGCATTAACTTGTTTATTTAAGTTAAGGGATGAGTCCAGGTAAAGACCTAGAGTTTTTACTTCTTTAGACACCTTTATGATGTTGCCGTCTATGTTAAAGGCTTTAAGGAAGTCGTCAAGTTTATTAAGACAGAGTTGGGAGCCTAGGAGGAGAGGTTCGGTCTTTTCATCATTCAAGCTTAAACCATGGTGGGCCATCCAAGTTTGAATCATTTGATAGATAACGCTGAGAGAGTCCGAATCGTTGTCATGAGAGCCGGAGATTGGAATGAGGATTTGGGTGTCTTCTGCATAGTTGGTGTAGGTGACACCCAGGTCGTTGAGGCAGTCGAAAAGGGGTTCTTTAAAAATATTATAGAAAGTTGGTGAGACACATGACCCTTGTGGTACATCACCTGTGACCAGGCATGGCTGTGCTACTGCACTGGGGGAAAAAACTCTGATAGTTCTGTCCATAAGGAAGGATTGTATCCACTGAATGGCTTTAGGTGAGAAGTGGGCCGCTGACGCTAGATGTATACATATTATTTTATGATTGACCAGATCAAACGCTGCATAGAGGTCGAGTAGGAGGAGCAAGGCTAATTTCCTTTGTCTTTGAACTCATCCATTTGAATTTTCAAATCCAGAAGTGCTGTTTCCATCCCATGTCTTGAGCGGAAGCCAGATTATCATAGGCCAAGGAGGTTGTTGGCTTCCAAGAAATTTTGGATCTGGAGATACGCACCTCTACCTAGTATTTTGAGTAGGGAAGGCACTGTTGTAATAGGTCGATAGTTCGTCGGTATGTTGGGGTCAAGCAAAGGCTTTTTTAGTAAAGGGAGTACCAACCCATTTTTACGATTGGTTGGGACAGTACTGTTTTCAAAGGAAGCGTTGATTAGATTCATAATGAAGGTAGTTAGTTCAGACGCGCAGTCCTTGATGACCACTGCCAGGCATGGGTCACATTGGCTCCTTGACGGTTTGATGCTGGTGATGATTTTTAGGACCGGTTTTAATGCCTACAACCCAGTCAGTGGGGAAAAGGACGCCAGTGGTTGGCACAGGGAATACATGAAAAGCTACAAAGGTTGGTTAAAGCTCATCTTCAAGCATCCTATGTCTGACAATAGAAGGCATACAACAATGATGCAAAGCTATGGACCTTTCACGTAAGGGACAAAGTCATGGTACTGCTACCCACCACTCAGAATGAGCTTCTGGACAGATGGCACAGGCCTATGTCATTACTGAAGTTGTGTCGCGGCTCACCTATAATGTCCAGCAGGTGAATAGAAGAAAACAATCTCAGCTCTATCATGTTGATGAGCTGAAAGCCTTTCAAGATACTTTCAATACACAGCTCCTAGCACTCTATGACAAAGGGAGACTCTATCGAGTGGTGGGCTTAGAATGTCTGGCAACAATGTGGGTCATACATATACATAGCCTCTGATATTACCAAACATGCTGCCAATTTAAACGTGTCACAGACCATGGCCCCTTGTTGTGGATGGCTCAGAAAAAAAGACACCATTGATTGAATCCTGAGATTGTTCTTGGCTCTTCAAACCTACTCATTCAGTGCTGAGTACTGGGCCAGCTCCAAACAGTCAGATGTAGTTTTAATCTCCTGATGTCTACAGGTAGCCAATTGCCCCAGGGAGGAGGAGTAATTGGGAGATAGGGTGGAGGCATGTGGCATGTCAGAGACCTGACCCTGTCAAAAGGGCACAGGAAGTCCTCACAACCTGAGGCATGAAGTCTACCAACATGTTTACCGGAACCAGTCATGCCCCAGAAGTGGGAAATGGTAGTTGGAAGGGCGCTGTCTCTGTCCCTTCTACCTGTGCTTGGCTAAGCAAATTGCCTACCAGATGTTCTTGCCCATACCTGTTGTGCACAATGCTGGCTAATCTTTTTCATTTTGTCACATTGGACTACATTAACCAGAAGGCATGGTGATGGGGGAAAGTGTGAGCAACCCAAATGAGAGACAGCCATCGAGGAACTGAACAGCAGAATGATCATCACATCAAACCAGCAAACCAGATTCTCTATTGGATACACACATGAATTATACAATTGACTGGACCTTCGGCATGTCAAACCAGCAGTCCCAGCGCTCTGTTTGTTCCTAATGCGAACTTTAAAAGGTATGACACCTTTAACTAGTGGCCAATATCAAACAAAGGTGCAAATAAGAACTCTAAAATGTATTTTTCTTTAAGTGGGCCACCATTACCAGGTACCAATGAACCCTGATACGAAAAAGGGGTGGGGCTTAAAGCCCATATGTGATTGTATACCTGTAACCCATGCCCTTGGGCGAAAAGAAAACAGGGGTTAACCTGGGGAGCCAGCTGAGGGAGAGAACCAGAGGTCGCGGGGAGGGGGAATGGTCAGGAAAATCAATACAGTGTGGGTTGTCTGGGTGAGGTCAAGGGAGGAGAAGGACTACCAAGCGGAGGAAGGACAGTGCAGAGGAGCATGGAGCAGGATTTCTGAAAGTGTGTGCAAGGTGAGGCTTTGGTTGGTAGGAGAAAGTGAATGTGAGAGTGGATGCCAGGAGAGTGAGTTCGACAAACTGAGAACAACAAGCTGTAGTCCACATACTCACACCCACATTTAATTATACAAAGGTTTTAGACCTCAATGTACGTCAGTTATGATGTCATCCTACATGGCAAACTGTAAAACCTTTTGAAGGGAGGGATTGGTTATGGGAACATATATGCCTATGGTATGTATAAGTGTTAATAACATCATTGGCTGCCCCTTATCTGGTAGGCATGCATCGAACCACCTCTAAATATGTATAATACTGATTATAGCTGAAAAATGGCAGCTGGTTGGTCTATGCAACATTGTATGGCATGTTGCTACATAGACCGTCTGATTGGTTGGCATGCTTTCCCAACCTTGGGCTTACTGCTCGTTAGCAGCACGTTAGCAAAATGGATCCCAAGTGCTGAGAGGAATGTCAGACTACTCAAAACTTTTCCAATTAGTCCATCATCTCTGATCATTCTGGCCCTAAGCCAATGCTTTTCCTTTGTAGTTGACCTTGCAGTCTGTTCTTTATTCTGGGACTTTTAAGGGAGTGTAGGTACACCATTATCTTCACCTAGAGCTTTATGAATAGCCCTTATTTTCGACTTCTGAATCAAGTGTGAGGAGACCACAAATGTGTCATTTTCAACCTTCTATTTGCTGCTCTTTGATTCATGTATGCTGGGTGTCATTACTTCTCTCGGCCTCTAGAGACTTGCTCACTCCACCTTGCATACGCTTTCCACACTTTTATTTGTCAAATGCAGATGTTTTCCCCTTTACTTAATCTAAGCGAAGTATGTCTTATATACATGGCTTATCCTTTTGACTCCCCTTATTCCTTTGAATTATTCTTTGGAGTAGCATCCTTGATCCAGCCAATAGACTATTTATTTCTCACACGAAGCAGTGTTTCCAGCATCTCCTTACTCTGCAGTCCTGGTCTGTCTCTGAGGTAGCTTGATTGGTTTTAATATGAGCCTTTCCATCATGGCCGCCCTAGCCACATTATGTTTTCCTATGCAGCAAGCCTCTATATGTCTCGTCTCCCTTGCGTTTCTACATATATTCACTTATTAGTCAGCAGGTTACGTTATCTTCTTTGCATATATGATTTCTTCATATTTGATTACATGTTTCCCTTGTTACTTCAGTTACATCTTTGTTCTTAAGTATTTACATATTATTTCAGTATGTGTCAGTATCTTTCCTTCATGGCATCACTCCACCCTCGTCAGATTTAACATATAGTTCTTTGATGTCCAATGGTGTGTGCCGGCATCCTTCGACCCTTTCAGTGCAAGGGTACATTTGATATGACTGTCTGAGTGCATATCATCTCTCATCCACTTAATGTGATATTGGGATGATACCTGGTGTCCCACATAGGACTATTCTCCAGCTATTCCAGTATGACAGAGGTGTGGAGGCGGGAGCTAGCGATGATGTGTCCACCTGCTCCTCTACATATTGAATGTGAAGGTGACTGGGAGAGGGAAAGGAGGGTGCCTGTGGCAGACATTGTGGCTATAGTGTAGTAGAAAGAGAGGGAAGAGTAGTAGAGGAGAGGGGGAGAATAGCAGATGGGAGACTAGCAAAACAGTGAGGAAAGAGTAGTAGAGCAGAGAGGGGAGAGTAGAAGAGCAGAGAGGGGAATAGAGTAGGAGTAAAAAACAGAAAAGTGGAGAAGCCGTGATAGGAAGAGAGGAAAAAAGAGAAGAAGAGTGAGTGGAAGAGAGCAGAGAGAGTAGAAGGCAGGAAACAGAAGGCTAGAACACCAAGATGAAGAGTACACGAGCATGCAAGGAAAGGACCAATTGAAACCTGGGTAATTGAAAGGCACATCTTCTTGATAACATTCTTATTAGGGAACCCAGGTTAGGATTCACCTATGTTTTTCCAAGAAAAAACTAAATAGGTATTGCATTTTGCTTTTAGTTCATCACAACCAATTAGTCAGTTAATAAACAGTAGGGATTACTCATCTCTAGTCGCCATCTTTGGGTATCGGGAAGCCTGGGTTAGGGAGGGAACCGCCCAGGAGAGATTAGTGATCGCAAGGATCGCCAACAGTGAGCCACATCGCAATCATTTCAATAAAATTGCTACAACTGTCAGCAAGAGTTGGTGCGTTCTTGGGGCTATCTGTGGCAACTGTCACTCCCAGCAATGTCAAAATAAATGCTTATTAGTGGGCCCAACATGTCTTTGCAAATACTAGAACCTGCCCAGACCAGAGCGCCCATCTGCTATCTGTAATTATGTTTCTCTATTAAAGGATACTTGTTAGGGAACGTTAATGTGCGGGTACAGAAGGACATTTATTGGAAAAGAGATGTCATGCTTAAGTATGCGCTGACAAGGGTTCTATTATGAGGAAATAATCCAAAAGGTGAAATATCATTAAACTTAAAAAAGGAGGTTTCACCCCCCGCCCCCAACAGCATCATGCACCCGCCACCACTCAACCACACTTACCTGATGACCGGGGTCTTCCATCTCCGTCTGGCCCACACCCTCACTGTCCACGGCTGCTCGGGCTACCATGGAAATAGGAATTGGACTATGCCCCGTCAATATTTAGTATGGCGACAGCCATCTTTTCTTTTTTTTAGTGGGAGATTGAGCACACATATGACATGAGCAGCCCATCTTGCACCCCCCCCAATAAAAACACTTTAAACTATTTGCACCCTGCAGCTATAGCTGGGTGCAATTGAGAAATTACATTCTGCCAGCTGCGGAATCTGGAAGATTTTGATCCGTTTGCTGAAATCCGCCATTCTGCCACCCCTGCATATCAAAAAGAGTGACACAAAGTTTCTCGTTCCTTCGTGTGACCCAAAAAGAGACATGCACATTTTCTCATACCTCTGCGTGAACCTAGCACAAATCAAAAAGAGTGGCACTAAGTTTGTAATGCCGCTGCGTGAACCTAGTATGAATGGAACAAAAAGTGGCATGAAATTACTTGTGCAGTTGCATGAGCCTAGTACGAATCGGACAAAAAGCAGTGCGATGTTCCTCGTGCCGCTGCGCAAACCTAGCACGATTGGAAAGAAGTTCTTCATGCCGCTGTGCAAACCTACCACGAATTGAACGAAAAAGCTGTGTAAAGTTTCTCGTGCCACTGCACAGAACTAGCAATGATCATGGAAAATTGTACTATGTTTCTCATGCCGCTGCACAAAACTACCACAGATCAAAAAACACTTGCACAAAGTTTCTTGTGTCACAAACCTAGCATTGATCAATAAAGGACCACCTACAAAGTTTCTTGTCTCGTTGCACGAACTGATCAGAAATCTACCAATCATCCGAAGTTCCTTGTACTGATGCATGAAACTAGCATAGATCGAACAAAAGACCTGTGCAAAGTTTCTCATTGTGCAACACGAAATGAACATGGGAACGAAACACCAGGCACCACGCAAAACCCACATGAAACCGGGCAAAATGTCCGTGTTGGCGGTAAAGTAATGCTTTTTTTCGCAGATTGGGCTGAAGCGGAACCCAGTGTGGATTTGGCACTATTCACTTCACGAGTGAGAATTTCACTCACCCCCACCTACATGGAGCCTCTGGGTGAAAATAACAATCATCCCCATGCTTGGGGGTGTACATGGTTGGTGACAGCCCCCTACCCTCACCAATGCCCTCACTTCGCTCTGGCCCACCTAGGCTCACACTGTTGGGCTAGTACCGGCCCTGTACACCCCCAATCATGGGGGTTATTGCTATATTGATTTACCCTTTCTTGTGTACGTAAGCAATGCAAAATTGAGGTAAAAAAGCCAATGTTATACTTCAATGGATTGTCCTGTCTAGTGTATTCCCTGGTTCTCTTCTGAAACATTCTGTCATGTACTCAAGTTTGCATGATGTGCTCCCTTTCCATATCATTTCATAACATTTAATATGGGGCCACTTAAGCAAGAGGAACTCCCCAGCCTTACTAATATCGCTGCGATTGTTATTCTACACATGCACATCTCCTGCAAATTTCATGTTGTATTATAGCCTTTGCAAACGTTTTTCTAAAAGTCATGCTATATTGTTACCACTCTTTGCCCAATATTCTCTCTTCTCATGTACTATCATAGTGGAATGCAAAGAAAGCATGATTATTTGTCCCTCCATCACAAAGACTCAGGGACTACTTGGCAAAGCTACCGTCCCTTTATCAGCAAATTCATTTTCAAAAGACAAGGAAGTAAGTCAAGGGGTCAAGAGCCACTTCACTGCGATTAAGGCGTGGCCCACTGGGGCATTCTGAGGCCGTGTTGTGGGAATCGGGGAACTCCAGGACCCTAAACTGTAGTATGCAGGTCGCTTCCTTGCCATTCACTGAATTACAGACACACTTGAGCACCATCCACAGTGAGATGAGGATTATTTAAGTCCCATGCACTTTGCTTGCAACCAGCCATTGATATGTGCCCAAGACCAGACTGCTGACATTGTGGTACTTGTTCCTGGATATTTTAAATGGCATTCATGCTGGAATGTTGTAAATATCGCAGATAGTTACTTTGACAACTTCCCACTTAGCTATTACAGACCAGAAGTATTGTGGTCAGTCGGAGTAGAAACCCAAAGAATTACTATGATTGGTTAAGCACAGCCTAGGAAAAATCTCACCAATCACTTCCTTTCTCCTGTGTCAGAAACAAGACAATGCTATGTAAACACTGAAGTCTGAGCTTACTCAAGTGAGTATCTTGTGTAGTTTGCAGATATATGTATTAATTGCCAAACACTGCACTAAACTGAACGGTTTTGGTGCTTGACAGATCTTCAAAAGCTGATATAAAGGTTTGGGTTGATTACATCGAAAACATTTGGTCGAATCGATTTGGTCGAGGTTTTCTTTTTCTCTAATATGAATTTTGCCTGCAAATATATGCGGGTGGAGACCACCGCACAGCACCAATTGACCTCCCCCAATATTTATGTTCACGATTCCTCCCCACATATATTTGCAGCCAAATTCGCTGAAAAAACGGCGGCCAATTCGGATTCGACTAAATGTGCTGTGCAGTAATCTGCCATTACCGAAATAATATAGATGCTGCCTCTGAAACAGGTTCTTAAATAAATATTACCATCCGGGAAAGAGTACTGACAGGGCAGCAGTCAATCAGCTTCCTTAACATTTGGGATATTGATCCACGTATATGTCCCCAATTTCAAAAGGAACTGATGGCTTCTTGTCCTACTTTTCAGTGGTACCTCGACAAGAGGGGAGCATTGACAATGTACCAAAGAAGCCCCTGTCCATTATCTGTTCATTTGGTTTGAAACAGATCTTGCACTGCCTCCAATTCAACACCCAACACTTGGGGTTCCACCATTGCTGCTGGTGGCTTCGATCTGTCCCCTTATTGATCATGGGAAACAGTCTTAAGGTTTTCTTCACTGGGCATTAATCTTCTTCTGATTTCTTGTTAAGTATAAAGGTAGAAAGAGGACGTAACTGTCTCAACTCCTCCGACTTTTTCTTATTTGGTGGCTATCTTTCAGTGGATATTTCTACTTTGTGCATGCACTAGGTTACATGGTCCTATGCTGAAAGCATTGTTTGCTTTTCATTTTGTTGCAATACCATGTTATTCAGAGTATGTACATAACCAAGGGATGCTCCCACTGAGACTAATCACAGTCACATTTGTGGGCCCATAAAAGCTTTTAATAGCCCTTCATATCAATATACTTGGTGTTCAGGGGGGCCGGCAAGGCCATTCGAGCTGGCCCCATTAGTGCTGGGAACAGCACTTAGGGTGGTGGACGCACAACACCTCTGGTGGTTGCCAGGTATCACCCAGTCTTGTAGTGGTGCAGGGCAGACGCTGATAGGCTGTACGGACATGGGCCTGGTGGGGTGTGGATGCACCCATGTATGCCTGGAGCTTCCGCTTACTGCGGTGGCCTGTGCGTCCCCTGGCCATCTGGTTGGCATGAGGGGTCCACAGCAACATGGCCTGCCGGCCCTGTGGTCACACTGTGTGGGCCTGCAGGCCTGAAAACACGTTTCGGAACAGAAAAAAAAAAAAAACTGCACAAAAATGGCCGCCGCCATGGAAAGGGAAAATGTAGTCTGTTTTCCCTTTCCATGGCGGCCATTGGGAGTGGACGCACTGGGAACAAAAATGTTCCCAGCGCGTTCGCTTCCGAAACCAGAAGAAAAAAGAAGGTAAGTGGGGTCGAGAGGGTGGGAGGGGATGGGGAGGAAGAAAAAAAAAAAAACCTACCGTGGACTGCGGCGGGGGACGATGGAAGCCTCCAGCCGTGTGGAGGCTTGGAGCGGGGATGGCCCTGCTCCGAGTCTCCACACGGCTGGAGGTTTCCATCGTCCCCCGCCGGAGACCGCAGGACAGAAGGTAATTGGGGTGGGGAGGGAGGAGGGAGGAAAGGATGGGGAAAAAAAAAATCTTACCTGCGTCCCCGGCGGGGTACGAAGGAAGCGTGCAGCCATGGGGAGGCTCGCAGCGGGGATTGCCCTGTTTCGAGCCTCCTTATTGGCTGAGGGGCTGCCACGCCCCTCGCCGGGAACAGAGTAGCCGGCACGCACGCCGTGGAGGGGAATACCGTGTGGTATGGCTCGCAAATGAGCCAATCACCACACAGTATTCCTGTTCAGCCGCGCGTGCCGGGTACTAATGCTTAATTATGCCCTGGGGTAATTACAGTCTGTGACTGAGCCAATTAACATGATCGTAATGTTGTTTATAACTGTTGACATAGACTTCATATTGCCAACCCTGCACTCTCTTCCCTATTCTTGCTGCCTGCCTCCCTTGTCCCTCTTCCTTTTCAACCACTGATGACGTCCTCATTTGGATGCCACCCACTCATTGCCTAGAAAACAAGACAATCTTCACTTGTCGCCACCAAGTATCTTTCGATCAGTGGCCATCTTGGAATCGGAATGATTCTTTCATTGACCCCCATTTGTTTTCCTTCACGCAGGGTACACAAGGAGAAAAACAAATGCATATAACATTATCCAACTGGTGAGTTGATATTATTTCTTTGGTGAATTTCATACCACAGTTTGTTTACCGGCGTTTTACATTGGGCAATAGCTTTGTTCTTTTATATTTGCAGTACCTCTATAGGCAAAATAATCACCGACATATGTAAAAGCATCATTACGTGTGCACATGCATCTAGATATTTAGAGAGATGTTAACAAAAATGTGAATTAAAAAAGTGTAATAGGAACTGCAACAATTGAAAGTGTAAATAGCCTATCCCTTTTCTTTTCTGTGTTGCACTGTAACACATTCCATGCATAATAATCTGTCCAATGTGCTGCTGTTTTTTTGATGAATTGCTCTTTTGATGAATTGTTTTTGGATTAATAGTTTTTCTATGTACAGTTTTATATAAAATGAGGAAGCATGAGTGAATGAAATATGAGTGAGAACAACAATTGTTTTTTAACATAAGAAGAATGTAATAAATATTTTCTATTAGTTTTAATTGGTTCTCCAGTGATTGACTGATTTCTTTTTTTTTAAGGTCTTTTTATTGATTTTAACATGTAACCAACTTCAACATCAAACAAACCCTTCCCCCCCCCCCTCCCTCCCTCGTATTCCCTAGGAACTCAGGATAGCAATAACTGAGCGCATGGCCACTGGTGCTCGGTGCAGTTCTAAGATCTAAAATAAGTTCAGGATACGAATTCTGTGAGGACACCACTGCAGCATATAGTCACTCTGCAAATATTGAAGGAGCAGGGTCCAATCCAGTTGAAAGTTCTCGGGGGTGCCCTGTATCTTGTGGGTCAGCCACTCCATGGTAATGAAGTGCCAGACTTTCCTGAGCCATTGAAGTTGTGTTGGGGTGCTTGTTGTTTCCAGCGCTGAGCTATCGTTAGCCATGCAGCTATCACTAGGACCATGATCACTTTCCGCTGGCGCTTGGTATATGCTGTTTGCTTCGGGTCCCTAAATCCCGCCAGCCACACCCCTTCCCCTAGAGTTTCAGCCTCTTGGACCATTTTCCCCGCTTGGTCCTTAACTTCAGTCCAAAAGCCTGCAATGATTGGACATGACCTCCATATGTGCTTCCAGTCTCCTTGCTGGCAGCAGCCCCGCCACCACTGTCCGTCTGTGCTAGGAAATATTGTTCGTAACCTCTCTGGCGCCAGGTGCCACTGCAGTAACACTTTTTGCCACATTTCCCTCAGATGAATAGACCTTGTCAGTTTGGATAAATTTCGCCAAGCCTTCTCCCAGTAGGGCCGTGGTATTGCCTCCCCCAGTGTCGCCTCCCACTTCTTCATATATCTCCACCAGACTTCCTCCCCTTGCGTATTCAGGTGTGCATATAGATTTGATATCAATTTACGAGTACCTGGATCCGTTGTCATGTAGATTTTGAATTTCGTGAGGTCCCTTGTTCCTGCATCCCTATCGGTCGGGGATGAGAGCCAGTGGGTTAGTTGGGCATGTTGGTAACTCTCCGACCTTGCTACTCCAAATTCCTGGACACATTCTCCAAAGGATCTAAGTGTCTGTTCTTTATACATGTTGCAGATCTTTGTGCAGCCTGCCTGCTTCCAGGAAGTGTATGCCTTCGGATCCATCCCCGGTGGGAAGTTGGGGTTACCAAACAGTGGTGTGAAAGGGGATGGGTGCGTTGTCAGGTTCCCCCTTTTGACTGCAGAATCCCACGCCTTAAGGGAAGCACTCATAAACTCACTTATTTTGGTGTTCACGTGTCTGTGTTCTTATGGGACCAAAGGAGGTTTGAGAGCAGGGCACCAGCTACTGCTATATCCTGCTTCGTCCACTTGAAATGTGGGGAGTCCGCCACCACTCCTTAATCACCCGCAGTTGTGCAGCTTCGTAATACCTCTTGAAGTGAGGAAAGGCGATTCCACCCTCACCCATTTGAGCAGTCATCGTGGTCATTGCTACACTTGGTTTCTTATGCTGCCACACATATGCAGAAGTCATCCTGTTTAGGGACCTAAAGAATGACTTGGGGAGCCCTATAGGGAGAGCCTGGAAGTAGTAGACGAACTTCATGTCATGTAGCCCGCTCCCGGGGAGCCGGTTCAAGCCCTGCGTCCCCGAAAGCGGACATCCAGTCCCCAAGGAAGGACCCAGCAACCCCATATAGGGGCCCTTTGGACAGTGTCCTGGCGCCTATGGCGCCAGGCTCATAAAAGACATGAGTCCTGGCGCCATAGGCGCCAGGCTCATTATGGATGTGCTTGGGTGCACTTACCTGATGCAGACCATGCTGCAGGATCCCGGCCTCATTGAGGCCTGAAAGGAACTACTTTACCATTGGGACTAATTTACCATTCGGGCGTGGTCGGGGAAGGATACATACCTGATTGGAGGAAGGATACATACCTGGAACTTCTTCCAAGGCTATTTAAACCCCACCCAAACAGCCACACGTGCTTCGCGTTGTTCTGCATCTAGCAGCTGGACGCTCACCGTGTCTGCTCCTGCATCCTGACTTCTGCCACGCCTACCAGCATACTGGATCACCTGCGAAGGAAGAGAAGAAGAGAACAGAAGAAGGAAAAGTCCTTACCTGCTAAATCCGCATCCCGGAGACATCTCGCCGACAATCCTGAAAAGGAAGACTTTTATTTAAAAGCTCATCGCGTCGATCGCTGCAGCGCCGCATTCCACTCACCTTTACTGGGCGCCTCCATGTTCAGCAGCGATCATCCGGATTCGCAGTCACGCCCCAGCGCCTAGGGAGAAAAAGACCACAACAAAAGGTGAGAGAGAGAAGGGAATAAGGAAAGCTAAATCTCCATGTTAAGACTTACCTGTTGATTCATTCCCTCTTGATTTCGTGTCCGCGCCGCATCCTGGCATTTCCGGACCCCGGCCCCTAAGGGGAAAAAGAGACATCAGCGTTAATGAGCGAATGAAAAGACATTACCAAAAAACGCTCATTAAAGACTTACCTGATTTCTACAAGGATTTCATCTCTCATCTCGGGTCGGTGCATGTTCCCCGGCATTCCGTACCCCGGCCCCTATGGGGAAAAAGACACTAGCATTAGTACATTAATGCATGGACACAAGGGGAACCTCTTATCAAAAAACTTACCTGGAAGCCAAGCAAGTTTGGTCTCACCAATCCGAAAATCCAGTGAAGTAACTGGATACCAACGCGCCCCTGCATCAGAAGCAGGATGGAGAGCTCGTCCTTCCAGACCCTAAGGTGAGACGCTACAAGGAATCACAGAAGGGTTTCGAGGAGGGTGAGAGGGGAAAGTGGGAGGCTGATTGCATTACCCCGCAGACAGTTAATCCCCTATTTTCGCCTACAGAAGGATACTTCTGCGAGCCAGACAAGCCAGATTTGGGGGCCCGGTCCAGTCCGTCTTCCGAACCGTGCGCATCACCTTAGAAGAGGTCACTGCAGCGCGAACCAGGCCAGCGCCTCCGTGGGAGTCAGGTGAGCGTTACACTTCATAAGAATTGTTATTTTGACTGCCGTGATCCGCCCCCACCACGAGGTAGAGAGACCATCTTGCCAGAAGTTTTTGCAGCTGGTTAAGTAGGTTTGGGACATTTGCTGTGTATAGTTGTGTTACTGAAGAGGTAAGTTTAATTCCAAGATATGTTATGCTATTCTGTGCCATTTGCATCTCTTGCGTCTGAGCAAGTTTTGTAATTACAGATGGGTCAGCTGTCAAATTTAGGGTCTCCGACTTGTTTTTATTTATTTTGAGGCCAGAGATTGCTCCAAAAGCCTCTAGTTTGTGCACAAGCGCAGGTAAAGACTCATTTGGTTCTGTTAGGGCTAGCAGCATATCGTCGGCGAAGGCCATAGTTTTGTATTCTAGTCCCCCCATCTGGATACCTTTAATTTGACACCTTAGACGTATCCTCACCAGGAGGGGCTTCTGAAATAGAGCATATAGGAGGGGGGAGAGTGGGCACCCCTGTTTTGTTCCTCTCATCTGGGCGACAGCCTGGGACAAGAAGCCTTTAAATGAGATTCTCAAGATGGGGCTGTTGTAATTGGACTTTAACATCTTCATATAGGGTTCCCCAAATCCCATGTGCTCCATTGTATGGAAGAGCTGCGACCATTCAACATGGTCAAAAGCTTTTTTGGCGTCCAACGCCACCAATATTGCTCTAGTGTTTGTGCGCTCTGCCCTTTATATTATGTGGCAAACTCCTGGTATTGTCCGCTGTTTGTCTCGTAGGGATGAAGCCTGCCTGATCCGCGTCCACCAGTGTGGCCAGGTGTTCGGTCAGTCTATTGGTGAGGACTTTTGGAAAGAGCTTTTCATCCAAATTTATCAGGGTAATTGGCCTTTACGATCCTGGGAGGGTGGGGTCTTTACCTGGCTTTGGGAATAATACTAGTTTCACCTCGTTCATAGAGGGTGTGATGTTCTTCCAAGACTTGAAGGTATTGAAGAGCGCAGTGAGCCTGGGGACCCGCCAGGTTTGGAATTTTTTTGTAAAAGGCCTTAGTGTAACCATCTGGTCCCGGTGCTTTGTTCTTTGGGAGTTGTTTGATAGCCTGCAGAACTTCTTCCGGTTCGATGTCTTCATCAAGTGTCTCTCTGGTTTCTCCCGATAATTGGGGCAGGGCTACGTTTTGAAGACATTTCTTCTGTTCTCCTTCGTTTGGGCTGCTAGTGCGGTACAGGTCTTGGAAGGAAGTTCTCATGATATCACCCATTTCGCAATCAGTGGTTTTCCGGTTACCACTGGAGTACACCAGTGCTAGAATCATCCTCTCTCTGACAGTCTCCCGGAGCTGGCGAGCGAGCAGTTTATCCACCTTGTTGGCGAGTATATAATACCTTTGTTTTGTCCGCAGGAGTGATTTTCCAACTTTCCGTGTGCGGAGGAGTTTCAGTTGACCCTGAATGTGTTGCATTGCCCATTTCTTGGCCCTACTAGGGTTAGCCGCTGCCTCTTTCTGGGCTTCTCGCAGTTGAGTCTCCAGGTCTTGTTCCCACTGCGACATTTATATGTCTCTCCTAGCTTTCAGAGCAATTAACTTGCCTCGCAGGACTGCCTTGAAGGCATCCCACACAGTCTCCTGTGAGGTCTCCACAGTATCATTTTCGGTGAAGTATATATCTATCTTCTCTTGAATTACTTCTACTATTGCTTTATCTTGCAACAGCTTGGTCAGAAACCTCCAAGACCACTAACTAACTAACTAACTAACTAAGGGGTTTCTTATATAGCGCAATCACTCACCCAAAGGTCTCAGGGCGCTTACATGAACACATACAGACACATACCATCAAAACCAGAAAGGAGAGAAGAAAGTAGCCGCCATGGCGACTAACACGTCCTGAGGGGTAGCCAATGATCTTAAGGCACCAAATGGAGATTAGACATCAAAAAGAAAGGTCTGAAGACGTTTTCTGAATTGTTGCAGTGTGGTGGACTGTTTGAGATGAAGAGGGATTGTGTTCCAGTTCTTAGGGCCCCATGCCGCAAAACTTGCTTCACCCACTTTCTTCAGGAGGGTACGTGGTTGTGCCAATAGCAGAAGACTGTTTGAGCGTAGCGTACGCTTAGGAATCTCTCTCTGGAGCCTAGTTTTTAGATAATCCGGGGATTTGCCTGAGAGACATTTAAAAACTATTACTAGTCCTTTGAATTTAAGCCGCTGCTGAATAGAGAGCCAGTGTAACTTTTTTCGATGCTCTGTAATGTGAGTTTGGCTACTTAAGCCACATATAGCTCAAACAGCTCAGTTCTGTATAGTTTGGAGACTCCTAATGTTTCTTTTAGAAGTGCCTATCAGGAGGCTATTGCAGTAGTCCAGCTTGGTATTAACTATGGCTGCTGCAATGGATGCTCTATTGGCATCGGACAGATATGGTCTTATTTGCCACAAGAGTTGTGTAAAGAAGCTGCATGATGATTTGAGGTAAGATACATGCTTCTGAAAAGTAAGATGGGTATCAAAGTATACTCCCAGCGTTTTTACGGAATCTGATATATGAATGTTGTTACCGCCAATTACGAAAGCTGTGTAATCTGGGTCCATATTTTTATGCCTAAATGGTGTACTGATGACCCCAGCTCTGTTTTCTTATCATTAAGTGCAAGAGAGTTAAGAGCCATCAATTTTTGAATGGTATCATGAATTTCATTTACAGTAGCCAAATCATCCTTGTAGACTCCAGATAGTTTAATCACTATCTGTGTGTCATCGGCGTAATTAGCAAATTGTATGCCCATTGATTTCAGCAAATCACATAGGCATTTGATGTAGATAGTAAAAAGTAATGGGGATAAGCAGGATCCCTGAGGGACACCACATGTCACGGGAATTTTTAGAGATTTAAAAGATCCCTTCACGACACACGCATTCCTGGGACCCAGGAAAGATTTTAGCCAGCGTACTGCTTCGGGAGAGCATAGGCCGTTTTTTTGGAGTCTTTCAGCTAGTAATTCGTGGTCGAGCAGGTCGAGCACAGAGGAGAGATCCAGCAGGAGCAATAGAGCTCTCCTCAAGTATTTCTGTTATATTGGCCTTAAGGTCGAATAGCACCGTCTCCGTTCCATGGTTGGCTCTAAAACCGGACTGTTCCCTGGCAAGAATGTTATTATTTTCGACAAATTTCTCCAGCTGTATATAGGCTATTTTGTCCAATATTTTAACAAGACGATAGTTCTCAGGTAGCAGAGGATCAAGATTATCCTTTTTAAAGAGGGGTGATCCATGCCTCCTTTATGCTAGCAGGAACAACAGCATCCTGAAAAGAGCATTTGACGAGTTCTGTTACCCATGGGGTAAGGGTGTTGGCGAATTCCTTAAAAAGTGTAGTGGGAAAGATATCTCCTTTACATGATGTAGGTTTTAGGCCTTCAATAATCACTAGGACCTCTGGCTCTGTCATGCTAGTAAAGGAAAAAAGTTGTATACCGTGATGCGGCGGCACACACGACTTTTACTATTCTTGAGGGCTATGGACGCTACAATTGGAGCGTGGTCTGAAAGTCAGATGGGACCTACCTCCACCTCTTTGATCTTTCCTATCAGATCCATAGATACCCATATATAGTCTATTCTCGAAAGCAAATTACATACGTGGGAGTAGTGCGTGAAGCCCTGCCTCTCTCCATTCCTCGCTGGCCATATGTCATGCAGGGAGAGGGATTCAAATGCTTTCTTTAATGTCCCTGAGGGGGCCTTCGAGTCGCTATTGGCTTTAGTGCTCCTATCTCGAGTGGGGTTCCATGCTAGGTTCAAGTCTCCCCCTAGAATAACATCTCCTGTCGCAAACTCCTCCAACTCACCCAGCATATTTAGTATGAAGGATTCTTGTGCCACATTCGGGGCGTAGGCGGTCGCCAGGGTTATACGTCTCCCTTCCAGTGAAATGTTCAGCAAAACATATCTCCCATCCTTTTCGGCTCTGTGGTCATGGATCTGAGCTTTCAGTGTGTCCTTCACGGCCACCAGGACCCCCGCCCTCTTTCCCTCTGTATTAAACTGAAAGACATGTTTCGCCCCTTTTATCCTGATCCTGGTTTTCTCGCTTCTTTTAATGTGTGTCTCTTGATACAGTAAAATGTCTGCTTTCTGTTTCCAGGCTTGCCTTTCCAGTTTGGCTCTTTTCGTGGGGTATTCATACCCCTAACGTTCTGTGAGAGTACTGTTACTAGAGCCATGTTTGTCCTATCCAACGCTAGGTCGCTGATTGTGCACCTTGTGTTGCTTTAGTTCCCTTTTGGAGTAATCGGTACCATGCTTGTACACAGTCCCACAGTTCAATTCCTGTATGCCCTCCCAAGTATTCTCCCCTTGATCCCATGAGGTTGGAGCCGGGTTGCTATTTGCCCTGGAACAAATTGCTCAGTGCTCCTGGTCCATGTGTCCCCTCATTAACCCTTTGGGGGAGTCCTAAACCCCACTGTAGATTCCATTTGTGCCTTTTTGACCCTTCTCCCTGGCCTGCTGGAGGCCGATTGTGCAAGTCCGTCATTTTGTTTGCTAATCAAGGCGTGTTCCACTTGATAAAACTGAACTCGGGAGGGGGGGCCTGATTAAGCACGTGTTTCATTTAATCTTCCTCTCTCTGCCTTTGTTGTGGACTGTTGACCAGACTTCTTGCGGGTTTGGACCCGGATCTTCCTCTGGGGTTTAGGATGTGTAGCCTCCCCTCCACTCAATATTCCCAGAATCTTTTCACCTTCTTCAAAGGTTGTGATCCTGTGCTGTGCTCCTTCCCAGATGAACAGGAGGCCGAACGGGAATGTCCACTTGTACTTCACTTGGATTGATGTCAAATGGCAGACCACTGGGCCCATCCTCCGTCTCTTAAGAAGGATGGACTGAGCCAGGTCTTGGTATAACTGCACCTCCTGACCATTTACTCTCATCGGGGGGTCTTTCCTGGCCTTCCGGAGGATCTGCTCCTTCTGTACATAGGAGGTTGAAGCATGCCAAAACATCCCGGGGTCTCACTCCTGGTTCGGCCATTCTTTTGGGGCCCAGCCTATCAAGTCTATCAAAACTCCACCCTTGGTTGCACATCATCTGCCAACACCTCGGTGAACAGCTGCGTCACCGTCGCCATCAGGTCTGCATCCTCTATGGACTCCGGCAGATTTTTAATCCTGATGTTTGATCTCCTCGACCTGTTTTCTAGGTCCTCACACTGCTGTTCCAGGTACATGGTTGTCTTTGCTAACCTGTCCAAAGTTTTGTCCGATTTCAAAGAGTTGTCTTCTACCTGCTGAAGCTTTCTCTCCACTGTGTCGGTCCTCTCCTCCAAGTTAGCCACATGCTGCTTGATTTCCTGAATGGCCTGCTTCATTTCGCCCCTAAGAAATATGAATTGTTCTTGTACCGAGCTGATTAATTGTGACTGTAGCTCTTTAAAGCAGGTTTGTATCTCCTCTTTGCTCATCGAGCCCCCTTCCCTGTTGTTTCGAGATGAATTGTGGCTGAGCGGGGGGAACTCTTCCGACTTGGAGTTAGAGTCTTCTTGTGCGCCCCAGAGCTGTCTCAAGTTCCTGCCTTGTTTTCTCTACGGGGGGACTGCGCTGGAGTCTTAGCCCTCGATTTAGACATTAATGCACAATACAAAGCCTGGAAGGGCTGAGCTGTGGGAGGGGCAGGGAGCCTGGTCAAGGATTCTGTAGGGGATTCCCTGTTGTAGCTTGGATAGCACGAATATGAGACAGGTTTTGCCCTCGGCGGATCTATTCAAACAGCTCACTGTGCAGGTTTTGGCCTTACTCCGGAGTTTAGCGTGTTTGCTTCTGGAAATGGCACCTTTTTAAAAGTCACTGGATGTGGCCGAGGCGCAAAATGAAGGAGGGGCCCCCTCGATATTTGGTGTGGGGGAAGCCCTGATGTATGACTGTCTGTCGTTGTGCGGTAAATGTTAGGAATCCTCGTTGTTATTACTTTCAGAGTGCACTCCCACCTGTTATCCGGAGGGCCAGTCGGGTCACTGTAGGGAAGACCTTGAGGATGTGCGCCAGCTCCCGGGGGTTGATGGCAGTGGACACGGCACTCGGGTGAAGGCTGTTGAGGGCCCGGGTGGGGTTTCCATGCCTTTGATGCGTTGCTTTTCCCCCTCGTGGGCCCACCTCCTAGGCCGTTGAATGCAAGCTTGGCCCCTTTTAATAATTTTTGCTAGGTGTATCCGTGGCACAAGATGAGGGGCCCCCTGGGTTCAAGATGTGATGAAGGCCCTGCTGCATGCCTGCCGATCTTCATTTGGCTGATATAGTGGTCCCCTCCTCTAGATAGCCTTGTTGGTAGCACTTGCGGGGTGTGCTTTCACCTGTTATGCGGGGAGGCAGTCGGGCCATTGTAGGAATGTCCTTAAAGGTATATATATGCCTGTACTCCAGGGCTGATATCAGTGCATGCAGGGGCCTGGATGTAGACCGCCATGGGCCCAGGTGGGGATTCTGTGCTTCTGGTGCTTTGCTTTCTTCCTCTTAGCCCCTCCACCTGGCCGCTGCATGCCCTGCGTGAATGGGCGGCTCCCGTGCTGACGGGGAGCCGCTGGTAGTCCTCCTGGCATGCCCCTGGTCTCTAACTATGTCGCCCGGGTGGGACGGGTGGGCTGCGTGGAGGGAGGGGGAGTGCTTCGGCTCCCGGGTCGCAACGCCGCACCAGAGCGGCTTCGTTCGGCAGTGTGGTATGAGCCCCGATCTGGCACCCCGATGGCATCCTGCCTTGCCTCCATACCGGGGGGTCCTCCACACAGGCGCTTCCGTCGGCCAGGCCAGGGCACTCACGCTCACATCCTCCAACCCGATGGGTCCACTCTGTGGGATTTGGCTGTGCGCTACTGTCCCCCTGTGCTGCACTCTCCGAGGCCCAGACTTCCTTCTTCAGTTTGGTGCTTCGGGGGTACCCAGCGTCACGTTCTCCCTTCCATGGCTGGCAGGCCGGCTTACTTCACAGTTTTCAGGCACGGACTCGCCCGATACGCATTGTTGATGGGCTTATATAGCGCGACCCGGTGGGGAGAGACAGTCAGATACGTCCTCCTGTGCCGGCCGCCATCTTGGAATCATGTCATTGACTGATTTCTGAATATTAATTAGAGAGGTGGACTAGCCACCAGATTTACTGAGTGGGCAACACTGACCTCAAATGAGGCATAAGTAAAGAATATGAGGAGCATCATATAAAGTTTGCCATACACGGAATTAGCGTTAATTTTATATACAATAGCCTGAGGTGGGCATTATCCGGCAATATGAACCATTGCTTCACTTTATAATGCATACAAAACAGTCCTTTAGCACATAGGGGGTAATTGATAACATTTACCAATGCACTCTTCAATACGTGCAGTATTTCACATAATTTAACAATCACTTTCAAGAAAATACATTGTGTGAATTCAAATAAATCAATCCAAATGTATTAGTGCACTGATATCATCCTTCGATTTCTGCTAAAGCATGGCTTTTCAGTAGCATTGTCTAGAATTGCCAGCTCATATCTACCAGGGTCTTGACCACAACTGGCATCTGAGCTGGTACACCTTCTTTCATCTCACTGGAGTAGATTCCCTCTTTGGGGACAATAATTAGAGACCCCAACGGCGTCATTTGGAGGTCACCAGGGGTCGTAGCTGCAACCCTGAGGTTTCCCTTGCTACCCCTGTGGTCTCCCATGCTACCCCTAAAAATGTTATTTTGTTCTTCAAATGGAAGCTCCAGGGCTGTGGCCAGCGCCATGCGGTTCTTTGTTTCTGGATTGGCCGGCCTTCTTGTTCAGGCCTCTTAAAAATACAGGAGGTTCCATAAGTGTAACAATTTCAGCAGTGACTCTAAATAGGAAAGAATAAGATTAACAAATAATTGTTCTGTCTGCAGTTCCATACAATAATTGCTAGACTCATTAAAAGTTTATTTAAGGGAAACTTCAGTTGGTGAGTCACGTATTTAGTCGATTCTTAAAGACTTCAAATTCACAATGTAGACAAATACTTCCAAAAAGCATTTAGAGTAAACTAAGCATCTATTTTGGACTATGTATTTTGCTTTTCGTAAAGTTGCAGTTATAGCATGCTTTTTTTATGTCGTTGTCTCTGTTAAAATCATCACAAGGCATTCCATCTCGGTGTCCTCGGTCACTTGTGCATAAAAGCTTGTATGCAGTGTAGAAATATTTGACCATAGCACATCAAATGGCTCTTGATATAAATGTGCCACAATTAATGCTTTGTTGTAATGTGTCTATGATTCCTATCTCCCTGGCATGCTGTTCAGGATGTTTGTTTGCATGTATTAGGTAATGAGTGCCCAGGATACGGGATTCTGTGTGAGTGCGCTGCTTTCCCTACGCTACTCTAAATTCTTTAATACACAGTTATGAACCCTCCCAATGGTATGTATTTTGCCAACCTCTGAAGCCTGAAAATTAGATCCACAGAGACTTGACATGTGGCCAACTCTATACCAAACCTGCAGATTACCTGGCCTGATGTTAAATCACAGTTACCAGTTTAATGGTATCCGCTACAGAGTGTAATTTAGTTTCTGACTTTGAGAACATTCAGACATGTAATTGCTCATTTTACTATAGCCAGTAAAATAGCTCAGTGGGTTGAGCACTCACGGCTGCAATGTGTGTGTGATCTGCAGGTTCGAACCCTGGCAAGGCCAATTCAGCCTTTCATCTTTCTGAGATTAATAAATACCAAGATATATTGTATGTATATTTGTTCTATATAAAGCACTTAAGCGTAAGTGCTATATAATAACACACCATTATCATGTGGCCTTGGACGTCTGCTTGCATTCACAGTAATTTAGTAATATGTTCCTATACATACTAATATTAACTATACATATGGTGATCCATTCCTGTATGACATGTATATCACATTACAATAATATTGTGGCCATATTTTTGGTAGTGTACTTAGGAACAACACTATGTGATGCCACTTCCTGTTTTGTCAATGGGTGAAAGGTCCTGCTCCATCACTTCTAGTGATGTCACTTCAGGGTGCGGTCAAATGGCAACACTTCCTGTGATGTCATCAGAAGTCAAGGGTCATGTGATGTTACTTCTGCATTTTGGTGACGACGTCCCTGAGAGACCCGCTTTTTGATGAATTGACGTCCCTGATAGACCCGTCCTGTGATAATCTATACAATTTTACTCAATATATGAGAAGCGTTTTTCCTCCCCCATAGCCTGTAACTCTTAACGTGCATTGCCGTTTAAAGGTCACTTCTGTACCCTTGGTGTAATGCTTGGCTGCATGGAAGTCCATTATTGTTTAAAAGTGCCCTGGATAAAATGATAGAAGTTAGTTTCACCGTGAGTCACAGCACCGATTTGGCTTTGTTTGCACTGCGTTTAAAATTATACGCATGAAACATTGTAGCAAGGTTTCATTTTAGGGACATTTATGAACTAGACCAGCATGTTCAAGATTTTCTTATCTGAAAAACAGAGTGCAATTATTCATCGCCCATAAATCAGCTTCTGAGATAATTATCCCTCGATGTGCCATAGACGAGGTTGTTAATCTCCTGTTCTACTGTGACAAATTATCTGCATTAAAAAGAGATAATTAGTGCAGCTGTGTGCTGTAATCAGTGTTCTTCTGAGCATGCCAAGCCACAGATTTTAGGAACTAATTCCTAAAGTTTTACCATCGGTTTACACAGGACACTGCATCACCACTGTTGCTCGTTGTTCTGCTCCTTGTCCATGCATTATGGTTCCACATTTATAGTTGTAACACTTTTTACGTAAGGTATAGCATGCGTATTTTGCGGCATTGTATGACAGACTTTATTTGTGCATTCTAATTTGGGTATCCAGGCATTGTTTGGAAAACATAGTTTCGAATGCCAAAGTTTAAAAAAAAATTGCATCGAAAAATGCTTTTTTTTGTAGGGAAAATGGGTGTTAAGGGTTAAAAAAAAACAGGGGTTTGTGGGGGGACCCTCCATTATTTTTTTTTTTTAAATGCATTTTTTTTTCTCGAAACTTTGCCATTCGAAACTTTGCCATTCGAAACAATCACTAGGAACCCTGATTTTTAAGTACCTGGCAAACATAGAAAGAAGGCTGCAACCGGCACAAAGTGTGTGCATAGTGTGGGCATACACACCACACCCAGGAGTTCAGCTTCCGTCTGTACATTCATCTACGCCGTCCAAGAGGGACATAAAAAAAGGCTCTTTCGGCTCTCCCAGATTCTAGAATTTCACAAGAAATATGCAGATCGTAAAAGATCAAGAGAACCCACACTACAGGTTAGCAATCAAGTTTGGCTATCCATTCATTTTCTTCCCAGACATTTGGTCCCCTCTAAACTTTCCCCACATTATTTTGGTCCCTTGAAGGACTCGTAGCCTATTGCATTGAACTTCCAAAAACCTGTTCCCGAATCCATTCTTTGTTCCACATTTCTCCATTGAAACTTCATGTACCAGGTTCATTTCACCCAGAAAAAAGGATGTGCTACCCCTGTAGACTCAAGCTCGGATCAAGAGTTTGAAATAGCTGGTATATGTGATTCCTGCTATTACAGAGGACGCCTTCAATATTTGGTAGACTGGAAGGGATATTCACCTTCGGACCGGACCTGGGAAACTGCTTTGTTTGTGCACGCCCCTGTCTGCATGCAATGTTTCCACCCAGACCTCTTCCTTTACGAGGGGGGCATTTTGTCATAACTTGCACCCCTTCTTGGTCCCTAAGGCATAAATGGAAAAGGATGCAGCTAAGAAGTTTGATAACCTTCTCTAAGATGGCGCTACCCTGTTCCCATGTAGTGAAACACCATCTGTGGTGTAGTTGTTTCTCAAAATGGCTGCCAGTTAATACTGAGAAATTAGTAGGATCCAGTCCCTGGTATAAAGCAGACGGAAGCATTCCGCTCAGCGCGCCACTTCTTTCTTGAATCCACGCTTCTGTAAGTATTCTTCTACTCTAAGCCCTTTCCAGGTGTTCTTGTTCTGCTAATCCTGTACCTGTCTATTCTTGCCATTTAATCTTTATATTGTATCCCCTGTTCTTGCTTGCCCTGGATCCACGCGGGATGTCAGGACTTTTCAACTTTTCCTCACTTCCTGATTCTACGAGCGCAACCCGTTCATCACCTTTCGTTCACTTTCCTGATCATCGCGGCTCAAGCTGCCAGTCTCCCGACGCAGGACGTCTGGACCTGCTATTCCTTCTGTGCTACTACTACGACCAGCACAACACGTTCCCAGTGCACCAGAACATTTCCATTACTTCGCCGCATAAGTCTGCTCTGACGGCATATAAGCTCAGGTTCTCAGTTGCCAGCGGTCACCGTAGCCAGCCCGCCCTCTCCAGACTTGCCCTAAGAATGCTGTCATTTTACACTGAACTTTTTGTTTTTACTTTCTTAGTCGAGGCTTCTCTATTGTCAATTGTAGGGACTATTTACGTTTATATTACGCTCGAAACAGAGATTTCTTTTCTCAGCCTTACCATTCACCAGTGGCCAGTATTTCTTGGATTCTACTCCATCCTCGAGGCAAAGGCACTTCTCCAACTATATCCTCCAACTTCCCATTATCATTGTAAAGCACCAGTCCAGTGCTTGGGTTTATTTCCCCAGGATGGTTTCCCAGATTTCCCTCTGGCCCCTGAGTGTTTCCATTACAGGACCTGAGAGGAATTTGGGAGGCCTGTCCACAGTACTCTTTTCCAAGTGCTTCATTCCCAGGTGAGTGTCCAATGTGTGGTTTAAATGTCAGGCTTGCATATTATCGTCATAGGCATAACTTGACAACCCCAGGTTTTCAATCAGACAGCCAGGGTGCTAATAGCAATGTATGTGTGTGAATGAATGGGATGCCATTCAAAAAAATACTAACTTAAGGTGGCTGTCATGGAGATGGAAGGCGGGGCTCCATGCAGAGCCCCTCTTCTATTTCCAAGGCCACCCCGGAGGCACCACCGCCAAAGCAATCAGATAACTGGGGTCGGAGTGAGGAGGAAAGGAATCTAGACCAGAGGGAAGGGGAGTTGGGGGGGAAGATGATGAGGTGGGTGAGAGCAGCCTTCGTAGTGCAGGCTTGGATTATGGGATTCAGCCCGGATCCGAGCGACCTGATTGCCTGGCTCCCCATTGTTACATAGCTCTTGATTATAATCCTTAAATAGTTGCAATATTTGTCTTGTTTCAGTTACTACGCTGTTAGTGGACAGATTGAGAATGTTCCTACTATGTTGCTAGTATCATTTCTAGAGTGTCTTTGTCTACATTACACACCCATTACGTCCCGGGATGATAGCTCAGCGGCAGCGTGTGCGTCTTGGAAGCAAGACGACAGGAAGCAACAACAGGTTCCATCCCTGCGTCCGCGCTTAGAAACCTCTGGGTGTTTAAGCGCGTTATAAATACGTAACTAAGAAAAACAAACAATTCCTGTAACAGCGCCTCCATGCCTGCGGGCTGTGTGAGCGCTGTATAAATGTTAAATAAATAAATAACCCTGCAGCTATCTGGTTTTATTCCCTAACTCATAGAAAATCTGTTCTCTAGAACATAGAAATCGGGCTTCCTTAACCAATGATATCTGTTTATAGTCATTGGGCCTCATTACGACCCTGGCGGAGTGGGTTTACGCCAGCGTTATTCTCGGCGGACCCGTCCGCCCTACTACGAGTTCCCGTAGCGCCATGGAGCATTTTCCGCCTGGTTTTTCCGGGCGGAGAAATCCATGGCGCTACGGGACCTTGTTGTTAATTACGCCACCGTATTTTACGGTGGCGCAATTAACGCCTTCCCCACTCCCATTATACCCTATGGGGCAAAAATGGGAATGGGGAAGGGTAAAATGGGGAATGGGGATTTACCGCCCCGCCAAGGTCGGAATGGGGCGGTGAATCCGCCAACCCCCATGGCGCTATCGGCAGCTTTCCGCCGTGCTCCATGGTGCATATTGCGCCACGATTTCCGCAAGGGTCGTAATGAGGGCCATTGTGTTTGTTTTCTAATTCCATTAATACATCCTCTGCTTCAAAGGTGTTGCATCCATTTATATGCTTTTATTCAAGATTTTTAATTAAAGTTTTTATTCTGAAGCTTTGTTGCTCAGAAATAGCATTAGATTTCCCACCATAAACATACACTAAACAAGTCTCAGACCACCTGTGTATTAAAAGGCCAGCATTTTAGACCATAAATGTTTCTGTTTTTTTGTTTGATGTCCAATACAAAACCCTAAGCATCCAGCAAGTTCGTATCAAAGGTCTGCATTTTTTTACAACAGTGGTCATCCTGTTATATCCTTATTATTATGTTGTTACACTGGTCGGGAATATTGCATTTATTTCTGCTTTTACTTTTTTACATTTCTCTGTGTAGATTAAAAATAGTTTTTTTCTGTAATATTGCTTGTGTCATGAGAGGATGGTGTATTGTTCTGTTTCATGGGTTTTTACCGCATCACATGTCCATACAATTTAGATCAGTGATTATCCTTTTTACATTGTAACAGACGTACACCCATTTTTTGCTTTTTGGGCCAAATGTATTCAAAGTTGCTTGTGAGGCAATATTAAAAACCCTCCTATGTAATATGGTTTTGAGCATTCCGCTAGCGCATCTATTCATTTCAGATTTATTTTTATATTGCTGGAATAAAGGATGTAAAAACCATCTTCTTTCAATGTTATTGATATCCCATCACCCATATCTACTGCATTTCTTTATGATCACTGTGAGAAACCTAAGGGTATCCTCACTCCTACTTCCCTTGGATCCTTCGTTCAGGTGGCCAGGAAAAGGCCATCGCTCTTGGATCCTAACCCTGGGGGTGGAGAAGCGAGGGAGGATCACATGGGTGGAGGGTCCTTGAGGATTGGGAGTGAGGGGCCTATAGGCGAGACATGGTATCCCCTATTCCCTATTGATTGCTAACCTAACCCTCCCTAGACCTTTATGGGCTACTGTAAAGCCTCTCCCCTGATTTTCCCACATTTGACCTCTGATAGTATTGGGACGAGGAAGAGGAAGCTGAGAGTAATGAACATTAAACTTCATTTTACCACTCTGGTATTGGAAGGAGGAAGATGCCTGCAGAGTACTGTGAAGATCAGGCATGTCCCTATAATCTTAGTCATGCAAGCCCAATTGCGGATCCACAACTGCAACCTGTCAAGTGGTTGCAAGGGTATGAATAGAGGGCCAGAAAACAGCAGAGTGAGCAGCAGGGAGGCCGGAAGGGGAGAGACCAGCAGGGGACCCATGTCGCGAGGAGGCAGTCAGGGTGGGACCTGAGAGGGTGCCAGGACTCTGGCAGAGGTCCCACACCACCTGTGGAGCCCAAGGCAAGTCGAGCCATTAGATTTCCAAAGGTGCAGGAGCCTCCGTTACCTAAAGAAAGCAGCTGGGGCCTGCGAGTGAGGAGAGAGAGAAGGATGCTGTCCATATCCAAGGAGCAGGGCAGAGCTGCCGGCATGTGCTCTGAAGGGCCTGGAATGCTGACAGGGCTTGCAGAGACCAGTCTGCTGGCTTAGGTAGCTCAACAGAAGCCGCGCAGCCACCGGAGGGAGAACACAGAGGACCGATGAGTGAAAAGAGGTCACTCTAGAATGGGGGTGCTCCTAAGAGCTACGCATGAATGCAAAAATGCTGTATGACACTGATTGAATTCCGAACTGAATAGAAGAGTTAAACTAAACATATCGAACAGCGAATGGAATGAAACCTTGAAATTAAAGCCAGACTGCACTCACTGAATATTGAATTGAGTAAAACTTTATGAACAAAGATTGAATTCAGAAAAGCATTGTGAACAAAGCTGATGGGTGATGAGAACTAAAAGGGAAAGAGTCATTTTTAAAGCAACCTAGGGAAAAGAGCATGTTTGAGAGAGAGTGTGATTGAAAGGTGGGGAATACAAAAGACCACCTCAATGGGGACTTATATAAATGAATACAGTGCTGCAAGGCCAAATACTGGCAAAGAGTTGTGTGACACATAATGACAAAGCCAAGATACTGACAAAGCGAAGCTATGAGAATTTGAACCTGTATCTAAAAGCGAAGAGGCCAACAAGGAGAAGCCAAGTGAAGGTACATTTGGACACAGGGGTAAATACGGAAGAACCTGTGTGGGCTGAGGAGTCTTGGGTTCCTGGTTGCAGGACCTGTAATGGGTGGACTGTGTGATCTGACAACTGCACCTAGACCAGGGTTCCCGAATTGTGAAAAACTAAAGACATTGCGAAAGACACCAACATGAAGCATTGCAAGTAAGATGGTGATGCAATCCAGAAGGTGGGTCAAGTTGGCCTGGATTTGTGTTGAACTTTGAAAGACTGAAACAGACATCAGTAGTTGCATTGAAGTCTTGAGGAAGGCAACCCTGAGACCTAAGGAACTACAACATTGTCTTGAGGATGGAGCCTCATGCTCCTTTTCTTTTGCACTGTGTTGCTTGGAACTTGGGGAAGGCAACCACAAGGATTGTGTGGAACTGCATTGCCCTGAACTGAAGAAAGGTCATCTTGATATTTGTTGGGACTTTCTTTAACTTGGGGAAGGGGAGCTGAAAGGGAAGCTACGACCTGGAAGAAGCTCGGAACGTTGTGTTTATCACCATTTCTTTGATTATTTACATCCCTACACATTGTTTAACTTTAGTTGTAAGGGCAAGCATAGGTTTTGGTTACAGACAGACTTTTAAGTTGAACTCTTTGATTCAGACTTTCCTTAGTTTTGTTCAGGGCGGGTAATCTTACCTTAGTATAGGGCAAGATAGGCCTCCTACCATCCTGACATTTCATTTAATAAACCATTGTGTTTTCAAACTTTGAATCTGTTGTCTGTTTCCTGCTTCATGATGCCTTCACATCACTTAAATAAATAATAATTCTGAGAATTGCGACTCCTTGAGTTTTAGTGTCCTGAGTGAGGTTCTACCAGCTTCAGAATTGTTACTGTCACATACTACTTTATCTCTGTGTGCTATTCATCTTTTATACAATAATCACACCTGTATGGATATCAGTCCACTGTTGTGTTATAATTCCTATTTCTATTCAGGAGATTAATCAAATTGCGTTCTATGTAACTCATTGCAATGTGTTGATCTCTGTCTTAACAATCATATTCTCTCCATCCTATTTCCTTTTTGCCACTCATGATGTACTCCATTCTCGGCTAATATTGGAATGCTTGGATAACATGCTCTTATAATTTTAAAAAAATTAGCAGAATCGTGTGTATGACTTTCTTTTCCTGCTTTTTTCTAGAACCCTCTCTTTTGTCTCCTCCTTTCTATTACTCCCACTCAAAATGCTCCCCACCTGATCTCCTCTATAATATCTGTTTCCATTCCCTTTGCTTTACTATTACACATTTTGCTATGTTTCTCTTATGACAATTTCTAAGGTTTTCAGTTCTGTTTCTTTCAGGTCCTTGTTATGAAACATTTTAGCACTGATCTGTAAATTGACCTTAAGTTTTGCAGTATATAGAATTTAACCACCTTCTTATCGCTCCCTCACCTGACCTCTCTTTTTTCTTCCCCCTTTCATCTGCAGACTTTGCTTTTTACTTTACCTGTAAAGTCTCAAGTCTTCTTGTGTTGTGTTCTTGTAGAACCACTAGGTTTATGGTGCCTGTTACCCCTGCCTCTTATTCACTATACTTTTTTTTCTTTGCTTCTGGAGACCTCTGCAATTGTCTCGTGTGCACGCTATAATCCCTTTTCTTTGTGCCTTATTCTGCAAATCTTCTGGTACGTAGCTCTTCTATTACATACCCCTTTATCTTCAGTGGTCTTACCTTCATCCTTTAAACACGCAACTGTTATTCCAATTCTGAAAATCCTTTATTTGATCAATTTGCCCAATCTAATTTCCAACCAGTTTCTTTTTTACCATATATTTCTAGGATACTTGAGAGAGTGGTCTTCACTAAATTCCCTATTTATCTGAATCGCTACTATTTGCTTCCCCCTTACAATCTGGGTTCTGCCTTTTCATTCTACAGAAACTACTTTACTTTTTGTTGCTGGCTCTTTTCTGCCTGGCTGCTATAATAAACATTCTTCTCTTCATGTCCTAATCAATTTATCCACGGCTGTTGTCAGAGTTGATTATACTATTCTTCCATCAAGGCCTTCGTCGGTAGGTATTTCTAGAATTGTTTACAACTGGTTTCTTTCCTATCTCTCTTGTCATACATATTCTGTTTCCTGGGCTGGTCACTCTTCTCCTCCTCATTCTCTACAGTTCGGAGTTCTCCGGGTTCAGTTATTGGTCCTCTTCTGTTATGCTATATAATATTCCACTTTTGGCTTTTGTCTCCTCTTTCCACTCTTCCTTTCATTTTTATACAGATGACGCCCATATCTTTTTGTTAATTTTCATCTTTCCCACAGTTTCTGCAAAATTGAAATCCTGTTCTTCTCTTCTTCTCAAATCCCCTCTTCTCATCCTCTGCCTATTTCTTTGCATCCATCTCATCTTCCTTTCTCCACTACTCCTCACAATCATGGTGCTATATTCGACTCTCCCCTCTCCTTTTCCTTTTTGCAAGGACTGATCATTCATTACTTTTAATGCTACTGAACCTTCGGATTTTAGGATGCACATTACTGAGGATGTGCGTTAGCTGCTTACTTTGCCTGTCTGCTTAGATGCTTTTCTTTAGTTGCAATCATCGCTTTTCAGAGAGCTTCCATTGCTACTTCCAATCTAGGCCCTTCTTGTGTTTTATGAGCTCTGCTCTTAAAGTTACATGCAAAATGACTTTGTTCCCTTGTTAGCTCGAGCCATAGGAAGCTATGGTAGCAGCTGTGTGCGCGGCCAAAGACCAAGTGGTGAGGCACGCACGTGGTGCGTCTGCTTCTAGAGTCAGGTTTCAAGACCTGGGCTGCACAGGAGACTGGATTGCATATGTAGTCGGAGTTTGATGGGAGAGAGACCTCTGGAAAACAATGTGCGCATGCAGAATGAGTTGTGTTTTCATTCCAGTATGAGATTCGGGTAGGCTGGGAGACTTGGTTGAGTCAGCCCATATTCTGCAGCTACCCGATACGCAATATTTACTGAGCACATCAGCCTACCTTGGTTTATTGTTCCTTCATGGTCCTGTTTGACCCATGGCCCCATGATACTGCTGGGCAGATGAGAGCTGAAGACTACCCAGGCATTTCAGTTTTCCTGTGTACTTGATATACAGAGTAGATCAGTACTGTTAGTGTGTAAACAGTGTTGGCCAGGCACATTTTTTAATTGGAGCAAGGTAAATTATGACTTCAGCCCTTGAAGAAGAATTAATGTGGACCATGTTGTGAGAGCAGTCATTTCCAAAATCCTCCAGTTGTGAGGTGAGCTCCGTAACCCCACCCAGCTGGTGGGGTGTGGAATTTGCCTCAACACCCCACCAGCTGAAACACATGCTGCCTCATCTCGAACAAGGAAGCATTTCTACACCAGCAACACTTGTACCACCATTCAAAACGCTAGCCTCTTTTTTTGTGATCCAGTTGACAAACGGACCCTGGGGTTTTCACCGAAACACAACCTATGAGGATAGCTTTGAATTGACTTACCTTTCAACTCCTGACATTAGCCCACCCGTCGTTGAACTTTGACTGTCAAGCCAACTTGTTATTCCTTGTGTGGGCTTTATTTGAGGAGCTAGGATTGTATTCATTTTGTACATTACTGTTGACCATGACTTGCAATGCTTCAAATTGCAGCAACCTTCAGTTTGACCCCAACTCGACATCTGCTTGCCATCTGGACTACCGCGACTACCGCATTTGAGCCCACATTAAACAGCCAGTAGAGTGCTAAGAAGCCTGGTTCACTGTTGCCGAACTACTAATACACAGCAAAGGTATTATTGCCTGATAACTACTGACCCAGTCCATTTCTGGGCCCTAGAGACTGCTCAGTCACTTTAATCCCCTTTGGATCCAAAAAAGCATATCCTTTTTGAAGAACAGTGCATTTGGAGGAAGTGCTTTGTGAAGTGCTGTCAGCTGTGGAGGAGCCTGAATGCCCGTTTCCCGTGGATCCTGAATTACACGCACACGGAAGTACGAGAAAGTACGCTGTTTGCTGGAAAAGACTCACTTGGATTGTTCGCTGACACGAACTTGCTGCTGTCAGCCCTCGGCCTGCTGGAACCCTATTGCCGCTCAGCGAGCCTCTAGTAGAGCGGACGTCCTTCACGGGCACACGGATGTTGCCTGACCTATTCAAAAGAAGTAAATATTGAAACTGACTTTGAGTAACTACGTGCACTGTTACTTTATTTCCTCACAATACGTGCTAACCTCGCCTTCTTACTTAATTGCAGCCTTTTTTTGATTGGGCCTGTACTTTGAATCCCGCCCCTGAGCCCGCCCACCTCCTTCCCAAAAACAGCGCGTGCAGCACGCGCACACGGAAGTACGAGAAAGTACGCTGTTTGCTGTTCGCTGTTCGCTGTCTCGGTGTATGGTGTTTTGATGCCCCCGGTTCTGTACCTTGCATGTTTATCTTGTCCTATGGGCTATTTTGTGGAGACTGATTAAGTTTACATGTGATACATCACAAGGTGAGGTGCTTTCATTTACCATATTATTACACTGAGTTTTTCTTTTCTGACAGTTGTCTCGTTATATAGGAAGAGGTTGTAGACAATCAAAATGTACCTTTGGCAGATCTAACAATCTATTTCTGCTCCTTGAACATGCTAGTTGAGCAGTTTGGATTTTTTAAATTGTTTTGGCCCAAAAGTTTTTTTTTGAGTCTTTGCTGTGAGACGATTAAAACAACCATCTGTGGTTTTCTGATAATTTGCATATTCAAAAAAAAACATTCTCTTGTGGTTGCTAGATGGTGCTCACGTTAAAAACAGGAATGCCTGCCCAAGATAAAATAAAAGCTTGTGTGGCAGCGGCAATACAGACCCCAAAATCTTCATCACACACCATTCAATTGGTACGCATGTCTAAATCTGCCTCTAATATACGCTCTTGCGTGCCTCTTGCTGATATACGAAAATTTTGTGAGTTTGGATCTAAAAAGAGGGAGGGAGTGGAGAAGCTCCAATTAAACTTGGCTACCAACGGAGCTTGTACTGCACTTGCTGACAAACAGATGCAAAATGTGGGGGTGGTTGATTTAACAAATACACTGCCTGACTCTTTAATTGCTGCGGGTGCATTGGAACTTATTAAAGAACAACTGGGTATAAGAGGAGGGGTCAATGAAATAGTACACAAGGTAAACCCTCAAAGATCCACAGTGGACTCAGTGTCATTTGAGGTAACGGAGAATGTGGGTGAAAGAGAGTCTCCTGATATAGCGCTGTTAAAGGATACACCTCTTACGGGAAAGCCCAACACCAATAACAACAGTGAAAGTTGTGAAGTGAATTCCCTTAATTCTGACAAGATGACCAACCAAGAGGGTGAGAATGGTTTGAGTACTCATGATCTATCTAAATTGCCCATGATGTTCTCTTCATCGCCAAATGAGTCATCGGTCTTGTCCTGTTCCTTCATGCATCCAACTCCTCGTCGTAACCAACATACGCCAAGTAAACAAAACTTGCCTTCCCAGGGTACGTTTGTTATAGGTGTTGAAACTTCTCTCCAAACAATGAATGCAGCATTATTTTCACTAACCAGATTGTATGACTCTTTAGATACCAAAATGAATGCAAAACATATGTTATTGGAAAAGTTGCTAAAGAATCAAAACAACGTCAACCCTCCCTGCACAGGTTGCTGTAATCAAGGGAATGAGGAGTTAAAGGTAATGAAAAGTGTAATTGACAAACAGGGAAAAATGCAAAATGATGAGTCTGATGTACTGTTAATTGACTGTTCACAGAACCAACAAATAATACTACAACAGGTTGAAAATAAAAAAGAAATTACTGCAAACATTGATGAATGTGCTGAAAAGGTGATTGAGGGTGTGGTGGAGCCTATAAAGAGTATAAACATCCCCGCAGATGTGGCAAGAAAAGATTTGGTGGAAAAATGTGTACCTGGACAACAATGCTCTAAAAAAAAAAAAAGGTTAAAACGAAGAATATAGAAATGCTGTCCACGTCCAATAGTGGAAATGGACAACAAAGTCAAGATTTTGTAATTGTTGAGGAAACGGAGCGGTGTAATAAAGGTGCTACTTACCTTATCTTTGATTAAAAATTTTTAAAAAAAGATTGCTCAGATACCGATAATGAAGGCCACGAAAAAATCAAAAAATGTCAAATCCATCCCTAACTCTAACATTTCAGGAAGTAGACAGTTCATTCAGGCCAGGCGCTATCCAAACCCACATCAGTTACCTCTTTGGCCCGGAAAGAAATTTCTAATAAATATCGAGATGTACTGTTGTTTAAAGCAAGTCAATCTAAATTGGCTAAAATAGCGTCTTTAGTTTATGAACCTCTTATATTAATGAGTAACCAGAACAAAGATCCTGATACCAATCAGGTAGCTCCTCCTGCAGCAGCTTTAGATAATGATATTAAACCTATGGAGTCCTTGTCCTCAAATATAGGGAGCCCTCAAGATTCAAAAGTCTTTGATGAACCTTTGCCAGCAGAGCCTGCAAAATTGCCAGGTGTGGACACCCTAATAATGAAGGAATGGAAAGAGGAAATTGAGAAATCAGTACAGAGAAGTGTCTCGATGGCTAACAAATCCACCATAGTTGACTCTTCTGAGAGAAATGTCTCTGGCCAACTTTCCTCAGTGGATTATACAAATAAAACGCGCCCTCAAAGAGATTTGAAATTAAATTCTGCCCCAAGAGGAGCTCAGCGAACTCCGCTGAAACCTGCGTTAACTCACCATCTAATTTTGCACTGCTGCTCGCATCCGTTCCATTCTTTTGACCTTAACAGACAATCAGTAATGAACATTCCTACGGATGTACCTGCTTTGGAAGGAATATGTTCGGCAGATATTGGTCAGATAGCGTTTTTGCATCAAACCGACTTATCAGTGGAAAAATTCTGGATGAAATCTGGTTTTGTTAAAAATGTTTTGTGACAGGCGAGTATGGAACTGTATGAACTGGGGTTCCAGCTGTTAAACAATTCTGTAGACGATCCACCTTAAATGTCCATGCTTAGGAATCAATATCAGTCTAAATTTAACAGTAATTTGAAGCACCAGTTCATGAATCATCAATCAAACTCAACAAATGAAACTGAAAGGCGATATGATGATAGATATATGAGACCTTGTAATAATTAACTAGTACAGCAGTCAGTCTCCCTCTCCTTAGCCTCATGGAATATGAGAGGTTTTAAACATTTGACAAAAACTAAAGATTGCACTCTGGGAAAATTTGTCATACTAGCATTCCAGGAAATATGGTTGGCCGTGCCCCCAGTATGGTACAATCATATTATAGCACTAGTTCCAGCAATGATGCTTTGCAAGGGGAGACCCATGGCTGGTCTTATGGTAGCCCTGGTCCTCCCCCAACAGTTTTTTTCAATTGGTAAGAATAGAAATTGATTGCAAAACCATATGTTTAATAAACATATATTGGAACCATGTAGCAATATCAGATAAGGAATTTTTTGCAACCTTGGAGATCCTTTTGAATATCACTCTTCTAGATCCGACCTGTGATTATACAATCATCACGGGTGATCTGAACATAACTTGTCAAAATCCGAAAGGTAAAAGCCTATCCGTAGCAGCTTTGAGATGTAACATTATAATGGAAGAGCATCAACTATTTAAGCTGAATGGCGCTAAACCAGGAGATATTCCACAACATAATACCTGGCTTCGTGGTGTCAAACTGCCATAATTGACTATACATTTGTTGATAGACTCCTGTTTAATGACATATCAGAGTTTTCTATTCTACCACAACAAATAAGTGATCATGACATTCAAACCATGCATTGGTCCTGGTCTTATTATGAGAAACAATATGAAAAATCGTCGGTGACAAATATGACTCTGAATACAGCGTTAAATAGATTCAAGTGGTTCCCTCAGTCATTCTATATGTTAAAAAGTAATCTGCAAAGAAGTGAGAGTGACAGAGTGAATGGAAATAATCTGAGTGCTCGTTCATATGTGGAGGAAATACAGATTTTTGCGGTGAAAAAAGATAATTTTAAGATAAGTAACAACAAAACTCTGCATTCATATGACGCTGATGTTTCTTTGCGTAAAGCGCAATATCGAAAAGACAGAAGACAGGTCATGCTCCTGAACCATCTTGAAAGAGGTGCTATTCTTAAAACCTTGAAATGCAAGTATAAAAATTGGCTGAAATCTAAACATGCTGTGCTATACCAACAAGATGCAGAAACTATGTTAGATAAATTAAAATAAAAAAACTCAGCCAAAATTTGGACATTATTGAACTCTAGACAGTCCAAAGCACAAACAATTCATCAGTTGAATCCCATTCCTCAAGAAGTATGGGCCTCCTTCTATAAATCCATGTATGCAGATACTAGTTTAGAGATAGTCCTTACATCAAATAAGAATAGACAAGCAAAGGATCTGATTTTCGATCTGGATGATATACTGTTCCAAATTTCAAAACTATCTACCTCTCGTGCCCTAGGTCCTGATGGAATATCCAATTTCATGATCAAACAACATCCTGTGGCCTGGGCCAAAATCCTTTTATGCATTTTCATGAAAATAGTGAGTACTCGTTGTATACCATTGTCTTGGAGAAAAGCGATTACTATACCAATCTATAAAAAAGGGGACAATGGAAATCCGGCAAATTACAGACCAATATCTTTGCTAGATATGTCGAGCAAATTATTTGCTAGATTATTGCTAAGAGACATGAAGGCATGGCTGAATGACGCGGAAATGAGGGACCCAAATCAAACAGGCTTTATGCCAGGAATGGGAACGGCTATAAATGTACACGTTCTGGAAACCATCAATAGACAAGAGCAACGAAAAGGTCAAATAATCTACCTTGCCTTAATCGATTTCCAGGCCGCGTTTGATTCAGTGTGTAGGAAATTGCGGATTAAGGAACTGTGGGAGGCAAATTGCCCAGAATATTTAATATTCTGGATAAAGGAATTGCACTCAAAAACAACTGTCCAAATTAGGTTATCCTCTGATGGAACATTGTCAGATCCAATTTCAACATACAGAGGACTGAAGCAGGGGTGCATCCTGGCTAGTACACTTTTCAATTTCTTCATGGCCGCAGTGCGTCATGATTTCATGAACTGTAGAACAGACGCCCCTCGATTAGCGGGTCATTCCATCCCTTGGTTGTTCTATGCCGACGACCTAGTGTTGTTGGCCAAGACACCAGGGGGCTTGCAAAATCTATTGGCAGCCTTGAGTAAATATGCAAAGGTGAATCTCTTAGCAATAAACCAAACCAAATGTAAAGCTATGATAATAGGCCAAAGGAAAAATGGTTATCAACAAAAGAATCGTTGGGTCATTCAGGATGTAGAAATTGAAATAGTTTCGGAGTACAAATATCTAGGATTTCAATTCAGTAACGACCTAGGTGATAAACCTTTTTCAGAGTCTTGAATCAGAAATTGTCAACTGGGATAAATCAAACAAAAATCATACAGGCTAAGTATGGTAAGTTTTCCTTGATGCCAGCGGTAATTTTTTTATAAACAAAAGGTTGTCCCCATTTTGATTTATGCTACTAAAACAAGAGACATCATGACCAAATTGACATGGGTCAAAATGGAAGGCAAATTTTGGAAATCTATTTGTGGTTTACCTATGACAGTCTCAATATGCCTGTTAAGACACAAATAGGGTTTAGTGTCTCTGTATGCGATTTATCTATGGAAAGAGTTATGTTTATAACGCAAGTACTTTTTGGTCACTGAAAAAAATGGTGTGATGTTTATGATGGGAAAATATATGTTAAACTCAGATAACAACAAAATCATCAAATGGCGAAAGTGGATTCAGTCAGTAATGGTTGAAGTTGGTATTGATGAGGAGCTCTTAATGATTAATCCTGAAAAAGCATAGAAGAAACTATGGTTGCTTGACTGGATTAAGACCAGAAATGCATGTGCAAAACTAAGAATATTCAAATCCCAATCCTATGCCATTAAGGATTTACACAAAATGGAGCAATATTTAATCAATTTTCCAAACCCAAAAAATAGATCTGGTTAATTGAGAATAAGATTGAATATTTGTCTCTCAAATGAAGTCCGATTTATGTGGAGAATGTCGCTGAATGGGGATTGTAGATTTTGCAAGGAGCCTTTACAGTCTGAGACCCTAAAGCATCTAATTGCCTTTTGTCCTGCACTAATTGAAAAGAGAAGTGAATTCTTCAAACATTTGTTTAAGGATCAGTATATTACGGATCATGAGGTACTTTGGGATAAATTGTATCATAGCCAACGAGCTAAAATGAACATAGCTATACTAATGTTTGTGGAGACATTAAATCTGGAAAACTGTAAGGCCAACTGTATTGTGGGAATTGTGCAATGAATGAAATATATGCATGAAATCACAAGGTTGAAGTGGAGAAAGTTAATCAAAGCACTAAATAGGTCATTGATGAAATTGAAGAAGTAGATTCTGTGAAGCAGGTGCTAAGCGAAACAATTGAAAGAGTTATGTCAAAACACTTTTGTTTAAAAAAAAACATTTTTTGTTAGTATGACATTTTAAATAGATGATATGTTCTTTCTTTTTTCTGTAAAAAAACTATTGTAAATTGAATGCAAATTGTATATATATGATGATTGTGATGTTTTTTAATTGTTTATAAATTTGAAAGGCTGAACCAAATAAAAAATAAAAAATAAAAAAAAAGAACAGTGCAGGTGTTATTGTCTTCCACTCCTGTTTCATTACACAGAGTGCTGCTTTCTTCTATCTTTTTCATATTCGGTATTCTTTCTACAGAGGTAGGTTTTTGTAGTGTGTTTTATTTAGTTATTATTTCATATGGTATGTATAATTAAAGTATATATATTTTTTATAGAACCATGATTTGACATTTCTTTATTTTGGACGGTTGTACTTTGATGGTTGGGTTGCTACTGTTTCACATTCTCACCCCCTTTGAGAATATAGCTTTCCCTCAACCCAATTTACCATAAAGGGTGAAGGAGTTATATCTCAAATGCCTGTTTTTCCTTTGTGATTGGTTTCCATCTTTCTTTGTAGAAATGTGAGGGCTAAGTAGGCACTTTAGCATCTACTCATCCTTGCTCTCCTGCAGGGCAGAAGCCAATTTGTAACAATATATGCCAGTATGAAAAACGTGTTCAGGCTTGCTGTGCTCTGACATTTCCAGGTTGACTGCTGCACTATCTGTCAGCATTCCCATATTAGAGCCTACCCATGTTTGTTTTCCACATGAGTCCAGTAATGTTACTATAAGAAAATGTTTACTTGCTGGCTCTGCCAATATATGGCAGAATCCCGAAATAAGAACCTACTCCTGATGGCTTTGCCACTACAAATGCCATACCACAATAAGAAAAGCTGGTAAGACTGGCTGCACAAGTATAGGCCAGTCTTGTTGGGACTAATCAACTCCCGGGGCACCAGAGGTCCAGGGATGAGTATTGTTTTCTAAACAGGGTCTCGGGAGGATAGCTCAGGGGCAACGTGCTTGCCTTGGAAGCAAGACGACACAGAGCAACACAGGTTCGATCCCCGGTCCGTGCTTAGAAACCTCCTGATAATAAGTGCATTATAAATAGCCTATCATATCATATCCATCAATAAGCCCCACACCTCTAGTACACCAGAAAGGATCTGAACTGATTGGAAACACAAGCAAATAATAAACCTCCTTCTTAAATGTTGGTAACGTTAACAGAATGGCAGGCTTATCTCCGAAAGGTTGTGGATCGTTGGTTAGTTGCAAACAATTGAAAATACCATTTTTACCCAGTGATAAAAGGGACCGTCTATTCAAGGTTGTACGAAAATATCTAGAGGACAAACACTTTCAAATAAGGAAAAGGGATGCACTCTGGATACTGACCGGAGGGTAGATGGAATAGTCATTAATCGCAATAGTTCAAGGATACTTGGTTTCCACACAAAGGGAGCAATGGGTCATAAAATGTCACTAGGGGCCTTCAGAGACGGATCAGGGGGACAAAACCACAATTCATCTTGTACTGTAGGAGTTCTTGGAGCTCGACAGGGTCGAGTTGGTTTCAGCGCATTTTGCAGCTTCTGCAATAGATTTCAAGATGGGAGACAGTTGGGGGTATCAGGGAACAGGCAGGTCGGCAAACGAATCTGAATGGAGGACTGCAGGCTGGTCTACACAGAGGCTTGGAGTGAGGTATCATTGTCTCAATGCTGGTTGGTGATTCTGAAGCACTGGTCAAGGCATCGTGGAAGGCTTTAGCGACTGCAGCATAACAACAGTCAGTGGTGCAGTCAGTTGCAGCTCAAGGGGCTCGATTGGCTCGGAAATGTCCTTTAAGGCAGACGTCGGTAGATGCTTGCCGATGCACTCATCCCAGCTTCTCCACTGGGCTTGTGTCGTCCTTTAAGGTGCACGGCAAAAGCTGAGGAGATTGTTACAGGCATCTGCCTTGTCATTGGCTTGGTTCAGAGAATCTCTGTCACTTCCCACCTAGGAAGCTTGCTGCACAGTCTAGCAGGGTACTCGTTCTGTGTGCTTGCTGGGTGCTAGTTCTGGAGCTGCTGGTGGGTCCTCTGGATTCAATATCGCCCTGTGTTCCATGGGCGATATATAGGGCAGGTATTTTGCGTCCCACTTGGAGGTCCTAGCCTTCCATCACTGATGGAAGATGTAAGGCCGACTCTACCTTCAGCCAGGGTCTAATGATGAGTTCTTCTTTCGGCTTCTGGTGAACCCTTCAGATGATCAGCCAAAAGAGGGTCTCGGCTTTCGTTTAAAGCCAAATGTACCCCAGTGATTGGTGTAGGGTAATGAACCAACCCTGGGTCCCCACTAAGATTCTCCTGTATGTGTGATATCACAACCAGAGTGCTTTGCAACAGAAAAGCTAAAGAGGTGAAAACATGGAATACTAAGTCCCACCCATCTTCCTGTCTGTTGTGGGTCAAAGGGTAGCTCTGGTTAATGGAGCTCTCTGTAGTTCCTGAATAAAGCGGCTGGTCTCCCTTGAAGCTTCAGCGGGCCCAGACTTTCTGGCACTGTCAAACCACATACTTGTACATTCTGAATGTGGTGCCCCAGCGGGGATGACTGCTGTGAACACGCAGTCCCAGACATGACATTTAATTGTTAATCGATACTGAGGGCGGGAGCAGGCATCAGGTTGACACAGTGCATATGAATGGATGGTGGGGTTTCCTGTCCCCTTTGTTATCCTCTGGAGCTAGGCCCCAGGTGTGCCTGTTTGAATTAAACTCAGATTAGTATGCAAATGTTGCCACCAGCTACAGGGCTCAACGAAAGGACATGGATCCATGGAGCCTTTGTTAGGTAATTAGGCTGGCCATGGCAGGGGGAAGATTTGGCCCTCTACCTTCTGAGATGCCATGGTGTACTCCTGAATGTCATATCCCAACTAAATATGACAGGGGGGACTGTGCCTGTAGGCTGTTGTCCCAACTGTCCTCGGAATTAGGGGTAATCCCTTTCTCCAAACCTGAATTCCTCTGACTGGTGGATTCTTCTTCCTGGTCCTTCCTTCCTTTCTTCTTGGTTGTCTTCTTCTTTGTCGCCTTCCTTTTCTTTAAAGAATATAGTCTGTCATGGAGAGAAGCGATATGTCAATATGGGTAAGCAGGCAGACTAGTGGCTCCCTCTCCGGAACAGCCAGGTAGGGAAAAAAGCTTTAAAGGCAAAAGAAAACCAAAGAGGATTTGCTAGGCTGGAGTCTGGTGTGTGTCCTTGTAAGCAACTTCCAGGTGGCTGAGGTGAGTGTGAGATCCAAAGCAAAAACGAACACAGTCCAAGGGCTAGGAGGATGGAGTAGGAGAATTGCAGGAGGCAGAAAAGAAAGGAGTGACAGGTAACCAACCCACTGGCTACAGAGAACAAAGGGACAGATCTGCCCAGAGAGCCCAACGGGAACCAGACAGAGAGCCCAGCGAACCAGTGGTGGGTGGGGGGCGGGACCAGCAGGCAAAAGCAGAGAGTCTTTGATAATCCAGGCAGAGCCAGAGCAAAAGGGAACCAACAGGCCGGTACGGAGAGCAACAGGAGGACCCAACAGGAACCAACACCGCACTCTAGAGAGTGTGCAAATCAGCAAGGGGGAGGAGTGGGAGAGACCCCAAGAGCCGGGAGCAAGTAGCAAGAGGGGATATTGCACAAGTAAAGAGCTAGAACTAGCATATGTCAGCCAGGTACTAACAGAGGTTGCAACACATAGCGTTGAGGATGCCAGAGTCTTTTAACTTCCCCGGTGGTGGCCATGATGGAAATCCACTAGACCGCAACTCTGCACAGCAGAGTTGCATGAAGGAACACTGATGGCGGCCCTTCCATCTAGCCAAAGCCG
Source organism: Ambystoma mexicanum (assembly GCF_040938575.1). Lineage (NCBI taxonomy): Eukaryota > Metazoa > Chordata > Amphibia > Caudata > Ambystomatidae > Ambystoma > Ambystoma mexicanum. The sequence goes on from NC_090933.1 coordinate 151,767,645, forward strand.
CCAAGGAGAAAATGACATGACAGCTGCGTTCACCCAGAGTACACAGTTCTATGCATATGTCATGAGGTGAGTATAGGAAAATGTGTGTGGATTAGCCCCACACATTTTCCAGAGGCTTATCAACCATCATTCAATTTCATTTAAAAATGTTAAAAAGCCCGGCAAGTGCACAGCAACCATGTGGATGGGGACATTCCTCACACTTGCCACGCACAAACATGAATTATACTGGCTTTACCATTGATGCCAGTAAAGAATAAATTGCTACTTAAGAAAATATACCCAGAAAGGTTGCAGCGACATAGGCCAGTCTTGCCACGTACTAAAATTTATCATGCTTGCTTTACCATTGATTCACAGTAACACAAGTCATGCCACAGTAAGAATATATGATCAGATTGGCGCTACCAAAGTAGGCCAGCCTACACATGTAATAACACTTATCATGTTTTCTTAACTCTTGATGCCCATTCAAGCATTCCATTTCACAATAAGAAGATACTTCCCGACTGGCCCACAAACATAGGCCAGTCTTGCCACATACAGACACATACTTTTGATTTACTCTTGATGCCCATTAAAATGTGCCATGTCTCAATAATAAAATGTAACCAGACTGGCATGCTAACAAAGGTCATTCTTGCTACAAAATAGCATGTATCCTGTTTGCTTTACCTTTGATTGCCAGTAATAAATGCCATGCCGTGGCTGGCTGCGCTGAACAAAACAATCTCCCACCATGCACAATCCGAGGCCCGCTCACTGGCATACATGCATGCATTCATGCCTGCTTCATTTCTCTCCTTCACACACTCATTTACATATCCATTAATTGCTCCCGCACACATATATCTCGCATTCACTCTGGCTCACTTAAAGATGCAAACCATATTTCCCTTTGACAGTTAAAGCCAGCCCAGGAGTGCTTGGTAGCACTTTCGCTGGCCTGGCTTTGGCCCATCCATAATGGTAGACGGTGGCCAGTCGCCACTCACCTATTATGGGTGCACCACCCCTGCTGGTAAGAGGTCATAACAGCGTCAGGGTCTAGTTTTCTGTTTTGTCTTCCTTGTATTTCAGTTTCAGAGCATTATAGGTGATTGTGCCTCTACGGTCTCTAAGATGTAGCATACCTTACTCTGCCTCTTTAGAACAAATCCTGTTAAGAAGGAAACTCCTCACTTATTACTGAATTTTGAGGCCATACGTTATGTGACAAACTGCTCAGGCAACACACATAGAATTGTTGAAAATGAAATCTATCAGTGACTGACAGACATTCTGATACTCTCTTCTAGTAGACAACCTCTGCCCCCTTCACTATTTTACTGTGCAGCATTTCACTGGGTGTTTCCTAGGTCTCCCTGGATGAACTCAATGACGCCAATGAAAGAGATGGGTGGGTGGAACCTAAAGGGAATGGATGGTGTGAACAACAACAAAAAGCAGAGTCAAGGCCAAAGAGGCAAAAAGAGAATACGGCAAGTACAAATGACCACAGGTACTTTACAACCATCACCTATCTTAGGAAGGATGATAATATGAGGCCAGCAGTGTACTGTGATGAATCAGAGATGATTCCCACAGAAAATCTGTCCTGGCTAGGGAAAGGCAGACACTTCCGGATCCTGACTCTGAGGGTGGTGTTCTGAAGGAGGATCACATGGGGGCGAGGGGGCAGGTCAGGAGGAATGGGAAACACCCATTAATAACATTTTCAGTGGCCCTACCTTCCTAATGGCTTATTGTAAAATTCAAACTGTGGAAAAAAGTGATTTGAATATTGGGAACTTCAAGTCCCACAATGCCCAAAGTACTGGGATGAAGAAGAGGGATGCAGAGGCACGAGAGTAATGGAGTTAATGACCGACACCTGAGGGAGACTGGGAGGCATAAAAAGTACCCCTCACGGGCAGGCCATAGAGCGTTGTCGTGGGTGCTGGTGTGATTCAAGTAACTCCACTTTGCAGTTAAAGCTGAAGGAGAGCAGAGACGCCAGACATACCATTGTTTGCCAAATGGATACCAGTTCTGAGAGGGCCTCTACCTTCACAGACTTTGATTGCAGCAGTTGAGCATTGGGAAGAGCTATTTACAAAAGCGTTCCCCCTGGAGACCGTATCTGCAGAGGTCGTGCAGAGGGAAATGAGAAGAAGAAGAAGAAGAAGATTTTCAGTTGTTGTGTAATCATCCTGAACAATCAATATTGCTGATGCAAGTATTTTTTGAGAAATGTTGCAGAATCATCTTGACGGAATCATTTTGGTTTACACTGATGAATTGTGGATGTATACTTATTTTCTAGGAAACAGTTGTGTGGAACTCTCTGCCACAAGTGGAGAGATAAACGGCTTGCTGAATATTTTGAACTGTTGGTCAAGTCCAAGTGAGAGACTTACTGGTGCAAGAGTAACTTTTTTGGAATGTTGTTGCAAGACAGGATTTCCTCATTCTTTTGAACTGTTGATTTGAACTCATGTTTGAATCTGGGGAAGGGGAACTCACAAATGTTACAAGGAGAAACAGTTACCAAGTTTTTAACATAACTATTATTTCTGTTATATCTGAATTGCCATGTATCACTTTGTTGAGGTTGTTGTATGTACACGTTTGAGGGACAGAATACTTTTGTATAGTGTTTCCTTTATTTTATTTGATAGGCTGGGAATTCCTTGCCAGGATATGGATAGTGAGGGGTTTATCAAGCCCTTTTGATTTAATAATGGCATCTCATGAAAAACCTTCACAAATTTGTCCACCTCACATTTCTGACCCATAACAGCACACAGACATCCTTTATAACATAGGGGATGCAGACCAAGATAAAGGAGTATGGTGAACTGGAAGACTCAAATGCTGCAATTGGGGAACAACAAGGCTCGTGTGGAGGATTCAAAGAATGATTCTGTAACAAATATGAATAAACCAAGACAGCGAGAATCAAGAGATGCCTTCAGAATCAAAGTGCTGGCATGCTTGACAGACAGAGAGACAAAATGTGCTCCAATCACATCAGCCCACAAGACCCCATGAGAATCACCCATATCAAGTTATATGAATGGATTTGGTTAAGGATAATATCATAGTGGGTTGAAATGAAGGACACTTCCTGAAATGTTTAAACCTTAACCAGAGCTTGAAGTATACAAGCAACAAATTGAACATTAGAATTGATGACACAGTTCAGTGAACAAGAATGTTATAAAACAATGTTTAGTGAACAAGAATGTTAGACATTACAGATGACTAGCAATTTACAAACATAGATCGGTTCGAGAGGAAAGAGGTCAACCAATTCAGTGCCTGGTCCAGGATGCCCAGGGTATTACACAGGTGACCTATGAAGGTGGAATGATTGGCTGTGTCAAAGGTAGAGGACAGATCAAGGTGGATGAGAATGGAAGGAGAGTTGAAGTCGAGGTTTGAGAGAAAGTCGTCATGGATCTTCAGGAGAAATGTTTCCATGCCTCTGGCTGCTCTGAAGCCAGACTGGTGGTCGTGGAGACAGCCAACATATTCAGGGTGATAGATTAGTTGGTAGATGACCAAAGAGTTTGCCAGGAACGGGGTGGTGGAGATAGGACAGTAGCTAGCGGACAGCTTTTTTAAGAGGAGGTGCACAAGGGAGTGCTTGAGGGGTGAAGGGTAGGAGCCAGTGGCAAAAGAATGGTTACAGAACTCAGCCACAGAGGGAGTGAGAGAGACAATATAGTCTTTGATAGTTCTAGAGAGCAGGGGGGCACTTGCTGGAAGAGACTTTCATAGAGCAGTCTGTCTTGGTGACTATGGGTGAGAAGGAGGAGAGTGGGGGGAGTGGGTGGCCAAGGGAGGCCTGGGTACAGGGGAGGTGGAAGAGGGGAAGAGAAGAGAGACAACGGGATGTCCTGAGTTTTGGTAGTGAAGTGGATGGCCAAGGCTTTGCAGAGGGCATGGGAAGGAAGAGGAGAAGTGGAGACAGAAGTGGGATTGGCAAGTTCCTTATCAATTTTGAAAAGTTAAGCTGTGTTGTTTGCGGCCCCAGAGATGAGGGGTTGGATATGGGCCAGTTTCTTGGAGCAGAAACTTTACCCTGAAGATTTAATCACACCTTCAAATGAGTATCAGTATTCAGGTGCATCAGGATATTCAAAAGATGCTTCGGCAGCCCCCAAGTATTTAACTTTTCCCAAAGGAGATTCCTCTTCACAATGTCAAAAGCAAGCGGCAGATTGACAATAGGTAGAAATATGTTACCTGTCAATTTCTCCCAAAACCACCGTTGTAATTCGTCAATCAGGCATCCGTTGAATGAGGTACCCAAACCTTGCCTGAACCCAGTCCGAAATGTGCTAAGAATATTGTTATTCTTGGCCAAAGAATAAAGTTCTTTAAGAACAATGGACACAAATATTTTTGAGTCATCATCCAATAATGTGATGGGTCTATGATTGAGAGGATCCCTTTTTGAATATAGGCACAATAATAGACAATTTCCATGTAGAGGGAGTGGTATGCAAACCTGAAATAAGATTAAATAATTGAGTTAAAATCTTCACCCAAATCACAAGATGATGTTTAAAAACACGAAAAACTAGGCCATGTGACATTTGGAACATCCAAGTGCAGTAACACGAAGTACATGGAGAGCTGGAAGACGGAGAAGTGCAGGATTGATGGGGTTGCAATGGGCTGGGAAAATGTTAGGGGTGGCCCAGGAGGTCAAGTGCTCGGGGAAGAAGGGATGGGGGTCAACTGGTGCAAAGAATCGGGGGTGGACCAGAATCAGTAGGCTAGTCAGGGAAGGTTACCAGAGGGCAACAGCTGGTGTGAGGTGAGGGGGAAGACTGGTCGAAGGCAGGCCTGACCACAACAAGGCTCATGAGGGGTACATACAACCAGACATAGAGACAGGTGGAAACTAGCAGGGTAGAGGGAATGGCGAGGAGATATGGAAGGTCTTGAGAAGCTTCCAGACCTTAAGGAGATCCAGCTCGGACAGAGAGGGGCAGGGAGGCCGTTCCAGAGGGAGCCTCCTGCCAAAGAGAGAGATCTACCTCCCCAAACTTTGCTTGGATAAACATCTGACCTGCAGAGAGTTAGAGCTAGAATACCCAAGGACTCTAGCAGGGAGGTATTTAGGGAAAGAAATTTGGATTTAGTGAGGTCTTAGGCCCCAGAAAGCCTTGTGAATGATGCAGAGGGTCTTTAATTTGATCCTTGCAACCACAGGGAGCCATTGGAGAGACGTCAGGGCTGGAGAGATGCGGTACCTGGGCTTGAGGCCAAGGATGAATCTCACAGTCCTATTCTGAATTAGTTGAAGAGGGCAGAGGGAGTAAAGAGGCAGATTAAGATGAGGCCGTTACAGTAGACCAGCCAGCAGAGAACCAGAGCTCTGGAAACATTGAGTTTCTGGGGGAAGGAGAAGAAAGGGAGAATGCCTCTGAGGAGGTGAAGCTGAAAATGAGATTCCTTGACAAGGTCAGCGATATGGGTTGAGAAGGACAGAGAGGAGTCGAAGATTTTTGACTCAAACGAGGGTGAGGGTAGGGTGCCCAAGGAGGGTGGCCAGAGAGTAAGAGGGAAGGAGTCTCAGTGTTACTGGCATTTAAGCAGAGCTCGTTAGCAGCAGACCATGCCTGAATAGCAGTTAGACAGTTTGGAATGAGAGAGGAAGGGGAGGAGGAAGGGGAAGGAAGCTTAAAGGAGAGCTGAGTTTCATCAACATAGCATTGGAAATGAGGACAGAAGGTGGAAATCAGGTGTATGAAATAATACATATACACACTTCTGACCCCTCACATATTAAAGGGCATACCTTGGAATGGGTTTACTCTAGAAATATTAATGTTGCTAAAATAGAAACAACACCTTGCATCTGGTCTGATCATGTATTTATTGTATGTAGTTTACAACTACCAGACCAATTGTATCGAAATCCCAAACCTCCTAAACAGATTTTTTGCAGAAATATAAAAAAATGTATATCTACAGACCTGAAAAACTGCCTGGAAAATATCATGAATTTAAATACAGATCAGGATTCAACCAGCAATTTAGCAGACACATATAGAATTTACATTAAAGCATTTTTAGACAGAGATGCCCCACTTAAAACCAAGATAATAAAAGATTGTTCTAACCTCCAGAATTGGTTTACTACAGAACTTACTGCCTTTAAACAATTTAAAAGAGAGGCTGAAGGACTCTGGTTGAAAAATAAAACTGAGGAAAGTAGCAGGGTATGGAAACTGATAGAAAAAGAATATAAATATGAAATTAATGAGACAAAGAAAGGTTTTTACAATGAACAAATCAACAGTGGGAACATTGATACAAGACATCTTTTCGATATTTTCAGGAAATTGAAAAAGTACAATGCTCTTGAATGACTCTTTGTGCAGGATGAATGTAGCAGAGTTCATCAGGCATTTACGGACAAACTCACGTCAGCACATAACAGAATTAGTCAAGGTCGTAATATAGAGGAATCTTTTGTAGAAGTGGATATAGGGAGAAATGATGGGAATAGGAATAATCAGGAGATTTTTTAGTTTGAATCTATATCTATTATAGAAATACAGAAGACGCTAAAGAATATCTGTCTAACCTCTTGCCAAGGGGACATCTTGCCATCAAAAAATATTTTGGAGGACATAACATTCTTTGCTCCATTTCTCAGGAGATTTGTGAATGCCTATTTTTCTCACAAATCAGTTCCTACAGCAATCAAAGAGGTAGTGGTGACCCCTCTAATAAAAAAAACCTGGGTTGTATCCAAAAGGGTCAACCAATTTAAGAACCATTACAGACACTCCCCTCTTAAGATAGTTGACAAAATTGATACTATACAACTAAAAAAGTACCCAGAGGTTTCACAATCACTGCATACGAAACAGGCAGGTTTCCGCTGCAATCATGGGACAGAGAGTGCCCTCCTGGATTTACAAACCCAGATACTGTGAACTTTGGAGAGTAGTAAGACAGGCTTGTTGATTTTACTTGACTTATCAGCCACCTTTGATTTATTGGACCACAAACACCAGCTGCCCACAATGGCCAATACAGGAAATTGCGCAGAGAATGCTATAGAGTGGATAGATTAATTCCTAAACAATAGAAAATCCAGGATTTGCTGGGTGGATGCCTCCTCTGAATCTTCCCAGACATACTCTGGTGTGCCGCAATGGCTCTTGTTTATCCCTTGCGCTATTCAGAGTATATATTAAACAATTACACGTCCAAATGCAATGGATCGGCCTGCAGTTCATAAATTACTCGTACAATATCCAGCTGATGATGGAACTTAGTGGAAATAATATAGGACAATTAAACAATGTATATGGCTGAATTAAACATTGGATAACCAAAAATTGAATTGGCTATGCTTGAATAGCTAAAAAAACTGAGTTTATGATCTACGTATCCAAGCAAGCCAGGGCCAAACTGGAACAAGAATAGAAGGGGTTTGAAGTGGAAGGCTGTCAAATCTCGGTATCAGCCAAAGTTACAACCTTAGGTATCTACATGGAAGCCGTCCTTGGTGCCGACGCACATGTAAATGCTGTTGTGAAACATTCTTACTATCACGTCAAGGTATTGCGACAGATTAGTCCTTTGGTCATCTGGAAAAATTGTGAAACACTAGTTCATGCGATTATCATGCCAAGACTAGACTATTGTAACTCCTTGCTTAGGGTGGCCAGTGAGGAATGTGCACAAAAATGTGCCAAAAATCAAATATTACGCTGTCAGGATTGTATGCAATATCCCTAGAAGGGAACATGTAAGCATGTGTCTGAGAGAGCTGCATTGGTTGCCACTGGCCATGAGGGTTAGCTTTAAGGTTCTTACCTTGGCCCATAAATCTTTCTTTGGGGAAGCTCCCCGTTACTTGAAAGAAAACATGGCTCAGTACAAGCCTCAATGATTCCTATGGTCTAGCACTGCTCGGTAGCTCATAGTTCCCCGGGTAAAAAGAGCAAGGGGAATGGAAGATTATTCCCAGTTCAAGCCTGGAATGTCCTCCCCATGGACGGAAGCTGAGGAGGCTTTCCAGGAATTGAAAAGGGCCTTTACTCAGGCACCCATTTTATGACATCCACACCCCGAGAAACCCTTTCAGGTAGAGACAGATGCATCTAATGTGGCTATTGGGACCCTGTTGTCTCATAAAGATGAGGAGGGAATTTGGCATCCAGTGGAATTCTACACCCGTAAGCATACCAGTTGTGAACAGAATTATTCGATTACAGATAAAGAGTTGTTGGCCATTCGTGCGGCATTTTTGGAATGGAGGAACTATTTGCTGGGGGCCAAGCATTAGGTGATAGTGGTGATAGACCACAAAAATGTACAATACTTCAAGACGGCAGAGATGCTGAGTCCTAGGCAGTTGCATTGGTCTCAACACTTTAGTGAGTTTGATATTCTTGTGACTTTTCACAAGGAGGAAAAATGGGAAGGTGGATGCCTTGACTAGGCAGCAGAAGTTGGAGAATGTGGTGACAGAAGTTAAGGCTATCATTCCTCCACAGAAGGTTGTGGGGTCAGTTACCGAACAACTGTTAGGACAAATGCAGTAAGGCCTGAGTCAACAGGAAGTGCATGAGTGGGAAATGGGAGATCCATTAAAGACCATTCAGGATGGGCTTCCTTACTATGTGGGAAGGTTGTTTTTACCCACGTGTGACTTAGAGGATAAAGCCTTGTATTGATGCTATAAGTCCCCATTAGTAGGTCATTCTTGAAGGAGGAAGACTCAAAGCATGTTGGAGAAGTACTTTTGGTACCAGATTTGAGAAAGGAATACAGTTTTGGTACATTCAAAGGTGTGAGACTTGTGTGCGTGATAAGACAGATAATTCCTGATCGGTGGGGTTGTTACATCCTTTAGCGAAACCTGATTGGGCATGGACGCATGTCTCCATGCATTTTATAACGGATCTCCCTCCAAATAATCAGTATGACACTATTTGGGTGGTTGTTGAGTATTTATCAAAGCAAGCACTTTTTGTTCCATGTATTGGTATTCCAGGGGCCGGGCAACTAGCAGAGTTGTTTTTGCAGAATATTGTGAGATTGCATGGATTGCCTTAGAGTATTGTTTCTGACCGGGGCCCTCAATTTACTTCCAGATTTTGGCCTGCCTTCTGCCGGATGTTGGGAATCAATTGTACCCTTTCAATGAGTTATCACTCACAGATGATGGTCAGACGGAGAGGGTAAATCAGGCAATGGAGCAATACTTACGGTGCTACCTCAGGGATTTTATGGATTCATGGGTGAAAGCCTTGTGGTTGGCGGAGTTCACATACAATAACACTGAACACGCATCTCTGGGTATGGCACCAAATGAATGTTTGTACAGGTATGAACAAAACAGGTTAACTGAACTTTTGCCCGAGGTGGAACAAATTCTTCTCCTAAATGAGAGGAAGCAGTTGCTTCTGGACATCAGGTGGAAGGCACGGGCATATCTGTAATGGGCTAAAATGACCTACAAGACACAGGCCGACAAGCGTTAAGAGGCTCTCAAATTAAAGGTTGGAGATAGAGTATGGCTGTCCACTCATAACCTTTCCTTGGTTGGACCTCATAAATTTGCACCCCAATTTATTGGTCCCTACGAGATTATGCAGTGTGTGTCATCTGTGTCTATGAAATTGCATTTACCTAAGAACTTGAAGGCACCTCCAGTAATCCATGTGTCTTTGCTTATACCTGCAGCACCTGGGATTATCACGCAATGACCAGCAGCAATCATGAAGAAGGGTCAGGTGGAATATGAAGTGAAAAGAATACTGGACTCCAAAAGGAAGCACCATCATTTATGGTATTTATTTCAATGGTTGAGTTATGGTCCAGAGGATTGTTCATGGGAACCTGCATGTGCAGTGCATGCTCCAAGACAGGCGAGATAATTTCATTTGTGCCACCTGGTGAAGCCAGGCCCTGTGAAGTGCGCTGAGAGAGGAGGTACTGTCAGGTTCAAGGTTTGGTATGTTTCGAAGGGGTGGTGGCCACTCAAGGGTGGCAGTGGTCTGCCCTCTGGGTAGCGTACCAGTAAAGAGCTGGTAAGACTTATATACACAACAAAGAGGGTACTGGTAACACAGGGAAGGGCCCATGAAAACTGTTAGAGAGTTAAGTCCTATATGGGTCCTATTCCCAAAATAACCTCATTGGTTATGTAAAACAATACACCCATTTGTATATTTCAAAGTCATAACCTCACATTACAATTGGATTTTTTGTAAATAAAAACATATTTAATACGAAATATTTGTACATATAATTAAGTCAAACATGTAATACACATACATAACAATAAGTGAAATCATTGAAACCATATATTAACTGGTTAGAGCCAAATCAACACTTTTAACCAAACAAGGCCAAAGAGCAAAAAAACAAAACAAAAAGGAAAGTGCGGGACCAAAGCCGGACATAAACAGGAGTTCCTAAATTGTTTTTAGGCTTACAATATTACTTAACAAAAACAAGAATTCCTACTCATATATAGGCATTCAATTTTTCTAGAATACATATTCCTTTGAAAGTGAAATCCCAGGTTAAAAATATTAGGAAGCTGGGATTGGGTCTGCCAACGCATCAGAGGGGAATTTTTAGAACCCAAAATAATGAATGCCAAAACTGCGTGTCCTTAGCAAATGAAGCACAAAGGGCAGGGTTTGAAACCCAAAGTGGGTGAGGCGTGTTAGTGAAGAGCCTCCAATATCCTCTGATCAAGAAAGTGTGTTTCGGCGGTGGTAACTGTGTGGAGAAAGTAGAATCTTCACAGTTGAAAGACTGTTCCACCTTCGTCAGGGCAATAAGTAGCAAGACCCTGTTGTAGTGAGAGGAAGGAAAAAATAGAAAGCAAGTGCATGAGGGTATGGAAGAAAAAAAACAGAATTGCTGTCAATAGAAATCTAATGTTAGAGGTTATGAAACAAACGTATACAAACTTGAGTTTAAGGTGTAGGGAAAATACGCAAATGTAAGACCGTGGTCCTATCTGCACTAAACTGCTAGGTGCCATGTGAGGCTAAGCCTCTGATACAGGGGGTACTCTGACAAATTGCAGATGAATCCCTGTCCAGTAAAATACGAATGATGGCCCTTAATCCCTCCCAGGGGATCCTAAGACACCCAGAGCCCCGGCCCACCACATGCATCCCCTGGCCAGCCCCATGGTACGAGGACATGGAGGGAGGCGGGAGAGGGGGAATATCCAATCAAGTGGGGACCAAATGAAGGGGTTCAAGGTTTGGGCCAGGAGGAGACATTTGGGGCTGGGGAAATGTTAGCATTGCAGGTTTAGGGGTAATGAACTACAATTCCCAGAGCCCTAGGAGGGAATCGTAGTTCTTTGGTACGTGCCCTTCCCCAGCTGATTTAATCACTGGGGACTATTTTATGCACCGGCTGCCCGTGCCCAGGTGCAGATTATTGAAGAGTTCAGGCACAGACGGGCGCGGCAGCGTTACTGACGGAATTTCTGAGGTTTAGGAATGTTTGAGGACTGCTGGAGTGTGATCCTAGGGCGCTGTGGTGATTTAAAGGCCATATGTTTTCAGGCTGCTGCATGGCTCGAGTCACGGAAGAGAGCAGCTAACACAGACTGCACGGGTTGCAGCGGTGAAGGAAACGCTGCAGGGATTCTTTCAGCATCATTTCTTCAGGTCCGGGTGGTCCGTGGGGCGCCTGAACAGCAAGCTAAGTACCATGTATGTTTGGTGAAGCCATTACTTCAATGTATGTCTGCCTATTGGAAAAGGTATGATTGCAGGGAGAGTTGGGCTACTGCAGCACATGCATCGGTTCATTACTGTTTGTATATTTACCAAGTTGCCTTCCTGGGAACATGGACGACAGGCAACACAGAGGCACAGGAACTCTTAAGTTGATCATTACTAGGAATGTTATTAGGTCAGCAGAAGTATGCCGAACACCGGTATCATTTAATGCCATGATTAAGAGATACCCAAAGAGGGGGGTCCTTTTATGTTAGACAATTAGAGGACTGCTGTGTGTTGCTTTGCTTGCCCAAAGGGCCATGAGTTTGTCTCTTCAGTCAGGGTCATTCCCTTGTCTGCTTCATTGCTATTGCTTAATGTGAGTATGTGCATTTCATGTTCACCATGCTTTTGCTACATAATAGATTGTTACATACTAGAAGGGGTACGGGAAGGGTTTAGGAGGTGTCAGGATTCTTGCTAGGAGTCATGAGGTAGGCAGGTCAGGACGTAGGAGTAAAGGTGATTATGTTTATGTATATTTATCCTATTCCCCTATGCCTATTCAATTATGCTTACCCTAACCGTCTTTCCAGTTTCCATAATCGCCCCCTCCCTATCCACAACCTCTCCCTAATCCCTCTTTCCCCCATTGGCTGCCACGTGGCTTCCTGTTATTCCAGACATAAGACGCCCATGCCAACCACAGTGGGAGGGTCGAATCTATTTGGCTTCTGTGGTTCGGAGGAGAATGTTAATACTCTCTCCCATTCTTGAATCTTGACACTGCGTTTCCTGCTCCTGTGAATGTAACACACAGTTGCAAATGCCACATGAGAACAAATAGACAGTTTACTGAAGCTCAATTCATTCCTAGTCTTACAAATTCCTTATGTTATAAATATTGGGTGTAAATACAATTGTCTAAATGTAAGGGACTTGGGACAAATCAGGAGGAAATGGATGACTGACTCACATCTTGCCCCACAAAGAGGGCTTTCTTTACTACCATTAAGTCGCCATAACTTAGTAAATGGCGCCAAAGGAAGTATCCCCAACCTAAACAGTGCATGCAATGCCTTTTCAATCGATTGGTTGATCTAATAGGAGTAGCTTTCAAAGCATGCTACTGTTTTATGTGATAGGTACTCAGAGAGAAGCCGTCATCTATTTGCTGCTTCTGCCAAATGACTTCTGGCTATCACATACATGGTTTGTTTTACTCTATGACATGTTTGCTCATTCAGGCTTAAAGGTGACTCCCATAGAGTGTTTTCACATAACATCAATAGGGTATCCTTTATGTGTCGTAGCCCACTAAGGCTCTTACCCCTGTCCAATGACATCACATTACCAGGGCATCAATTTGCATCTCGAGGCCCTCCATGTGCCACTGTCCTAATCAATACAATACTGGTTTCAATGAGATTGAGTCACACACTGGCATGACATCTAGTTCCATATGCACACACACTGAGTGGGTAATCAGAGAGAGCATCTGGAGTTGTTTTATAAGTTTAGATTCTGTGGTATCCAGTGCCCAGGTGTTTCCACAGCCCCAGAATTCCCACCTGTAGGTTGAGGCTGGTATGGCCTGTTGGTTATGCAAAATTAAAGCTGGGAAACTGCAGCGCTCCCGAGTTTGTTAAAATGAGACTTCACTGCACCACTACTTTTATGGAGATTTAGATTAGACTTCTCTATGTGTGCTGCCCATTCCCTGTATTCCTGAAATCGAACTCCTAAATAGTGAAAAAAAACCTTACTTTCTCAAGTATAGTACCAACTATTTCGAATGATAAAGAACAGTGTTTGGAGCGTTTTGGTCTGAAAATGATTGCCATAGTCTTTTCTGTATTTACCACCAATTGGAGTCCTTTACATTTACTTTTGAAGATATTCGGGGAGGTTTTCAGACCTCCAGGTGAGGTTGCCATGATCAGAGTAAAAAAGGGTTTGAAACCTTTCCTTTCCCAACTTGGGGAAATCCGAACAGCCCTTTGTTAGTGCATCAATTACCTCAATCACCTCTTGGATGTGCACACAAAATAGGAGCTGTGCAAAACACATCCTTGTTTTACTCCCTTTTCGACATTGAAGGACAAAGTTAATTCCCCTTCCCTTCCCCCAAGGCCGTACCTCACTTCCGCAGTGTTCCCAGAATAAAGTTGGTGTGCTCATGAATTATTGCTGCCCTGCATAAACTGAAAGTGATCATGGAAACTGAGGCTGGTATCACCAACTATTAATGGATTGACTGTATATGCTCATCGGTTGTTCCTTGGTTGAGCCTTGGCATAAAGATTCTGATGCCTATTTTTGTCTTTTTACTTTTTCTTTTTAGTTCATGCCAACTGATCCTACATTGTTATTCTGCCCAGGTACCAACAGTTGCTGCCATGATGATTGTAACCTTGTCCAAGGCTAGGGTCACTCCTACTACATCCCATACAGGTACTCAAACTGAAGTTGTAATGTTTTCTCCACCGTGAGGAGTAGCAGGAAAATAGCAGAACAAGGAGAAGGAAGTAGGAGAACAAGTAGTGGAACAAGTTGGGGTTTTTCAGTGGAAGAGTATGCCCATATGGAGACGATGTGAAAGATGATTGTGGGGTTGTTCCCCAAGAAGATGATTGTGATTTGTTAAAGTATTAACTAAAGGGTAGAATGTTCGGGTGGTCAGGAAGGTTCCCCGTGATTGTGGGTGGTTCATGGTGCGTGCATGGTATTGATGACAGAGGGATGGCAGCGAACTGGATGCAATGTTGCACATTCATACTTATCATGTGCAGTTAATTATGGATGGGATATGTTATTTTTAGTGTTAATGTTATTTAGAATGTATACATATTAGATCTTCACACACGTAGAAAGATAAAATATTGAAACTTGAAATGCAACATGAGCACAATCTACACATGGGGTGCTTTGCAAAAAACATGGCAGTTGTGACTTCTTACAAAATACATGCTGACTTTTAAACTGACTTTCTCAAGTTGTCAGACAGCAGAAAACTAGGTCAGTTAATGCTAGTAATGAATTATGTTTCAACACCAATGTTTAAACATGTACTCTTGTCATGGCCTACTACAGACGAATCCTAAGAAGAGGTGTGTTATGAATATGATCTGAAGATGACTATCAAGATAAGACTGTTCAATGAAAATCGAAGAATTGGGAAAAGATGGGATTTCCTTGAAGAGGTTTCTGTACAATCATGTTTGGGGGTGGACTGCATAAAAGTATTTGGGAGTATTTTAACTGTTGCAAAACTATATAAAATATGTTAACTGATGTGGATTGTTGAGACTTGGATTAGTTTGGTCCTGCAACATCATCTAACTTCTACCCAGAGCTTTGTACAATAAACGTGCTTTATGTACAATTGTGTACTTGCTTATTAAGTTGTGAGCCTGTTTGGTTTGAGATGATTAGAGGCCCATCGCACAATGCTCTGGCCTACGTTAGGAACCTTTGTATTTCATTGTTGAAGCAAGGTTTTACCCTTGAGAATGTACAATTGAATATGAGTCACACTTAAATGTTCCCTAATCCACCAAGATGGGTGCGAAACTTGAAATGCTATTTCTGGCTTTACACATTATGAGAAATTAATTAATTTGAGAAATTAGAGGAAAGGAGTATTTATTTAACTCAATCTCCATCAACATATATAAGACATTTAATGATGAGGTTGCATTTTAACCTGCTGGATACTAATCTCCAGCACTGTATTAGAGCTAAACTGTCCAGGGAAAATGTTTCATGTAGATTTTGTGGGAAAGAAACTTAAACGTTACAATATGTCATTATAGATTGTGAGGCACTGGGATCGGAACATGCTTTGTGCTTCAATGATTTGGTTCACAACACTTCCGCTGTCTTTATTGATGTGTTCTGGGCACGGCTCCTCTCTGGGACTTTATAAAGCTTGGGTTCTCTAATGATGACTCTGACATCTTGGGATGTACTAGTAATTTCTTTAATTTAGTTCTTGTACATGTTATTAAGTACATCAAGTCAGGTACATTCAAGCTTAGGGCAACATGCACCGGCATCCTCTCCCTCAGCAGTCTTCATCGCCAAATGACTCTCACAGAACACATTCATACATCAACATTCTCTCAGGCTGCAGTCTCTGTCACTCACTCCAACATTCCAAGCATTCAGCTCAGTATCCAGGGGAAGCTTAATCACTACATATCTCCCCCCATTAATAATAACAAATAACACCTACCAGCAAAAGATAAACAGTCACAAACACACACCACCCAAAGCGTGTGCATCCTTCACCTCAAAACAGCAACACTCTACACACACACCAAAACCCTAAGTGCGTCCTCACCCAATGGGACATATACTTCTCCAAATACATGCCTCTCACCTTTTCTACCCAGTAAAGAAGAGACAACCTCAACTTCAACAAAGATACCCTTCTAATCTTCTCAACAACATAAGGCATACCAGCCCCTCTACCATCCGAATATCTGGAAAACCAACACCTCAAAACTTAGTGTCTATCCCACATGTGCCCGTGTCAAAAGAACACCTTCTACACCACACCTCTTCCTATAGAGAACTCTATAAACACACTTACCGCACCCTACACTAATCATAAACCTCTAAATCAAAAAATAATTCCCACTGCTTCCCCACAGCCACTCTGTGCACATAACACATTCCTGCCCACTTCCACTCCTAAAGACCAGGCTGGGTATTCCAAACACCCGGATGAACAACACCCTACAACATAAACACCCAAGGTGCTGGGTCGCCACCCCCAACAGTTACCTGTGTCACATGGACCACCACACTAGAATAAACACATCTGCTGTGAGAAAGCTCAACATACACCTCACAATACTAAGCACTCATAGCGTCACAACCATTGGCAACCTCTCACCATGTCCACACACTACATGAAATGTCATCATAGTCAAATACTCAGCATTTCTACATAAAAACTCGAACACATTCTTAGTTCTCAAATTAGAACAAAAGTCCTGCTTGCAAAAGAAAATCATTGTTGTGGCAAATTCAGATGCAAAACACACTCTAATTAGTATACTATTACTCGTCCACACTACTTTTGCTTTAAAAGAGTCCATGTGTGGAAAGAAACCATTAACATACTAATAGTATAAACTATCGTTGCACTAAAATCATTGCACAAAGCCCAATGCTTTAAAAAGTCCATTTGTGGAAACAAAAACTAGTTAGACACACTACTAATACCAGAGCAAAACATTGTTCACAATCATTTGCTAAAATGACTATCCTCTGGGATATATTCTAAACAGAGACCACGACATCAGGCTTTCCATTCCACACACCAAAAAGTCACTCCCTTTAAGATTGCATTTCCAAACAGGCCTCACATCACCACTACCCTAACAAGTAAAACAACTTAATACTATAGCCAGAAACATTTCAACCAAATCATCTTCGTTTGCTGCTTCTGCTACCAGCTCACATTACACAAAAAGTACCTTTGGGGACACAGCCCCACACAAGCTGGCCTCTCGACCAACTCCACTGACTCACAAACAGCGCTCCTCTGTAAACCCCCGATCACTGCATCCGCTCGCCGGCATGTCCTTACACACCAGCTGTACTACAGCTGAAAGCTGCCTCCTCTTCTTTGCTGGTGGCATTGACCCACTTCCAAAAGCTGACGACAGGCCCTTCTTTGCCTCAAAATTGTCATGTACACTTCCATACCCGCACTTTCCTCGCAAAAGGCACTGCACCTTCCTCTCATTATCACAGTGGCGCTTAAACATTGCCGCTGCCCACCCCCATAGACCTTAATGCAGCCTTTAAAAAAAAACTTCTTCCGTGACCACACATATCACGTCGCACCCCATGTTGGAAGGTTCTTTTCTGTAACCTTCTCACTTCGGAAAAGCTTTCCCCGACCGCCTTGAACTGGTGGCGTTCTGAAATACATCGCCAACTCCTCAGGATCTCCTGATGACATCACCACTCTTGGCAATCACGTCGGAGAGAATAGAGCTCTGCGCTCCAACCGTCGCAGCAGCCACACCCTCTGTTTTCCTCTACATGTACAATGGAGCCTGGGCCACTAGCTGTCTCCTTCACCGCTGCTCCAGTCACACAGCAGCCTCGCACAGCAACAGAACACACTGGCCGCGCTCCACCACATGAAGACACCTGAATTCTCTCGGTCTCCACTGCTCTTCGTGCGCACTGTAATCACAGGTAGGACTTCCCTCATGGGCCTCCATAATACAGACGCTGCAGTATACTCCTCCAATGCTGTGGGTCCCTAAGTCCTCCATATCCAAAACGGACCCCAGGCCCTTCCCGTTCACAACCAATGGGCTGTAAGTTCCTCCAATACTGCTACTGGTTGATGAGCCCCTCCAAATCACAGTAATGAGCACCAGGCCCCTTCAAACTGCTGTAATGACTCCAACCAGCTCCATACCCCTTCACTATTGCTGCAGGCTCCAAGCCCCTTCAAATTCTGCAGTGGGCTTCAGTCCCCTCAAGGCTCACTTAATGGCTCTAAGCCCCTCTGCTGCACAGCAATGGCTTCCAAATTCCTCCTAGGTGCAGCTACAGGCTCCAAGCTCCCTCAGATGCTGCTGCCATGGGTTCCAAGCGCTTCCATGCCACAGCCTTGTTGTCCAAACACCTTTAATTCAATCAATGGGTCCCTAGCCCCACCAAAGTTCACTGTCCTTTCCTTGCTGCCTTCTGGCAGGCCCACTGGCCCCAGGCCCTGGCACAGCTCCCTACTTCCTGCGCCTTTGCATCCAGCGCTGGGCCCCTCTGCGTCTTAAGGCAATCAGCGCTGCCCCTACCTCAGAGGATCTTCTTCCTTGGTTGGGGGGCAGTGCGTGTCCCATCCTTTGTGCTGTCCCCCCAGCACAGCTAGCATCCTCGTCACCATTGTAAAGCTTGGGTTCTCTAATGATCCCTCTGACATCTTGGGATGTACTAATAATGACTTTAATTAAGTTCTTGTACATTTTATTAAGTACATCAAGTCAGGTGCATTCAAGCTTAGGGCAACATGCACCGGCATCCTCTCATTCAGGGCTCTACATCTCCAACTGACTCCCACAGAACACATTCATACATCAACATTCTCTCAGGCTGCATTCTCTGTCACTCACTCCAACATTCCAAGCATTCAGCTCAGGATCCAGGGGAAGCTTAATCACTACAGACTTCTTTGAAAATGATTTACTCTCTCATGTGATTTTTAAAGAAGATTAATTTAGAAGAATGAGTTATTGTGATCATTGGACATTTTTATATTAGGCATGTAATAAAATCGCTCTATAGGATAAGGTTGTCATTCTTGCAGTTTTAATCTTTTTGAAGAAGTTAATTGTATGTTTAATTGGAATGCAGATACATGGTTTGTGTTGTTTAAGGTTTGTATCAAACCATGTACACAAATAAAAAGTGGCATGATGGGCACATCATGTTGTTGTGTGTCAGTGGGAATCCTGTCAGATCTTGATAGAGCCTATGGCAATTTATAGGCGTAAAGGACAACCGACCGGAACACAAGCAACCTACCTCCTATTGCATTGTGATACAGGGTTCCCCTTTTCTAGTTTGACATTGTGTAATAGGTTTATAGGATGCAATAGGGGTAATTGTTGGGTCTGGTGGTGCCTGCATGCTCAGAGATACCATTTCAGTCATGAACGTGGTGTGTTTTCATTTTCTTCTTGGTTGCTAGTGCTCAGAAGGTCAGGTTTGCTTCTTGCATGTAGATGGTGCTGGCCCCTCTGTAAGGTTTGTTCTGGGGATTCTTGAAGCTTGAGCCAGTTTCTTGCATGCAACTTAGTGAAATAGGCTTGGCGAGGCAGTAGGCATCAGTAGGTTATGCTGGTGGCTGGGTGCTTCATATATGTAAGGGTTAGTGATAAGCTTCAAGCTCAAGAAGATGTTTGCTTCGTGGTATACCATTTGTGACATCCAGCAACGCCTCTTAACTTGACCTAATTTGCCACAATTGACCTGATATCAACTACCAAACTGGGGGAAAAGAACTCCTCCGCCAGAGATGTTACTTAGGTATTAAGTCTGGGAACTGTGTTAGAGTGTTCTGTGGGATGTATTGGGCTGCAATGCATTCTGCATGTTAAGTTATGTTATATTATGTTGACATATACCAGGCACCGCTACCACCCAGGGGCAGTCTCCGGGCGCTCACGTGGCTCTGCAAGAAAGAGGACGTGGTTGGTCAGTGACAGAGGGATAGGACAGGTCCAGAACTAGGAGAAACTGCCGTCTGTGTGTGTGTTGGGTTGCAGAGGAGAAATCCTAGGTTTTGCTTGCTATTTCCTTTCGCTTTGCTTTATTGTATTTGTAGGCACCTGCGTGACATCATCCACGCCCCTCACAGCTGAAAAATCTGCTATTATTAATTTCACGTCATTGAAGCCACAAACGGCATAGTGGTTAGTAAGTGCACTTTTCAAGGTCATTTGCTGCAGAACAATTGGCCATTTTTAATTAGTGCCCGATGAGGGTGCAATCAGAATGCAAGAGCCATTCTGATTGGGCCTTGCCGAGTCATTACCAGGCCGGGAATCCCTCTGTCGGGATTCCACGGCCTTTGTCCCCGGCGGGGGGTGTGGCAACCCCTCAGCCAATGAGGAGGCTCGAAGCAGGGCCATCCCCACAGATGAGAGGCTGCCTTCGCACCCCGCCGGGGACTCGGGTAAGGCTTTTTTTTTTATTCCCTTCCCTCCCTCCCAACCCCCCCCCCATTTACCTTCTTTCGCCTGCATCTCTGGCGGGGGACGATGGAAGCCTCCAGCCGTGTGGAGATTCGGAGCGGAGCCATCACCACTCCGCGCCTCTACACGGCTGGAGGCTTCCATCGTCCCTCGCCGGGGATGCAGGTATGTTTTTTTTTTCTTTTCTTCCCCGTCCCACTCCCGTCCCCACCCTCCCAACCCCACTTACTTTCTTTTTGATCCTTTTTCGGGAGCGGATGCGCCAGCGCGTCCGCTCCCGATGGCTGCCATGGAAAGGGATAAACGGACTCGGTTTTCCCTTTCCATGGCGGCCATTTTCTTGGTTGTTTCTTTTTTTTTTGTTTCTGTCCCGAAACACTGCAGCGTTTCGGGACAGAAAAAAATGCTTTTAGTGCCCCGGTCACCCAGATATTGCGGGCCCGGGTACTAATAGCAATATGACCCTCGCGGCGGGGGCATTACCGACTCAGGTAATGCCCCGGGGCCTTCATTATAACTATGGGCCCCGGGGCATTACCTGAGTCAGTAATGCCCCCGCCGCTCAGGTCATATTGCTTAAATAGTGCTCCCAGTCATCATTGGACGTTATGGGGCTGCGAGGAACATGTGAGCATGGATCGGCACACATGTACCGTGCCTGCTCACCATTCCCTCCTGGGCATGTATGTATTTGTTATAGCCCCATGGGGGTCTGCCAGACACCATTTCTCCACTTATCTCAGTATTCTTGTGCTAAAAGAGAAGGAAGAAGATATTTAACAATGCCAGCCCTGCTAGTCTAGTGAAAAGATAGAGCTGTAGGTGAGGGTTTCCTGTTTTTCATAGTACTGACATCGGGCCTCATTACACGGAACGCGATAAGGGTTTACCGGTACCGGTAAGGGCACTGGTACCGGTAAACCTTTACCGCCCTACTACAAGGTCCCTTTGCCGGACCCAACCACAACGGCTGTTTTAGCAGCCGTTAAGGAACGGGCCCGCAAAGGGACCTTGGTGCTAATTACGGTACCGCAATTTGCGGTACCGTAATTAGCTCCTTCCCCATTCCCATTGAGCCCTATGGGGGCAAAAATGGAAATGGGGAAGTGCCTTGGTAAATGGGGAATTACCGCCCCCGCTCACCTTGGAGTAGGGCGGTAATTCCGCCAACCACCAAGGCTGACACGGTAAAATACCGGCGGCAACCATGGCGCTAATAGCGCCATGGTTACCGCATACCGTGTAATGAGGCCCATAGACTAGTTCCCCTTCTCCGTAGTAACACTCAGCTCTAAGTTGGCTTTTCCACAGTCGGGTCCGTGTTTCTGGGGCAAGGCACATACATAAATTCATCATGTAGAAACATATTTTCATATGGAGCAATACAGAAAAAACGCTCCATCTATAATTGACTGTACATTTTATAAATCGCAATTATTATAGATTTATATTGCACATGCAAACAGGGCAGATGAGTGCAGAGCTTTTTTTTATATTTGACTACTATCTTTATTTTTTTGTATTTTATAATGCACCTACTACCATACCTGAGTACGGTTTCGGAGTGTGGATCCGCCTCTGTTTCTCTGCGCGGTCTTCTCTTGCTTCCCAGACCAGCGCGTTGCCCCTGTGCTATCCTCGGTTCACTTTGAAAACCCTTTACTGTTTTCTTTTACTTTGTGTTGCCCATTTCGGACTTTGGTCCCTCAATTGTTTTTGCAGTCATAGTTTTACTCAATGCTGGGCTTACACAACATCTTGATGGCTAGATAAGCAGGAACATGTCCAAGTCCACATTGTGCATCATAATGTATACCAACAACTGACAACACAATCGCAAATCACCGTACACAATGGTGTATCTTATTATTCTTAGACTGCACGTGTAAAGAAATATCTATCATCTACACAAGCACAGTATATTTGGGTGGGGGGTGGTGACGCTGCATTTCTTTTTGCTGTCTAACTATTGTCAGAAGAGATGTGCGGCAGTGTTTGTGAACAGTTTAGTGTGTAGTGCTGAGTCATGCACAATTGCCCTCCATTACTTGTAGGTTCATGAATGTGGAGCACGATTTGAACTTTGAAGTCATGGAATTGTAAAGGTGCAGAGGCAGGGGCTCCAAACACTGAGCAGCTAGCATAGGGTGGCAGATAGCTTGAAGCTTGACAAAAGACTAAATAATGAGCATTACGCTATGCCCTCTCCATCTTAGGTAATGCCCGAGCATGATGCTTCATGAACCGCTACCTTTTCCCTAACCTCTCATACGCAAAGAACACACCTGGCATGGGAAACAGCAATAGAAGCATCCCTCATGTGCACAGGGGAAGTAGAGCATGGTTGCAATGCAAGCTTCTTGCATAGGTAGCACAGGGGCATGCCAGTCAATCTTCCCTCAGCCCTACAAACATCGTCAAAACCAAATGTGTTGGCTTTTGTCTGGGCATGGGTAGACATATCTGCCAGGCAATGCCATAAGGGTTTTTCTCAACAAACAGAATGTCAGTATATATGGCCATTATGAGATTCTTAGATGCAATTTTCATCAAATTAACCGGTATATATGGATTGTGAATGTAAAGTGTATTTTGGTGATATAGTCCTGCTTTTTTTTAAATACTTTTTAATTTTTGTATGTTGTAAAGTTGATTAATTCAGCTATACCAACTAATAGAAAAAAAAAAAAAAAAAAGGGTACTGCTTGGCCATCAGATGGCAACATGGTATGAGTACCTGGGCATATGAGGGGCGCACCTGGAAAATGTCAATGGAAGAACCAAAACGTTTGCCTTTTCCAATGCTTGATTCTATCAATAATACAAGGCATGGAACAGATGCGAGAAGTATGTCCATGAAAATTCTGAATGGATAAATCATTGATTTGTTTTTTTAATAATGCACTGGGAGTCCGCCAACCCCCCCTCTAACCCCTACCTTAACTATTACCCTTACCCCACCCTACACCTATTTTTTTAGCAAAATTCGAATTAATTCAGTAAAACAATCTGTAATTTCTCCAGTCGTTATTTATTTTCCGATCATATCTGCGGATTCCATGTGAGAATGCATATATTGCTTAAGAATCAAGTGGCTGAAGGTGCACTTGGTTAAGACCTTTTTATTACACCAGAAGCTGATTTACAGTTGCAATTAAGTCACAGGCAGTCACTTTGCAGTAAATGCTAATTGCAAGGAAAGGATCACCAATACTTGCATGCATGAGTTGCTGGTCTGCTGCATGCTTTCTCAGCACTCGCAAAGCAGAGCGTAATCATGAAGAGTAAATGAAGTTGAAATCGCCTTTCCTGTTCACTTTTGCTCTACCGTTTTGTGAGAAATAAAAGGCTGCCTGCAAATTATGCTTTGCCGCTGATGTTTTGTAATGGATTCCTATGGAATCCACCTGGTATTTAGCAGTGGCTAATCCAAGGTGTAGTCCATAGGAATCCTTCGGTTTTATGCCTGCATGAAAATGTCATGCAGGCGTAAAAGTGAGTGCTTTTCCAAGCTGGAGTAGGAAAGTACAGTGGAGAGGCACACTCCACGTTGCTGCCCTCCTACACGTCTGAAAGGCACACACATGAGAAGGAGTGCACAATGAAACTATAAAGTCCGTTTTAAGCTTTTATTTTATGCTCCACTCATCACAAAATGACCCCCACTACGTCTGTTGTGGACTTTTTAGAGATAACAGGGCTTACCCCATAGAAGCCTATAGTTTGATGCTATTTGTTGATGGAGGTAGTTCAAAGAGATCCGAGGAGAGTGGGTTTTGGGCAAGGAGGGACACATAGTGGGTGTGATGGGCCATTAGGACTAGCAGGGCCATGACCAGGCAATGGGTAGGGAAAAAAACAAACAACACCCCCAGACTGTGTATCCCTTCCCACGCCTAAACTCACTCCTATTTGTGAATGTATGCCAATAGTTTTGGCATTATAGGTACTAGTATGCTGTCACTTAGGAGCCAAAACTAAAAAAAATATATAGCTTGATTGGCAAAAGCGCTATTATCCTTAATACACAATCCATGTATAAGCACGACCCTATCTGGGCGAGATTTACACACACACACTCACACACACAACACCTCAGAACAACATCGCTCACATAATAGGCCGTTTTGAGCAGCATCCATTAGTTGCTCAAGTACCTATCTAATTTAGTATGGATTTGGGAAGGCGACCTCGAGCATCATCACACAGATGCATAATTGTCCCTTGGAAGCACAAGCTCAGACCGACTGCCATTGTCAGTGCGCGTTGAAAGAAGCGCACAGCACAGGTTCACTCTTTTGCTTTCCTGAAATTAAATTATTCTGAAGCAGTGTAGGAACTATTTGCATCGAGACTTCCAATGAGCGCTGTAATGATGATGGCTGCTGAGTGCATATGCCACGTGAATTCATATCCCGCTCCGAGAACAAGAGCCCTTGAGTTCAGAGTGGGCGCCGCAATAATGTTCTCCCCTTGCTCTCGTCTCTTTCCCATAATATCAGACATCCTCGTCCAAACACCTCTACCCCCAATATCTCTAGACAATCGGTGCAGCCACAGTAGACGAATGGGCGCACCCCAGACACACACCCACCCCCACCCTAGAAGCAATGTGACATGTCCCCCACTAACTAAATGTCCCTGCGACCCTAAAGTGCAAGACAGAGATAATTATAATAGGTTATTTATTACGCCCCTAATACCGAGAGGTTTCTCAGCACGGACCCGGGGATCGAACCTGCGCTGCTCCGCGTCGTCTTCTTTTCAACGCCAGCGCCTTGCCCCTGCGCTATCCTCCCGAAACGACCAACGCAACGTTGTAAAGGTCAGAGTTGTTGTCTCCTGAAATCATCCTTTGGCTGTCTGTGACACCTAAATATGCACAGTATGTCTTTAATTTCATACTCAAAAAATCTTTATAACAAAATGAATTAAAATAACCTAGTATCTGCGAATTGTAGATCTCTAGGGTCACCGAGGCGTGTGACGCTGTGAACAGTGGTCTGTTTCCCCAGGGGTCATTGAAGGGGACATGCATGCCCCGTATCTTACTCTGCTCTGCCTGCATGTGAAAATGGCTGTGCAATGTGAAAACAAAGTTGGCAGTACTCGGCAGTTGCAATATATCAGGCCAAAGTATCAATCGTGACCTTAATGATATTTTCTTTTGCAATGTGGCCGTTTTTTTCTGCGCAATGAGTCCTCTGAGGGAGAGCAACTCGAGAGAGACTCCACGGCGGAAACCTCTCCTATCCGCTGAGCAGTCATACACGCTGCACATCATCGAATGTGTTTAAAACCAGGAAGTTTTTAAACAAATCTGATAGTTGAGAAAGTATTGCACAGCCAATGTATTATTTGCTTGGACTCTGTTATTGGTATCTCCTTCAAACATCTGTAAACCATTGGGTTTCGCTATATACATATTAGAAGTGGGAGAGCAGGCAGGACTCGGGGGCCCAACCGCTGACTCTATCTTGATTCAAGTTTGGAGGCACCGCCTACAAAAAAGACTGTTTGGGCTTCGGCTCCTCATGCTTCTGCTGCAGAGAAAAAAAGATAACAGAAAAACATCACGCACGCGCACGCTTCGATGCAGGACACGCTGCAGAGAAGGTCCCTGCATGTCTGAGCGCATGTCAGCCAGGGACCTCATTCAGGGGTCGCCAGGGGTCGGAAACAAAAAAAAAACTTTAAAAAAAAAACTTTTTTTAAAAAAAATATTTTTTTAATTGTGTCTCCTGGGCTGTGTCCAGCAGCATGTTGCTCTTTGTTTCTGGAGTGGCTGGTTTTCTAATCGCTATAGCCGGTAGGATAGCTCAGTGGATTGAGTGCTCCCTGCTGCAACGTGTGTCATCTGCAGTTGCAGGTTCATAATCCTGGCAAGGTGAACTCAGCCTTTCATTCTGCTGAGGTTGATAAATTAGTTCTAACACAGGTTGGGTGTAATGGCATGTATATTTGTTCTATATGAAGCACTTAAGCGTAAGTGCTATATAATAACACACCATTATCGTTTGGCCTTAGTCGACGTCTTTTTGCAATCACAATAATTTGCTAATATGGGCCTATACGCATTCATATTAACTATACATATGGTGATCTCTTTTTTGTATGAGATATATCGTAACCATATTTTTCATAGTGTACTTAGAAACAACGCTGTGTGATGCCACTTCCTGTTATGTCAAGGTGCGTGAAAAGTTGTGTTCAATCGCTTCCCGTGATGTCACTTCGGGGTGGGTCAAATGACACAACTTCCCATGATGTCATCAAAGGTCAAGGGTCGTGTGATGTCACTTCCGCTACCGCAGGAATTTTGATGAAATGACGTCGCTGATGTCAGCTTCTGAACTGCTGAGGCCTCCACCATAAGCGCCCTCTCCATTGCATCAGCATCCCTGCCCTGTCCTTCCATTCGTGAACTGATTGTGTGGGTAGGGCCCCACTCCCGGCCTCACAGTAAAGCAGTGGTCTTCAAACTGCAGGGCTCTTCCCTGTTGGGTCAGTGTGCTATGTCCAGGGTGCAGGGGATCCCAAGCCGAAAAATACGGCTGGTTCTAAAGTGCTGCAGAATGCTGATGACATAACGAGGCACGGTGGGAACCCTCATCTGTGCCGCAGGTCAAGTGGGTGCCTGTATCCTTCCATCTAATTAAGCAGGTGCGTATTTGAGACACACGCAAAGGCTTTGCTTTTTGGTGGAACTTTAAATGTTCTTCACTTGGCATTTAAAAACTTGCTGCTCGTCTGTGTCCATGGTCGGACTGGGGCATACAATTGTCTCAGGCACCAATTAAAAGTGGCCCACAGTTGCAGATGGTATTACATTCCTTTTCTGTCAGACTGTTTGAGTAGTACCCAAGGGGGAATTCTTTGATAAAATGTGAGGCAAATTGTGGGTTTTAAAGAATATGTATTCAGTAACAAAGGTCAAAGCTACTAGCCGCATGGTCAAATAACTCATCAAGTGGGCCCACATTGGCCAAAAAAGTGGGCCACTTTGACCAAAAAACTGGCATAAACTTGTACTTTGTGTTTCAGTATCAGGCATTGCCCTAGTGCCCAGTAGGCCAGTCGTGCCTGTCTGTGCCAGTGCCATGTGATGAATACACGCAGGTGGTCTCTATCAGACATTATGTTTTGTTAAGTCTTGAAAATTCAGCCTTTTATGCATAACATATTTCTATGTAGATATATATATATATATATATTTATCCGGGTGATTTATCACATGCTTTGTGTGCTTTTAAAGTTTGCTCTATACAACAGAGGATTCTTTAAAGCCTTATAATAACACATATTTCTACCAAATAGTACAGAAATATATGTGGTCAAGTCCTACATTGCAGACTGGGCTGAAATCACCGGTCCACCACTAACAGGTGTGATTCTGGGCAAACCATTTTAGTTCAATGTTGCACATTTGCCAAAATTAGAAGTCCTGAAAAGAGTTTCAGTTCATAGTGTAAGGTTTTCAATGAAAGGCTTAGGGATGGCATTGGATAGCTTATACGGGGCAGCCTCTTTTAATATAACATGCCATGATGCCCTTGAGTATCAAAGGCTGTTGTCAATTTGTGACATGGTTTTCTGTGTTCCTTCCTATAAAAACATAGAAACCATTCCCCCCATTTCTGTGTGAGTGAGGGAATTATTTTTGTGTTTTAATCACCTTCATGTATGTGTCTGAAAACCATATCCTATGGTGTTTGTGAGTCTTTTATGTGTCCACTTGTGTGTCCTAGTCAGTTAGATGTTGTTCCATCCAGTGGGAGACCTTTCTTAGAACGGAATAGAAATCAGGAATTAGGACTGGGTGTTGTATTTGGAGGGAGAGGTGGGAAAGGAAGATGAGATTCACCTCTCGAGGGGCAAACATGTTCATTGCCAGATAGCGATCTTGCAGGCGAATGGTGGGCTTTTTGCAGTTGTGAAGTAGATGACCAGAGTCACACGAGGTGTTGCGTGAGGTGGGAGAGTCACTGAGAGATGGTTTAGTGTGAGGAGATGAGGCAGGCCTAACAAAGGAGGCATTTCCGCTGCCACAGTCAGAGGCAGAGGAGGATATAAAGGAGTTAGGGCTGTCAGAAGGGGCCATGCAAGCAGTCCTTGTGCCAGAGGTGTTGGAAGGGGTTGGCAAGGTGTCTTGGGAGGATGTGGAGGCTCTAGCTGCATTTATGGAGGAGGAGGAAGATAAGGAGAAGGTGGAGGATGGCAGTATAGCTGAGGAGAAATGATGGGAAAATGACAGGATTTGCTGGACAGTACCACATGTTGAAAAGGGAAATAAGGAGTTTTTCTCAGTTAAAGGCACTAATACAGAATCATCACTATAACAGACCAAACGTTGGTCTATGCAAGCACATGCTTGCAAACGTGTGACTTGCAGTACCATAATATCCTCTGAAGGCAGCACACAGGAAGAATTAAGAGACAGGTTGACTGCCTCAATTTAAAGTGAAGAAGTGGCAGAATAAAGCAACACTTCCAGGGACTTCATTTTGCCAAAATACCAGGGGTAGAGGAAGTGACATCATACAACCCTTGACCTCTAAAGACATCACAGGAAGTGATGTCATTGGACCCCACCCGCAAGGGACATCAAGGGGATTGATGGCACACAACTTTTCATCCATTGACAAAACGGGAAGTGACATCACATAGACCACTGGGCCCGGACACATAAATCAACAGCAAAAGCAAAATGTTCTCTAAAAAAGGTTACAATTAATCTTCTGTTATAAACATTTTGAAATTTCCTGAAAGCTTTTGTTGCTGGAAGTCTGCCATGGCTACATTGCAAAAACCTAAAAAGCATTGCAATTCAGTAGTTAAGGTTAGCAATGCAGCTCGCTTATGATATTGCACATAACAATACAAAGGCATACAAAGACATCACAAAAGGGTATAATTCATGCTTTCAGTGATGTTAAATGAAACTTTACCAATGTGCAAACACCACGAGAGAAAAAGGATAGTGGGACTATGTTGGGGCATGTTCACTGTATGTGCCATGTTCTTAGTCCATGCCCAGTGTGTACTGAGAGGATGAATGCTATGGTTGGGACATGGAAGCAGGGCATGCCTCAGATGCAGTAATCACAGAGTATGACCGCATTGCATGCACTCTAGTTACAGTGAGGGTAGTCAATGGTGCAATCTACTGGCCTTATTCACATAGTGCTTTCCTATGGGATTGCACAATTATAAAAAAAACATTCTGTGTATCAGGCCCTTCATTTCAAATGAAGCCCATGCTCTCTGTAGACCATGGATATGGTGTTTGTGGCATAATTGGGGTCTGTAGCCCATGCCCCATGCACACTTTTCATACCCATTGGTAATCAGGAATGGGTACTGCATCTAGGGTGCGGGCACAGGCCAATCAACAGGTGCCATTCACATGTCATGGAAACAGGGATTCTCTCTGTACACTGACTATTTGTAGAGGGTCCTGCGCAAAGGACATGGCCATAGGTTGTATCAGTGCCCATGTGCAATGCCTGAGGCCATGGCTGAAGTCCACATTGTGTGGGTATTATGAAAAGCAGAACAGTCACAGACAGCATGACTGCATATGGTGGCCTGTGCATAGCACCCTGAGAGAACCTTTACCAAGCATAATGTGGTTGTGCATATTCATAGGCCATGCCAAGTTAACAGTATTCACATGATAAGAGCCAGGGCCATACTCTCTGAGTGCGACAAAGGGGCCGTGTTAGCTCCTGGCCCATGTTTGAAGAAATATGACAACAATGACATCTCATTTCCTCTGGTTTAGCACTACCTACAAGATCAAATGTGGGAAAGGTTAGTTGTCCCAGGAAAATTGTCTTGCCATTTGGAGTGAAAAGATTTGTTTCCCTTTATCAGGAAAAAAACACATTAAGGTTCACAGAACAAAGAGAAGGCCTCAAGTTAATGAGATTCGCCAACCCACATGAGCTGGAGTGATCCTTAAGTACGATCCTTAAAAATGCATTTCATTGCATGCCAATCTCTTCTCAAAGGCAGTCCTCTCTAGGGATAACATTTCAATCAAAATCACATGTTAGCAGTTTGCAGTCTTAAAATACATTTTGATGCACTTAGAAGTATCACCTCTTGTTCTCAAGATAGATAATAAAGTACACCAGATGGCCAGCTTAATGAAAGAACGAGCAAAGAAAAATGTTTCAAATATGGGGTGTTATTTGAACCTAGAATGATTTGGTACAAGAGTAAAATTGTTTTGCATATAAAGCCACAACCATATGATCTATGTCATTAAAGGAGTCCAAATCATAATTGTCTATTTTTAAATAATTCATAGAATTTTGTAATATCAATAACTTCATGAAAAAGAATTGTGCAAACATATGTTTCATGTTTCTACATAAGCCTGGACCGGGGTATCCCAGAAATCCATATTTCATTAAGGTGTCATATTGTTAAGAGAAGATATGGAATAACATGTATTCGATTTCAAAAGTATCAAGTATGAAGTATGAGAGCAGATAGACCCTACCTTTTTACTTGTATTGAAAATATGACCAACCTATGGAATTTGATGTGGCATATTCTCTGGGAGTGTCTGACTGTGAAAGAAGATGATGGACAGATTTGACCAATCAAACAGTGTGATATCATCATGACAAAGTATGGTAACATCAGCCTTGGTAGAAAAGGAAACATACAGGAAATAGGGAGAACTCTGTAATCAATACCTTCATAAAAGGATAACATGTGTTCCAAGTGGATGAGTGCTGATCTTGGCTAATAGTTGGAGTTAGAATTGCCTTGTCCATGATAGACCCCAACCATATTAACCTGAGGCTGACCTGCTTTTGTGAACAGGGGAGGTAGGGACCAGGTGAGGCCTCCACACTGGGAATATCCTGGGAACATTTGAGGGTCTCTGCATGCTCTGTGCCTTAAATAATTATTCAAAAGTGAGTTTGAAAATTCCCAAATGTAATTATATCATCCCTTATAAACATTCTGTCATGAAAAGACCCTTCAAACCCTGGTCCCTGTGGTCTAAGTGGAGGCTTCCCTATGGATGCTTTCTTAATGCGCTCCACTCAAAGATGGCACCCTTGTTATCCATACTTCATGAGGCCTCTACATGTGCAATATGGTGCTCTGCTGGCAACGCCGTGCATGACAGCATTGCCATAGCCAATATCAGCCCCAGCTCGGAGCATCTCAACGCAAAGGTAATTCTAGGCTGAGCACTCCTCATTTTCTCCTTCTATGTGATTTCTCCTTTTTAGTCTTCTTCCTTCGTCCCTGACATCCCTTGCCTAATCCTATTCTCTGTGTCCTTTTGCTTCCGAGACCTCCTCTTGCCTTCTCTTCTTTCGTGTGAGCCCATTTCCTGGATTGTGATTTCGACCATTTAATGCACCTGTTTACTTCCCACTTCCTGGATTTCTGCCTGCTGCTTTTGTACTTCGCTCCCTGGATAGTGCCATCTTCAATTGTGCTGTTCCTGCTTGCATTCTGCTTCCTGGACCACTGCCTACATTGTGTGTACTGCTTTCCTGCCTGCACTCCTTAGTCCTGTGAGAAACCTGAAGGTCTCTCCCTAGCTTCTCCCTGGGGATCTGTCATCCAGGTGGCCAGGCCATGGCCATCCCTATTGGAACCAGTTCCTGGGGGTGGACCAGTGAGGGAGGATCACCTGGATGGGAGTGGGACACTGACAGTTGAGATGCAGTATCCCTCTTCTTCTAACACCTTTTCTCCATCCTACAACGTAGTACATTAAAAAATACTGCCCCCCTTTTCCGACATGAAAACGTTCGCACCACATGAAAGAAAAGGGACTAACACCAGAGCTGTTTACCTGACATGTCCCATTACAAGGGTCAGGCAAAGTCAGGTAATTGACCAGAACTACACACACACCTGATGGGCCTTTCCCTTCTCCGCAGGGATAAAAGTTGGAGCAAGAGAGTACAGTACGGGCAAGGCAGATCACACAACGTGAAAGCTAACTCAGCATGGCAGTTCAAGAGGAGGCCAATGACAACGCATACTGAGGGGGTGACAAGGAGAGAAGTGACCTTTTCCTTTCCGACCAGGGCCCGTGAACCCTCTGCAGAAGGAATAAAAAGACTGTGAAAAATAGCCAGCATGTGTTGCAGCAGATGTCAACGTTATTCGGAGTGTGCCTACGCTGATAGGCAGGATCAAAGAAGGCACCTGCTACCGTGGTACCGGCCTTGACTGCGGAGACTCTGAAAAGCCAAGCAGCTCATCACAGTTGGTGAGTTGAGGGGAGAGCCGATATGAAAACTAAACTGGGTTGAATGAAAGTTGCAAAGTGGATATAGAAGAGAACTTCAAAGAACATTTAGGATTAAGGGAAAACCAGCTACAAGAGGGGTCCAGCACCACGTGGGTGCTCACTCAAGAGACTCTGGTGAATCCTGCACTTTTGGAACTATTGATACCAAATGGCCATTGGAAGGCTGTAGATGAACAGTTAAAGTGGTCATACACGGGTTTTGCAAAATCCTCTGTACATTCAACAAATTTTTACTGACAGAGATTAACAAAAAGGGGCGAAGCCTGAAGCCTCTGAGAACAGTGTTGACAGAAGTGAACCCGATGACGGGAGGTCCAAAGTGAACTGTTTAGCAAAAGTGGCAAGAGTGAACCTGAAAGAGGGATGCCGACAAAGAGGGGCAAAGTCTAAATTCCCAAGAAACAGGGTGCTGACAAAGGTGAACCCGGCAGAGGGATGTCCATGGGAAGTGTTTAAAAGACATTATGATTCTTTATTTAAGGAAAAGCCATAGTTAACCCAGTGGAGAGAGGCTGACATCTGAGAGGGGTCTGCGCCCGGAAGAGAGTGAACCCCGTGGTGAAGAACTATGACCCAAATAAGAGCTTTTTGATTTAACTTTTGTTTCGATTCTTTAACTTTCTAGGGATCTGAGCCCGGAAAAGGGGGGGTCCATGGGTGAACCCATCATCCTAAAGTGTCATAAGAAAAGGAACTCTTTGTTTGGTTAAGTTGAATACAATTTGAGAGGGTCTGCACCCCGAAGTGGGGTACACAGGGGTGAACACAACCCCAAAGGTACATGTGAAACTGAACTTTGTGTTTGTTTGTTGAAAACATCAGGTCTTTGAAGGCGAGAGACTTTTGTTGAAAGAGGCTTAACCATCGAAGAACTTGATAGCTAATACAGAACTGTTGACTCATGCTTGGAAAGCTCGATCAGGTGCTATGCTCGGGAGATCCTCCTTTTTCCATGCTCTAAACGTGGGGAAGGAAGACACCTGGCACACCTTGACTTATTATTTGTGAACACTTCTTTCTTTTGAAAACCCTAACCCACACTCTTTCTATAATTAGTTGTAAGGATTTGGCAATAGATTTTTTTTAGTAAAGGCCACTCATGTTGACAAGACGCCATAAGGACTGCCTTATTTTCATTTGATGGTCAAAACTTGCTCCCATCTTAGATTTAGGTTTACATTAAGCATTTTTCCAAACTGCATACAGTTTAATAAACTCCCTTGAACTGTGATCACTTGTGTCTATCTTTACTATTGCCACCATGAGTTCCTTACAGTCCTCTGGGTGGTCCTCTTCTCTTGGGGGTGGCTCGATTTTGGACAGCCCTTCTCTTCATTGCATTTGGACCTTGAGTGGTTATCCTGGTTATTTGGGAATTATCAACTCCTATCTACTTGCCAGACTTTTCTAGCTACTTGACCCACACTAATTCCACTTCAGGCTTTACCCCTCTGGGTTAACTGACTGGTGGTTGGCCTGGGTGTTCTCCTGTCTGGGTAGGCATTCATCAGGCAGGGTGGAGTCCAGAGTCAGTCGCTCATTCCTACATGACCTCCGGACCAAGCAAAGAACAAGACTGCTAAATCCAATACAGAAAGCAAGAAACAGGTAAGTCTAAAAACCTATTCTTTCAAAAGGTCTACTTGCCTTTCTGATCCTGAACCTGACACCTTCCCCTGCTAAGTCCCTGGCATGGGAGAGGTCTGGGAAGGTGGTTTTAACTAGGAATAACTGATTCCAAATAGTATATTTTGATATTTTAGTTTGAAATGCAACAGTGTTTTCTCACTATATTTATAGCTAAGTGAGATTTAATTGCAATAAGAATCAATAGCATTTTTCAGCGCTGTGTGTGAAGCATAAAACTGATGGGATATCTGTGCAGTTAAAGCACAGTTCTTTGGAAATTAAATCCAACAAACGTATGCTCACTGTGTTTTTACAGGTGTAGTCAACCACGTATGCTGTGATTTGTATGTCAACGTTCTATACTCTAATGGAGAATTTGCTGATAATGAGACTTGTGAAATCCATAGATACTTAAAAAGAGACTTTGCAAGATGAAGGGGGTTTAGTTGTGTCACTTTCATTGCTATAGACAATGATGCACATGTAAAGTACATTCTCTACTCCCTCTTGATATTGCACAGTAGGGAAAGGGTTTTGCACGCAGAGGACCAGATCACAAAAATTGAAGTGGGAGGAAGACCCATTACTGTATTAGAATATCTTTTTTTTTATTTTTTTTTATTTGATTTAGCTGTAAAAAACAGCCTTTCAAAAAAAAGAACATACAATAAAATATACATCATAAGAGTTGAAACGTTGCACAAAGTGGAACATAACAAAGAAATCATTCATTACATATGAGTTTGTTACATTCTTAGGATAAAAATTGCAACATAAACCTTGATGAATATTAAAATTTCATTTGATTTTAAACTGCCTGATTTACATGCTACCTGTAGTTGTCACACTAAATTCTGCATGTTAGGAGGTCTCTACCATATTTCACCTTACCCATTATTATCTCAAGGTCTCGTCCATGAATTTATTAGATATCTGAAAAAATGTTTTAAACCATCTTTTCCTACACAATTACACACTTTCCAGGAGACATGTGTTAGTACCATCTTTCAGCTTTAGTGCCTCCACAAACATTAATATAGCTAAGTTTATTTTGACCAATTGGCTATGATATAATTTATCCCATAACACATCATGGTCAGTGATAATCTGGTTCTCAAACAAATGTTTAAAGAAAGTACATCTCTTTCCAATAAGTGCAGGACATACAGCAATTAGATGTTTTAAGGATTGAACTTGTCCCGACTCCTTGCAAAATCTGCAATCCCCATTAGTAGTCAATTTTTGCATAAAACGTATTTCATTTGAAGGAAAAACATTCAATCTTATTCTCAAGTAATTGAATCTACTTTTAGGATTGGGAAATTTGATGAGGTATTGCTCTATTTTATGTACTTCTTTCACAGCAAATGAATGACATCTGAAAGTTTTTAATTTGGCACATGCATTTCTAGTCTCAATCCAATCCCACATCCATAGTTTTTTCTTTGCTCTTTCTGGATTATTTACCAATAGCTCATCATCAATACCTGCCTCTGTCATAGCCAAAAGGCACCACTTGCGCCACTTGGCGATGTTCATATTATCAGTATTCAGCATGCGTTTTCCCATCAAGTACATCACACCATCATCTTCAGAGGCCATCACATACTTACGATACAGACTCAATATTTTCCAAAGATAGATTGCATTTAGTGAAACCAGACCCAATTCATGTCTTATCAGACACACTGAAGCTGAGGTAGGAAGGCCACATATCGACTTCCAGAATTCGCCTTCCATTTTAACCCATATGGATTTTTTCATAACTGCTTTTGTTTCTGATGCATACGTCACTATGGGTACAACTTTTTGTTTGTAAAAAATTACAGCAGGCATCAAGGAAAATTTGCCATATTTGGCTTGTATTATCTTAGATTGACTTAGAGAGAATATCTTAAAACCATTTTTCAATGTTGGGTGCTTGAACCAACATTTTGTGCATTCTAAATCATCAAGTGCACTGCTTCCCTAATCCAAACATGCAGAATTAGATGCAACTCATTATAGCCTGCATTGTAATTGCTTGCACATACTAGCGACCCTCAGCACCATATTTACATGGGAGGGGAATTCATTTCTATTGAATGGTAACAGATTATAGTCTAGCAACCTTTACGTTACCAATACTTGTTATTGATTCTGTAGAAAATAAAATGTTCTAAAATTGGTAATTGATTATATTGAAACTAATGTAATGTATCACATGTCTGAATTATTTGAGTATACTGCCCGGTAAGCAGAGATGTAATTATGCACTTAGATTGTGCTTAAAAGAGAGATTCTCCTATTAGAATTGGAACCAGAAATATAATTAAAAGCTCTGTTGTGTGACTGCATGTAGGCACATTTTCTTAAAAAGATGTCACAGATAGGCCATTTCAAATTGTGTAAATAAACTATCAAAAGGTTTGCACCATATTGTGGGGACTAACCTAAGGTGAACACCTTTCTTTTTGCTTTAAGTTAAATACTGTGGAATTTCAATTATGACCTTACCCTGTTTCTTGTCCCAGAATTGTGGAGTGGAGTGTATTACAGGGAATGTTAGATCAGGGATTGCCACTATGTGAAAAGTGTGACATATGAACAAATTTCTCAACAAGCAATACAAGCAGTCATTTCCCAGCTATTTTTACTTATTTGCAGGCATCATACCTAGCATGCACAACACTGCCATCTAGGATAAGGCACCTTTAATCATTCTTCTCTCATGGATGAAACACACCCCAATATGCATTTGAAATTGAAGAGGTAGAGACTTAGAGAACATGGATCAAGTCACATTACATCCAACTAAACTATTAAGTGGCAGAATAAATAGGTAAACATGTAACACATTGCAGATGATGTTATGTGATATTAGACAGATATTAGACCGCTCATATTCAATCTATTCTTTCATTGGTCTGGGGTTGATGGTCTATTGTTTGAAGAAAATGTTACAATGTATGCAATTTTGGGAAATCACAAGGAAAATAGCAGTAGAAAGGGAAAATGCACTATGGCAAATTATTGCAGCTGAAACTCAATGGAACATTAGATTAAATAA
The DNA here is from genome assembly GCF_040938575.1 of Ambystoma mexicanum. Classification (NCBI taxonomy): domain Eukaryota; kingdom Metazoa; phylum Chordata; class Amphibia; order Caudata; family Ambystomatidae; genus Ambystoma; species Ambystoma mexicanum. The sequence continues at coordinate 151,805,070 of NC_090933.1, forward strand.
TCAGTCAATACAGCTTTATTTTGGTTTAAACCATAAACGCAACATCACAATACAGCAATATAAGAATATAAAATATAAACAATTCATAGCTCTGGCATCATATAAAATAATAAGCACCACAATTCCTCTTAAAAATTGTCCAACTAGCAAATTACCTTATTAATAGCATCAGCTTAGCATAGGATATAAAGTGCAGTCTACTTGTACATTAAATAGGATTTTGGCCCACAAATCTATATGAGATAGGCCACTGTGGGCTAAATCAACAAGGAGAGCATTGCTCGCAGCCTTGAAGAATAAACCCATCATCCTAAGTTCTGGTTCAGTGGTCTCTGTCTCTTCATCCAGGCCCTATGGATTTATTGTGCAGTTACATATACAACACAGAGACTTTGTGACTGGGCCAAGTACAGCACCGCTGTTCCCAGGTGACGGATCACAGCTGCGTTTAGTACAGGTCTCAAATATATATATACTTCTAAGATTCTTAGTTTTGCAACAGATCAACAGAAAATGTATCAATGTTTCTCTTGCCACCCCACACATTGGACAAACATCTGACCCAGAACCTTCCAAGAGTGGACAAAGGGTTCCATTAGTAAAATACCCAATCTGAAGTGCATATTCAGGGATCTCTCATAAAAAATCTCGATTCAACATATGCAGGGCCTGATTTCAGGGTCATTGCTAGTGTCACAAGTTGCTCCCATGCCATTGTTTTGCACCTGTCTTAATGCTTCTGACCACAGCACTTGGGTATCCCATAGGGTCATACCACACATTTCGCAAGTTCAGAGCAATTAAGCTGTGCTCTACATGGCTAACACCCATGAAATGGAGTAAGGCCTCTCGATATATTTCAAAGCCTCTTAACTCCATAGTCTTAACCAATACATGACAGGATTATAAATGACCTGGGAACCCACAGGAACTCCAAACTCCAAATGAATCAGCGATGGTGGGACACTTTGGGGTAATAATACCAATTTCTTTAGGAACTTGCGTTCACAAGTTTTCAATTTCTCTAAATCTGTGTACCTCCAAATCTCTGCACCATATGTTGCTGCTCCTATTGATTGTTTTTCAAACACACCCAGGGCAGGGGAGACAGCACCACTACCATGTCTTATGAAAACAGAAAGAATGGCTTCATTATATATTTCCATTTTGGTGTTGGACTTGTCCAACTGAGCGGACCAACCTCCAGACTCGTGAAACCTTAAGTAGTGAAAACATGTGACCTTCTCCAGTGGTACTTTCTTTACCTTGAGTATCATGGGCTTATGTTTTGAAAATTGAGGCTTAAAAACCATGACTTTGGATTTGCCTATGTTCAAATCCAAATGAAAAGAATGTTCTCTGACGATACTTGTCTGGCTCACGTTGCGCACACATTATTGAAATACACTCTACCTAAATACCTTGTGTGCTGTAGTGCATGGTACATTTTGATTGGTGCTAAAACCCGTGTGTTTCCTGCTGCCCTTGGGAGATAATGTATCCTCTGGTGAACGTCAGACACAGTAGTTATGCTGGAGGGCACTTCAGACTCCCTTTATAATGTTTCATTGTATCTCTTACTACTGATGCTGGGGCTCTTGAGGACACCTGAGGAGCCTATTGCAGGCCAGGGGAGCCATCTGATTGTCCCCTGTCCAAGTGCAAGGAACTTGCTTGCACTATTTGTCTTCTCTTGCATTTTTTCCTCTTATTTCTATCTACTCATTTTCATTTGTCTTTCTTGCCTCAACCCAATAAATATTTTATTCAGATAAAACAAACTCTATTGATACAAAAACCTCATGCTAATACAAATATGACAGGGCAACATTAATTCCAGTTCTAAGGGAGTCTAAGATTTGCCATTATAGAGAGGCTGTTTTATTTCTTTTAAGTGCAGATTCTGTTTTGGTTGCATGGGCTTTACTCAACTTTCTGAAAAGAGGGATGTCTTTTAGAAAGGGGTTCCTAAGGATTCATGGTGAGGACTGCCATTGATTCCTCTGTCAAGCGGTATTTCATAGGGCATTTTGTTCTTAGATATGTTTTAAAAGTGTTTCGGTATTGGCAGATTATATTGTATTTTTTAAAAAATAAATAATGTACAATATGTTTTTTGTGGATGCTCTTAAATGTTGGGTTTTATCTGTGTATGTGTTTTGATGGTTTTGTGTGTTTTATGGATTATTGGAATCCGAAATAAACTTCTTGATTGACTGACTGGCAAATACTGTGTTTTCTTTTAGTGAGATTGGAAAGGAGAACTAAAAACACATTATTCAGATATTTTCAACTCTGTGTCAAGTCATTAAACATCAGATAAAATCAAACAACATCAAGTTGAAGGTTAACGGAAATTAGATACTCAGAAGTCTATCCATGGTAAAAAAAACGAATCCTAGGAGCGATAAAATCAAGAATCTCATCAGTGTGGATTCCTGGACAGAAGTGATATTGAGCATTGTATAGATGCAGAGAATTGTGTTCAACGGGCAAAGGCTGGTACATGTTTGCGTGTAGATTTCTATGTTTCTTTCCTCTTTTCTTTCCTCTTCCTTTATCTGTCATCTTCTTTTTGTGGAATATGTACAGATCATTGATGTCTGCCTTGCTACATTGTCAGATTGTTATTTATTCCCCACATGACTATGTTATTCTTTTATGGCTGTTATTCCTCTGTCTGTTCTCTCTTATATAATGTGGGCTTCTTTGTCTTTAGGGTGTGTGATAAGCACATTGTGTGAAATCCCACCTCTTTCTATTTTCACCAGCTTTTTCTCCTAAAGGCCCAAGAAATGTTTGATGTCTCCAAGAAAGAACATTATTCTCCACATCACTAAGGGTAGGTTACTATGCTGTACAACGTGTTTATTCACTGTCCCGCCTCCTGTTATATACAATTACTATTTCTGTGGCTCATTGGGAGTTAGATAGGTGGTATACAGTATGGGTAAATGATACATATAGTATGTATATAGTTAAGATGTTCTTCAATCATTTGTCATTGACCATCTCCCAACAACCCCAATGCCATTTGGTGGAATCATCCTCTCAGCAAATCTTTGTTCTCTGTCAAAGAAATATTGAACATAAAATGTGTAACACCTTGGCTGTCCCTACATGGGTTTACCTTCCTACCAGAACATGTCTTGGATGAGGCAGAGCACACACTAAGCTACCTGAAAAGGAAACTGATTGAGAGGAAGCGAATGGGCCATACGAGTCTGCCAAATACTCAATGATGGCATTGTTAATTATTAGGTTTAGTAAGTGCAGGAGGATGCATGAAGTGAGTGGAAATGTCGTTCAAATGAAAATGTGGGACCGCAATATAACCTAGCTAATGCAGGACTGCCCTCGGACCCACACTCCTGGCAGCAGACAAAGTCCATTCAAATGTGCAGCCACAAGTGTCATCAGCCCCTCCTACAGAGCATTGTACAAAGGGAGAGTACAGAGGTAGCATGGGGCAGTGCCTGCATGGGTCTCGCAGTAGGGAGAAACACAGAGAAAATGCAAGAGGAAGGGGTCACCTCTCATGATATACAATGTACAGTCAATGCACAGTCAAATGTCATAGATAGCCTCAAGAACACACCAACTCTCCAAGACAGTTGGAAGGTTGTTATTTAAAAGGATGTAAAACGGCTAACTAAATGTCGTCCAGTCTCTCTCGTCTGCCGTGGGCTTTGGCCTCTCTTGCCTAGGCATCCCTAACTGGCAGGATGTTTACTGGAGATCAATAACCCCTACTATCTAATAGTTTGACTTGCTACTTGTGAGTGCCAAAAAGAAACCACCATTTCTCTCTCACTTCCTCTGGGATCACTCGAGGTGGGTCCTTACCGGGTCCCACAATAAGTATGTTATAAAGAAGAGGTGCCTCCCAATCTGTCAGGTCTCCCTCAGTTTCCTTGCATGCTCTTTTACTCACCACGCTGAGGTTCTATCCTTCCTCTCCCTTCCTTCTGCTTTCCTCGGCTATGTTCCTCCTACTCTCCTCTCCCTCTCCCTCTCCTCCTGTCTCTGTCTCTCCAATGGACCTTTGCTTACTACTACTCTCACGCTCTCTACTCCACTCCCCTCTCCACTCCACTACACTCCCCTTGCCACCCAACCACTCTCCACTCTACTTCTCTCCCCTCTCAAATCTGCTACTCTCCCCTCTACACTCCACTACTCTCTCCCTCCCACTGCACTACAATCTACCCACACCTTCTCCCTTTCACTTTCCCATTCGCCTTCCCAGTCCATCTCGCTCACTCCTCTACTCTCCCTCAATTAGTCTCCCTCGCTCAACGTACACATACTCTCTGAACAAGTATCACTTTATTTCTTCAGCTAATAGTTCACCTTGCACAAACTTTTAGGAGTCTTCTTCCAGGCTCATCGGCACTGTCCTTTGTCTGCTTGGTCTTGCCACTGCTTCCTAGCTCACCGCTGTCTCTCTCACTGGTGAATTCCTCAGTCAGGTGTTCAGCACAACGTCTTCTTGAAACTACAGACCTACTGACACAAAAAGAGAAAAACCAGCCAGCACATTGTATGTGGCAAGGAAAAGTGGTACTTGATTGTTGCATCCACGCACATGTAGAAGAGACAGAGACTGCTGCCCTCCCAAGCCCCTCACCACGCCTTTTAGCAGGGCTGACTCTGGAAAGTGCCCCGGTGTGCCGCCTGAACTATGTTGAGAAGGGTCCCCATCCCCTATTGGCAAGGTCAAGCCCTGTCACTCGCCTCCACCCATTCTTCCAATTTTGCTTCCGCCATGGACATCTGTTAACTGAGAATATCGGGAGAGGAAATCTATGTTGGACTGTTTCATGCCGGTCCTGTGTTCCATAGTCAAGCAATATGGCTGGAAGGCCAGGAATTATCTTAAGATATGAGGTTTGGTGTCTTTGTACGGAGCCATTTATTTCAATCTGGTCTTTGTGAGAGAGTATCAAAGGCAATTCACAGCCTATGTGATGAATCTGGACAATATGTCCCCTCTCCCCAGAGGGGAGCCACCCCCTGTGAGGCTAGAGAGATGAGTCCATGCCACAAGGCCCTCTCTACCGGTCTGGGCAAGTGGGACCTCAATGGCAGTGACTCCTTTCCAGGGGACAAGGACTCCCAGTTCAATGAGGACATCCTCTGAAGAACTAGGGCTCCCAGTCCAAGAGGACCTCCCTGGAAGAAATACACTGTCTGCATACATGGCACTGGAAAGAAATGAGTGTTCTCAGTTTATTACTACACATACCACCAATCCTCCTTCCACTCAATCTGCTTCAGATAATACTGACTGTTATCTGAGTGCCGCCGTAAATGAAGACGTACATGCGCAGAATAAGAACTGTGAATGTAGAGAGACTGGGGAAGCAGTGCATGACTCCTACGCAAGGAGGAGAACCACAGTACCCAGAGGTGAACCTCTGAATAACATCCTGGAGGGGTAGAGCAACACACAACCATGGCACAGTGGGAGCAAAGCCTGCTAGCTGGAGGCTACACAGTGGGTACACTTAGCAAGCAGGATGTTCCGCCCGAAAGGAACCTAGACAGTAGTCAAACCGTCTTTTCTGCTGGCTCAGTGGTGGTCAGGTGCCCAGCAACCAGCGCCAAAACCAGAAACAAGCACAGATTCTGTTTCTCTGAGCTCCACACACCGAGTGCCGGTCCAACCGGGGCAAGCACGAACAGGGAGGTGATTGCTGCCAACATGAGGACACCAGCGAAGGTTATACGCCATGGGGCCAGAGACTGCCAAAACCACTCGCTGAACAGAACATTGGAAACTGAGAAGAGTACAAGATCCAGGTAATCTGGACGGAAAGTGGTGCAGAGAATGCAAATGAAGGCTGTAGAAATCACTGTGAGTGTGCAAGCCTGAAAGCATGGAAGAGGCATGCCGCCCCATGTAAAAAGAGTCAAAGAAAGACAAATACTATCCATGAAGACTGGAGAAGCTGTGTCCAGTTTCAGAAAGTACGAGAATTATATGGATAACTATCCTTTGAATGAGGGAATCAAAGCAAGACATGTGAATTGTATGAAGGCTGGGGAAGCTGTATTCAGTTTCGGAAAGTAAGAGAATGATGTGGACACACATCTGTTGTACCAGGGAGTCAAAGGAATACGTGTGATTTGTATCCAGGCTGGTGAAGTCAACCAATCTGCAAACGTGTTTGAATTGAAAGGCCACAATGCTACCACATAGCCGCAGACTTTGGGGGAGTCCCACTGACAAAAGAGGTGAAAAAGTAACCCTGGAGGGATTTATACTACTGGTAAGAACTGAATTGATCCTGAAGGGATTTTGAACAGTGATAAACAGCGAATGAGATAAAAAGAGAAGAATTATCTCAAATAAGCATTCTGTTTCTTTTTTATATTTATTTTTCTAAAGTGGTATAGCCAGTTAGTACCTAGGAATTATGAGTCAGGCCTCTATTTTGGACTATGACAAGCACCCTTAGCTTTTATTTTGAAGGCAGGGAATTTCTCTCATAGTCATTGGTCAATTTAAGCATTTTTCCTTTTATTTGAATAAACATGTATATACCATGACCCACTTGTGTCCCTCTCCTCCTTCTGGTTCACCACGCCTACTTTACAACCAGACATGACTCCACCACCGACTAGTTTTCCGCCCATGAGGAAGAGTTTGTAGCTGGTGTGTAATATGGGCTTATCCTCGGGCCTCACTAACGCTATTACCGCCACATTTAAGGGCTGGCTTTAAGAGTTGGGTGGAAAGTTGGAGATTTACCTCCACCTTTTTGCTTGAGGTAAAAATCGCCACTTTCCACCTGTTTTTTGCGGTTTCCGGCACTATTACCACCGGCACTATTACTGTTGTTTTTAATGGTGCTGAAACTCCACATATAGCCCTGTCGAGTAAAAATGGGGATTTACACCCTAACCACTACTCAGGATCCTGCGCAAATTGAGCCAGACCGAGTAGCAGTAATGCTATTTGCGTTGACAGTATCCGAGAGAAAATATTGCTGGGATAACGCCAAGGCTCAGATAGAGCCCAAGGTATATTATGGATGAATGTGTCAGGTGTCACTTCGCTAGGTTGTCCGTCAGATGCACCTTCCTCAGTTGGTCACAGGTTGCTGCCAACTGTCTCAGGTGATCTCCCCAGGTCTTAATGTATATAATGATGGCAAAGTTCAGACAGGGCTGAGATGAGATCCCTGAGCCATTTGAAGCTACGAGGAACCCAGGGAAGTTGAATTATACGTCTAAATTGAAATGGCCCTTTGGACATTGAAATAGCTGTCTTTAATTTGCCATCTTCATCAAGGTGAGCCTGACAGTAACTCTTTGTTATATCCAGGGTTGAGATAAATTTGCCTCTCCTAGTGTTTCAACCAGTGCATTTATTCTGGGCATGGGGTATGCAATGAACTAGATTATTCCATTTCATCTTCGGAAATCAATGTAAAACTACCAGCTACTATCCGGCTTTGGTACCAGAATAATCAGAGAGGACCACTCACTGTGGGACCTTTTCATTATGCCCAAACCCAACTGTTTTCTTAGCTCATCATTGATGATTTTCCTACTGGCCTCTAATAGATGTATGGTTTCGATGTAATCACTCTTCCGGGTGATGTTTGGATCACCTCTTGAACTCTCCCTGGCTTCGGGTAGTACACCTCAGCATATCTCCTTAGCAATTCTGCCAGTTCTCTGTGGCTGGATGTGGGGGGGACTGGAGGAATGGTGGCTCGATGCATTTGTGCTTGTAAGAGGGTCTCCTGGTTATTGTTCTCATATAGAGCAGGGAGATGTGGATTGCTGTTTTCTCAAAAGGCCGTCAGTTCATTGACATGATAGAGCTGAGAGGATTTTCTTCTATCAAACTGCTGGAAGTTATATGCGATGATGCAAGATACAACCTCAGTGATGACCTATGGCCCATGCCAGCTGGCCAGTCACTTGTTCTGAGTGCTGGGGAGTACGACTGTTACTTGTTGCCCTATTGGAAAGGTGTACAGATTAGATTTCTTGTTGTATTCCTTCTCCTGGTGGACCTGTGCTGTTTGAAGATGAGTCTTCACCAGGTCTCGTACCGCTTCCGTTTATTCTTGGGTGTGTTGTACAATGGGGTGATTGCTGGTCTGTCAGCCCTGGAACTTTCCCACTGTTCTCTTATGATGTCAAGCACTTCCCATGCATTTCAGTCAGACACCAGCCCAAATGGGAGGGGGGGGGATCTTGTCGATTTCTGGGGTATATTTCTCACAGCAAAATGAGCCCATGAGATTAAATTATTCCTATTCTTTCTCTCCTCAATGACCAGTCTTATTTGTATTCCCTTCAGAATCTGTTTAAACCTCTCCACCAGCCCATCAGTCAGAGGGTGCTACAACGATATTCTCAAAGTCTTAATCTTCATCATGTTTTTCATCTCGCCCACCAGCTTAGACATGAAGCAACTGCCTTGGTCTGTAAGTATTTCCGTACTGAAGCCAGCTCAGGCGAAAAATGGGAGAGCACCCTGAGGATAGGTGTGGTCTTGTTACTTCTTAAGAGAAAAGCCTTTGGATATATTGTAGCATAGTTCAGTATTACAAGTATGTACTTGTTTCCCACCTGGGAAAGCTCTGGTGGTCCCACAATGTCCATGTCCATTGAAGAGAATGGAATTTCGATGATAGACAATGGCCGGACTAAGGTCCCTTGGCATGTCAGATGGCCAGGTGCTCTGGGAGTTTGTGCAGGGTGAACAAACATTTATGACTTGGGAATATATGCCTGGCTAATCTGCTGAGTATGGTTTTCAGTGTCTTCTCCAGGCTCCAGGTGTCCTACTGTCAGGTTGGAGTAAGCCAGCTCCATCACTGTCCTAAACAATTGCTTTGTAACAGCTGCTGATAATAATTGGATTCACATCCACTGAGTACAGTAGCACCTTCCTGTTGATGAAATGGGGGGAGGGTGTCTTTTGAGTTGGTGTCTTAGCTGCTGAGACTATGTTTTTCTGAGCTTGTTACAGAAAAAATATTTGTTCTCTGGGCAACTGTGAATCCCACCATTGCAGGACCTTGGTCTCCGAAGAGACGGGAGTCTTCTCTCGTGGACCAAGTCAATTCTCCAACCCCTGATTCAGCTCACTCTGTCTCATCAATGGCTTCTACTTCTTCAATCTCTGGGTCTAGGATCTTCTCAAAAACCATTTGGGCTATTGTGTGACTGGGATTTATGACATAGGCAAGAGTTCCCAGTTTAAAGAGCACTACCTTCCTTCACATCTCCTCTGAAGTCCCTATCGATGACTCTGGCTCCCACATCCAGGGAATGTTTATGGACCAATCCTGACTTGGATTATTCCTGACTTGGATTATGACTATGTCCCTTTTGGTACTTCCACCCTCAGACTGGTTTGGACAAAGGCCTGATCCTGTAGTGGAAAAATCATCTTCACATCTACCTAAAGTTCACATCCCACAGCCCTGGGTGTTGCTCTGGAGGGGAGTCGGTAGTCTTAGTTAGTCATACTATTCTCAACATATTTTTGGGTGTTGAGTGTACTCTGTAACAGGGTCTAAATGATCCCGCGATGACACCACATGTCACAGATGGTCTCAAGAACACACCAACTCTCAAGGACAGCTGAAAGGTTTTTACTTGAATGGTTGCAAAGTGGCTCAACTAAAGTCCCTTCCTCTCTCTCCCATATCCAGTGTGCTTTGACCTCCATCCCCCAAGCATCTCTAATTTCCAGGATCTTTACTGGGGATAGTAAACACTGCTACCTAATATTCTGACATGGGACCGGTGAGGGTCGAAAGACCACCGTGTCCTCTCTCTTACTCTAGGTCAATCCCAACCAGGGTCCCAAAATATTAATATTATCAAGAAGAGGTGCCTTCTAATTGCCCATGTCTCACTTTGTTCACACTCTTGTACTCCTCACTGTGATGTTCTATCCTTCCTCTCCCTTCCTTTTACTCTTCTTCCTTCTGTTCCACCCAATCCCCTCTGTCTCTCCTTCTCTACACTTCTTTCTGGTCCTTTGATGGTCCTTCGCTTACTACTACTCTTCATGCTCTATACTACTGTCCCCCTCTGCTCTACTACTCTCCCCTCACCACTCCACTACTCTTCCCTACCCACTCCATTACTCTCTGCTCTCCTATGCTCCCCTATACTCTCGATTACACTTCCTTCTCCAGTCCAATGATCTCACCTCTCCCACTGCACTACGATCTAGCCACATCTCCTACACTCACCCTCCTTTCACTCTCCCAGCCACTTATGCCCCTACTTTTTCTCAATTAGTCTCACTCACTCACTTTACATGAATGCTCAAACCCAAGTTACACTCTCTCTCTTCATCCAATACATCACCTTGCACACACTTACAGCAAATCTACTTCATGCTCCTCTGCATCGACCTACCTCTGCTTGGTCTTTTGGTTTGCCTTCTCCTCTCTTGACCTCACCCAAACAACCCACACTACCATTTCCTTTCAACACCTTTTTATGCTCCTTCATCCCCCTTGATTGGTCCTCCTTGTCAGCTGGTTCTTCCAGGCAAATTCCCACCTTCGCTTTGCCCCTGGGCTAGATTTCTGCTATCAAAGAACATAAAACAGGCCTTAAACCTTACCCATTTTTTGTACACATGTCCACCGGCTTTCCATAATGGTGGCTTGCTACAATCACTGTAAATAGCAACATTTGTGTTTGCATTGAAAGTATTGGAATTGCTGTTCTGAGTTGTTCTCATTCTCTGCTGCTTCCTCGCTCACCACCGTCTCTCTCACCAATGAGTTGTAAAGTTAGGTGTCTGAAACAATGACTTCTGGTACCTGCAGTCCTATCGGGCAAAAAAGAAACATTGGCCAGTGCGATTTATGGCAGGTATGAGGCAAGCAAAAGTAGGCCTCCTGCCCCAGGTCAGCATGGGTGCCAATCCACTTTTGACAGGGTTGGGCCTCTGAACCAGTTACAGAATGAAATTGTGGTTCAAATGCCCTCCCCAGACTCTATATTTGCAAGGAAAATGTGAACACGCACATCGCTCTCTGACTACCCATTAAGAGCCATTACCGACGGGGAATATCAGATCATTGTTTGCATGAGCAAACAACCTCCATCTCAGATGACCAGCATTCTGTTTAAACATTTGACCCGTTTTAAACAATAGCAACAATGGTTTTAATTGCTTTACATTGTTTAACTTATATTTGCCAGGCAACAAGTCATCACTGCCTCTTAATCTGAGAGCCACATTTCTATATTTAGTTCTTTGTTTACTCAGGGTTCAAAAGTGCCTACCCCCAGCAATCCGACTGAGAACAAGGTGAATTAATTCTTGAGGATGGACTGATGAAATGCTTGGATTCACAGTGCTCCAAAATTCAAGTCCAATCCCCAACATGACTGCTATCATCGGACAAAATCACCATCTCGGGTATTCAAAATAACAATCATTCTCAGTCCAAGCTCCAAGACAATGAACCACATGCATCCACATCAGACTTTGCCCCCTCATGTAGTTCATAAAGGAAATCAAGTTACCCCTCTTCAAGTTTAACCTTCTTCACACCATGCAAGATACAACCTCCAAAACCCAGCCAAACCATTTAATGACCATTATTTGCAACCCACCCTTTGGTCCATCCCAAGACCGTTCTCAGCACTGCAGCATGTCCAACACTATCTGTAAATGTTGCTTATTCTCTGCTATGATATAATAATAATAATAATAATAATAATAACAATAATAATAATAATAATAATAATAATAATAATAATTTGAGTTCCTATAAAGTGTTGAAAGCAATATTTCTCCAAAATCCAAACAATATAAAACAGATTGTATTATTACCCCATTCCAGGAGATTCAAAGTTGTGAATTGTAGGCTGCCATAATGTCAGATAGTAGGTCAGTAATGTATGCCATGTTGATATTTTAAAGACTACTGCCCTCTGTACAAGTGTGATATATGCTTCCAACTTCTATCAGTGTTTAGAGTTTCTTCTCTGTTACCCAAATTTAGGTTCATGCTACACAAGAGTTCAACATAAGTAAAGAAATAAATACTATAATGACTGCTAGCTTCCAAAACAACAGTCCCTCGAGTGAAAACCCTGCTGGTTGATGTCATTTATTAGCTCATGATTTCATTTTTTTATAAACAAAAGAGTCTGAGACTTGGCATTACTACAACATGTAAACATTTAAATCTATTTTACTATTCGATGCAAATGGCCAGAGCCCTGCCCTGGTGCATCATCCGTGTCATGTAGGGTAGAGCAGAGGTAGGCAACATGTATTTGGCAGTATGTTTCAGCATAGAACTCCCATCATCACTATCCAGTGTAGCCAATGGTGATGGATAAGGGAGTTGTAGGCCAAACATCCGGAGAGATGCAGGCAGCCTTCGACTGCTCTGTTATCCTTCAGTCTCAGACTCCCATTGCTCTTAGGGTCTCCAAACACTGGTTGCCCCCTAATACCACTCCAAATGAAATGCTATACACCTACTATCCCAGCACTGCCTGTTCACACTGCCAGAGTCACTATACGGATACAGTGCTGTGCAGTGGACCTAGCCAGACCCGCAGTTCACTTCATCATCCTTGATACATACATATCAACAGTGTTGATTCAGTTATCAGGAATTGCCCCCACCTACTAACTCTTCATGCCAAAATATGCAGCAGTCCTTTTTTCAAAGGACCCTTCTCTGTACTGTCCTCCGGCACTGATTCCATTGCGTTGCACCTGACAGTTTGAACCAAGGTTAAGCATTCTGCAGACTTGATTCTGCCGCTGTTTTATCCATTGCCCTGGTCACTTTCTTGGCTATCCATAGGATGTATTTGAACCATTGCACCTGTTCCTCAGTCGGAAGGTGCTCTGCTTGCTGCAGCCTGCAACCTTGACTGTTCTGACTCTGCCGCTGGCCCCCCTCTCTGCACCCTCATCCCCTGGGCTGATGCAGTCCAATAGCCATATTCACATCTGGGTTTCCATGAGATTCCAAAGCCATGAAGGGCCCATTCACCAAACTCTGTTTCATTCTCCCACCTGTTTCTGGCTTTCTGCACATGTTCTTCTGGGTCTCTACTCTGACCCAAATATTGGTAACTTTTATCAGCTCTTAGCTATAATTGGTTTTCTTCCAATGTTTCCAGTGGGCACATCTTTTCAACGGTTCAACTTGTACTTACCTGCTAGAAATTGTTCTTTATTTGCTTCTGCTAGAATTTGTTCTCCTTATAGGGCCACTTGGCCCTAATTCATGGGATTATTTGCGTGTAAAACAGGGATTTGCCCGCAAATCCCTGTTCGACAAATGCGGATTTGTGGGCACAATGACTCGCAAATCCCCGTTTTACACGCAGATAATTCCATGAATCAGGATCACAGTGTTTAGTTCTCTTTCTTAAAGTACTCACTTGTAATGTAGAAGTATCTTATATTGTTTGCTGTACGTCTTTTAGTAAAGAGCATATTTCCATTAATAGACCGTGTTGACATACCTTTATTGCGTGAATATTGGTCTATCCACTCTAAATTATATCCCATTTCAAAAGAGAAGCCTTAGCTGCAGCTTGGAGAGTCAGGTTAAACTCAAGAGAATACCCACTCGAGGGGGCGTGGCCAGCGAGCACGCGATGAAGACGTGAATCTTCGGTGCTCCCGTGGCCGCCTGAAACATCCTGCAAAATCCTGCCACATGGATTGTGTAAAAGCAAAATAAAGATAACACCGGGCGGCGGAACCTTGGAGTAATAGCCCGAACAAGACGGCCTCCTCCAAGACACTCTGAAGCGCGACGGACCAGCAAACGCAGCCCACGAGCCCCGACTGCTGAACGCAGCAGCTGCGCCAGCGTCCCCAGGGTGATCCGAGGGTGCGCCGCCACCGAATCCTGTCATCTGTCCCCTGTACGGCCGGGGCGGGGAAGAGCGGAGTGGCCGAGCCCCCGGCCTGCGACATCGGCTGGAACTGCTGCCGGAGCTGCGTGGTGCGGCCAGGGGACGGGGTGCGGATGACTCGGCCCGCCCCAGAGGCGGAAAGTGGATCCCCCCAGAGAGGGAACCTGACACAGGCGGTGACAGCTCGGAGCCCACCCCTCCGCCCCCCGGGACTAAAGTGAACGGCTACGGGTAAGCCGCTACGCGGGACCTGCCAGCCCAAATCCAATGTGCCCATAGGGAGTGCCCCTGGGGGAAACAGCAACATACGCCCATACACGCAATAAGGGCAGAAGCATACCGACACCTCTAATGTGCAAAAGAAGCCAATCCTGATGAACGGGGCCTCCTCCACTGGCACTGACAGATATACGGGGCCCTGCACAAAGCAACACCATGGGCAAAGAAAAAAGCAAAAAGGCCTCGACGCAAAGCACCATGGACCAATATGCCACAAGCACATCCACCGTACAGAGCATCGAGGACCATGGGGTGACCCCCCCTCCACCAGACGAGACCCTGTCACTCAAGGATGTGATGGCCGCCATCGCCAGCTCGCGCTCCTCGGTGGAGCAATCAATGGACGCCATCTCTACCGAGGTCTCCTTCCTCCGCCATGACCTCCAAAACCTGTCATCCCGAACTGGGGAGGCGGAAACCTATCTCCGGTGTGGAGGATGACCTCGGTGGGGTGCACCAACAATTGGCACAAGCACTGACCAGATTGAAAACCCTGGGGGCCCGAGTGGATGAGGGAGAAGGCAGGTCCCGCCGCAACAATATTTGCATCCTGGGACTGCCAGAACGCGAAGAGGGACCCAGCATGGAGCTTTTTCTGGAAGAGTGGCTGGCAGACCTTTATGCGCCAAAGACTCTCTCAAACGTTTTCTCGGTGGAACGTGCACACCGCATACCCGCCGGCCGCCCGACCCCGGGCGCACCCCCAAGGACAATCATCGTGAGTCTCCTCAATTATCGCGACAGGGACGCCATCTTACAAATGGCCGGAACCAAAGGGTCAATGACATATAACGGATCCAGAATTGCATTCTATCCAGATTATACCCGCGAGGTCCAGAAAGCCAGACAATCATTCGAGCACCTTAAAAGGAAGCTCCACTCTATGAACATGAGCTACAGGCTGCTATTTCCGGCCCAGTTGAAAATCCAGCATGAAGGTAAAACCGTCCACTTCACTGATCCTCAGGAAGCCTGGAAATGGGCCGAGACCCATATCGCAGGGGACTGGACTACACCCGTTCAAAACCGCAGAGGTAGACCAAGACCCCGACCACGGGGAGATGGACCCGCCCAACGACCCATACCGGAGATCCCATCGGACCCGGACGAAGACCGCGATCCCTGATAAGGTTCCTGGAACAGACATATCGGCCAGAGAGGGGAATTCATGGTACCATGAGTGCGCTCAACGATCAATCCTTTTCTTGGCAACCACTTGCAATGCAACGCTCCTCCCGGGACGACACCAGTGATGGGATGCCGTCGCTCCCACACAATTGATCAGAGAGTCACGCGCTACCATCGCTGACACACTATGCCATCAGCGGACACCACACCCCCGACCCGAGACACCAGACCCACAAGCGAGTAGTAAGTTGGTGGGAAGGTGACTACAGTTCACATTAAGTTAACCTGGCGACACAGTTTTCAGCGCCAGTAGAGTTTGGGCAACATATACTTCATGTTGGGGAGGAGTATGGGGAGGGGGGAAGGGAAACTGTTCTATGTTAGTTACTTTCCGGGAAATCACACCATATCCACATTGATCAAGAGGCCACCGAACACACCATGCCCGCTGCTCACACCTCCACTATACACATACGCCATATCTCCACAGCCAAACGCACCATGCACCCACCTGGCACAACAATCCAGATCTCTAGACAGTAATGACCACACAGCACCAAGATGACCCCACTTATGGAAACGCACTAGCCCCAATGACACCCAACGAATGCCACAGGTCTCTCAAAATCATTACTTGGAACGTAAACGGTATGGGCTCAAGTATAAAACGCCGACTAGTCACGCAATTCCTTAACAGATGCTCTCCCGACATAGCCCTCCTAACCGAGACCCACTTAGCGGGTTCAACCTGCCAGTTCTTTCGCAGAACTAATTACCGACTAGCATACCATGCAGGGTACACGATGGGATCCCGGGGCGCCCTGATCCTTTTACATAAGCGACTCCCTTTTGATCTATCTGCTGTGGTACAGGACCCCTCAGGCCGTTTTGTGATGATCTGGGGCGCGCTGAGGGGAGAGACAGTGGCCATTCTAGCGATATATTCCCCGCCGGGGTTGGGGGAGGGTCTCCTGAGGGAGGTGAAGGCTCTGATGGCACAACAGCAAGCAGAGGTGTGGATCGTGGGGGGGACTTTAACGATGTTATGTGCAACACACGTGATCGGACCCACATCCGCAGTCGGAACCCAGACCGGCCCACGCGGCTGGTGACCTTCACATCAGCTCTTGGTCTAAGTGACGTGTGGAGAGAACTCCACCCTACAGACCAAGGATTTTTCCTTCCACTCGGGGGTCCATGCATCCTTATCCAGATTGGATTACCTCTTCCTCCCGTCCCCAGAAGCATATAGATTTATAATGGCAGATTTCTTCCCCGGGGCATATCAGACCACTCTCCGCTGGAGGTGACGCTCCGTACGGAACATCCTCTGCTGCCCAAAACATGGCAGCTAAATGGCTACTACCTGTGCCTCCCCGAGTTCGTGGAGAACGTACAGACAAATCCAATGAATTCTTTGAGATCAATACGGGCTCGGTAGAGGACCTCGTGATATTATGGGAGGCACACAAGATAGTGCTTAGTGGGGAAATGACAGCCTGGATCTGTAACAAAAAGAGAGAACATCACAGGAAGGTGACGGAGGCAGAGGAGGAAGTAAAGAAATGGGAAACCAGATATATATATGACGTTTCCCCGGAAATACACTGCTCCCTCCTGAAGGCTAGAGCATCCCTCCATAACACAGCGCTTGATAACGCACGGCAGGCGCATTGGGAATCAAAGACCAGAATTTATGAGCAAGGGGACAAAGCCGGCAAACTATTGGCATGGCTGGAAAGACGGGAGGAGGGGCACAGACACGTCAGACAGATTACCGACAGCCCGAACGGGCCGGTCCGAACAGACCCAGAAACAGTGGAGGCCTTTGCCAAATTCTATAATGCGCTTTATGCCGCCCCAACGTTCCCCACAGACTCATCCCTCCAGGATGAGATTGTGCTTCCGCAATTATCGGAATTGCAGAGGACTCACTTAGACAGGGGATTAGACGAAACCGAAATAGCGGAGGCCATGACCCAGCTACAATCTGGGAAGACACCTGGCCCGAATGGCTTCCCGGCCGAGACCTGGAAGAAATTGGGCAGCAACAAGATGGCCGCCCTTTATCTATATAGGGCTGTCCTATATCTCCCCTCGTTTAAGCCCTAGCAAACGAGCCACTGGCCCGATGGCTCCAACAGGTCACCACCTGGTCCGGATTCCATTGGCCAAATGGACGGGAGGATAAGCTTTCCCTTTATGCGGACGACCTATTACTCTACCTGAGCAATCCAGACCAAGCATGCCCAATCATAACCCAAATGTTAAAGACCTATGGGGACTTCAGTGGCCTTAGAGTAAACTGGGGGAAATCAGTTCTCTTCCCAGTAAAAGGGGATGATCTAGCAATGCCCCGGGACTCCCCATACCGAATAGAAAGAGAAGGCTTCCGCTACCTGGGCATATGGGTTTCTGGGGCTCTCTCAGACTATGTGCGTCACAACCTGCACCCACTAACGGACCGCTTCGCGGGGGAAGTACGACATTGGATGCACCTCCCCCTCACACTAATGGGAAGGGCGGCCCTCTTTAAAATGATGGCACTTCCACGGTTTCTATACATACTGCAGAACGCCCCACTGGCCATACCAAACTCGGAATTTGTCCGGGTGGAACGCCTCCTCAGGGAATTGATATGGAAGGGGGGGCAACCTCGAATTGCGCTGACCACGCTGCAGCGATCGATCTGGGAGGGGGGTATCGGAGTCCCACACCTTAAGTCCTACTACGGGGCCAGTCAACTAAACATAGTCAATGACCTCCTCCATGGGGGCCGTGACCTACCACACATTAGAGCAGAACTACCCTTCAAGCAGGACACCCCACCACTCGCAACAATGTATCAGCACCTATCCAGACCCCCCGCACAGACGATGCCCTCTCACATCGCGATAGTCTGGAGGCAGGCACACAAGCACATAGGCTGGGAGAATAAGATTACCATGGCACAACCACTATGGAACAACCACATGCTGACGGAAGTGTGGAAGCTGCCCGCCTGGACCCGGTGGGTGAGGGCTGGGATAACCACGATAGGAGATGTCTTAACAGAGGGCTCTATTCTTTCGTTTCAAATGCTCCAGCAGGAATATGGTATTTCGGCAGCAGAACACTACCACTACACACAATTATCACATGCACTCAATGGCCAGAGGCAAGCACTTGCCGACGCCCCAGATTACACGCACCTGGAACGCAAGTCACTTCCACAACACATCCCCACCAAGGTAACTACCATTCTATATAAAGCTATTAATGCATTTGCCACCCCAGAGCTGACCAGCCTCAAAGCCAGATGGGAACGGGATGTCGGGAACATTGAACCTGAGGACTGGATCCAGGTTCTCATGCATCCACGTGAAATCTCAATAAACTCCAGAATAAGACTGATACAGCTAAATATACTTCACAGGGTATACTACCCCTGAGTGGCCCTTTTTAGTTGGGGAAGGCAACGGATCCCAACTGTTTGAAATGCCGGCGGGAAGAGGGCACCTTCATCCATCTCCTCTGGGACTGCCCTAAAATCAAGACCTTCTGGACACAATGCTTTCAAATTTTGGCAAAAGCACTGGGTCGCACGATAGCATTGTGACCCGCAATAATGTTACTGGGGGTCCCAGATGAGAACATCTCAAACAAATGGGAGGGCATTCTTCTCTCCATAGCAATGGGCCTGATAAAATGTGACATAGCACAGAAATGGGGAGCCCCGGAGTGCCCGACAGCGGTTCAGTGTTCCAATGAAATGGACAACTGCGCGGCGAAAGAACTCAGAATTTATACAGCACGGGGATGCCCGGCAAAGGCCACAAAAATCTGGGGGAAGTGGGAAGAACGTGTGAGCTGAGATCGGTCAGAGGGGTGGGAGAGCGGGAAGCGGAGGAGCGCAACATGGAACACGGCAAAGAACATATTACTGGAAAAGTGATGTACAGAGTGGCAAGAGACGAACAGATGGATGATCGACCCGGCAAAGTGGGAGGGAGGGTTGGGGGAAACAGTTAGTATTTTGTATGAATGTTCAAAAACCATCAATAAAATATATTATTAAATTTTAAAAAAAGAGAATACCCACTCATCAGTTACAGGTTGATCCATGTTGTTTTGTGTGCGCCCTGATGCCTGCGGGCGTGAGGCGCGATATATAAACATCCAAATAAATAAATAAGCCTTCAATGGAGTACATTTGGAAAATCCTGGTAATTGCTTCCGCTCACTGGGCTGCCCAATGTGCTGTAAGAAAGGCTCAGCCCATATTTCAGAACATCCCTAAAAGGCTGAGAGAAGGCATAGGGGGCGCCATTTTAAATGAAATGCAAATTGCGTGCAGCGGTCCGGCAACGTTAGCACTAACATGATGTTGAGATCCCGGTGAAACATTGACATTGCAGAGTGTAATCGTGAAGAGTAAAACCAGGCGAAGTAACCTTTACTCTTCACTTTTACTTTAAAAAAATGAAATAATGCCTGCAAATTACGCAATAATGAATGTGCAAATGCAAAGCGTATTTCACAAGAACCCATGGGTTTTTATTGCTGCAAGAAAATATCACGCAGGCGTAACACCTGGTGTTCTTTTAAGACAGAGTGGTAAAGCAACAGGGAGCACCCCTCCTGAGCATTGGAAGGGCATGAAAATGATCAGGAGCACAAAATGGACGAGTACAAGCAGTATGCCTTGCTTTTACACTCTCCCTTTGCACACCACTCAGTGGAAAATGGCCTCTGTGGTGCGACCAAGCAGATACATAGGGTCATGACAATGAAGGAGCACATTGTAGGCAGATGCTAATATAAAGACAAATGGTCTCATTACAAGGTCCCCGGTCCAGAAAAAATGCAGCTAAATATTGCGGCAATACCGGCACCAGCATTTTTTCACAACAGACTAACACAAGTTTGCCGGTAGCGGCAGTGAACTACCAGCAGGCCTGATCTGCTGGAAGTTCAGGCCCCTACTGGCCATTTGGTTTGCTTTTAGGCATATCTGCAACAAGGAAAAAAAGAAACAAATGTGTGGGCGGCTGTTATGCAAGATGAAGGGAATATTGTCATGGAATGAGGCTGCATTTCATATTGGCTGGTAGGTATTACAAGTGTTGATGGCAAGTGCTGTAGGTCACAGATTCCAATTCAAGAGGTGTCCAATCGTCCTTTCAGCCGGAGTAAGATGATAAAGATACATTCATGTGTTACAAATAATTGCATTGAAGTAAAATGGCATCCCTGTTTATAGTGCTTTTGGTCAAAGCAACGTATACATACATATTATAATGAAAGGTTATTTACATAGCCAAAGCAACACACAGAGAACATGTTTACATACAGTGTCACCCAACCGAGGGTGGCATGCATTTTTCAACCTCAGAAGGTTGAAAGGCTGAGTTGCCCCTGCCGGGAAGACACCTGGCCCGAATGGCTTCCCGGCCGAGACCTGGAAGAAATTGGGCAGCAACAAGATGGCCGCCCCCCTCCGGGACCTATTCCTCGCTGCCAAAGAACAGGGCACCCTCCCACCGGATCTACGAACGGCCAGCATAGTGGTCATTCCCAAAAAAGGCAAACCCCCCGACCAGTGCACATCGTATAGACCGATATCGCTTCTCAATAGTGAAAGTAAAATCCTTGCCAAAGTACTGGCCACCGGGCTCCAAGGGGTAATATCCTGACTGGTCCATCAAGATCAATGCTGCTTCATGCCACAAAGATCTACCAGAATGAACCTACATCGATTACACCTGCTATTGGAAGAGGCCCCAACCCTTAACACTCCACTTGCGCTCCTCGCAATTGATTTCGAGAAAGCGTTCGATTCAGTAGTGTAGGAAAGCCTCTGGGCAACAATCAGGCGCATGGGCATCGGCGAAACTTTCCTTAGCTGGATTCAACTCCTATACGAAACCCCACTAGCTACAGTTAGGGTGAACGGCTGGACCTCCGGGACCTTCCCGCTGGGTAGAGGCACCCGCCAGGGCTGTCCTATATCTCCCCTCGTTTAAGCCCTAGCAATCGGGCCACTGGCCCGATGGCTCCAACATGTCACCACCTGGTCCGGATTCCATTGGCCAAATGGACGGGAGGATAAGCTTTCCCTTTATGCGGACGACCTATTACTCTACCTGAGCAATCCAGACCAAGCATGCCCAATCATAACCCAAATGTTAAAGACCTATGGGGACTTCAGTGGCCTTAGAGTAAACTGGGGGAAATCAGTTCTCTTCCCAGTAAAAGGGGATGATCTAGCAATGCCCCGGGACTCCCCATACCGAATAGAAAGAGAAGGCTTCCGCTACCTGGGCATATGGGTTTCTGGGGCTCTCTCAGACTATGTGCGTCACAACCTGCACCCACTAACGGACCGCTTCGCGGGGGAAGTACGACAATGGATGCACCTCCCCCTCACACTCATGGGAAGGGCGGCCCTCTTTAAAATGATGGCACTTCCACGGTTTCTATACATACTGCAGAACGCCCCACTGGCCATACCAAACTCGGAATTTGTCCGGGTGGAACGCCTCCTCAGGGAATTGATATGGAAGGGGGGGCAACCTCGAATTGCGCTGACCACGCTGCAGCGATCGATCTGGGAGGGGGGTATCAGAGTCCCACACCTTAAGTCCTACTACGGGGCCAGTCAACTAAACATAGTCAATGACCTCCTCCATGGGGGCCGTGACCTACCACACATTAGAGCAGAACTACCCTTCAAGCAGGACACCCCACCACTCGCAACAATGTATCAGCACCTATCCAGACCCCCCGCACAGACGATGCCCTCTCACATCGCGATAGTCTGGAGGCAGGCACACAAGCACATAGGCTGGGAGAATAAGATTACCATGGCACAACCACTATGGAATAACCACATGCTGACGGAAGTGTGGAAGCTGCCCGCCTGGACCCGGTGGGTGAGGGCTGGGATAACCACGATAGGAGATGTCTTAACAGAGGGCTCTATTCTTTCGTTTCAAATGCTCCAGCAGGAATATGGTATTTCGGCAGCAGAACACTACCACTACACACAATTATCACATGCACTCAATGGCCAGAGGCAAGCACTTGCCGACGCCCCAGATTACACGCACCTGGAACGCAAGTCACTTCCACAACACATCCCCACCAAGGTAACTACCATTCTATATAAAGCTATTAATGCATTTGCCACCCCAGAGCTGACCAGCCTCAAAGCCAGATGGGAACGGGATGTCGGGAACATTGAACCTGAGGACTGGATCCAGGTTCTCATGCATCCACGTGAAATCTCAATAAACTCCAGAATAAGACTGATACAGCTAAATATACTTCACAGGGTATACTACCCCTGAGTGGCCCTTTTTAGTTGGGGAAGGCAACGGATCCCAACTGTTTGAAATGCCGGCGGGAAGAGGGCACCTTCATCCATCTCCTCTGGGACTGCCCTAAAATCAAGACCTTCTGGACACAATGCTTTCAAATTTTGGCAAAAGCACTGGGTCGCACGATAGCATTGTGACCCGCAATAATGTTACTGGGGGTCCCAGATGAGAACATCTCAAACAAATGGGAGGGCATTCTTCTCTCCATAGCAATGGGCCTGATAAAATGTGACATAGCACAGAAATGGGGAGCCCCGGAGTGCCCGACAGCGGTTCAGTGTTCCAATGAAATGGACAACTGCGCGGCGAAAGAACTCAGAATTTATACAGCACGGGGATGCCCGGCAAAGGCCACAAAAATCTGGGGGAAGTGGGAAGAACGTGTGAGCTGAGATCGGTCAGAGGGGTGGGAGAGCGGGAAGCGGAGGAGCGCAACATGGAACACGGCAAAGAACATATTACTGGAAAAGTGATGTACAGAGTGGCAAGAGACGAACAGATGGATGATCGACCCGGCAAAGTGGGAGGGAGGGTTGGGGGAAACAGTTAGTATTTTGTATGAATGTTCAAAAACCATCAATAAAATATATTATTAAATTTTAAAAAAAGAGAATACCCACTCATCAGTTACAGGTTGATCCATGTTGTTTTGTGTGCGCCCTGATGCCTGCGGGCGTGAGGCGCGATATATAAACATCCAAATAAATAAATAAGCCTTCAATGGAGTACATTTGGAAAATCCTGGTAATTGCTTCCGCTCACTGGGCTGCCCAATGTGCTGTAAGAAAGGCTCAGCCCATATTTCAGAACATCCCTAAAAGGCTGAGAGAAGGCATAGGGGGCGCCATTTTAAATGAAATGCAAATTGCGTGCAGCGGTCCGGCAACGTTAGCACTAACATGATGTTGAGATCCCGGTGAAACATTGACATTGCAGAGTGTAATCGTGAAGAGTAAAACCAGGCGAAGTAACCTTTACTCTTCACTTTTACTTTAAAAAAATGAAATAATGCCTGCAAATTACGCAATAATGAATGTGCAAATGCAAAGCGTATTTCACAAGAACCCATGGGTTTTTATTGCTGCAGGAAAATATCACGCAGGCGTAACACCTGGTGTTCTTTTAAGACAGAGTGGTAAAGCAACAGGGAGCACCCCTCCTGAGCATTGGAAGGGCATGAAAATGATCAGGAGCACAAAATGGACGAGTACAAGCAGTATGCCTTGCTTTTACACTCTCCCTTTGCACACCACTCAGTGGAAAATGGCCTCTGTGGTGCGACCAAGCAGATACATAGGGTCATGACAATGAAGGAGCACATTGTAGGCAGATGCTAATATAAAGACAAATGGTCTCATTACAAGGTCCCCGGTCCAGAAAAAATGCAGCTAAATATTGCGGCAATACCGGCACCAGCATTTTTTCACAACAGACTAACACAAGTTTGCCGGTAGCGGCAGTGAACTACCAGCAGGCCTGATCTGCTGGAAGTTCAGGCCCCTACTGGCCATTTGGTTTGCTTTTAGGCATATCTGCAACAAGGAAAAAAAGAAACAAATGTGTGGGCGGCTGTTATGCAAGATGAAGGGAATATTGTCATGGAATGAGGCTGCATTTCATATTGGCTGGTAGGTATTACAAGTGTTGATGGCAAGTGCTGTAGGTCACAGATTCCAATTCAAGAGGTGTCCAATCGTCCTTTCAGCCGGAGTAAGATGATAAAGATACATTCATGTGTTACAAATAATTGCATTGAAGTAAAATGGCATCCCTGTTTATAGTGCTTTTGGTCAAAGCAACGTATACATACATATTATAATGAAAGGTTATTTACATAGCCAAAGCAACACACAGAGAACATGTTTACATACAGTGTCACCCAACCGAGGGTGGCATGCATTTTTCAACCTCAGAAGGTTGAAAGGCTGAGTTGCCCCTGCCGGGAAGACACCTGGCCCGAATGGCTTCCCGGCCGAGACCTGGAAGAAATTGGGCAGCAACAAGATGGCCGCCCCCCTCCGGGACCTATTCCTCGCTGCCAAAGAACAGGGCACCCTCCCACCGGATCTACGAACGGCCAGCATAGTGGTCATTCCCAAAAAAGGCAAACCCCCCGACCAGTGCACATCGTATAGACCGATATCGCTTCTCAATAGTGAAAGTAAAATCCTTGCCAAAGTACTGGCCACCGGGCTCCAAGGGGTAATATCCTGACTGGTCCATCAAGATCAATGCTGCTTCATGCCACAAAGATCTACCAGAATGAACCTACATCGATTACACCTGCTATTGGAAGAGGCCCCAACCCTTAACACTCCACTTGCGCTCCTCGCAATTGATTTCGAGAAAGCGTTCGATTCAGTAGTGTAGGAAAGCCTCTGGGCAACAATCAGGCGCATGGGCATCGGCGAAACTTTCCTTAGCTGGATTCAACTCCTATACGAAACCCCACTAGCTACAGTTAGGGTGAACGGCTGGACCTCCGGGACCTTCCCGCTGGGTAGAGGCACCCGCCAGGGCTGTCCTATATCTCCCCTCGTTTAAGCCCTAGCAATCGGGCCACTGGCCCGATGGCTCCAACAGGTCACCACCTGGTCCGGATTCCATTGGCCAAATGGACGGGAGGATAAGCTTTCCCTTTATGCGGACGACCTATTACTCTACCTGAGCAATCCAGACCAAGCATGCCCAATCATAACCCAAATGTTAAAGACCTATGGGGACTTCAGTGGCCTTAGAGTAAACTGGGGGAAATCAGTTCTCTTCCCAGTAAAAGGGGATGATCTAGCAATGCCCCGGGACTCCCCATACCGAATAGAAAGAGAAGGCTTCCGCTACCTGGGCATATGGGTTTCTGGGGCTCTCTCAGACTATGTGCGTCACAACCTGCACCCACTAACGGACCGCTTCGCGGGGGAAGTACGACATTGGATGCACCTCCCCCTCACACTCATGGGAAGGGCGGCCCTCTTTAAAATGATGGCACTTCCACGGTTTCTATACATACTGCAGAACGCCCCACTGGCCATACCAAACTCGGAATTTGTCCGGGTGGAACGCCTCCTCAGGGAATTGATATGGAAGGGGGGGCAACCTCGAATTGCGCTGACCACGCTGCAGCGATCGATCTGGGAGGGGGGTATCAGAGTCCCACACCTTAAGTCCTACTACGGGGCCAGTCAACTAAACATAGTCAATGACCTCCTCCATGGGGGCCGTGACCTACCACACATTAGAGCAGAACTACCCTTCAAGCAGGACACCCCACCACTCGCAACAATGTATCAGCACCTATCCAGACCCCCCGCACAGACGATGCCCTCTCACATCGCGATAGTCTGGAGGCAGGCACACAAGCACATAGGCTGGGAGAATAAGATTACCATGGCACAACCACTATGGAATAACCACATGCTGACGGAAGTGTGGAAGCTGCCCGCCTGGACCCGGTGGGTGAGGGCTGGGATAACCACGATAGGAGATGTCTTAACAGAGGGCTCTATTCTTTCGTTTCAAATGCTCCAGCAGGAATATGGTATTTCGGCAGCAGAACACTACCACTACACACAATTATCACATGCACTCAATGGCCAGAGGCAAGCACTTGCCGACGCCCCAGATTACACGCACCTGGAACGCAAGTCACTTCCACAACACATCCCCACCAAGGTAACTACCATTCTATATAAAGCTATTAATGCATTTGCCACCCCAGAGCTGACCAGCCTCAAAGCCAGATGGGAACGGGATGTCGGGAACATTGAACCTGAGGACTGGATCCAGGTTCTCATGCATCCATGTGAAATCTCAATAAACTCCAGAATAAGACTGATACAGCTAAATATACTTCACAGGGTATACTACCCCTGAGTGGCCCTTTTTAGTTGGGGAAGGCAACGGATCCCAACTGTTTGAAATGCCGGCGGGAAGAGGGCACCTTCATCCATCTCCTCTGGGACTGCCCTAAAATCAAGACCTTCTGGACACAATGCTTTCAAATTTTGGCAAAAGCACTGGGTCGCACGATAGCATTGTGACCCGCAATAATGTTACTGGGGGTCCCAGATGAGAACATCTCAAACAAATGGGAGGGCATTCTTCTCTCCATAGCAATGGGCCTGATAAAATGTGACATAGCACAGAAATGGGGAGCCCCGGAGTGCCCGACAGCGGTTCAGTGTTCCAATGAAATGGACAACTGCGCGGCGAAAGAACTCAGAATTTATACAGCACGGGGATGCCCGGCAAAGGCCACAAAAATCTGGGGGAAGTGGGAAGAACGTGTGAGCTGAGATCGGTCAGAGGGGTGGGAGAGCGGGAAGCGCAGGAGCGCAACATGGAACACGGCAAAGAACATATTACTGGAAAAGTGATGTACAGAGTGGCAAGAGACGAACAGATGGATGATCGACCCGGCAAAGTGGGAGGGAGGGTTGGGGGAAACAGTTAGTATTTTGTATGAATGTTCAAAAACCATCAATAAAATATATTATTAAATTTTAAAAAAAGAGAATACCCACTCATCAGTTACAGGTTGATCCATGTTGTTTTGTGTGCGCCCTGATGCCTGCGGGCGTGAGGCGCGATATATAAACATCCAAATAAATAAATAAGCCTTCAATGGAGTACATTTGGAAAATCCTGGTAATTGCTTCCGCTCACTGGGCTGCCCAATGTGCTGTAAGAAAGGCTCAGCCCATATTTCAGAACATCCCTAAAAGGCTGAGAGAAGGCATAGGGGGCGCCATTTTAAATGAAATGCAAATTGCGTGCAGCGGTCCGGCAACGTTAGCACTAACATGATGTTGAGATCCCGGTGAAACATTGACATTGCAGAGTGTAATCGTGAAGAGTAAAACCAGGCGAAGTAACCTTTACTCTTCACTTTTACTTTAAAAAAATGAAATAATGCCTGCAAATTACGCAATAATGAATGTGCAAATGCAAAGCGTATTTCACAAGAACCCATGGGTTTTTATTGCTGCAGGAAAATATCACGCAGGCGTAACACCTGGTGTTCTTTTAAGACAGAGTGGTAAAGCAACAGGGAGCACCCCTCCTGAGCATTGGAAGGGCATGAAAATGATCAGGAGCACAAAATGGACGAGTACAAGCAGTATGCCTTGCTTTTACACTCTCCCTTTGCACACCACTCAGTGGAAAATGGCCTCTGTGGTGCGACCAAGCAGATACATAGGGTCATGACAATGAAGGAGCACAGTGTAGGCAGATGCTAGTATAAAGACAAATGGTCTCATTACAAGGTCCCCGGTCCAGAAAAATTGCAGCTAAATATTGCGGCAATACCGGCACCAGCATTTTTTCACAACAGACTAACACAAGTTTGCCGGTAGCGGCAGTGAACTACCAGCAGGCCTGATCTGCTGGAAGTTCAGGCCCCTACTGGCCATTTGGTTTGCTTTTAGGCATATCTGCAACAAGGAAAAAAAGAAACAAATGTGTGGGCGGCTGTTATGCAAGATGAAGGGAATATTGTCATGGAATGGGGCTGCATTTCATATTGGCTGGTAGGTATTACAAGTGTTGATGGCAAGTGCTGTAGGTCACAGATTCCAATTCAAGAGGTGTCCAATCGTCCTTTCAGCCGGAGTAAGATGATAAAGATACATTCATGTGTTACAAATAATTGCATTGAAGTAAAATGGCATCCCTGTTTATAGTGCTTTTGGTCAAAGCAACGTATACATACATATTATAATGAAAGGTTATTTACATAGCCAAAGCAACACACAGAGAACATGTTTACATACAGTGTCACCCAACCGAGGGTGGCATGCATTTTTCAACCTCAGAAGGTTGAAAGGCTGAGTTGCCCCTGCCGGGATTCGAACCTGTGACCTGCAGATTACACTCCAATTGCAACAGTGACCTCTCAACCCAATAAGCTATTTTACCACAGTCTGGTTATTTTCATCAGCCATAATGTATTATAATACATTCAATCGCAAAACCTTCCCCATAATTTCAAATGAGCTTCCAGCAGCCAAGATTTCTTTTCTATTTGACCCAAAGAAAAATGGCTCAACTACCATTCAGAAAGTTAAAATTGGTCTTGGAAGATATGCTGTATCAGTTGATAATTAAGGTGCTAATGCATTTCCAGTTGCATATGAATTTAACAACAAATAGCTTTCTTGTAGAAGTACATATATTTTTTTAAAAAATGGAAAGGCACGTGTTAATTTTTGAGGCAACAGGTGGAATTTAGCTTATGTTCTAAAAGAATCAGTGTAGTGTGTCATAGTTTTTGAATTGCTGGTCTTCGACCTTGGAGATCTAGAATAAAATCATTTCTTCTGTACTTGACAAAAGTAAGGGATTCTGGGTAAATCCCTTTATTTCCCTGTGCCTCAAATGGTAGCTATGTATGGTGCAAACACAACCCTCTACGGCGTGATGTGTATTACTATCTCATCTGCATGATCTGGCCACCCTCTCCCTCATAACATGGTTTCTGTACTCTGGTAGCCACCAGACGCCGCAGCAGCAGCAGCAGCAGCAGCAGCAGCAGCAGCAGCAGCAGCAGCAGCAGCAGCAGCAGCAGCAGCAGCAGCCTGTTTCACGCACATCCCCTCTTTATTGGCATCCTCTGTTAAAATACATGTTCCTAGTGCTTCCCAGCTTTTCCCAGCGAGGTCCGTGCTTTATCACTGTTACACTGAGCTGTCTCTTTAAGAGACACAGGTCGAGTCACGTGGTCCGGCCACGTGACGCGTGACGTTGGGAGGAAGGAGTGCCTGCGGGCAGTTAGAAAGTGTATCCGAATAAAAGAAGACGTGTCTCCTACTCTCGGTGTGCCTGTCTTTATTACGGAGGCCCCGCCGGGCCTAACAACTGGCGACGAGGCGTCTTCCAGGGCCGCCGAGTCCTCCTCCTCCTCCTCCTCCTCGCCGCCCACGGTGCCATCCGAGCTCCGCAGTGCACGTCGGGTGCCGACAGGCTCAACCTGCGAGCGCTCGCCTCCTCCTCCACTCCGGCTCCCACGATACGCCGATCCCGGCCCACCAGCAACCCACCCCTCCGAGGTTCCCACGACACGCAGGAAGGGCGCGTACGCGGTCCACACAAAAAAAAAAAAAAAAAAAAATTTTTATATATATTAAAAACGAACTCCCCACGCATGCTACAGAGACAAGCCTGACCCCAGGCCCAGCTCCACGGGGGCTCCAGCGTCAAACCTGATCCCAGGCCCAACCCAGCAGCAGGCCCAAGCCCAGGCACCCACCAGCACGCCTGACCCAGGCCCGGCCACCCACAGCCAGAGACCGACGTCGAGGGTACGTCCACCCGCCCGCCAAACCATACAGGCTCCGGAGACCACCACCAGGACCCCGGTGAAAGGTGGGTGTCACCCTGCGCTGCCCGCTAGCCCTCAGCACCTGCCACCAGGGCAACAGTCCCCCTCAGGGACAGACACACGCAAGTGAACGGCACCGCTCACCGCTACTATGAGCGCACCCCAAGATCAGCAGGCCCCGGGTCCCCCCGCCCCAGCGGGGAACACAGCAACCACAGCATGGCGCATGCCACCCCCCTTCTCCATGATGCCACAGGCGGACAAAGGCCCAAGGTGGGTCGAGTGGCTGGAAGATTTCAAAACCTTCATTGACGCCGCGGGTGAAGAGAAATCCCCAAGACTACGCAGCATGTTTCTGAACCTCGCAGGGAATGACATTAAAATACTTCTGAAAACCATCCCGCAGGCAGAGCAAGCAGACTTCCCAGCCCTTATTGCAGCACTGAACAAAAGACTGGTGATTGAACCCAACAGGGATTATGAAAGATACATTTTCAATCAGTGCAAACAGAGGGCAGATGAAACGGTCGACGAGTTTATCACCCGCCTACGAATAAAAGGTGCGAACTGCCAGTTCCACGCATTCTCCCTAGATGAAGCCATTAGATTGCGAGTGATTGAAGGGTGCGTATCTCAAACGCTAAAGAAGCAACTCTTAAAATCCCCCGTCACGATTGATGAAGTCAGCCAGATGGCAAGGATCCTCGAGAGAGTCGAAAAGCAAGTGACGCAAATAACTGGCACCACCCCCTCCAAGCATGATAACAACGAGGTGATCGCGGCCATGCAGGCCAATAATGCCAGGACAACAGAGAGAGGACCCAACCTCACCTACTCAACTGTTCCGAGAATGCAACGCCAGTGTTACCGTTGTGGAATGCCGTATCCCCATGCAGGGACATGCCCCGCATTGTCCCAGAAATGCGGCAACTGCGGGAGAGAGGGACACTTCCAATCGGTCTGCAGAGAGGGCAAACCGTTCCCAACCCAAAGACCGCCGGTCGCCCCACAGTTCAAAATACCTTACAGGAATCCCCAAAGCCAAGGCTATCCGTCGCGCCCGTTTCAACAAAACCCGAGAAGGTATGTCAGAGTAGTTGAAGACGTCTACCCTTCGGAAGAACCCCAAGGCGACGGACAGTATGAACAGATATCCCGCATTAGAGATGAATACGACGGGCCCCCAGCGCCCATATCTCACTATGAGGTGGACCAACACCAACAGCACCCCGAAGAGGAAGAGTATCAGTTTGATCACTATCGACAAGATGAATACGTTAACCTCATCATGGATGAAGGACAAGCACGCGAGGCACCCAAGATACCAATGGAAATAGGAGGCCACCAATTCTGTTTCCTGGTTGACTCAGGAGCAACGGTCAACATAATGGGAGAAAAGGAGTTCCACCAGATTCCCAAGAAACCCACCTTAGTGCCGTCTGAGTCCAAGATATATCAATGGGGCGCCGACACTCCACTACAATCAATTGGTTTCTTCGCCCGCCACCTCGTTCACGGCAACCATGCCACGATGACAAGCATACACGTAATTCGCAGCCCAACGAAAGGAAGGTGCCTCCTCAGCTACAGGACGGCCTCCTCCCTGGGACTCATAGACATACACGTCCGAGATGGGGACATGATCCACTCATCAGAACCAACTCAAGTAGCGAAAGAGAGCGTGGCAAATATCCAAGCGGAACCCAGAGAGATGGACGTGATATCAAAAGACGCCATCGTGAAGGAATTCCCCCTCATTTGCAAGGGCCTAGGAAAATTGAAAGGACCCTCAGTTAAACTGCACATTGATCCCGCAGTTCGCCCAGTTCCCCAGCACCCGAGGAGAGTCGGGTTCCACCTCCAAGCCGCCGTGTCAGCTGAACTCCAACAGCTCCTAGAAAATGACATAATTGAACCAGCAGTGGGCCCGACCCCGTGGGTCTCCCCACTAGTCATAGTGCCAAAAGAAGGGGGACAGCTCAGACTCTGCGTCGACATGCGCGTCGCCAACACCGCAATCCAGCGTGAGCGACACCCCGGCCCCCGAATCGAGGACATGATCGTCCAGATAAACAAGTCCACCCTTTTCTCAAAACTAGACCTTAACCAGGGTTACCACCAACTGGTACTTCATCCAGAATCTAGAGGCATAACAACATTCGCCACACACGATGGTTTATTCCGGTACAAGCGCCTCAACTTTGGCATTTCATCTGCCGCGGAGATTTTCCACGAAACCATCAGGCAAATCATTCGCCCAATCAGAGGAGCACTTAACTACAGCGACGACATCCTGGTATTTGGCAAGTCAAAGGAGGAACACGATGTAGCTCTCCGCGCCACCTGCAAAGCCATTCAAGACGCTGGACTCACACTCAATGTCGACAAATGTCGATTCAGTAAGACCAAGCTGAAGTTCTTTGGCCACATATTCTCCGCAGATGGAATGACACCAGATCCCGACAAGGTGGCGACAATCTTCGGCTTACAAGAACCAAGGCAAATAGCGGACGTGCGATCGTTTCTGGGGATGGCAGGTTACTGCGCGAGATACATACCCCATTATGCCACAATCACGGAACCGCTCAGGAAACTCCTTCAAAAAGAGATGCTCTTCGCCTGGACGGCTGATTGCCAAGATGCGTTCGACTCCATCAAGCAACACCTAGCAGAAGCCAGGAAACTTGCCTACTTCGACCCCACCTGGCACACTGAAATCGTGGTCGATGCAAGTCCAGTCGGGCTGGGTGCCATCCTCGCCCAAACAAACGGTACAGACACCCACCCGAGACATGTGGTGGCCTACGCCAGCAGAGCCCTCTCGAAACCTGAGTCCGCATATTCGCAGGCAGAAAAGGAAAGCCTAGCAGCAGTCTGGGCATGCGAACATTTCCACAACTTTGTCATAGGAAAAAAGTTTACTCTAATAACGGACCATCAAGCCCTCCTATCACTGTTCGGCAACCCTCGAACGAAGATGCCGCCACGAATTGAACGGTGGGGTATCCGCCTGCAAGAATATGACTATCACATCATTCATCGTCCGGGGGGGGAACACAACCCAGCGGACTACTTGTCGAGACACCCCACAGGAAAAGCCACACAGCGAAAGGGAGATGTAGAATACATCAGCTATGTCACCACAAACGCACTTCCCCCGGCAATTTCACTCGAGACAGTCGCTGAGGCGTCAGCTGCTGACCCATCCATAGCTTTGGCTATCAACCTCACAGAACACAACAGATGGAAGTCATACAGGAAACTTCTAACGGAACATCCGGACGCGAATCGAGATGAACTGGAAAGGTTGGCAAAAGTTCATACCGAACTAGCCGTCAAGGACAAGTCCATACTCCTTCGAGGGTGCAGAATAATAATCCCAGCAGCCCTACGATCGGACATCATAAAGACAGCCCATGAAGGCCATCGCAGGGCAGACAACACCAAACGGCAACTTCGGTGCCATGTATGGTTCCCATTTCTTGACGCTCTAGTAGATCGATGGGTACGAAACTGCATGGCATGTCAATGCACAGCTAGGGCCGAAGCCCCCGCACCACTACAGTCACTGCAGATCCCCGATCACCCATGGGAAAGAGTGGCAATAGACTTTTATGGGCCCCTCGAGTCCGGCGAATACCTACTACTGTTCATTGACGAGCACTCTCGCTTCCCAATTGTGAAAAAGTCACCGTCAACAGCCTTCGCCCACATAGCAGCTGTCTTCGACGAGGTCGTGAGTGAGTGGGGCATACCAGAAGTTATCAAGTCGGATAACGGCCCGCCGTTCTGCGGTCACGACTTCGCAACTTTCGCCAAGCATCTGGGCTTCAGACACCAGAAGATAACACCAAGGTGGCCACAAGCCAACGGGATGGCCGAAAGATTCATGTCATCGATCAAGAAGACCTTACAAAGAGCCAGACTAGAAAATGTTGACCCTCACCAGGCTCTGTGCAGAATGCTTCGGGACTATCGAAACACGCCGCACGAGGCCACAAACAGGACGCCGGCTGAGATGATGGTAAAATACCAAGTTCGCACTCGCATCATAAGACACCCCAACAACAAGCCGGAAGCAGATCCGGAAGTCCTAACGCGAGATGCGGAACGGAAGGAACGGGCCCGCATCCGAACAGATGAAAAAAGAGGGGCTCGCCCGAAAGAGATCCAGGTGGGAGACGAAGTACTGGTCCAACAGACGATGATCAGAAAGACTGACCCAAGGTTCTCCCCACAGCCGCTTCTCGTGACGGCCACCAAAGGAACCATGGTAACAGCTGAAAACGAAGAACGGGAAATAACTCGGAACTGCTCACAGTTCAAACTCACCACCGGTCAGGGCCAGCAGGAGCGAGATCCCCCAGATCCGGAACCAATACCAACGGACCCGAGAGACTCGCTGTGGTCACCACCGAGATTTTTGGCTCGCCCAGGAGTGAGGAGAGTGCAAGAGCTAGAAGATGATCCAGGAGAAGCCGCCAACGGTCGACCCCATCGGGTCGTGAAGAAACCGATGCGCCTAGTTGAAGAATGTTAATGTTGTTGTTGTAAGGACATTTGTCCGGGGGTGATGTTACACTGAGCTGTCTCTTTAAGAGACACAGGTCGAGTCACGTGGTCCGGCCACGTGACGCGTGACGTTGGGAGGAAGGAGTGCCTGCGGGCAGTTAGAAAGTGTATCCGAATAAAAGAAGACGTGTCTCCTACTCTCGGTGTGCCTGTCTTTATTACGGAGGCCCCGCCGGGCCTAACAATCACATACCTTAAAAATAAACATGAAAAAAACGCCTGTGTACTTGCAGGAAATTACCCAGCAGACATACCGTAATTCCGTTTGAAAATGAAAGCGACATAATAGCCTTAATGTTCCTTTTGGTCTGTCCAGCACTCTCAATGACCACGTGATTCACACACCGTGATTAGACGAACACTTAAATCTACGCGCGGTTTCTGTTTAATATGCATTCTCATTGTGGCGTCATTCGCCTTAATTACCACTCACTTAAGCAGAATGTTTACCGTTTATTTTGCAAGGGAGTGGAATAAGCCCCCATCGTTCTCTCTTCGCCGCCAGATTGCGACCCCTGTCACCAGTCACTCACCAGTGGGCCTTGTTGCCCTCTGACCTCTCTGGAGCTGGCAGGAGGCACTGCCCTGCTGCTGCCCCGCCGTGCCTGGGACTCGCGCCAGCATAATGATGGACCACTTAGCATCCCATCATGATTACAGCAGCTTGAGGGAGGGCTGCAGCAAACAGAGCAACAGCAGGACTGCAGTAGACCTTGTACTCTTTTTCTCCATAATAACCCAAGTCACATATAAATAGCAGGGCCTTTCAACAAGGAGCTTCTTAGCTGATGATCTGAGAGCTGATTTATCAATGTTTGGGATCTGGGGCATATTCAAACTGTCATGGCTGCCTCGATATCAAATATCTATTATTTCGTTTATAGGAATGACATTTTTGTCTATTTTGACTTAATTCATAAAGGTAAGATAGGACTAAGCTTCCATGACGAATCCTGATTTGTATGCGCACTGTGCCTAGAGGACGATACATTCGGGATAAATGCAACACTAGTGCTTATCTCTCCTAAATGATATTAATCATTTGAACACGTTTCACATTCAAACGTTTCAAGCACATGTAGTGCAGTAAGGGTTGTCCAACTCCAGCCCTCGAGGCCGGGGCCCTGATGGGTTTTCAGGATATCCCTCATTAATATTCATATGAACACAGTTGCTTACGTTTAGAATCACTGTATGCCAATTTATCTCATGAATATTAATGAGGGGTATCCTGAAAACCCAACATGGATTCGGCCCTTGAGGCCTGGAGTTGGACAACATTTCTGTAGGGCAATCAGCTCACACAAGTGCTTTCCCAGTATTAAGAAACAACAGGTGGTCTGTGTACCCAAACAAAGGTATTGTGGTTACAGAGTAAATATCAAGGTTTTATAGAATACTCTCCATGCAAAGGAGAAGGAAAGTCCAGAGTTTGCTGGCAAGCACCATGGATCTTTTGCCTCTCATCCTCCGTCTCTTAAACTTTAGAGTCAGGACCAAAGTAGGGAAGACAAGTGTAGATACTAGGAGGGGCTTAGAACTATGTTAGAAAAATGTGGCAGGTGATGTTGGCCAGATGCATGGATTTCCTTGAGGACCACACCTGCGCAGTCCCTCAATCATCAGACCATAAAACGCCTGTGGCAGTGTCACGGTGCATTTTGCATTAGCCAGCGCGGTTTCAGCAAGCTCAAAAGGCATTCACTCAAATGCAAATTAATTTCCTTAGTATTTCCTGTCATACTAATACCATGTGTGCATGCCCAAATGCCATTTGTGTGTATGCGATGTACTGTAACACAGCCACTGCTTCCTGTATAGAGAGACACACATTTTGACACTTGGTTGTACAAGGAAACAGTGCAATGAGACTAAGGCCAGAGTACCCGATCCATCCACCTTAGCCATAGAAAAAGCCAACGCTGCATTGATCTACAGAATCTATAATCAGTGAATCAGTCAGGATGACATGCCCAAGTATATGCGGTCTCTATAATCGTTGCTCAACATCACCACACTGTGTGAACGCTATGAAAATGAGTGAACAAAAGAGAAAGATCCTTCTGTAAAACTTTAGTTTGAAAAATCCAGTTTTAATGACTGCTGTCATTTGTGATGACGGTGATAAGTCAGCATTGAATAGAATGATCAAATGTTGTAAAGTGGGGACATGTGATGGACCCGTTCCAAACTCTCCAGGCCAGATCTCACAATGCCAGACCTCTAATGACACCCCTGCATGACTCCAGTAATTGAATCAGCGGGATCAGGGAAGTTCTTTGCAGGACTCTGCATGTTTTCTTTCTGATGGATGCACTGTAATGGGGTGGACGGGGTTGAGATTGCGTTTTCTCCATTTCCCCAAAAGGATTCAAACAATTGCAATGTCTTGTCCTGTGTCTAGACTTGCGATGGTTGCATCAATATGATGGTCTAGTATGTCAAAGGCTGATAGGGATCTCATGATATTAGTGCACCACCGCCATTGTCCTGGCATCTAGTATACATTGCTATAGGGGCAATCACTGATTCTGTGCCTTGCAGAGGTGAAAAGGGTTACGATGTGTGGTGAGAATGAAGAATGGTGTGGACCTTATTAAGTTCCAACACATTCCGTTAATTTTGTCAAAAAGCAAGAAAAGTGTCTTCGGTTTACCACTTTTTCAGAAGTGTCCTGTATATTTTTCAAAAGCAGCACTACACTGTCCCAATTTATGTGAGCGGCACATGAACCATAAAGAAATATCTATTGATGATCTTGACTGGGTCAAAATGGTCCCCAGGTGAAGTGTAGTTTAGCTTCAATGTCATCATGCATTTTTATCATTGTTGCTGGAGGATGTCTTACAAGGAGTTGAACCGAAGCTTAGAGGATGCTTGTGGGATGTTCCGACCCACTAGGCTCTGCCCTGCAACATCACTGTGTGCTGCTTTCATCAGAAACAACACAAAAAGCCTGATGTGCGCTAAAAATCTCTGAGAGGTGTGCAAGGAAACCGGAAAAATAGGCTGCCAATCCATTTTGCCTATGTCAGTGGTAAAACAGGAGACCACACTGCCAGAACCTGTCATTGGGCTGCTCACAGAGTGAAATAGAACTGCTTGAAAAGGCAGTGCTGAATTGCCAGGAAAACCCAGAAGTGCTTTAAAATCCATTTTTCCTTGGCTGCTGAAATTGCAAAATCATGTTCCCCAAACAGCAGAGAAGATCCAACATCCTTGTGGAGTGTTAACCGTCACTTTATTGAAAGAATCCCCATAAGCACAATGTCAGGAGAAGCACCTTTCATCACAAAAATATCCACATTCAAAAAGGTGCTTGCCTGGAAAAACCTGTCAGATAAGGGCGCAGTACCGCCACTCGCCGGTGTCAAAGCTGTCATTTACTTACCCTGTAGTTTAAACTTGTACATTAAGATCAAATTGTGGAAAAGAAGAGACGTGTCATCCAAAGCAATATAGGTTGCTACAATTCAATTTCTATGTTTTGAAAAGACTGGAATTAACAGATGTGTGTATACTTGTTGAAAATGTAAGATTTAGTTTACCAAAAGACAATTCAGAACAAAGTGTTTTACAGTGAACTGGGGCCAGCCACACTGGACTTCAAAGGCACATTCCACAGTTTGCCCCAAACAAAGGTGCCTTCCCTTTTGCTCTCTGCCCAGGAACTACCATTTAGATGCTAATGAAAGAAGGAGAGGATGTTGCTCTGCTTCTCTGGGTGAGACAATAGGCTTCCTGGACTGAAAGGGAATGCAAATTCAGGTGTCAACAGAAACCAACTGCCAGCAGGAAGATAGCCCTGGACTGCTCTCGGCCTAGCAAACCATGTAGGCGGGACCAGACACATTTGTGCTTCTGAAACTGTAGAAAATATCTTTTTGGAAAAATACTCATAGAGAACTGTGCAAAACTTATAAAAATCTGTAATTTATAGGTTGTTAATGTGAAAATTCTGTTCACAGTTTGAGACTACTCTGAACTCTGCGCGATGTTCAGAAACAGGGATACCGAAATGTTGATGTTGTAGTAATTGTGATAATGCTAGAAATATGAAATTTCACAGGATTATGCCCAGATGTCATGCGCATGTATGGAGGAAAATGTGGACAGATCTGACACTGGGTAACCCACCAAAAGTGTGAAAAACTGTCAATTTTGAAACAAAGCTCTCACTGAGTTGGGACTCGGACGGATACGTGCTCTACTAAAGCTGTGATGTGCATATGTATTATTAACAAGTTGGTGATATTGTAAATATGATGTATATGAAAAATAGAGTTACTGTACTGAAACAAAGGGGAGGTACTCCCTGGATTGTAAAATACTGCATCATTGGGGGGCGCTGTTGCGCGCAATGAAAATGGCTGCCTAAGTGGAGAGCTCCGGCTCGTGAGAAATCCTTTTCATAAAATATCCTGCCAGAAACAATGCGGATCCCTGCAAACCACAAAATACTGCATTGGAATGCTCATGGTACAAGCCTGGCAGAAACGGGATGCCTACGTTACTGGACAAAGAAGACATTCGTATTGGAACCTGCGGCGGCTGAGGGGCTGCAGCGCGGCTGCCCGAAGGCTCCGTGTGTTTTCTAAGCGGCCCGGGGAGTTGGGGACAGTGTGCAGGCCGAGTGGGGGAGGGGAGGCATGTCCGCAGCACGGCACTGCAGAATGGCAGCAACACACCTCTCCCTTGAAGAAGCACCTACAACGACCGGCGCCTCTTAAGACGGAGAGGCTCTGGGAGCCGCAGCGGACGCCTACAAATCCTGAGGCTGCATCGGAGAGGGCTTCCCCGAGGGCTGGTGGCGGCACTTCACGCCTGCTGGATATGGGACTGCACACACAGCAAACATCCTGGAACCCAGCCTCACCAGCCCAGGCAGTCCGCATGTATTTGGACCCGAGAGCCAGGAGCTTCCCAGCGCCAGGATTGGGACAGAGACAACACCAGCGAAGTAGGTGCAGCGCTGCAGGGGTGCACCCAACAAAGACATCCTGGTGCAAGCTTGATCTGCGATTCCAGAGGGGAGCGGCTGGGTGGCTGGTGACCAAGGGGTAACATGAACCTTACGCCCCAGTAAAAGTGGGGATGAAATACAAATACACTGCCAGCACAGCTCAGATATAGTCACATGGGCTTGATGCAGCTGTCTGACTATGCTGCACCACCACTACAGTGAAGAGGAACTGGGGGGCACCCTCCTGTATAGTGGCTCAATGACACACATTGCGGCCCCAACCAACGTGCCTCTAGGCGTCACGGGAGTCCCTTTGCAGCAGCCCAGAGTCGGGTGCTGTTTGCTGAAGTGAGTTGGGGGCCACCCCCACATCTGACCTTTAGCACATCCTGAGCTGGGGCACAGGCAACACCACCCCCCACACACACTTACCTAACTCTCTTACTTGATACCAATGTACTAGACTCCTATACGTGGGAGAGCACAGTCCACCCTAAAGTGGTAACCGTGACACATGGGACGCACTGAGAAAAAGGGCGCAGGAGGGAAAATAAACGGCCCGATGGACTCCTTCGCCAGCTCCCAGCCACAAGCTGCAGCTGCAGGGACGCCACAGGCATCCGACAGCCAGGAGACGGATCCTTTAGACCACTTGGCCACAATAGTACAGAACAGATTCCTGGCTGTCAACGTCAAGCCCATGACATAGTGGCGACAATTGGATCCTTGAAAGCGTGAGTGGGAAAGGAGAGTATGTGCATTACGGAAGCAGAGAATAGAATAAGCACGAACGAAGACACAATAACACAACCAGGCCGCGATATAGCCCAACTCAAAACAGAACTGCGCAAAACACAAAGCAAGTGCGAGGATTTGGAATCCAGATCACGGAGAAATAACATTCGAATGGTCGAGGTCTCGGAAATGTTTGGCAAAGGCTTCATGGAAAGACAGGTAGAAAATTTGCTGAAGACGGTCCTCGGGACGGAATCCCTCTCAGACAACTTTCTCGTCGAAAGAGCTCATCGTACCCTTGCACCCCCTCCAAAGCCCCGCTCCACCCGCACTATAATAGCACGGCTCCTAAATTATAGGGACAGGGACACAATACTCCGACTATCTAGAGAGAAAGGATTGCTGCAATACGAGGAAAACAAAATACACATATATCCGGACTTCTCAGCAAACATACAAACACAGAGAAGGTCCTATGAGATGGTCAAGAAACAGCTGAGACTACGCAATGTGCCATACGCCCTACTTTTCCCTGCAAAAATGCGAATCCAACAGGGTGGAAGAGCCCACTTCTTTGAGAACTCTGCAGAAGAAATGGAATACATGGAGGCCTCCATCCCGCTTCCCTCGGGGGACCGGGGGAGAGATCAAAATGCGAGACCAAGACCAGGTCAAGAGCAAAGGGACCCAGCAGACTGATGAAGAAACACCATCCCCGCACAGCGACAATGTTTGAGGAGCACTAACACTGTTGGTTTGGAACGAACTTCATTGTTCATCGAGCCGCGAAGCCTCCAACGAGGGCAGCCAGATGGCTACAGCAGCTGTCCCTCTGGAAAGGTCCACCAGCTCAGTGTTATTGGGCAGCATCGTCAAGTTCGGGGAGATGATGCAGGTGGGGGCTTAGGACACAAGCACATGTTTAGCTATGTTGAGCTATGGGGCGAGAGGGGGAGGGGGAGAGGGGGGAAGTTTGCAAGTTAGCCTCGCGGTTGGTGAAGTGAGGTAACCCTGGTTCTGGGTTTGGTTTAAAGGTTACGTGGTCTCGCAGTTGCGGTTGCTGTTCCTGCCATACGAATACGCGAATCGGTTGACGCAATGGCTGGTAAAGACACACACATGAGCAGTACTGCAGATGGATTGAGAATACCACTTTTATCCTGGAATGTAAGAGGACTAAACAACCCGATGAAGGCCAGGAAGGTTGGGAATTACGTTACTAGACATTGCCCTCAGATTGTTATGCTGCAAGAAACTCATGCAATGGGAGCCGTAAACATGAATATACTGCCCAAATGGGGGAAGATACGATACTATACAAACTATTTGTCTCAGTCCAGGGGAGTTATCATTCTCATACACCCCTCGCTGGGGTTCCAGACAGTGGGACACAAGATAGACCCGCTGGGAAAGGTATGTTCTGGTATGGGGGAAATAGCGGGTAAACAAATAACATTGGTTAACACGTATGCCCCCAGCATTGACGACCCAGACCTTTACTTAAATATATATGAAACCCTCAATAAACTCGACGTATCGTCCATAATATGGGGGGGATGTTTCAACATGGCCCTGGACCCCATGTCAGACAGATCAAGCACGAAAATGAGGACACCAACCAGAATGGCACTAACATTGGGTCAACTACTCACACAAATGGCATTGATAGATGCATGGCGCACATTACACCCAGATGCCAGGCGATACACCTATTACTCATCCGTCCATGACAGCAAATCACGTATAGATTACTTTTTCGTGTCACAGAACCAAATCCTGCCCCGCACATTGCCTGATCATTCCCCTGTACTACTGGAGCTCAGGCTAAGAAACATTCCCAGGCCTGCTAGGAGATGAAGAATGCTGGGTGGGATACTTGGTGACCCAAACGTGGTGGAGTCCCCGCGGGTAGAAATAACCGAGTATTTTACTAATAATATTGGGACGGTGGCACGGGTCTCCACGGTATGGGAAACCATCAAGGTCTGGGCTATGGGAGCACTGATCTCAAAGTCCACTGGCTGTCTGTGGGGAGTAAGAAAGGACCTCGAGGGGGTAGAAAATGCTTTAAACAGCCTTGAGGAAACCTATAGCTGCATGCTTGATAAGGCCACCCTGGCCCAGATTCACAAACACATAAAAGACTTTGATGACCTAGCCGCCAGAGAAATACGATACATGGCAGCCCCTGCCAGAGCATGTAGATATGGTGAAGGCAACAAGGTGGGTAGAACATTGGCTAACCTGATTAAACATGAGAGGCAAACACATCCGATCATCAGTATACAGTTAGCAACAGGCGAGGTGGTGACCAGCGAAGAGGGAATAAATGTGGAATTTGTCAAATCTTATCAATCACTATATTCAAACAGAGATTGGAAAACTACCACTGAGATAAAGGCATACTTGGCGACACTGGAACTCCCAAAACTTCCGCTTGAAAACAAAATGGCTCTAGATCAGCCGATCACTGGGAAGAAGTTAATGAGGCGATCAAGGGGCTAGCGTAATGTAAAGCGTCAGGCTCCGACAGGCTAGGGGCTGAATTCTACAAGGAGTTCCGCATGGAACTAGTTCCCATAATGTTGGAGACCTGGGAGGAAACCCTAGAGGGGAACATACTATCCCGACAATGAGAGAAGCCATAATAAATGTGCTACCCAAGCCCCGACGCCCACCTAGCGACATGTCATCATACAGGCCCTTATCACTTATCAATGTTGATGCTAAGATATTTGCGAAGGTGTTAGCGAACCGGATGCTACCCCTAGTCTCCACATTGGTTCACCCTGATCAGAATGGTTTTATTCCCCTAAGATCTACTGCGTTAAACCTCCGTAGACTATTTGGTATAATGACACAGATAGATCCAGGCAGAAGTGCAGTCGCTGTGGCCCTCGACGCCGAGAAGGCATTCGACTCCGTCTCATGGGTCTGTCTCCTCACCGTGTTGGAAACATTTGGGGTGGGAACCCGGCTTCATTAGATTTGTGCAGCTACTCTACACCGCCCCCGGTGCCAGAGTGTGTACCAACAGAACCATCTCTGAGTTGTTCAATTGGGTAGAGGCACACGGCAGGGATGTCCGTTCTCGCCCATTTTGTTTGCCTTGACCATAGGGCCCATGGCAGCGGCTGTCAGATTAAGACATGAAGACAAGGGACTAAACATGAAAGGCTCCATCTAGCTAATCTCACTATATGCCAATGATACGCTCCTATATGTCCGCGAACCAGAGAAAAATATAGCGCCCATATGACCGATATACTTGTGATACACCATAAATACAGCTAAATCGTAAATATTCCGCTCACCCCTCTACTAAATGCCCAGCAGACACCTGCAGAGTCAAATTGTCGGAACAGCACATCAGATACCCAGAAGTGTTAGTATCTAGAACCAGACAAACTCTTTATACGGACAATCACGAACAGGCACTACAAACAATGAGTACTAAGCTGCAGATTTGGAGACACCTCCCCATATCCCTATATGGCAGAATAGCACTCCTCAAAATGACAAAATGATAGCTATCCTACTATATTTCTTTGTAAATATACCTATATGGCCGGGCAGAGACTTCTTCTCCAAATTGCGGTCAATGGTAGTGACCTTCCTATGGA
This sequence comes from Ambystoma mexicanum, assembly GCF_040938575.1. Taxonomy (NCBI): domain Eukaryota; kingdom Metazoa; phylum Chordata; class Amphibia; order Caudata; family Ambystomatidae; genus Ambystoma; species Ambystoma mexicanum. The sequence continues at coordinate 151,848,948 of NC_090933.1, forward strand.
ACGGGAAAACGGCAAGAATAGGGTGGGAGAAAATGACAGAGCCTTATAACACCGGGGGTATAGCTGCCCCGGACTTTGAGCTCTACTATCTTGTTGCCCAGGCACGGTTTGCGAAATGAATGGTACGAGGAGTCTGATGGAGCACCACACACCTGGGTAGAAGCACACACTATATCCCCGACAGACATTAAGTCAGTTATATTTAACTTGCGACACAAAGACACATGCGAGTATGTCCCGGTCAGCTGTACGGTCCGGGCTAACTTTTGATATGAGTATTCAGGAGGCCTGGGACCCCCATATGTAAATGAAGGTGGGTGATATGTTTATAAATGGTAAATTTGCAACCAAGGATGACTTCACAAGAGCAATGGGTGGTGGGCCACTCAAAACACTACAATACTACAGGATGAGAGCTGAATTCCAGAAAAGATGGCCACTGTTCCCTGACAAACCCCCCCCCCACACCCTTGTACACAACTCATTACCACGAAGGATGGGCTGTCTATCTCTTATTTATTTATGGCAGTACAAACCCACACCCCCACAATAAACTGGGTCAAAGACAAATGGGAGACAGACCTGCAGATGCCCATCCCGGAAGACAAATGGAACAGATACTGTGCACTTACGAAAAAAGTTTAATTAAATGTGCGGCTATGCCCGATCCAATTCAAAATCCTAAATAGATTACACTACACACCGGCTAGGATGGCAAAATGTGTAGCAGAGTACATGGGGAAATGCCTCAAGTGCGGATCCCAGGGGTGGGCTCCTTTCACATGTACTGGGAGTGTCCAATACTGTTGAGATTCTGGGGAGAGGTGGCTGAGATGTTAGCGGAAATCAAGCAGATACCCCCACAGCTAACTCCCCAAAAATACTTATTCAGAGACTTTGGTAAGTGCTCTGAGAAAAACAGAAGATTATTTAACTTCTCATGTGCGGTGTCTAAGAAATGTATCCTACAAGCCTGGAAAACTCCTACACCACCAAGCATGACCACCTTCCTCTGTGAACTGACAAATACTAATGAATGTGAGGAACAATATGTTTTGACCCTGCCTGGGGCAAGCCGAGCACAAGACATGTGGGGCCACTTCCGCATGTACTTGTGTGAAATGCTCTCCGATGATGAAGCGTCCATGTAACACCGTATGTAAGTGATTTACCCAATTGTTGACTTGAATATACTGTGGGAATGAAGATGCTGTAACTGTTGAGACCACTGTTGATCAATAAAAAGAGTTAAAAAAAATACTGCATCATCATGAAACCATGTGTTCCTTCTCAAATCAGAAGAGAGGACAGACCTTAACCAATAGGATTCCTAGAGGGTGTGCTTAGTATAATTTAGCCTACCCAAACCTTAGGGAAATACATAAATAGGGACAGTTTAAGACCTAGAGACACACAGATTCACTCATCAACTGATTTACTGACGAATCACTCTGCAGGAGAACCCAGATACAAGACTCCAGAACTTTGAAAGCAGAGAAGGCCCAATTCCAAAGCTGAACCCTTCTCAGCTGGCCTTTTAAAATCTTGAAACCTGATTAACCCCCAGACTTCCAAGGGGCACACCAAAAATAACAGCCTGGCCGTGCTGTTTCTGCTTTCTTTCCAAGAATTCTTGCTAGAACCCAGAGATCCAAACCAGTAGAGCAGAGCTGTAACCTGATAGCTGCAACCCAGAACCAACCCGTCAGATCCAGTCCAGAGGCCATGCAGTATCCAAAGTGCTGTGCTGAGTACAGAATCTGGGTGCCCTGAATCCTGTCCAGTGGGCTAGCAGAATTCCAGTCCAGAACCCATTGACCAGATCCTGACGGGCCTATTCCAAACCATAGTTGTGAGTATCTATAGCATAGAATTGTCCATAGCCAGTATATTATCCTTAAGTAATCCTATCCAACCCATTCTATCATATCCAGAACTGCATTGTAGAAAATCTCTTTTGTTTTTCCTGAATCTTTCCCTCATCCATATAGTCCTTTGATAATTGTAGTGATAATATCATCTTTGCATAATATATTTGCTGAAGAAAGACAAGCATCTCGGCAGGTAGAAACCATCCGGGGGCGTCACTGGATCGGTGGCTGTGCTGTCGTGTAGCTTGTGGCTTTATAGACTCCCTAGTGTAAAGAAATTCCTGTTTGTAATTTCAAAAACGCATCTTTCATTTGTAAATCTTGACTCTTTGTGAGAAAAACTGACCTCTACTAAAACCTTCATAACTTCTGAACTGTCCGTGCTAGAAATGAGATTTAAGTGTCAAATTGATGCTAACATCCTCAACTTTCCGCATTCCAACTCCTTATAGTTTTTCGGTAATTGTGTTTTTCGCGCGCTGAAAAGTTTGCCGCAAATCTTTCGTTTGGCACAATTTCATCACGTGTAAAATAGCTATTCTTTGCATCTCTGCTCAGAATTCAGTTTCCAATCTGCTAGTTATTCTATCATCATTGTTAGTGTTTATCTGGAACTATATAAAGCGGCTCCCACTAGTTTTGAATCCAATTTAGAGAATTAAATCAGTTTTTCAGTTTTTTTTCGCATTCATTACAAGCCACATTTAAAACATGGCATGACACATGACATGTTTTGAAACCATTCCTGTTTCTCTATGCTTGCTGAGGGGAATTGGGATTGAGCTGTATTTGTTGAGTGTTTGTTCCTGAAACCTCTGTGCTCTCCTTCATCTCTATATTGCATATTAGCAGGAATTGAGTAGTGTGCAGGGGGAAAGAATGATTGCATTGCATTTGATTGAACACACAGAAGTATTATTTCTGTGCTGCATTCATTTCCTATCATTACATTTGACTGAACCCACAGAAAGTTTTATTCTATGCTACATTATTCTTCTTATCCATACTCCTTCTGACTAAAGAGATTGTTGATTGCAACATCACCCATTGGTGATTATTGTACACATATTAAATAGTGTGATATATATATATTGTTCAAATTCATAAAATAAATCTTTCAACTTTGCAAAACAACCTGCTTCTTGGTTCAGTGAGACCGGGGGGGGATTCAAAGAGAGGGGTGTGATATAAGGGTACATCATTCAGAAATAAAAGAACTTATAGACACAACTATATAATTAAGGGTTCCAGCTGTGCATCACACGCTAGGCATTCACTTAGGTGGAGTGTCGGGTTGAAATCACTTACAGCAACTTCAGATTTCATGCTCAACAGACTCCTAACATGGCAAACATTTCAGTAGGCCAGATTGAAGCCATCCCTCAAACCTTTCAAAAGGAGCATCTGAGGATACATTAGTATCCATGCTACCTGGACTGTAGAAAAATGTACAAAATATCGAAAGGCACCTTTAATTCAGGCCCTTTTTTTAATGAGAGTCACTGATTATATTTAGGATTGCCCATTAACATGGCAAGGAGAATTTGATACAGTAGTGATTAAACTAGCCAGTCAGCATTTATGGAGTCATTACTCCTCCCAATTAATCTGCAAACATTTCAAGGGTAAGGGATTTCAAGCAAAACAAATATAATCAGACTCTCTCTATATATAAAATGCTTAAGTATGTTTCCGTACTCAGCTGGTGCAATTCATCTGTGTTAGGCTGCCCTCTGCTATCCAAATGGCAATGTGAACCTATGTGTGCCTTTCTGCTTCAACAGCGGCTATCATTTTAACTAACAGAATTAGCTTGGTTCTTTGCGGTCACCTTCACCTTCCACTATCGCAAACATTCAGAATAATTTCAAGTTACTTCTTTCCACCCCCACTTCCCTTCACACATGGCACAGCGGTTTAAATGTCAATGAACAGTTAATTACTGACTCAATGGTTCAGTTTCTAAAAAGTGAAATGCTGTTGGACGAATACCTCTTTACAAGCTAAAACTGAAAGTAGGTGCTGTAATTATGCTACTTTGCAATCATATGCCATCACTGGGACTCTGAAATGGAAAAAAGGTGGACAATTACGTGTCTACAAAGACATATCATAGAGGCCTGTGTAATCAGTGGAACTTAGATACTGCCCTTATGCCGCCCATACCACTCATTCCATATGATACAAATATGCCTTTCAAATTCAAAAGAAGACAGTTACCTATATGTTTAGCCTTTTCAATGGCTATTAATAAGTCACAGGGACCACATCCCCTTCCTGTAATCAATCAGTGGTAATTCTGATATTTTAGAAGTGGGACAGAAGGGAGCCTATGAATTACCGACCAATATGTTTTATTTTTTATTTATTTTGCCATTTTGTATAGTGTGCCTAACCCATAGGCATCTGGGTGCTTACCTTACAAAGTACATTCCTCAATCAGTTGCATATATACATAGTACAAGGTTCTTGGCATATAGACCAGTCATTACACGGTTACAAGAGAGTAAGTTCAGACAATACAGTTATTAGCATGCATACATTTGCAGATCAGCCGACCTGGAAGTGAGGTTCAATAAATAGAGTTAAGCTGTTTTACTAGATGTCTGAAACAGGTTAGTTGCAGATTTCCTGTGTAAAGAGGTGGGTTTTTAGTTGCTTGCAAAAGGTCTAGAAATATTTTTCAGCTCTCAATTTAGTTGGTAAGGCATTTCATTGTTTTTCTGCTATTGTGGGTAAGCTACTGCCATTGGCTATTTGCAATTTAAATCTAGGTCTGGCTAGCAAGTTTTTGCTGGCTGAGCGAGTGGGCCTGTTAGATTGAGATCTAACTATTTTGTCTGCGATATATGTGGGTGCCAGTTTTGACAGACATTTAAGTGTTAGTGTGAGAGTTTTGAATTTGATGCGTTCTTGCGTTCTTGAACCAGTAGCCAGTGGGCATTCTGTCTAGTTGAGAATATGTGGGCAGCTTTGGGAATGTTGAGTGTCGCTCTAAGGGCATTGTTTTATAGTACCTGAAGTTTTTTAATGTTTTGGATTTTAGTGCCTGCATAGAGGGCATTACAGTAATCAAATCTAGACAAAATGAGGGCTCTGGCCAGCGTAATGCAATTGTCAGATGATAGGAAGAGTCTGCAAGCATTGATGAGCTTGCATGCATATGCTCTTGTAGACACAGTGGTGTTCGCTTGTTTCGCTAATGTGAGTGATGAGTCCAGGTAAAAACCAAGGGTTTTCACTTCTTTGGATACTTTTATGAGGTTACCGTCGATGTTGACATTTTTAAAGGCTTCGCTTAGTTTAGGGAGGTGGAGTTGTGAGCCTGTGAGGAGCAGCTCCATCCTTTCGTCATTAAGGCATAGACCATGGTGAGCCATCCAGGCTTGGATGGTTAAATAAATGGCATTGCGTCTATGTCATGGTCACATGTGATAGGAATGAGGATTTGGGAGTCATCTGTGTAGTTACCATAGGTGACATTAAAGTCATCACGATGGTCAAAAAGGGGAGAAAACTCTCACTGTTCTGTCTGACAAGAATGATTTGACCCATTGAATTGCATTAGTAGAGAAGTGAGCCACCAAGGCTAGGTGTTTGCATAGGATGTTGTGGTCAACAAGATCAAATGCTGCAGAGAGGTCAAGCAGTAGTAGTAGGGCTAGTTTTCCTTTGTCTTTTAGTTCATCCATTTTGATTTTTAAGCCCAAGAGTGCAGTTTCTGTCCTGTGTCTAGGGCGGAAGCCAGATTGTCGTAAGCTAAGGTTATTGACCTGTAAGAACTGCTAGAATGGCATATGTTATGCCAAGAACGGCTAGTATTTATTATTTTCTAAAATCATTTCTTTACCAACTCTAAATCCATTTCACATCCTGTAACTACCTGCAATGAAATGCTACAGAATTGTGACATCTTTCATACTCGCTAACTTCCAAACAGCATAAATATTCCGCATAGGTGGAATACCTAGAAATATAAACTTCAAGTCCTACCATCTTGACTGTCTCCTTAAAACAAGCATCAGTCCCAGTTGCAGATCCCTGCTCTATGCAGCCCACATGCTGGCTTGATGATATGGTCACCTGCCCCATAAGAGAGAAGCTTGTAAAGAACTAGCTGTTATGGCTTGACTCCAACATGATCCATGATGGTGCAGGATGGCCTGTCTCTGCTCCCTTACCTTTCCATATTGTAATAAGATGATACGAAGCAAGGTAGCAGGCCTGCCACTCAAATTAAGGGCCCAAGCGATGCCTGAGGTCATACTGTCATTAGCACATGTGTAGTTTCCTATGCAGGTGCTAAGGGTCCTTGATTTTAAAAAAAGAAACTTACTTTGTGTTATGGCACAGAGCCGCTCTGTAGTTTCTCAAGTAGATTTTCTATGTTGATGACCATGATGTCATCAATAAGTAATCGGACTTGGGAGACCACACCGCTGCGATGAGCAGCAAGGCACTTTATACACAATATTAAACAATCTTAGCAACCGCGTAGGAACTAAATGGGTGCTAAGAGGCAAGGGGGAGCAGGAAGGAGGTGCTGGGAAGGGAAGGGGACACCGGCTGGCAGCACTCAGGCTGCTCGGAACACACGCTTCTACTCGAGAATACAGCCAAGTTCCAAAATTCCTGAATGGTCGCTCCCCCTTCCAGTGTGCTAATGCTACAGAATTGTAACATCTTTCATACTCGCTAACTTCCAAACAGCGTAAATATTCCGCAGAGGTGGAATACCTAGAAATATGAACTTCAATCATCCTCAGACTAATTAAATACACAAGATATCAAAGTACTGGCACCAAATGGTCCTACCATCTTGGCTGTCTCCTTAAAACAATCATCAGTACCAGTTGCAGATCCCTGCTCTATGCAGCCCACATGCTGGCTTGATGATATGGTCACCTGCCCCCATAAGAGAGAAGCTTGTAAAGAACTAGCTGTTATGGCTTGACTCCAACATGATCCATGATGGTGCAGGATGGCCTGTCTCTGCTCCCTTACCTTTTCATATTGTAATAAGATGATACGAAGCAAGGTAGCAGGCCTGCCACTCAAATTAAGGGCCCAAGCGATGCCTGAGGTCATACTGTCATTAGCACATGTGTAGTTTCCTATTCAGGTGCTAAGGGTCCTTGATTTAAAAAAAAGAAACTTACTTTGTGGTATGGCACAGAGCCGCTCTGTAGTTTCTCAAGTAGATTTTCTATGTTGATGACCATGATGTCATCAATAAGGAATCAGACTTGGGAGACCACAGCGCTGCGATGAGCAGCAAGGCACTTTATACACAATATTAAACAATTTTAGCAACCGCGTAGGAACTAAATGGGTGCTAAGAGGCAAGGGGGAGCAGGAAGGAGGTGCTGGGAAGGGAAGGGGACACCGGCCGGCAGCACTCAGGCTGCTCGGAACACACACTTCTACTCGTGAATACAGCCCATGTTCCAAGATTCCTGAATGGTCGCTCCCCCTTCCAGTGTGCTAATGAAGTGTGAAGTAAGATTCTTCCGACTAGTGACGAAAAAAGGTACTATTTATAATTGTGGTTGTCTTCGCTATAAAGTTACGCTGCTTCGACTCTGGCAATGCCCTTTAGCTGCGACCTTCAAAATATCTGTTAAACCAGTTACATTTCGTCCAAGATTTATAACCTACAAAGATGACCCAAGAGACTACCACAATTTCACCATAAATATGTTAAAGTCGAAAATGCTTCTTTTAAAGATAACCAACTGAAAATGTAAAAGGAAACAGTGTATATGCATTCATTGATTTTAATATTTCATGGGTTAGGTTATGAAAGAAGGAACATTGGTTGTATTTCCCCTATGAATATAATATCAATTGTACATATTTCAGGAGGCCTTATTATTGTCAAATATTTATTAATAATAATAATAATAATAATAATAATAATAATAATAATAATAATAATAATAATAATAATAATAACTGCAATAAAAGGAAAATATTTTAAAACGAATAAACCTTATGGCTCAAAGCGAAATGATCCCAAATATTCTGTTCCATTTCTAAAACACGCTTTCGTCGGCTTTGTCTTTGTGATGCCACAATCCCTTCCAGGATAATTTGATTTGGAGCACTTCTTTTATCTTTCAATCATTCGGTTCTTTCGAGTGCAGTTTAAAGAGGAGAAAGAGCAGTTTTCGAGCATTTATATTTAGCACAGAAGTGTGTCATTGTGATCAAGGTCAGATAACAAGACAGCCTCTTTGATTTATGCTCTGCCTTTGACTCACATGACACAGATAAACTGTGATCCAGCCCAAGAAACCTGGGATTGAAACCAAGCTTCATCAGAATTCACTGCCCTACCACCTAGTGTACACCAAATATGACAAGGCGGAGAGCTGTCACAGCTTTACTCCTTTAAAATATGCTCATGTATATGTTCACTGAAGTCACTTTGTTAAAGGGACGTTGTGGTTAAGTTGCACCAATAAAAATCTATGAAATTCACTGAAAAACAATTATTAAAAGGATATTATGGTTAAGTTGCACTAATAAAAATGTATGAAATTCATTGAAAAAAAGTTAAAGGAATGTCATGGTTACAAAGTAAAATCGAAAAACCAAAGAAATTAACCAGTTATGGTGAGCTATGCAACCATAACTCACACCACTGCCATGTACTTCTAAGACTAACACCCAGGACATCAGTGATGTCACTAGTGATGTCACCTGTGATGTTATCATTGTGATCATACACTGCGCAACAGAGGGCACAAAGTTAAGGAGGACTTGCTTCAGATGTGACTGCGGAATTTCAAGGGTTATTTTGTTTTGTTGCATTAAATCTGATCACCTTACCTCTCTCTCTTAACAAAGGTTTTTTCACTGAATTTCGAAGGTTTTGTTGCTATGTATTTTTCACGTTAAATTTTTATCACTGTGGCTTTCTCTCAAGAACATTTTTATCATTTGAACTCCCATAGGAACCTCGAACAATTGTACCGTACCAGATACTCCTGGCCACACAAACTGCGGTTCGAGTAAATAGTCGAAAGCATAGAATTCATGCAACGCACACAAAAAGAATCCTGTTTCATTTGCCACATGAGAAAGGGACTGAGGATCTTAACTTCTAGAGTAAACCAGTTTTGATTGATCACGAAGACATTGCCGAAATTTAGTCGGAACTACTTACTGAGCCTGAGAAGGGGCTTGGGGAGATTGGAATGAAATTTGAAACATCAATGTTACCTCAACTTTGTTTGTCTGCTGCCTCATCATCACCAATTGCATCACCGATTGGCACTGTTTCTGCATCTGCTGCAAACAACGATAGTGCATTATTCATTGATCACACACTACCTCGAGCTTTAAGGTACAATCTGAGTCCACGAATTCGGAGGTCATTATAACAGCTTTTGTTTCTGGCCCACGGATGGAACTGGAAACGGAGGCCTAGGGAAAGGGAGCATATGAGCTCTATCGGATGAGAGCTCTGACACACGATTTCCCGGTGCTATCATTGAAAGTGAAGGGCTTTGCAACCTAGTGTGGACAAGTGGGGGCAAAGGTACCGACACTATGAAAAATTTATATTGATACTTGCTCCTGCCTTTCTGAGACTTTTTAAGGTAAACACCAGCTTGCTGCCATCTTAAGCAGGCCGAACTGAACTTGCTTTAACCTTGGTGACTAAACGCGTATTACCGTGGGAGACCCTTTTTTCGATGGACGTTGAGAAACTTTTGAAATAAGCCTTTATAGATCATGCCTGTGTTCGCTCCTGCTGCCACTTGCACTGTTGAAGACATTAATAGAACTATAGACATTGACATTGAATCTGCGCCGAGAAAGACTTGGCCTACGAAGACTAAACTGCTCCTGGTCATTGTACCTATCTGTATCGTATCTACACTAATTCCAGTGTTTTGGTACTTAGAAGCTATACATCCCATGAACACCCAATTGCCCACTGTCAATGCTCCCACTATGAAGACCCCAGCTCATGTGCTTTCTTACACTCTTCCTCCACGAGATGTTATACACAGAAAAGTTTAAGATAAGAATACTCTATTACGGATTATGAATATGACACATGCAATCTTGAATCGATCCAATTGCTGTGTGTGTTCGCATTTACCCCAGCATGGGGAAAGATGAATGGGTTGGTATATACATCCTCTACCCCTTAGTAGTGACTGTTATGCATCATTAAGAGCTCTATTTTTTGGGAGATGGAATTATGGTGTCACTGGAAACTTTAATGGAACGAACATAAATGAATTTCAAAGATTGGTATTGACACCTTTGGGTTGTTCTGTACTGACAAATAAAAGCAAAATGAACACTGTATCGACCAGTCCCATTGATAGACTCTCTAGGCCTTACGAGTCCCTAATTACTTTCAAAATGGCTCCGGTGGGAAACAAAGATGCCATGCCACTCTCCTACACTATTAACCATAGTCCACATTCTGTTCCATTTTGTTTGTGGAAAAAAGGTTCCCACCAGATCTATGAATACTGATGTACTTGTGCATGAAGAGAAACCATCATATATTGGAGGTTCTGTCTATTTTGTGTGCGAGGACCAAGCTTATCCATGTTTACCTAGAAACTGTGAAGGTACCTGTTATTTAGGGATATTTTTACCTGGTGTATTTCTCACCACAACCTCTGAAATAGCAAAAATATCCTGATCTCGGCCACAACAAGAATATACTGCTGGGCACATTTTTGGGGACATAGCTAAATTCTTTATACCTTTTTGGGGACAGGCAATACATTCATGGAATATTAGAAAGCTGACCAGGGTGTTAGAAAAAACAATTAATGGAACCACTGACATACTATACGACATGATACCGGAACAAAAGGCAATCAGGCTAGTTGCACTTCAGAATAGAATGGTTCTTGACATTATTTTGGCTGACCATGGAGGTTTATGCAAATTAGTGAGATCAGTGTGCTGTGTTTTTGTAAGTGACTCCTCCCCTACAATATTTGAAGCAATTAAGAAATGACACGTCCTAAGTTCTGAAATCCATGTTCCCAAAGGTGGCTGGAATCTAAAGTCGGGTACATGGTTCTGGGAACTGTTATGATCCTGGGGATGGAAACTAATTGCAATTTTGGTCATGATATTTCGTATCCTCATATTCTGATGTGGTAGCATACAATGTTTACCAGCCAATTGCTCCATAATTACAAATGAATGTGTACAGATAATTAGTACAAAGATTGTGAAGCCCACACATCATATGATAAATGGTAGTCTCAGACATGAAAGAGTTTATGGCAATCAATATTTCTGATAATGATTATGATAGCGACATGGGTAGTTTGGAAAGTAACACTTGGTCTGATGAGGACGCAATGTTCTGATGATGGTGCTATTGGCTTAAGGCCAAAAGGAGGGTTTGTGAAACCGTAAATGCAATCGCACAGCCTGAATAGTATGAATAGTATGTTGGCCAGAAGCGAATTGCATCATGTGACAAACATTGTGAACAATGAAACCTGGATGTGACCATTAGGAGTCTGTTTGTAATTGCCTGCCATTTTCTTTTCTGTAATGCTTTGCAAATATATTCTGTGCTTCAGATCCACACACGGTGCGAGACCGCAGATTGAACACTGATTGCTAATGTAAACAGGAATGTGAAACTCTGCAGAAATACATTGTTTTTCTTATTCGGTAAAGCCTTGAAGCTGTGCAAAAGCCGTGACTAATCAGCAGCCCAGCCGCCAGCCTGTCTTGAAGGCGCTGTTGTAAAAGCCAATTTAATGAGAATTATATGCAACTAACGGTGCTCCTTCTCGAAGGATAGTATTGTCTCTACTTCAGAACTGTCTGACCCTTAACCCATGAGCGCAGCGAACAGATAACGTTAGTTGGAATGTCTCCCTGGTAGAACATGATATCCTTCCCTGTGCTGATGCCCCGTGTTCCGCATAACAGAAAACTGTCTCTGCAGCCTCGGCTAGAAATACTAATGTTTAGACTGAATGAAGTTACGTGCATAACTGTCAATTACCAAGCCCTAGCTTGTACCTCACGTATGGGGGCGGACCGAATAATGCTGTATAATGATGATGTATTATGTATATATATATTACTGCTTTACCGCTGTTTGCTCTCTCTCATCTCACTGTGTCTGTGAACACACGTCGTGAGGCTTTGAGACCAGGTTGGCTGACTGAGATACTCTGAAAATAAACCAGACTTGTTTGGGAAACGAACCTCATGACTGGCGTGTCATTAGGATATGGATGTTGTGTCTTTATTCCATATATGGTCTTAAAACCAGGACTGGCACTGCTTATCTTCAAAGCAAAGTAGCAGCCGGCAACCTCAGGCCATGTTGCCTAATAAATGAGCACACATTAAAAGAACACTTAGAGCAACGTGGCCTGAGGGGGCAGGCACCTACCTAGCTTTAAAACTTAGCAGGGTTGGTGCCGGTTACTGCATGGATCGGGGACAGTCCACAGTTCCGTATGTTGTGCGTTTTCTTAGTTTTAAATATCTCAGAACACACTAAGAAAACACAGCATCTTTGAATGTACTGTACTTATAGGCCATTCTTTTGCCTTTTGCTCAATTGCATTCTGGTATTTGTAGTCTCCCAGTCAAGATGGGAACTAATATCACAATTGTACCTGTAAAAGTTTAATAATGATTTATATATTTGACAAAATAGTATGTGTACTTTTCAAGTGATCTTTATATTGTTGAAAGCCAGACATGTGTCTGAGAAGGGGACTGAGAGGGCAAGTAAGTCTTGAGTATGGGCCCGTGATCTGGCAAGAGAGGGTGCAATCCTGCACACTGGTGCAGATATTTATCCGTGATTGTGGCAGATTTTCAGGGCACAAGTAAAGGGCAATTGTGGGTTGACAGTGTAGTTTTTTTTCAGAGTCTGGACACAACCGCTTATGTTTTTTGGAGGTTGGCAAGCTTGCTCAAGTATCTGGCTACCAGGATTTAACTCAGGTTGTCATGTTCCTAATGCAGACAGTTACCTACCAGACCACAATCAATTGTTTCATATTGGGATTTTGTTTTCCAGGGAGAATTTCATGACAGATTGCTAGGTATAAGCGGTGGGCACCTTTAATTCTTTGCCAGCATATTTATTGGAACATTTCCTCTCTCAGGTTATTTTTCTGGTGTTTGTTTCTTTTTTTTTAAAGTCCAATGCTATTTGGTCTTGCACACTTTCTTCTCAGGGGAAGGTCAATTGAACTAACATTGTATATTTCACTTTAAGATATATGTTCCCTTACTGAGCGTATATTCATGGGTGCCAGCTTTTGATTTTCACTGTGGAGCAAGAAGTAATTAACTCTGGATATGAAGAGCTTTTTGCAGAAACATATGTCAATGTGTTTTTAGATCACCTATAGTTAACACCAGTCAAAGGCCAACCCATATTCAAAACTTTAGGTTACACAGAATGCTATAGCACCGTTGGAAGCATAGGCAACACTAATCTATGGAATCATTCTTGCTTCAAAGAACAAGTTCAAAACATGCATTTGTATGCAAATCAGACATATGCTTACATTCTAAAGAGTATAAAAATGGGTGAATCTACTGAACATGCAAAATCATCTTTAAAACGTAGACTGTTAAATTAACTGTATTGCTCAGGAGGATAGTTGAGGGGCAACGTGCTCGCCTTGGAAGCAAGATGACACGGACCAACACAGGTTTGATGCCCGGGTCCAAGTGTAGAAACCTCTGGGTAGTAAGCCCATTATAAATAACCTATCATATTATATCATATGGACAAAAAAAATCAGGCCCTGATGTAAAGCAAAACTTAACAGACCAAAATCACAATATGTATATTTAATAGCACCACTTGTAAACTGTGTCAATTTAGAGACACAATGCTCATAAAGGAAATACAAGCCATAATCCAAATCAGCTGCACAGAGAAAAGCTAGAAGTGTGGGGCATGACAGTCCCTATGTTTTAACAAGCAACTGCAGGTCTTAATATCTTAGACAAATCTGTTTGAAACACAGCTGAATTGGAAAAGGTATTGCCTTTTGTCTAAACTGCAGAGTAATACTAAGACTCAAACTTGACAGAGAGCAAGCTTCAGTTCACGCAGCCATGCAATATTTAGAATTTGCTACTGCAAGATTTGGTTCATAGTTACATAAGTGCTTAGTGTAGGTGTTGATGTTGTAACCATGAACAATGTAAATTACTATTTAATGTGTGTGCAAATATTTATTTATTTTGAGATATTTTAGATAAGTGAGTTTTTTGCTGCCCAATGAGATGTTTTTTCCTCTACATAATGATTATATGTACAAACTTACTTGGTTGAGCACTAGGAATACATTCAGTATTCAACTAGTACTATTATGAAGAACAAAAAAACGCGACTAGTCTTTTATTTATTTTCTATTGTCAAAGGTATTGCATTGTCTTTTACCAAAGTAAAACTGATTCAACAGAGAAGATGAGACATTCATACAAAATAAGGTAAGCCATTGTGGTGAACATATCATTCAAGCTTGCCAACTATATACTGTGAAGCAGTAACAGAAGACTAGGTATGACTTTCCATCATGTCAACTATATATTTTACAACACTAACTGATTACTAGCTATGGCCTTTGTGATGGGAGCATGGCCTAAATTGTTATTAGCATATTCAAAGTATTTAAGGGATAACTTATAAATGATGTAATGTGTTACACTGTTATTAATGGAATTTGTTATATACAATGTAATTAGTGTTGCGACCAGTGATGTGATCTGATACAATATGTAATTAGTGATGTTGCTGGACAGATTTGGACCAGGAGTGAAACAACCCAGGCACAAAGTGTTTACTGCAGGCCTTTTTGTGTATTGAGGTTATTCTGTGTAGTGTTTTCTTTAACTATATGCTACTATTGTACCCCCACCATGTGTTTATCTATCTATCCATACATTCTATCTACTCTTTCTGTACCCTTATGCAGTCTATGCCCATCCTCTTGACCACTATCCACCCACTCTTCTGCCATAGAATATATTCATGTTTCTGTACTGTTCTGCCATTTTCTCTTATATTGTACATATCTCAAAATACAAAATATAAGGAGTACTAAATACACATATATACAAAATGTGCTATAGCCGCGACTACGTCCCAAGTGATGTGACTGGTTGGACCACACATGCAAGTAACAGCAGCAACAACTGGCATGCGTAACAGTAACTACATTCCACCCAACCACAGACTTTGTGATAGCTGTGGGTGCAATGACAGCGGTTGCAGTAGCCGCGGGCACAAAGAATACAGTAGCTGCGGCTAGGAAGATAATGGTTACAAAAAACATTTGTAAACATATGTGGGGTAGATAGTCCTGTAAAGTTGTATTTTTCGATATATTGGTGTATTGTTTTTGCAAAATATCTGTAAAACCTGAATGATTTTCTATTCATGAATCATAAATATAACTGTAAACATTTTAAAAAATTCAATAAGTATGTAAACAACGTTTTTTAAACAAATATTTATTTGAAGGGGAAATTAAAACAGACAGAACAAAGAATATGAGACATCCATGAAAGAGATAAGTTAAGCCATTGTTGTGAACATATTTTTGTTAGTATACATTTAACAATTATTGTGGCTAGTGTTCTAGTAGTGTTCTAAAACATATAGCGGGCACAGCCAAAGGCTGTGGCATTTTGCAATGGCTAACAGCCATGGCTAGTGTTGCGGAAACAATATAAGGAATAACAAAAACCTCGAAATTCATGGAAAAAACGTTAGTTACAAGTTTTTTAATGTGAGCAATACATTCTAACAAAACCTTTGAAATTAAAGGAAAACACTTTAGTTGCAGGGAATTTAAAGTGAGAACTTAATGCACAAAACCTCTGAAATTCGCTAAAGCCACTTTAAATTCACGCCCCCCCGTTGCGCTGCCTATAACCACACTGATGATGTCACAGATGCCATCACTGATGACATCAATAGTTACATTGCAATGGTAACTGGCATTATGCATGGTTTTTAGCCATGGTCAGTGTGCATGGCAAAATATATTTTACTACGTTAATGGCACTAATCATCGCTTGCATTCATGGACAATGGCCACAACTTTCAGCCATGTGTGCTGTATATTTTAAAACACTAAAAGGCCACAAACCTTAGACTCTGTCCTTCACTAGTGGCTAAAGCCTTCAGCCGTGTCCACTCTATATTATATACACTAAGCAGCCACTAGCCATGGGCTTAAGCACAATACTAGCCAGTGTCCACAGCTTCTGGATGTCCCAACTATATATTGTAACATATAAATGGGCCATTAGACATGGCCTTTGACCATGAGCAGTTTGTACATCTTTTAGCTATGCCCACTGTATATTTTAAAATGCTAACATGCTATGAGGTATGGCCTTCGATGTGCCCATTGTGTATTATACATAAATAACCAGCCACTAGCTATGGCCTTCGACCATGCCCACTGTATATTATATACACTAACCTGCCACTGACCATGGCCTTCAACACAATACTGGCCAGTGGCCACAGCCTTTGGCCATGCCGACTGTATATTGTAACATATTAATGGGCACTAGCTATGGCCTTTGGCCATGGCCAGTGACTACTGCTTTCAGCCTTTCCCACTGTATATTTGAAAACAGTGATGGGCCAATAGGAATGACTTATGACCATGCCCATTGGTATTTTACAACACTAACTGACTACTAGCTATGGTGTTTGATGATGGCCAGTGACTACCATCATTGTCATGGCCAAGTCCAAAGCCTAAATTGTCATGAAGGTCCATGGATCACAACCATGATCCATGGACCTTCATGACTATCGCTGTCTCTGCAATCCCCTCTCCAGGCCACGCATTATTACAAAACCCAGATTGCACGTGCACACAATTGCACAACACAGCCCTTGTACCCTTTTTACTGATATGTTTGTAATACTCCCTCATTGCCTACTTTCAAACGATCACACATTTATACACCAATCATTTAAAAAAACTCTACATATAACCCTATCAACATATTAAACTTCTACGCACCAACTGCCACTTAAGAATGTTCTACAAATCTTTTGCACCTGCATTTACCTTACTTATCCCAAAAAAGTATACACACTTATGCTATAAATGCACATATGCATTGGGCAGTAAGAGAGGTGCATTAATGGAAAGGGGAGTAGGGATTTCCAAGTGCTCATAGGAGCCCAGAAGAAAAGTGGCAAGAGATGCCATGGTGGGAGGTCATTGGCTAACTGCTAGGGCTCGGGAGTCCTAACAGTGGTGTACACAGCTGCCAGGCCGTAGACCTGCAAGGCAGTGCTGAAGGGGGGAGGTGGGGCGGTGCTGATGTCCACTAGATATTGGGCCTGGAACCTATGAGGTTCATGAGGGACCAGGCCACCAGTCTTATTGGCATTGGTATGAGTTAGCAGGGAAGGTATTAAGTAAAATAGGAATTAAAAGCAGAGTGTTCAAATGTTTCTGGAAATTAAGGAAGTCCAGCTGAAATATAAGAGGAGCAGTAAGACTGTTATATAGAGTGGCACCGGCCGAAGAGAGACACATGCCTCCCGCTCTCTGTTTCAAAAACCTTTTGACAAGCAGAGAATTGCAGTTAGAGGAGAGGAGGGCTCTAGCAGGGCAGTATTTGGCAGAGAGATTTATAGATATTGTAGTCCCAGGCCCCAGAAAGACATGTCAATGATACAGAGGATCAACCACCAGGAGACAATGTACACAGTTTAGGGCTGCAGCGATATGATCCCTGGGCTTGAGGCTAAGGATAAGTCTTGCAGCCCTATTCTACATTAGCCGAGTGGGACGTAGACCAAAAAGGAGGGGTTAAGGAAGAGGCTGTTTAAGTAGTCCAGCCAACAGAGGACCCGGGCTCTAGAGACATTGGGGCCGATTCATGGAACAAACGTGCGCCGAAAATCCATGCGCAAGCAGGTGCAAGGGAGCGCAAGCGTGAGAAACGCAGCGCACGCGCACGCGTGCGATTCAAGGAAGACGCTGCGCGTGTTTCCCGCTGTCCGTGCGCCCAATCCAGCCATGGCGCACGCAGGCATACACGGCGTGCGCTACGCGCACAGCAAAAGAGCACATAGCGCGGCGCACACAACCAAAGTGGGTGGAACAGTGGGCGTAACACGCGGGATGGGGTACAACGCGTGAAAAAGAAGGCGTAACTGGGGAAGTACTGCAGGGAACTACACGGAACGCCCACACGCACGCGAACAACCCGTATTCATGTATCCGAATACGGGAAACCCGCGCACGGCAAAAGACGCACACAGGCGTCAACGCGTCCGCCACACGAAGGCAGGCGGAAGCATCCCCGCGCACAGTACAAAAGTGCACGCAAACAACAAACACGTATATACAGCTACGATGAATGCCCCATTTGTCGCAGCACTGATCGTGGGACACCGCAGGAGGAGGAGAATAGCCAGGGCACGCATTTTCGCACCACAGACAAGCCTTTTTGGGATGCCTGACGACCAGGTCTATGGCAGGTATAGGTTTCCACCCCACATCATCCTAGACCTGGTCAGGGAGTGGGAAGATGACCTTACATCCCCCACGATTTGCTCCCAAGCATTGAGCCCCTTGGAGAAGCTGCTCAATGTCCTGCATTTTTTGGCCACTGGGTCATTTCAGCGGACTACTGCCATAGTGGGGGGTCTCAGAGGCCACGCAGTCACGCTGTCTACACCAGGTACTGGCAATCATGACAGCGCGCCCCTCAGTCAGCAGGCACATATACATGCCCAGAACACCTGCAGAAAGGTAGGCCGTTGTCCTGGATTTTTTCAGGGTGGCACACTTCTCCAAAGTGCTCGGTGCCATGGATTGCACCCATGTGGCCCTACGTCCACCTAGGGCCACTGAGCACATCTACCAAAACCGCAAGCACTGGCATTCCATCAATGTACAGGTGGTATGCGATGCAAAGGGAATCATCACCTCTGTCTATGCAAACTACCCTGGCTCCACCCATGACAGTTTCATATACAGAATGTCAGCCCTGAGCCGGGCCCTGGAAGCTGGGCAGCATGGCGACACATGGCTCCTAGGTGAGTACAAATGCCCTTGCACATGCATGCAAGTCACACACAGACAAATACCCAAACCCTAATAATCTCAACTATTATCACCTCCCCAGGGGACAGTGCCTACCCTCTGAGCAACCACATGATGACGCCAATCCGGAACCCCACCACACCACCCCAGGTAAGATACAACGCCGCCCATATTGCAACCAGGGCCATAGTGGAGCGCACATTCGAAGTGCTCAAGTCACGTTTCCGCTCCCTTGACCGCTCTGGCGGGCAACTACTCTATACACCACCAGTAGTGTGCAGGATCATTGTGGCAGCATGTGTCTTGCACAATGTTGCAACACGGCAGGGCGTCCCGGTGGACATGGTGGTGCCCCCACATCCCCAACCACAGGCACAGGCGCTGCCCATGGGAGGGGACAGGGTACGTGGCGAGGAAGCCCGGACCCAGCTTGTGGCCACATTTTTCACCTAAACTCCCACCCCTGCGGAGTGCACACAGGCCTGGCACATACCAGGTGACAATCGATGATAACAAAGAGACAGTCAACTGTCACAACCCTACCACCCTGAGATAGTTGCCATGGAAGTGCCACATCGTCTGCATCCCTAGCTACTTAAACACAAGCTATCCTGTGTGACCAAAAGGCACACATATGACATATGACATGATATGGCCTATACACAAGTATTTCAAGGTGCAATGAGGCAGGGAGGGGGGAACAAGGGAAGACAGACAACGGTACTACTAGGCCAGGTGTCATTTAGATTGTGCAAGTGCAGGGGTAGGGGGAAGGGAAAAGTGCAAGGGGAAGGGGAGGGGGGGAGTGCAGTACAGGGGAAGCAGACCAAAAACAAATACATAGGTCAGCTGGTGGCAACTGCAAAGGTAAGTGCAGACAAGTGCTGGGAAGGGGGGGCTGTAGGGATAGAGAGACAGTACCGCAGTGCAGGGGTTTCCAGGGAGGCAGTGCAAGTGGAGAGTGGCTGGGCCAGGGACCGAGGTCGGTGAGAGTGGCCCAGTTGCAGATCCAGTGCAGTTCCAATGAAGAATTCCGCAAGGGAGAGGCAGAGAGAAAGCGGAAGCAAAGAGGAAGGTCTTGAGGTGCTTCCCGAACCGGAGATGGTTCCCCTCAAGTTCAAGTGAGGCAGGAAGGCTGTTCCAGAGGGAGGGCCCTGCCGCGGAGAGAGATCTACCCCCAGCTAGTTGCTCTGAGAAGCGGATGACCCTGACATGCAAGGTGTGCATCACACACACCTGCAAAACAGGCCATGGCCATCACTGTTATGTCACTCAAACCCTCCCAAACCACAACATGACATGGCAAGCAATACCCATACACCAACACAGTAACAATAAGGTACACATTGCCATGTCCAAAATGTACAGTGGCATCAGACAATGATGCCTGACCTGGAATCAGATGAAATGACAGACCAACAACCTCCCACCCAAAATAAGTCATTTCCAAATGCATTACAAGAGTTGTAGACGTAACATAACAATAAATGCCTGTCTACATGCACATTGTGCATTGCAAAATCAACACTGCAGCTTCTGTGTGCTGTGTCCTACTCCTGCAACACACTGCTCAGCGCACAGCACAGTGAACAGTCATTGTGTGTGATGCACACCCTGAGCATCACATCTAAGCGACAGACCACATCAAAAAGCAAATTAGGCATGTACAGGATCCATAATTGGTCACAGAACATGTGCTGCAGGGAAACAGTGGCCACCAGAAGGCAAACAGTGTACACGTGTATATGCAAGTGTGGGAGTACATGTAGTGCATCAGAGTGCAAGTGTGTGGGTCTGCAAGGACATGCACTCAACATATGCATGTGCACTCAAGTGACCATCAGTGTTCTCTACACAACACATGTGAAAATTCACCATGTGTACACCCCAGCATGTCAAACCACAACTATCCCCTCACACCTGAAAGGTAAACACAACACATGAACAGGCATTGATCAGCAGAACACAACATGTACATAGGATACCACCATTACAATGTCAGAGTTCCCATCACACTGCAGGGCAAGGCAACTATCAACAACAACCCCCCCCCTCCCTCACAAATGACCATGAACCACTGAACAACTGCACCTGGGTCATGGAGCCTTCAACCCTCAATTCCACCTGGCCACAGGATCACCTTTACCCTTCGTCACCATTTCCCACCTTGTGTGTAAAAAGGTGCCTGCACCCTCAGAATCCAAACTCATTTCCAAAATCACAAAATCCAAGGCATAAAAACGAACCAGAACACCCTCCAGTAGATGACTTGACGTAGCAGTACCTCACAAAGGCCAAGTACCACCACAATGATGCAACAACCAAGGTAGCACAGTAAAACAATGTCACAACAGGATGTGAACCATGTGTGGTACATAACATAGGATGATGCACCATGAACGGATGTGTACTGTCACAGGTCCCGTGTACAGGCGCGGGAGTGTCACGAAACAACCACCCCCACCGTGTCCCGGGTGCCTATAAGGTCAAACTCACACAGGCCCCTGAGACCCTGGTGGGGAAGGAGGTTCAGGGATATGCAGTCGGGACAGGTGTTGGCACACTGGATAACTGGAATGAGTGGCAGGAGAGGGGAGGAGGAATGACACATGAAAGTAGGGAATGCACGAAAATGTACTACCTGCATGAACACATACACAATCCAAACAAACTTGGACATCATTGTCATGGCCTTCTGCAGTCCAGGCTTAGGAGTGGTACGAACCAACCACCCCCTCTAGGGTTTTGGCACCTGCAAGTTCGGGGCTTACACAGGCATCCGCAACCCCAGTGGGGAAAGAGGGTTAGGGAACGTTGCTTGGATAGGTACGGGAAGCAGGAACACTGGGTAGAGGGTACAGGGTTCAAAATTGCATAGGATTCCGGGTGATTAGGGGGAAAAAAACATACCAAATGGAATCACACATACATCCATGCATTAGTGCACCCCCCAGCAAGCCTATGCAGAGCAGTTTGAAAGAAAAACAACAAGACACTTAGCTCTGGTTTTGAGTGCTGGCCTCCTGCCTGCGCACTCTCAGGTCTGGTTACAGGAGCACTGCAATGCTGCAAAGAGAGCCACAGTCAACAACCTGTAGGTGCCAATTACACAAAAACACACCACCAAACATGCCCCATAGCAACAAACTACTCTACAAACAGACAATCTGGTGTAGATGCTTCGTACCCATATATAGCATTACCCCTGTGACGGGTCATACACAGTCAATGCAGTAAGTCAGCCGCCGGTGGGTGCGTGGCAAATGGAACACCAATGTGTCACAATTCACATAACATGCAATGTTCCCTGGGTATGCAGACAGACCCATATAGCAAGCCATGACTTCAGAGCAAGTTGCGTACCACCATGACCGAAACAAAGTTGGCAGTGCATTTATCATAAAGTACATGGAAATGAAATGCACTGCACCCGAGTATGTCCCTTGCTGTATGTCCCTGGGAGCTGCCACTTTCCATGTCTCGGAAGGCTACATGGTTGATACAAGTGCCTCAATGGACCTTGGTGTACCGGAGGGTATGTGCCACTGCCCCTGCAGGTGTCCCAGACAACCTTACAATCAACAGCCATCAGTCCACCAACACATCTGAGCTGCATTGTGTGCTTCAACACCAATATTCGTCCAAGCTCACCCTCAGTGCTGTGACTAAGCCTGCATGTGCAACTTGCCTGGTGCAAGCTTTGCTGTGTTGTGGCCCCCCTGTGCTGCTCACCTTGCCTGGAGTTCCTTGGAACATGTCAGTAGTTCTAGGATGTAGGTCTGCAATCCCTGTGCCTCTGCTTGTGCACACATGTGCATGTGGGCACCAACACACGTGTCCAGAATTCCGTCGTCCAATGGGCCATGTCTGCTGGCAAAGGTGCTCTGGAGGCTCATCCCCCTGCAGAAAGGGCATGAAACACATAATCAATGCTTCAAAGTCATCTGTGTGTGTCTCTTCAGGCATCTCATTACTTGACCATGTCAGAGAGTCACATCATAAATCACACCATCAGTCCGTCTTTCACATCCAAAGTGTGGGACACTATGTACAGCATGAATTGCAACAATCACATGTACAGTAAAGATGAGAAATATACTACACAATGCATAGCAATTAATGTACACATTAATTATGAAACACCCCATCTAGCAAAAGCTGAACAGTGGACAAGAACACCAAAATCATCCCCACTAGGGGTGTAAACACAAGTCACACAGCACCAGACATGCCACAGATATGACAGTCCAAAGCCCTTGTGTAAAAGTCTGTGACACCGAACCATCCTTGCGAGCCCATGGATAAGGGAGGCAGGAGTGGCATATGTGAGTCAAGGACCCCAAGCAGCAAACACATACACAAGACAAGCCTGAAGGGCCCAGCTGGAACAGACAGTGGATGCCTTCAAAAGCCACAAAGCACCGCACCGTCACATGAAAGCACAATAGACAAGCAATTTTAAACTATATTAACTATTAACTAATTACTCTAACTATGGAAAACCTACATTACCTAATTAAACTAACTATCAAACAGAAACTTAACTAACTAAACTAAAAGAAAAATCAAAAATGGCCACATACGACCCGGGGGGGAGGGGAGGCACCCAGGAGGGGGGAGGTAGAGGGTGCTGCTCAACATCCACATGCGATGATGCTGAGCCAAAAAAAAAACCTCCATGGGCTCAACGCCTGCACAGCCCGACCTATGTGGGAGATAGATGGTCTTCCGAGTCTGGCTCATCCTGTAAAGGAGTATGTGACACAGTAGCCTGGCCATGCCTAGCCGCAGCTTGCCCCTCATCGGCAGCAAGTCTGCCGGACGGGTGAGCTAGGTTCTGTGTGGCGATGTGATGTAGGTCTGCATGCAGAACCTCACGTGATACACGTGCTTCCTCTTGCAAGGTAACACTGAGTTCCTCCTGCAAGGCCTGGCTGGACAACCGCTGCACCTCCCGGCAAGCCTGTAGCTCAGCCGAGATGGTACGCTCAAGCTGTGCAAACCTCTCCTCTGCCTGCTGCCTCTGGGACATCATAAGGACATCCAGAGTGGATCTGAGGGAAGCATACTCCTCCCTCAGGGCATCCATGTGCGCCTCTGCGTGAGCAGCAATTGCTTGATGCAGAGACGACATTTCAGCCTGGCGTGCCCTGTCTGAGGCCGCCATGCCCAGCCTGAGCGAGCGGGCCATGGACCGTGCCGCCTGCTACTGGAGAATCACCTGCCTAGCAGGGGGGAGCACAGATCGGGCCACACGCTCCATGCTCTCAGCGATGTTCTCCATTGCTGCCCCCTGCCGTTCTGAATTGGCAGTCATTTCTTGCTCCCACTCAGTATACTGCGGTTGCGTGCGGCGACCGCGTTGCCGGGCTTGACCCCTGCGGGACCCAAGGACCGGGGGTCCTCGCTGTGTTGGCACCGCCCGCGGCTGCACGACTACATGCCCCCGTCGACGTGATGTCCCAGGCACATCAGTGACTGGTGTGGAGGGTGACCCTGCGTCCCGATCCACCACGGGCGGAGGAACCAAGACTGTCTGATCCCTCAGTGCAGGTGTCGCAGACAGAGGAGTGTCCACATCAGAATCACTCACCCCTGACACATGGACTTGATGCTCATCCAACTCAACATGGACGTCAGAGTCGTCATCAAGGCTGGACTCATAGGCAGGCAGAGACAAGATGGACTGTAGCACTTGGGGGTTTTCGTGGCCTACCACCCCACGACCCCCACTAGTGCCGGGTTGATGTAGTGGTAACAACCCTGTGTCTGGCATGACAACACCATCTTCCGCCTCCATTGCGTCATCACCTGAAAAATAGAGAGAAAAAAGGTCACTATACATGTCAGAAGCACACAACACACACACACACACCGACAGCAAACGCATCAGGCAGACATGTGACACACAACATATAACCTGGCATGCATGCTGGGTCAACTTTGAATTGCTTCTGTGATCAGACCTGTTGAAAGGTGGCAGTTTCCATGGAAGTGGGTCTATGCAGTGCAGAAAATGTGTACGCCACTCACTACCTACATGTACAAGGACTCCATGGTGTGTGCCAGGAAATGTGAAGGCAGTGCAATGTCAAATTCAGACACCACGTGCATTGTGCATTCAATGTGTACCATATCTAGAAGCCAAGCACCCCTCCACCCCAGTACCAAAGCAGGGATGCCTAGCATGGCATCAAAAGGCTGACCATACACCTGTGTATTGACAGGCAGTGTTGACTGGCATCAACAGCTTAATGTGATTCAAGTGACAACACTGCAAATGATGCTGGGACAGTAAGCATGACACATGATGAAAACTCTGGATTCCGCCCATGTGTGATGAAGACACAACAACAGTTGGACAGAGTCATTGGCCATTGAACAGGCTGAGGCCTGTGAGCCACACAGATTGTCAGACCCTAAATATGTCTGCAACGCAGGACTGAGCCACAGTTGACATGGGAAGGCTGATGAGATGGCAGGCAATGTATGTAACCAAGGACTTGTATTACAGTGATCATCCAGTCAAGGACACATAGGGGCATGCGTGCAATGCACATGGAGCATGAATGGGCACTCATGTCCCTGCGGGACATCTGACCTATGCACAGTACAAGTGAGATACCCTGCATCAAGTACTAAGGCTGTACCACACAGCATATGTTTGGCAGATTCTACGCTGGAAGTTAGCATCTACACAGGACGCATGAACAAGAAAGTACACATTGGCAAGATTGAAGAACACCAGTGCAAAGGTGGAACTGGGGTGCAGAGTGGCGGAGGAGGGGCAAGGGAGCATGCCTACATGGAGTCCCCGCATGCAGGCAGAGGAGACATGCATGACGGAAGCATTGCATTACTTACACATCAGAACCATGTACACGTCACATGTAGCGGCAATCATGCACAACACATCCCACAAGTGAAACACACACGTCCTCAACAAACACGCATCAACACTCACTGGACTGGGCATCAAAGTCCAGCATCTCTCCCACTCCTTCGACCAATTCAGGTGGTATGAACTCCGCAACGAGTGCCTCATGCGGAGTGAGCTCTTCCTCCTCTGGTGCAGGCCCACCGCCAGTCACCAGAGTCAAGTTGTAATTAGAGGCACGCTTAGCCTTAGTGCTGCGTTTGATGTCATTCCAACGCTTTTTGCACTCTTGCGCCGTGTGCACCTCATGGCCGAATGAACTGACATGTTCCGCAACATGCTTCCAGTGGGTGTCACGTTGGGCAGCCGTAGTCTGACTATTGGCACCCACTAGCATATCTCGGCTGTGGCCCCGCACGTAGTCCACGAGGAAGTCCAGTTCCTGCTTACAGAAAGGCTTCTTCCTCGATGTGCAGGAGGTCGTGGCTGTGTGTGGGGTCCCAGCCTGTGCTGCAGGTGCAACCTTCCTCCTCTTGGACTGTGGCGCAGACCCTGGCTGGCTAATGCCGCCCTGACCAGTATGGCCAGTGGGTTCGGTGGATTGAGTCAAGGGAGTGGCAGGTGGAGGGATGACCAAAGGCCTGACTTGTGTCAGTGGCAGCTGGGTGCCCACTTATGGACCCTGTGCAGCAACATCAGCTGTGGCAGGGTCATTGACCGCAACGGTCCTGGTTGGCAGACTAACAACCGGGGTGCTGTTGGGTGCATCTGCCCCTGCACTTGCCAACACCCGGCTGTTCGGGGCAGCAGATGACATGACTGCCCCAGGGACACGTGTCTTGGTCTGAGCAGCCCGGCCTGCCCCTATGGTTTCCCCCCTGGCCTGTTGGAGATCTACCAAGGGCTCTTCAAGTGCCAACGCAGCCTGCGCTGGCAGACCCTGAGCCTGGGTGGCGGTGTCCACAGCTGCACCTGCAGCTACCACTAACCTTCGGCCCGTGGCAGTTGATGGAACGGACTGCCGGGTCACACGGGCGCCAGTGCCAGATGCAGAAGCTGCATCCCCCGGAACCACAGGGGGTGGTGGCATGACTGCACCGACACATGGCACAACATTGTGCTCAAGTGGCGCACCCCTGCCTCTTCCCCCTCTGTGGCCGCCCTGGACACCCTGGAGTCCCCCTACTCCCTGGTCACCATGGCCACGTCCCCTACCACGCCCGCCATGAGGAGGACGCCCAGCTGAGGCGCCCCTCACCTTTGGTGGCCTCCGAACCATGGCACAGATGTAGTAGTGCCGGCACAGATGGAGTGGTGCCAATGCGAGGTGTACACCACAATTAACCTGGGTAATTGGGGTGAAGGGGGTGGGAAGCAAGATGTTAACAGTCCCCCTGCACCTGCAAGGCTGTATGTGACCCTGGTGATGTAGTGACGGGTCACGCAACGCTCAGGCACCCCAAAACTGCAGTAAAACCGTGCACGCAACCCTGCAGCCTACGTGCGTGGATTCAACCTCCCGCAGTACGCGGTGGCACCCAGTAACACGAATAACGTGTACGCATGGAACACGCAGGCTACTATGACATTGAAAATGGGTGCGATACACAGGGGCACCCGCAGTGGGAAAAAGAGCGTGTGCGACTCACCGTCTGACTAGCGCGATGCAGAAAAACACGCGTAGCCAATACCCCGCCAAAAGAAGAGATACGTCCTTGATAGCTGTGAGTTGTGATGGCGCGCGAAACAACAGGAACCAGCAACACACGTCGGTCTCCACGAAAGGCACGTACAGCGAACTGCTGGGCCCGCTCACCTTTAACCCGTGCTGAGGGAAACGCACGCGCGCGTCACGTCACTTACGCGCATGGGCCCTTTCCTCGTATTATACGCGGACGTGCAGTTTTTCACGCGCGCTGAAATGCCCATGCACGCCTGTGCGCGTCACGTCACAGGGGCGCTTGTGCTTGAGGGGCCTTCTGTCCAATGAAATTGCGTATGCGTGCAGACGCGCTTACGCGCTAAGGGACTTTCCTCGAATAACACACTGACATGCTGAATTTTCACGTGCCAAATCACTCCGTATCAAGCTGGCCACGCGCAAGCACACGGAAGACCACGCTCCTGCCCAGAAGGCCGAACTACTGCCCCCCAGAGCCCCGAGCACGCTCCCACCTGCCATCTGCTGCTGCCTGACTGCCTGCTGCCCACGTGCCCTGCCATTTGCTGCCTGCACATCAGCCAAGGGTGCTGTTGCTGTGACCACCCCTGCTGGAACCGAAGACTCCCGACTGGGATTCCATCGCTCCACAGCCCAGCCCCAGGACCCAGTTGCCCACCCACTCCTGCCTCTGGGGTTGTCATGTCGGGCACTGCAACATCTGGCACCACTGACAACCCCCGGCCAGAAAGGCAGAGGGGCACCAGCTTCAGTGCCAGGGAAGTTGGTGTCCTGGTGGAGCAAGTCCTGGGGCAGTATGATGCCCTCTTCGGAAGTTCCCGCGCCGACAATGAAGGACGGACTCGGATCTGGACTGACATCATGACTGCCATCAACGCGGAGGGGGTGGCAGTCCGCGACTTCCAACATGTCAAGAAGGGCTGAGACTTCAGGTCCAGGACCCTGAACAAGGCCCGGCACCTCTTGAAGGCAGCGGATGCCAAGGGGCGCCGGGGCCACTTGTCGGAAGATCAGATGAGGGTCCTGGAACGCATATCCCCAGCGCTCCACGTCCAGGTCCTTGAGAGGCAGACCCGTCTGGAGTCGAGCGGTGACTGTACATGCATCCTGATTGTGAGCTGTGCGTGTGGTGATGTTTCAGTAGTGTGCAGGTTGCATATCTGTTTGTATGGGGTCGAGTATGGGTGGGGGTGTACAGGGCCGTGGGGCTAACACATGCGAGGGCTGTAATGTGTGAGACATGGATGGTGCTTGTATGTGTAGGCTTGCATGCCAAAAGCAGTTGTGTGGGCACACATGTTTGGATGAATGTGTATGTAAGTAGGCATGTCCGTGATGTCACGCATGTATGTTGTATTCAGCTGCATGTATCAGCACTGTGTACTTGTGCATTTGTGTGTATTTGACAAGGGTGCAACAGTGATGCAACATGGATGCATGTGACAGCGGGATGTGGAAGCCTGATTGGCAGATGTGACATGGATGCTCATCTGAACACTGTGACACTTGGCAGAGGTGTACACATGCATGCAAGTGTGGTGGTGTGTGTACATGTGTGGTGCACTTCCTGTGTTGCATGTGATGTCTGGCTCAGCTTTGCCTGCTCATGCTGTTGTATGTGTATGGATGGTGCTGGCAGTTGCGATATGGCTGTGGTATGGCTCATGTGTGCGAGTTGAAATGACATGTGTGTTGGGGATTGTGATGGCATGTCTGAGGTTTGCCAATGCTACTCATGTACAACTGTCATGTGTGTATGTGTCCATTGTACAGTGTCCTGATGCCTGTGTTTTATTTCTCCCTGTCTGCAGCGTCAACTGATGAAGAGGGCGGAGAAGGTGCTGTGGAGCACAGCGGCGGGGATCCTACCGCCAGCCGGAGACCCAAGGCCCGGCTCCCTTCCCATGTTGTCATCTCGTTGGGGAGTGAGGAGTCTGGTGCCGCGTCCCAGGCCGCAGCTGCCGGGGGAGGTCCAAGAGGCGGAGGTTGGAGTTAGACTCCTCGGCAGCAGAAGGGGCAGCTGGGACCCCACAGGGCCCAACGGGGGAAGATGGCACGGAGTCATCCAGGTTGGTGGGGGGTTTGGTGGAGGAGGAGGCTGTGCAAGCAACAGAGACGGGGTCTGGAGGTGGGGATCCCACTGGTGCTAGTGGTGCAGTGCAGGACCTGGGACAGGAGGCAGCACAGGCCGCCGCGGAGGTGCCTGTGTGCAATCTTGTCCCTGATCCTGTCCCTGCATCATCTTACACCAGCAGGGATGCCTACGTCCAGACCCGTTTTCAGGCAGGGGATGAGCAAACGACAACTGGCCTTCCTCTGCCTGCGGACGTGGCTATCCAGGTCCGGGTTGAGCCTGTCCTGACTGGTGTGGCGTTGCGTCAACGGGCCATGCGAGGTGACCTGCAGTCTTTTCATGAGGGAACTGCACGCCATCTCGAATGGCTCGTTGACCACGTCAGCCTACTGGGACAGGTCACCCAGGCCGGATTCCTCCGTTTGATGGGGCTTGCTACGACCCCCTCCTCAACTGAACCCCCTACGCGCCAGTCGTCCTCCGTGCCATCTTCCCACCCATCAGTCACCTGGGTGCCCTGTGGAGCTGCCTCTGACGGTGCGGCCAGGCTGCTGGAGGAGGCATCCCTGCCACAGTCGGGAGTCGGACGTCCAGCAGGGGTGGCCACATCAACGACTGCACCCCAGCCGGCGGAGGATGTGCAGGCAGCAGGAGGCAGTGCACGGGCAGAGGCACAGCAGCAGCAGCAACGTGGTGGGAGCCATGAAGGCTCGGGGCCTTCAACATCGGAGGGGCAGGCATCGGCGGTAGGGCAGGAGGACCCAGGACAGAGAGTGTCTTCCGTGTGGCAGCGGTTGGGCCACGACATAGATGCGGAGCGGCAGCGGGCGGAAGAGGCACGGCTCACAATGGTCAGGGCGGAGAACTCCATGCGGAGGGCCCTGAGGCGGGCCGAGTGCCTCGAGGCAATCCGCAGGGGGTTGGAGGTGGACACGTCGACGGCCCTGCGGACCCTCGGGGCCATGGAGGAGGACCGCCTCTGGGACATTGAGCAGGAGTTCGATGATGCCCTGGCCCGGGACATCCAAAAGTGAGCCCTCAGACTAGCCCGCTGCCCTTGTACATAGTTATGTAGTTAGTGTTAGGTTTCCTTTGTTTTTTGATTTATTTTGGACCTTTTGGACATTGGCCACATTTTTGTATATAGTTTATTTTATTAGTTAGTGTTGTTAGATAGGTTTCATTTCTTTTGTTGGGATAATGGACCCTGGCTTGTTCGTCTGTACATAGTTCACTGTTGGATTTTATTTTTCTTTCACAATTTACCCATGGAGCAATGGCTTTCAATTATTATTTCCCATTGGATTTTCTTTTGTGGACAGTGACTTTGGACACCATTCCTTTGGATTATGATTTTTGGTTTTGATTTTTTTCACGGACATGCTTCTTTTCATTTTTGTACATTCCCATTTCTGTTTCTTTATTTTTGAATCTATTTATGTTTCCTTTAATACATATTTTTTTATCGAACTTCAATGTGTAGTATCATCTCATTGGGTTCATGCATATCATGATATGGGTTTTGAGATTCACTGGCACCCATTGGGTGTATGTGAGGGACATGTGTTTGTTTCGAAACTTGCAATTGGTGTTCTGTCATGTAATTGCCATTTCTGAGTGGGTGGATGCAATACTAGGGTGGGTGTTTTGTATTTGTTGGCTGACCATAGGGACCAGGGATCTACATTGTGATGACATGTTGGCTGGGGAACATGAGTTGGGGCCTGCTGGCAGGTGCCCCACAGTGCTGGGGGGTGGGGGTGGTGGGGAACATGAGTTGGACATGGGTGGGGGCCTGCTGGCAGGTGCCCCACAGTGCTGGGGGTGGGGGTGGTGGGGAACATGAGTTGGACATGGGTGGGGGCCTGCTGGCAGGTGCCCCACAGTGCTGGGGGGTGGGGGTGGTGGGGACATGAGTTGGACATGGGTGGGGGCCTGCTGGCAGGTGCCCCACAGTGCTCGGGGGTGGGGGTGTTGGGGAACATGAGTTGGACATGGGTGGGGGCCTGCTGGCAGGTGCCCCACAGTGCTGGGGGGTGGGGGTGGTGGGGACATGAGTTGGACATGGGTGGGGGCCTGCTGGCAGGTGCCCCACAGTGCTCGGGGGTGGGGGTGTTGGGGAACATGAGTTGGACATGGGTGGGGGCCTGCTGGCAGGTGCCCCACAGTGCTGGGGGGGTGGGGGTGGTGGGGACATGAGTTGGACATGGGTGAGGGCCTGCTGGCAGGTGCCCCACAGTGCTGGGGGGTGGGGGTGGTGGGGACATGAGTTGGACATGGGTGGGGGCCTGGTGAAGGCTGCCCCTGCAAACTGGGGTGTGGGGGTGGTGGGAGATATGGGTCGGGGCCTGGTGGAGGGTGCCCCTGGTGGCTGGGGGTGCAGGGGGACATGCGTTGGTGGGCAGTAGTGCAAGTTGACATGTGGGTTGGCTGGGGGGCATGGCCATGGTGGATGGGGTGCCTGCAGGACATGTGCAGGGTAGGCCCCTGTGGTGTGAGCCACCTGCAGGGGCCGTGGAGGGTGTAGAGGGAACACCTGGGAGGACCCACACGTGTAATTCACGTGTGGTGCTCCCCGCACACCCCTGTAATACACGTACCCTGATGGAATTGCGTGTGATACTTTCCGCGCACCCCTGATATACATGTACCCTGCTGACTTCGCGTGTGAAACTTCCCACGCACCCCAAGATACACGTAGCCAGGAGATTCGTGTGTGTAACTTCCCGTGCACCCCTGATATACATGTACCCTGCTGACTTTGCATGTGAAACTTCCCACGCACCCCAAGATACACGTAGCCAGGAGATTCGCATGTGTAACTTCCCGCGCACCCCGAAATACACGCAGCCAGGAGATTCGCGTGTGGAACTTCCCGCGCACCCCGAAATAC
Organism: Ambystoma mexicanum; assembly: GCF_040938575.1. Lineage (NCBI taxonomy): Eukaryota > Metazoa > Chordata > Amphibia > Caudata > Ambystomatidae > Ambystoma > Ambystoma mexicanum. The sequence continues at coordinate 151,881,425 of NC_090933.1, forward strand.
ACGTAGCCAGGACATTCGCATGTGGAACTTCCCGCGCACCCCTGGAATACACGTACCCTGCTGATATCACGTGTGAAACTTCCCGCGCACCCCGAGAAACACATAGTCTGGACATTCGCGTGTGGAACTTCCCGCGCACCCCTGGAATACACGTACCCTGCTGATATCGTGTGTGAAACTTCCAGCGCACCCCGAAATACACGTAGCCAGGACATTCGTGTGTGGAACTTCCCGCGCACCCCTGATGTACACGTACCCTGATGGAATCGCGTGTGGAACTTCAAGCGCACCCCTGTAATACACGTACCCTGCTGAAATCGCGTGTGGAACTTCCCGCGCACCCCTGAAATACACGTTCCCTGCTGAAATCGCGTGTGGAATTTCCCGCACACCCCTGAAATACACGTACCCTGATAGAATCGCGTGTGAAACTTCCCGCGCACCCCTGAAATACACGTAGCCAGGACATTCGCGTGTGGAACTTCCTGCGCACCCCTGATGTACACGTACCCTGATGGAATCGCATGTGGAACTTCAAGCGCACCCCTGTAATACACGTACCCTGCTGAAATCGCGTGTGGAACTTCCCGCGCACCCCTGAAATACACGTACCCTGCTGAAATCGCGTGTGGAACTTCCCGCGCACCCCTGAAATACACGTACCCTGATGGAATCGCGTGTGAAACTTCCCGCGCACCCCTGAAATACACGTAGCCAGGACATTCGCGTGTGGAACTTCCTGCGCACCCCTGATGTACACGTACCCTGATGGAATCGCGTGTGGAACTTCAAGTGCACCCCTTAATACACGTACCCTGCTGAAATCGCGTGTGGAACTTCCCGCGCACCCCTGAAATACACGTACCCTGCTGAAATCGCATGTGGAACTTCCCGCGCACCCCTGAAATACACGTACCCTGATGGAATTGCATGTGAAACTTCCCGCGCACCCCTGAAATGCACGTACCCAGCTGAAATGACGTGAGGTACTTCCCGCGCACCCCAGTGATACACGTAGCCCGCTTGCCATGCTGGTACTGGGTTAGCGCAGCCCTTTGCGCTGCATTGGGGATTTTGATGGCTTTTCCCTGCGCGAGAGGCGTTCTTGGGGGTGTAACTGGCACTGCGGCAGGGTCGCTGCGCCACTGTGCGCCACGGCTGGTTTTGGTAGCTGGAATCCATGAATACGCTGTGCGCGGAAATAGGTTTTGGCGCACGCGGCTGGCGCAGGGATTCGCACGCGCACACTGTGCGCCAGCCGCGTGCGCCACTTGTGCGCTGAATTCTATGAATTACCCCCATTGAGCTTTTGGGGGAAGGTTAGGAACGGTATAATGCCACTAACGAGGAGAAGCTGAAAGTGGGCTTTCTTTACAAGCTCCAAAATGTAAGGAGAGAGAGTACTTAAAAATAACTCCAAGGTTTTCGGCCTCAGAGGATGGCAAGAGTACAGGGCCCAAAGAAGGTGGCCAGAGAGGAGGAGAAAAACAAGGCAACGTTGTCACAATAAGAAAGATCTCTGTCTTACTGACATTGAGATAGAGATTGTTAGCTGCACACAATGCCTCGATGGTGGTCAATGAATTAGGGATAAAAAACAAGCAGAAGAAATTAGTTGATTGGAGTTTAAGGAAAGCGGTTTGTCATTAACATAACACTGGAAATGAGAGAAGAGGAAGGATATCAGGTGAGCATGAAGTACAAATAGATATTGAACAGCCACATTGATACAGTAGAACTCTGAGGTACTCTGCAGGTAGGCCGTTAGGTGGTGGAGTAGAAATGACCCAGTTCCAGCTTCCTAGGGCGATTAGTGAGGAAAACAGGTCAGCTACTCCGGTGCCTCGTCCATGAAGCTAAAGGTCTGAGGATAGAATGGTTGACCATGTGAAAGGCGGAGGAGACATCAAGGAGCACTTCCCAGTGTTATGTTAATGATACACAGCTTTCCTTAAACGATTCGTTATTTATCCCTGATTGTCTGACCACCATTGAGGCATTGTGTGTCGCTAACAATCTCTGTCTCAATAGTGTATATGATATTTGTGATTGTAGTGCAATTGAGGATAGTGCTCCTTGATGTTGTGTCCACCTTTCATATGGACATCCATTGTATCCTTCTAAAAAACAGTTTCATGATAACTTTAGCATGATGGTCCGGGCACTGGATTGGCTGATCCATGTTCCTCACTAATCACCCTTCCCAGCTGCAACTAAACTGTTTGTACAGCACCACCTCACTGCATACCTGCAGAGTACCCCAGGATGTTATCCCATCTTTGTGGCAATTACATATCTATTTCCTCCTCTGGCTCACACGATGTGTTTCTTCTTTTCTTATTTCCCGTGTTATGTTAATGACACACAGCTTTTCTTAAACGTCCCTAAACTAATTTGTTTTGTTTGTTTTTGTATTCCTGATTGTCTGATCGTCATTGAGGCATTGTGTGTGGCTAACAATCTCTGTCTCAATAGTATATATGGTATTTATGATTGTAGTACAATTGAGGATAGTGTTCCTTGATGTCTCATCTACCGTTCACACGATGAACCATTGTATCCTTATTAAACGATTACATTATACCTTTAGCATCATGGAACGGGCACTGGATTGGCTCATCTGTTTTCCTCACTAACCGCCGTTCTCAGCTACAACTGGGGTATTTATACTCCACCACCTCATTATGTACCTGCAGAGTACCTATAGGGTTTTATGATATAATTGTGGCAATTACATATCTATTTCCTCACTCTGGCTCATCTGATATCTTTTTTCTTTTCTCATTTCCAGTGTTAAGTTAATGACACACAACTTTCCTTAAACTTCCCTCAACTAATTTGTTCTTGTTTTTTTCCCTGATTGTCTTACTGCCATTGAGGCATTGTGCGCAGCTAATAATATATGTCTCAATGCCAGTAGGACAGAGACCATTCTTATTATGACACCTGTAACCTTATTTCATCCTACCCTGTGGTTGCTGTCTTTTGCCGCATTCTCTTACCATTCTGTGAGGCCAAAAACCTTTGGGTTATATTTACATTTTTTCTCTCTTTAACAACTTTACATTTTGAAGCTTGTAAAGAAAACCCATTGTTTGAACTTGACTTCCTTAAAGGCATTTTACTCTTCTTTACCTTCCCCCAGAAGCTCAATGTCTGTAAAGCCCTGGTACTGTGTAGGCTGGAGTTCTGCAACAGCCTCTTCCTTAACCTCCCCATTTGCTGTCTGTACCCCCTTCAGCTAAACTAGAATAGGGCTGCAAGACTTATCCTTGGCCTAAAGCCCAGGAATAGTATTGCTGCAGCCGGAAAATGTGTACATGAGGTCCTGATAATTGCAAGGACTGTAATATGTCCAACTTTGTTTCCCTAAATACTGCCCTGCTATAGGGCCCCACTGCTGTAATTCTAAGACTATGCTTGTGAAATGCTTTTTGAAATAGAGAGTGGGAGGCATGCCTCTGTCCTCCACTGGTGCCTCTCTTTGGAACAACCTTCCTGCTCCTTTTATAATTGAGCTGGACTTCCTTAAGTTCCGAAAACTGATGACAACTGTGCTTTTATGTTCCTGTTTTACTTAATCCCTTCACTGCTAACTCATACCACTACCACTGACACTGGTGGCTTGGTCCTTCATAAAACCAGGAGTTTCCAGGCCTCATATCTTGTTCACACCAGGACACCCCTCCATCCTTCAGCACCACCCTTGTGTGTGTACCGCCTGGCGGCTGTGCCACACCCTTGAGTCTGCTTTGCCCCAGCAGGTGGTTAGTGGCCTCCCACTTTCGCATGTCTTGGTACTTTCCGTCTAGACTTCTGTGAGCACTTGGTAATCCCTACTCCTCTTTCCATTCATGCACTTCTTTTACTGCACAATGCATATGTGCATTTATAGCAGCATGTACAATTGTCTTGGATAAGCAAGGTAAATGCATATGGAAAAGATTTGTACCACATTTGTAAGTGGCAGTTGGTGTGTGGAAGTTAAATATGATGATAGGGTTATCTGCAGAGTTTTAAAAAAAACAAATTGGTGGATATATGTGTGACTGTTTCAAACCAGGCAATGAGGGAATGGTACAAACATAACAATAAAAAGCGTAGAAGGGCTGTCTTGTGTGATGGTGTGCACGTGCAATACGGGTTTGTTAATAAAGCATGGCCTAGAGAGGAGACGGCAGAGACCACGGATAGTCATAAAGGGCCACGGATTATGGTCCTTATTGTACGCAAGAGAAAAGTAGTTGGGACAGAAAATTGTTCCTGTGTTTTATTTATTTTTTCACCAGTATACAATTGTCCATTATTCCATTAGCATAGTAGAACATGCTAATGGGAATGTTGGAGAATCTTGTTCAGTCTAACTACTTTACAGAGAAAAGTAGATGGGAGTCTCTACGCTTTTTTTACTTCTATTTTTTAACTGTGAACGGGAGGGAAGTAAGGGAAGAGGCAGCAAGCACAACTGCCGAGGGGCATGTGAACAGACGAAGATGTTGGGTTGCATTAAATCTAATGTAGGGTGCAGTGTTTCTCATGCTCCTTAATTGCATACTCGAAAACACTTCAAAACTGCTCCCGCTGCAGAGTGGTGTGTTATATACATAGTGCAGTTGTCTTTGAAAGATATGGATCAACAGCCTCTTTTATTGCTTGGAAGGGAGCTGGTGGGATCTTGTGCCCCCGCAGGAGTAGCCTTTGTGGTGGTAGTATTGGTTGAAGAAGATGATGTAGAGGAAGACAACCTACTACTTCCTGAGAAAGAAGCAGCCTTTCTCAGAGCATCCTGGTGGTTGTATTTGGTGTGGCAGTGCATGGAGGTGGTCCCGTAAGAGTACTGGCCTGGTTGTCCATGACTGAGTACAACGGTGCACACAGTACATTTTACCTTGGTAGCTTTCATCTTTGGTACACCACCAATGGTGGCAAAGAACTGCATGATTCTCTCTGGAGGCTAAAGGTCTGCATTTCCGCTACCTCATCTTCCTGGTCCTCTCGGTTGTTTTCTGAATTATTGCACTTCTTCTGTTATGTAGGCCCTCCGGCTGGTGGTAGTGGTGGTGGTGGTGTTGGTGTTGGTGGCTCCTGGGGAGCAGGGATGGCAAAAGCTGATGTCATTTTTGAAGATACATAGCATTTTTGCTAATATTTACTTACAAGCATATGCTGTATCCCAGATTGCAAATGGCTAATCAATAAGAATAGGTGTAGGAGCTGTACCAGGGTACATTTTCATAGTAAACCTTCCTAGATCAGATGGAAATGCAGTTTCAAACTGTTCGCGAAGTACAGACCCGTTCATGAAGTACGTATGCATTCGCGATCACGTCATCATGCCGCTTGCATGATCACATGATCCTGCCCAGAAAGTCTGCAATGATGTCAGACGTTTGTAAATGTCGGCGGACAAAATAAACGGTGCAAAAAGTTGCACAAAGTTTCTACACGTTTTTAAAATGTTGCTAGGAGGTGGGGAAAGCCACAATTTTAAGTTTAAACTTTTTAAATCAGCCAAAAATGCAGCTATATTGGGCATACGGATGATATAATTTGTAGCACATTAGGGTGCACTCGTAAAACCCCATGAAATTCAGAGAAAACACTTTTGTTAAAGGAACTTTATGGTTAAGTTGCACTAATAAAAACCTATGAAATTGAGTGAAAAAACGTTGTTTAACTTTGTTTTTTCCCTTTAACAAAGTTCTTTCACTCAATTTCATAGGTTTGTATTAGTGCAACTTAACCATAACGTGATTTTAATAGAGTTTTTTCACTGAATATATATATATAGAATTTTCTATAGGGAGGTGAAACATGCATGGATGGTCTAGCAGTAATTTCTAACAAGGTTTTGGAATAATAAAGTATATTATTTTTGAAAAAATGTATGCTGTGATTCCTTGGATCTACACGGGAGTGCTGCTCGCTGCAACAGCGAATTTTTTCGTTGTTGAACTGAAATATATATATATATATATATATATATATGGTGAAAAAAGAGGAGAGGGGCGCACTCCAGTTCCCTGCACAGTAAACCTTCTCAGCCACAGGTGTTCTCCTCCGACCGGTTTCTGTGCCAATACACGTCATCAGGGAGGCTGTCTTAACTTGCAGCTCACAGCAAGTGCAGGTGTTAACACTTAGTGAGGATTCTGCTGCAAGGAGTTCTGGTAGCTGTAGTCATCAGGTTTGCAAGGAACAGACTCACACCCAATCCCACAGTGGGGAAAGGGGGGGAGTAGCCTACAGTGAGGCACTCCAAAGTTGGGCATAAATTACCCCGGTGCAGCACCCTATTAGATTTCTGAAGATTCCACCCTTCAGAAAACTTACAAATGTGGTGAAAAAAGAGGAGAGGGGCGCACTCCAGTTCCCTGCACAGTAAACCTTCTCAGCCACAGGTGTTCTCCTCCGACCGGTTTCTGTGCCAATACACGTCATCAGGGAGGCTGTCTTAACTTGCAGCTCACAGCAAGTGCAGGTGTTAACACTTAGTGAGGATTCTGCTGCAAGGACTTCTGGTAGCTGTAGTCATCAGGTTTGCAAGGAACAGACTCACACCCAATCCCACAGTGGGGAAAGGGGGGGAGTAGCCTACAGTGAGGCACTCCAAAGTTGGGCATAAATTACCCCGGTGCAGCACCCTATTAGATTTCTGAAGATTCCGCCCTTCAGAAAACTTACAAATGTGGTGAAAAAAGAGGAGAGGGGCGCACTCCAGTTCCCTGCACAGTAAACCTTCTCAGCCACAGGTGTTCTCCTCCGACCGGTTTCTGTGCCAATACACGTCATCAGGGAGGCTGTCTTAACTTGCAGCTCACAGCAAGTGCAGGTGTTAACACTTAGTGAGGATTCTGCTGCAAGGACTTCTGGTAGCTGTAGTCATCAGGTTTGCAAGGAACAGACTCACACCCAATCCCACAGTGGGGAAAGGGGGGGAGTAGCCTACAGTGAGGCACTCCAAAGTTGGGCATAAATTACCCCGGTGCAGCACCCTATTAGATTTCTGAAGATTCCACCCTTCAGAAAACTTACAAATGTGGTGAAAAAAGAGGAGAGGGGCGCACTCCAGTTCCCTGCACAGTAAACCTTCTCAGCCACAGGTGTTCTCCTCCGACCGGTTTCTGTGCCAATACACGTCATCAGGGAGGCTGTCTTAACTTGCAGCTCACAGCAAGTGCAGGTGTTAACACTTAGTGAGGATTCTGCTGCAAGGACTTCTGGTAGCTGTAGTCATCAGGTTTGCAAGGAACAGACTCACACCCAATCCCACAGTGGGGAAAGGGGGGGGAGTAGCCTACAGTGAGGCACTCCAAAGTTGGGCATAAATTACCCCGGTGCAGCACCCTATTAGATTTCTGAAGATTCCACCCTTCAGAAAACTTACAAATGTGGTGAAAAAAGAGGAGAGGGGCGCACTCCAGTTCCCTGCACAGTAAACAGTGCGCCCCTCTCCTCTTTTTTTCACCACATTTGTAAGTTTTCTGAAGGGTGGAATCTTCAGAAATCTAATAGGGTGCTGCACCGGGGTAATTTATGCCCAACTTTGGAGTGCCTCACTGTAGGCTACTCCCCCCCTTTCCCCACTGTGGGATTGGGTGTGAGTCTTTTCCTTGCAAACCTGATGACTACAGCTACCAGAAGTCCTTGCAGCAGAATCCTCACTAAGTGGTAACACCTGCACTTGCTGTGAGCTGCAAGTTAAGACAGCCTCCCTGATGACGTGTATTGGCACAGAAACCGGTCGGAGGAGAACACCTGTGGCTGAGAAGGTTTAATGTGCAGGGAACTGGAGTGCGCCCCTCTCCTCTTTTTTTCACCACATTTGTAAGTTTTCTGAAGGGTGGAATCTTCAGAAATCTAATAGGGTGCTGCACCGGGGTAATTTATGCCCAACTTTGGAGTGCCTCACTGTAGGCTACTCCCCCCCCTTTCCCCACTGTGGGATTGGGTGTGAGTCTTTTCCTTGCAAACCTGATGACTACAGCTACCAGAAGTCCTTGCAGCAGAATCCTCACTAAGTGGTAACACCTGCACTTGCTGTGAGCTGCAAGTTAAGACAGCCTCCCTGATGACGTGTATTGGCACAGAAACCGGTCGGAGGAGAACACCTGTGGCTGAGAAGGTTTAATGTGCAGGGAACTGGAGTGCGCCCCTCTCCTCTTTTTTTCACCACATTTGTAAGTTTTCTGAAGGGTGGAATCTTCAGAAATCTAATAGGGTGCTGCACCGGGGTAATTTATGCCCAACTTTGGAGTGCCTCACTGTAGGCTACTCCCCCCCCTTTCCCCACTGTGGGATTGGGTGTGAGTCTTTTCCTTGCAAACCTGATGACTACAGCTACCAGAAGTCCTTGCAGCAGAATCCTCACTAAGTGGTAACACCTGCACTTGCTGTGAGCTGCAAGTTAAGACAGCCTCCCTGATGACGTGTATTGGCACAGAAACCGTTCGGAGGAGATCACCTGTGGCTGAGAAGGTTTAATGTGCAGGGAACTGGAGTGCGCCCCTCTCCTCTTTTTTTCACCACATTTGTAAGTTTTCTGAAGGGTGGAATCTTCAGAAATCTAATAGGGTGCTGCACCGGGGTAATTTATGCCCAACTTTGGAGTGCCTCACTGTAGGCTACTCCCCCCCCCTTTCCCCACTGTGGGATTGGGTGTGAGTCTTTTCCTTGCAAACCTGATGACTACAGCTACCAGAAGTCCTTGCAGCAGAATCCTCACTAACTGGTAACACCTGCACTTGCTGTGAGCTGCAAGTTAAGACAGCCTCCCTGATGACGTGTATTGGCACAGAAACCGGTCGGAGGAGAACACCTGTGGCTGAGAAGGTTTAATGTGCAGGGAACTGGAGTGCGCCCCTCTCCTCTTTTTTTCACCACATTTGTAAGTTTTCTGAAGGGTGGAATCTTCAGAAATCTAATAGGGTGCTGCACCGGGGTAATTTATGCCCAACTTTGGAGTGCCTCACTGTAGGCTACTCCCCCCCTTTCCCCACTGTGGGATTGGGTGTGAGTCTTTTCCTTGCAAACCTGATGACTACAGCTACCAGAAGTCCTTGCAGCAGAATCCTCACTAAGTGGTAACACCTGCACTTGCTGTGAGCTGCAAGTTAAGACAGCCTCCCTGATGACGTGTATTGGCACAGAAACCGGTTGGAGGAGAACACCTGTGGCTGAGAAGGTTTAATGTGCAGGGAACTGGAGTGCGCCCCTCTCCTCTTTTTTTCACCACATTTGTAAGTTTTCTGAAGGGTGGAATCTTCAGAAATCTAATAGGGTGCTGCACCGGGGTAATTTATGCCCAACTTTGGAGTGCCTCACTGTAGGCTACTCCCCCCCTTTCCCCACTGTGGGATTGGGTGTGAGTCTTTTCCTTGCAAACCTGATGACTACAGCTACCAGAAGTCCTTGCAGCAGAATCCTCACTAAGTGGTAACACCTGCACTTGCTGTGAGCTGCAAGTTAAGACAGCCTCCCTGATGACGTGTATTGGCACAGAAACCGGTCGGAGGAGAACACCTGTGGCTGAGAAGGTTTAATGTGCAGGGAACTGGAGTGCGCCCCTCTCCTCTTTTTTTCACCACATTTGTAAGTTTTCTGAAGGGTGGAATCTTCAGAAATCTAATAGGGTGCTGCACCGGGGTAATTTATGCCCAACTTTGGAGTGCCTCACTGTAGGCTACTCCCCCCCTTTCCCCACTGTGGGATTGGGTGTGAGTCTTTTCCTTGCAAACCTGATGACTACAGCTACCAGAAGTCCTTGCAGCAGAATCCTCACTAAGTGGTAACACCTGCACTTGCTGTGAGCTGCAAGTTAAGACAGCCTCCCTGATGACGTGTATTGGCACAGAAACCGGTCGGAGGAGAACACCTGTGGCTGAGAAGGTTTAATGTGCAGGGAACTGGAGTGCGCCCCTCTCCTCTTTTTTTCACCACATTTGTAAGTTTTCTGAAGGGTGGAATCTTCAGAAATCTAATAGGGTGCTGCACCGGGGTAATTTATGCCCAACTTTGGAGTGCCTCACTGTAGGCTACTCCCCCCCTTTCCCCACTGTGGGATTGGGTGTGAGTCTTTTCCTTGCAAACCTGATGACTACAGCTACCAGAAGTCCTTGCAGCAGAATCCTCACTAAGTGGTAACACCTGCACTTGCTGTGAGCTGCAAGTTAAGACAGCCTCCCTGATGACGTGTATTGGCACAGAAACCGGTCGGAGGAGAACACCTGTGGCTGAGAAGGTTTAATGTGCAGGGAACTGGAGTGCGCCCCTCTCCTCTTTTTTTCACCACATTTGTAAGTTTTCTGAAGGGTGGAATCTTCAGAAATCTAATAGGGTGCTGCACCGGGGTAATTTATGCCCAACTTTGGAGTGCCTCACTGTAGGCTACTCCCCCCCTTTCCCCACTGTGGGATTGGGTGTGAGTCTTTTCCTTGCAAACCTGATGACTACAGCTACCAGAAGTCCTTGCAGCAGAATCCTCACTAAGTGGTAACACCTGCACTTGCTGTGAGCTGCAAGTTAAGACAGCCTCCCTGATGACGTGTATTGGCACAGAAACCGGTCGGAGGAGAACACCTGTGGCTGAGAAGGTTTAATGTGCAGGGAACTGGAGTGCGCCCCTCTCCTCTTTTTTTCACCATATATATATATATATATATATATATATATATATATATATATCCAGGAAAGGAGGAAAAGGGAACCGCACTCCTGCGGGCAAAGAACAATCTCCAGAATTAAAAAGAAAAAAAAGACAAAAAAGACTCACATCAGTAGAGTTTTTAGTTGTAAAACACAGGTGACAGCAACAAACAGACAGAGGCCGGACGCCAAGGGGCAAGACCTGCAACACAACGTGTTTCGCGCTACACTGAGCGCTTGATCACGTGAAGGAAATGGATTTTACAACATACATATCGTAAAATGTATTCCTACAACACTGTCGCCCACTCTCACATCGGACTCTGACATAAAGCAGTAAGCTTGGTGGCCATGTTGGCATGGAAGAAAGTGCATGTAGTGCAGAATGTACTGGTGCCCAGCCTGCCCAAACAAAAGGTACAGGGACAGCAGAGAAGGTTTGCGCATAGTGCGCATACAATGCTTGAACTGTTTAAAAACAGCGTAGAAAACACATTCAATAAAAAACATAAATGTCCAAAGTTGATTGCATGAAAGAGACACAAACATGTCATATTTATAGTCAAGAAGCAATGGCAGAAATGTAGTTACAGTAATATAACATCAAACACAGTAAAAGCATGCAAGGTGTAATAAACACGAACTGTATAGCAGTGATAACATGGTAAATAAGGTAAATGCATTCTGGTAAACACAAAGAATTGCCCGCATATAAGATAACGAGCAGAAGGGACATCAAAATATTCATAGCCATGCATCAAAATATTCATAACCATGCAAATGGGCTAAGGTGCAACAACATACTGGATCACAGGTCCCTGGAGTTAGGATATGAACTAAGGTGCAAGTGCATGAATGGAGATGGCATCACCTCCAGTCAGGGCATTAAAATAATGACCTAAAGTACAAATGCATAGTTAGAACAGTCAACTCCTGGGATCAAGGCATAAAGGAATATGATGAGTCCAGGCATAGAGGTAATAATGACTGTGAACTGTAGGCTGAAATATAGTTGCATGGAAAGTCATCGGATGCCAAGATTAAGGAGTTAAAATCAAGATGCAATGCTGAGCTATAATGCCAAACCAGTACTAAAATACTGATAGGTCCCTAATACATAAAATAAAGTACAAATGGGGTCTAGCTGGTTGATGCCATAAGTAACTGCCATAGAGGCGAGAACAACAACTGTGCCAGTAGGTCCATGACACATTACATAAAGTGCAAATGCAAGCAAGGTAAATAGTCCCATAAGTAAAGTGTGACCATAGTGGCAAATATAGCAGCACAACAACAAGGCCCATAATTGTAAAGGCCTAGGTCAAATGGAAGCATGTTATAAAGTGCAATTGCAGGTGGAGTAAAACAACCCCGACAATAAACTGCAATGATAGCAGCTAGATATAAAACCTATGGTCATGGAGGCTTGAGGCACAAAACAACATAAGTACAAGCATAAAGAAAAGGACCCACACAATCATAACAGCAAGATAAAGAGGATGGTCCATAAGTAAGTGCATGACCCATATAGGAACTCATAAGCCTAGATAACCACTAGTCTGCAATGACGACAGACTTATAGTACACATTTTATATATGTAACCATGGTAGCCTAGACAACATACACTTAGAGCAGGCACCAAAGTCCAGGAGTGACCGACAGAGAGTAGAGGGCAGAGGACTACAAAAACAGGGTCAAATAAATGGGACCAAAAAACAACCAAAATAGGTGAGTGCCACTTCCCCAAGAATCACAGATGCAAACAGCCATAACATAAACAAGAGTTCATAGTTTAAACAAATATAAAAGATGGAATCATTTAAAAAAACAATGCAGACCAAGAAAACTAATGTCATCGATAAATCATGAACATACATGAAAGCAAGAGAGAAAAAAGGAGAATGAAAACTCGAATGTGGGCAAGTGAGAGAAACACAAAGAGGAGTTTAGGTACCCAAAAACATAAGCAGCTCCTCGTCCACATTGTGGCCGTTGGGATGCTCGATATCAAAATCTAAAATAAACCTTGTTTCAAGTTGTCTCAACTTCAGGACAAGATCCCCACCTCTTTGATGAGCGGGCACATGCACTCTTGCAAAGAATGTTAACAAACGAAAATTGTTCTCATGTTCCTGCTTGAAATGTTTGGCCATGGGGTATGTGGGATCGGAGTTTTTAATAGCTCTGAGATGCTGTCAAATTCTCAGTTTGAGTTTACATGTCGTACTCCCGACGTACCACCTCATGCAGGGACATGAGAGGACACACACCACAAATGTGGTGTCACAATTGATTGAGTATCTTATCTCCTGGTTAAGTTTAGTGACAGGGTCTATGAATGACTTCAACAAAGTCGCATGTGCACAGGCTTTACATTTCATACATTTGGTGAAAAAAACTTTGTTAAAGGGATGTTATGGTTAAGTTGCGCTACTAAAAACCTATGAGATTCAGTGAAAAAAATGTTGTTAAAGGGACGTTATGGTAAGTAAAACCAAAAAACCCTTGAAATTCGCCAGTTATGGTAAGCAACCATAACTCACGCCACCACCGTGCACTTCTAAGACTAACACCCAGGACATCAAAGATGACATCACAAATGTCATTGATGACATCACTGATGACATCACATGTCTGGCTCACTCTTTTTTCCTTTACTGACATATCTAGGCCAATAACAGTCAGGAACTAAAAATTCAAAAATGACTATATTTGTAGAATTATACTTCAAACTCCGGCAACTCCGAGATCGCAACCATCCCTGTGAAAACAAAAAGAGACATGTTAGGGAACAGCGTAGTGGAGCAAGATGCCGAGAAGACAGAGAAAACGGAGGGAAATAAAGAGACACAATAAAGACAGAAAAGACATTATAACTCACCTGGAATACAGCAAGCAGAGTAGGAGTCACAGCCGGTCTGGACCCGACATAAGGGCACACGGACCAGTGAAGCAACTAGGTCCACAGAACACCCGCACTAACCACGTGCCCCTGCACAGAGACGCAGGACGGAGAGTTCAACGCACAAAAACGTAAGATGAGCAATAACCCCAAGGGAGGGTATTTGGACCAGAGTGAGTTGGGAGTACACCCATCACAGAACCAGTATCTTAACCCTCCATTCTCCTGTTATAGGCACTACCCAAAGCCTGGCATATAACCAAGCAGAGAGGGGTCCGGGATAGCGCTTAGACCTCCATTCAGTATCGCGTGGTGCCCCCGTGGATACCAGTGAGCGTAACAGAACGCAAAGCCTCAATTAAAACATCCACCTGGGCGTCATGTAAACATCAGAGACTGACCAACTACCCCAGTTACTGGGAGAATTATGGGCCGAGGTGCACTCCGCCAGGCAAGAAACCAACGCCCTTAGGAGGAAGTTGATTGTCACCAAGGACCGCACCGATGAATTAGCCAGACAATTGCTCCAAAAACAGGCTGGACAGGCTCTGTTGCCAGGAAGTATTCTGTCAGTTCTAGCCACATTTGTCAATCCAGTGCAGGTGGTCCTTTGTGGGGCAGTTCCTTTGGCCCCACCGGAACGTTTTACGGGGGACCCAAGAAAATATGCAGTATTCATGAACCAGTGCCGTTTGCAGACCCAAAGCCTTTCCTAACGATCAGTCGCGGGTTGCTTTCATTCTGTCATATCTGAGTGGCAGTCCTGTGGGATTTCAGTGGGTTTCAACAGGAGATGGAGAAGCTGTTCACCCGCCATACCCATGGCCAAGCTCTGGATAACCAACTTCTGACCCTCCGCCAAGTCAGCCAAGATTTGTTCACATATATTGCCACTTTTAACAGACTTGTCGTTGAAACTGGGTGGCGTGGCCTGAGGAGAAAGAAACAACGTTATTCCATTGAGGATTACGGGGGGAATTGAAAGACGTCCTAGCTCAGGTGGTAAACCCGCCAAAACACTGTGCAAAGTTCATCAACCTAGTGGTGCAGCTAGACCACAGGCTGCAAGATCGAAGGACAGATTGAGCCAGAATGGAGAATCGGACTGTCTATGTACGCTCAAAGGAGAACAGTCCGCGTTCAACAGAAAACACTTAGGAACCCATGCAAATTGGGGGGGCACAGAGCCCATTAACCAAGGCCTGAAGAGACAAAAGCAGACAACAGCAAATATGCCTGTACTGCGGGAAATCAGGTCACTTCCTCAGAGAATGTCCCGTAAAACCCCCTAGGAGAACAGTTGGAGCTACAGAGAAAGAAGGAGGAGAACAAGAGTCAGAGAACTTCCAGGCCCGGCAAGCGTAGAGGTCCGTTTGTCAAGTGAAGCAAAATAACCGCAGACCTCACACATTGCCCTGCCTGTGATTTTGATCAGTCACCAACAACCGTCTCGGATGCATGCTGATGAGGCATACATAGATAGCGGAGCCGTTGCTAACTACATAGACCAAGGCCTGGCAACAAGGATGGGGCTTGCCCTCTGTCATAAAACGACAACTGAGAAGGTCACCACTGTCGACGGCACTGAGATAGCTTCTGGTCCTGTAACTCAACGCACTGCAGAATTGACCCTTCTTTACCAAGACGGACATTGGGAAGCCATTGCCTTCGACCTTATCAAGGCCCCTCAGTTCCAGGTGATTTTAGGGATGCCGTGGTTGGTGGCTCACAATCCTAACATCGACTGTCGAGCCAAGAAATTAGCCTTCTCCAATGAGTGTGCTCATGCGTGCTACCAAGTGGAAATGCTATTGTCTGACACAGAGACACCTGTCCAAGATAAAGAGGCGTTGGTACTAGGTGTAACAAGTACACTACCAAGTGAATACCATGATTTCCAAGACGTTTTCCAAAAATAACAGACTAATACCTTACCCCCTCACAGGCCATATGACTGTCAGATTGACCTTGTACCTGGTGCACAAATCCTGTGTAGTCGAATTTATGCAATCACTGAGCCTGAAAATCTCCACTTGAAATTATATCTTCACCAATACCTGGCAAACAGTTTTATCCACCCGTCCAAATCCCTGGCAGCCTCGCCCCTATTCTTCGTATCCAAGAAGGAGGGGGACTTGAGAACGTGCATCGACTACCACTCACTAAACCAGGTAACAGTTAAAAACTATTATCCTCTACCCCTTATCCCAGAACTGCTGGAACAAGTCAAGGATGGCCAAATTTACACCAAATTGGACATCAGGGGGTCATACCATCTCGTGCGTGTAACGAAAGGAGACGAATGGAAGACTGCCTTTCGTACTAAGAATGAGCTGTATGAATATCAGGTGATGCCCTTTGGATTTTGCAATGCTCCTGCCGCATTCCAGTACTTCATGAATGATGTACTACGGGAATTGATCGACGTATGTGCCCTAGTTTACATCAACAACATCTTGGTGTACTCCTCTTCTAAACAGGTCCATGTCAAGCAAGTTCGCTCCGTCCTTGCAAAACTCTGACAGCACCAGCTATACGCCAAACTTGAAAAATGCTCCTTCCATGTCACCGAAGTCGATTTCCTTGGTTTTTTCCTCACTCCCAGAGGCGTCCGGATGGATATGCACAAAGTAGACGTCATCCTTAGCTGGCCATCACCGTCTTCAGTCAAAGGTGTCCAAAATATGCTCAGCTTTGCAAACTTTTATCGCTGATTCATCCCGGGTTTCTCCCAGATTGTGCACCCGATCACTTCTTTATTACGAAAAAACAACAAACTGTTCCAATGGACAGAAGAGGCGGAGAAGGCCTTCCAGGAAACGATTTGCCTCAGCCCCGGTGCTACGACACCCCCGCCCAGATCTCCCATATGTAGTGGAAACAGATGCCTCCAGCATGGCAGTGGGGACTGTTCTTTCCCAAAGGGATCCCGCAACAGGCCAGTTACATCCCATGGTCTTTTGGTCACGAAAATGTACTACACCTGAACTTAACTATGTAATAACAGACAAGGAACTCCTAGCAATCAAGGCAACCTTTAAGGCTTGGCGGCATTACCTCCTAGGCGCCAGACATACCATCACAGTAATCACCGACCATCGCAACCTACAATACCTCAAGACGGCAAAGGCTCAATCATCCCATCAACTCTGATGGGCTTTATTCTTTGCAGAATATGATTACATAATCACGTACCAACCTGGAGTCCAGAACGGAAAAGCCAATGCCCTATCCGGCATGGGTATTGATGAGAACGCATATTCAACCCCAGACCCGGTGGCCATTATTCCAGGTGACAAACTACTAGGACTTACAACAATGTTATCTCTGGACGAACTCCAAAGGAAATTTGGCTCCTAATGAACACCGAGGCTCTACAAGACTGGACCACTCAAGGTGAATATTACACAACAAAGAACCAACTCCCGTATTTCAGAGGGCGTTTATATCTACTGAATAAGGCACTACAAGAACAAGTCATTTCTGGTTATCACACCCCCTTGATCGAAGGACATCCAGGAATTGACAAGACCCTAGCCAAGGTGAAAAGAAATGATTGGTGGCCGACCTGGCGAAAGGACATTACGCTGTTTATTCTGTCATGTGGCATTTGTGCACAGAATAAATCCCAGATTCAAAGACCTGCAGGCCTTCTTCAACCCCTGGAATTTCCACCTGCACCTTGGCACACACTCTCCCTTGATTAGATCACAGATCTGCCTCCCTGTCAAGGGTTCAACACTATCCTAGTGGTTGTGGACCTATTCTCTAAAATGGGCCATTTAATTCTGCTTAAGGGTCTACCAAACGCATAAAGTCTGGCAAAGGTGTTTTTAGAGAAAATTATATGATTACCTGGTTTCCCCTGTGTCCTTATTTCTGACCGAGGGAGTCAGTTTGTGTATAACTTCTGGAGGAAGAGTTGTGCAATTGCCCAAATCAATATTTGTCTGTCCACTAGTCACCATCCCCAAACTGATGGCCAAACGGAGCGGACGAATCAGACACTAGAGCAATACCTACGGTGCATGTTAAATCAAGTGGAAGAAAGCTGGAAGGATGTGCTGTGGATAGCCGAATATGCCTACAACAACTCGCTACACACCAGAACCGGACAAAGTCCATTCTATACGTATATGGAAGGCACCCACGTACTTCCGAATTAGATACCCCCATGGCCTTGGAAATGCCCATGGTGAAGACTTTACATATGACCATAACACAAGCCTTCAAAAAGGCAGCAGAACACTTGATCCAAGCCAAAGAAACACAGAAAAGATTCTCTGATCAACAGCAAAGAAAAGCCCCAGACTACCAAGTCGGAGATGAAGTCTGATTGGCGTCTCGGCACGTGCCCATAAGAGGAACTCGAACATTTTGTCCCAGATATCTAGGGCCCTATACCATCAAGGCTATTATAAATCCCATGGCAGTTAAACTAGATTTACCACCAAATATGCAGATCCATCCCTTATTCCATGTGTCACTCTTAAAACCTGTTGAGCCTGGAACTCGGGTCAAAACACCACCAAATCCGGCCCTGGTTAAAGGAGAACCCAAATTTGAAGTCAAGGACATCCTAGATTCTAAACTCACCAGGTCCAAGTTATATTACTTAGTGGACTGGAAGGGATATGGCCCTCAGGACAGGACATGGGAGCCTAGCGAGCACGTCCATGCACTACGCCTGATAAGACGATTTCATCTGAACCATCCAACCAAACCAGGGTCAGATGGAGGAAATACCTTGAGAGGGGCCTTAGGGGGGAGTGCTGTCACGATCCATGCCCCTGACCCCATCAGGTATAACAGCCCCCGGCAGCAGTGGGGCTAAAGCCCTTCACACCGGCCCTAAGGGCCTTAAAACTCCATCAGAAAAATACATGGAGTCAGTCCTGGCACCTTTAGCGCCAGGCTCAATATCAGGAATAAAGCAATACCAGTTTTGGACCTTAATCCACCATGGAGGCCTATTACACAGCTCAGTTCTTTAGAACCAAGGCATGCCGTCTATTGTTTTGGGTGGAACTACTTGGCCTGGAACTACTTTACCTAGGCTATTTAAACCACACCCAAACCACAGAACACGCTTTGCGTTATTCTGCACTCCTGCAGCGTAACGCTCACCGTGTCCATCTCCTGCTCATCTGCTTCTCCGGTGGCCCAATCTAGAAGTCCTAGATCAGAATTCCATTAATGACCTGGAAGAACAAGAACAGCATTAGCGAGCAAGAACACTTACCAGTGAAGTAACCGGCCTTGAATCCATCCTGCGCTACGCTTACCTCGCCCATCTCCGGAGTTCGCCGCAACCTGCAAAGGTAAAGAAACAAGGACAGCATTAATAAATATTCTTAACTGGGCAAGCAGCGAGTCCTGGCAGCACCCTGTGCTTCTCTTACCCCGCCCATCATTGGGTATCACCGCAACCTGCAAGGGAGAAGGAACAAGGTCAGCATTAACAAAGCACTTACCTGGGCAAGCAGCGCTTTGATCACTCATCACTCTGGAACATCACCGCAACCTGTACAATGAACAGAAGAGAACACAGGTTAGGAATTAACACCAATAAACAGCGCAGTTCTCTGCGCATCAATAACTCACTGTGGTCTTTGCCATTTGCACAGCAACTCCGAGATTGCAACCATCCCCGTGAAAACAAAAAGAGACATTGTTAGGGAACAGCGTAGTGGAGCAAGACACAGAGAAGACAGAGAAAATGGAGGGAAAGAAAGAGACATGGACCCGACATAAGGGCACACGGACCAGTGAAGCAACTAGGTCCACGGAACGCCCACACCAACCATGCGCTCCTGCACAAAGACGCAGGATGGAGGGTTCAATGCACAAAAACCTAAGGTGAGCAATAACCCCAAGGGAGGGGATTTGGACCAGAGGGAGGTGGGAGTCCACTCATCACAGAACCAGTATCTTAACCCTCCAGTCTCCTGTTATAGATGCTACCCAACGTCTGGTACATAACCAAGCAGAGAGGGGTCCGGGATAGCGCTTAGACCTCCGTCCAGTATCATGTGGCCCCCGTGGATACCAGGTGAGCATAACACAATCAGAATGAATATGCCTGTGGAACACATATCCCGTCCGCCTGACCGCAAGGTTTTGACGCACATTTATTTTATTCAGGGACTTCAACACTGTTCGTAGAACACCCGTGCACATGCGCACCACACCCTTGGGTCCTATGAACATCGCACCTGTCTGTAACTGGCCGCCGCACGTGTGTCGCACTTTTAATTAGTTTGGGGACCCGAAAACTGTCTGTAGAACACCCGCACACATGAGCACCACCAAACCCGTACATATGGTGTCCTACGGATAGCCGTCCCATTCGTGAATGTGTCCGCTTTGTCATCATGTGACTGCACCCACGCTCAGCATGTGTCCTTATTTGTGGACACTGTCCGGGCCCCCAAACATTTAAAAAGTGCTTTTTTGAGCAATCTAAGGTATTTTCCAGTAAACGTTCACCATTGCATATGTCCCAGACAATGTCCCTGGCGATCTACATACTTTTTTGAACTTTTTGAGCCCTTTCTTGGTGTTCGCCATGTCCGTGGACAGCGCAGGTATTCGCGGAGTGCGCACCTGCACCCCTATAAAAGGCCACACCCCAGAGCTCATCCTCATTCTGTTTTTCTACTACTGCAGATTGACCTGCTTTTGCTGCATTGCTGATTTTGCTTCAGCTAACCTGATGGCATCCATGGCTGCTGCTGGTACTACTGCTGTCTCAGCACCACCCCACCCCCTCCATCACCACCACATCCCCAAGGGCCTGCAGAGGGGAACAGGTATGAGGATGCAGAGGAGGATGAAGAGGATGAAAAGGATGATTTAGTGGAAGTCTCTACTACTAGCATTCATTGTGAGTCTTGGGTGTGGTGGTTATTTACCACTCTTGATGGACTGCCAAAAGCTTGTGCGAACAAGGTGATCTGCACTCAGTGCCGCATGATGCTGAGTCGTGGCAAGCCTGGTTCGTATAGCTATGGTACAACATCAATGAAGAGACAAGTAAAGTCGTTCCACGGTGGGGCTATTTGTAAGGTTGTACCTTGCAATATACATAATAGGTTGAGTTCCTCTGCAGCATCCTCTGTTTCCGCTTCTGCTACCACAGGAGACACTCCTGTGGGACAGCGCATCCCGCCAGCTGCCTCGCAGGCCATTCATGATACTGTTCACCCTTACCTTTCGAGGGTCACAATATTGT
The DNA here is from genome assembly GCF_040938575.1 of Ambystoma mexicanum. NCBI lineage: Eukaryota > Metazoa > Chordata > Amphibia > Caudata > Ambystomatidae > Ambystoma > Ambystoma mexicanum. Next base: position 151,902,206 of record NC_090933.1, read on the forward strand.
GCATGTACTGCGAAGCAGTACTCTGCTGGGGGAGAACCTTTGGAGTGCTTTCAAGACTGCGGTCAAGAAGCACGAGAAGGACTGCCCACTACCTTAATAAGGCCCACCCTACATCTTCCTCTCTCCACCTGCCCTTTCTTATTCCTGTGGTTGGTGTCCCTTCCTTACCCTCCTTTCCCCTTCTTTCCTTGTGTGTTGTGTTTAAAAACCAAAAAATATATAAAACAACAAAAACCAACAAAAAAAGGCTCTTTTCATAGCCGCCTTTCACAGTTCAAAAATAGAAGTGACAAATAAATAGTGCAGGGCCCTGTCCATTTTTTAGAATTCCATGGACAGTCCACAGACATTTATTTTTTTGGGGTACTGCCCTATCAGAACCAGTGCACTTTTCTCTGGGTGGAAGTGGTTGCTCTGAAAAGAGCCTTTTTGTAGTGTTTTTTTGTGTTTCAAAAACTTCAAATAGTCAACACCTACTACAAAATGGATTGTTTTAATTCCAAAAAAGGTCACAATGCATTTTGTATATTTCACAGAAAAATCTGATTGCCGGCATAAGTAAGATGAACTCCATCTCTGCAAAAAATGTGTGTACTATGAAACGTAATGTTTTCATTCTGAAAAGAGGACATACCAACATCTCTCAAAAAGGCACAGGCAGCCTTGTTAACATTGCGCCATGCTTTCTCCATTTGTGGACCAAATGACAAAGAACACAGCCACATTTGTCTCTGCGCAATACGGGAAAAAATTACTCTGGAGTTTGGATACATGTCCATAACTTTCCCAAGTCCTTCTTTCATTGCAATTTGCAAAGAGATTCCAGACACATGTCCTAAACTGTTCCCTCCACAATGAATAATAATAATGTCTGGGTGACGCTGTGTCATCAAAGTAGCACAGAGAGGTACCAAATCCAGCCACTTCATTCCACTCACTCCATGCCAGTGCACTTCAACATGAAGGAATCCAAGATGTGCAGCCACTCCACAGCGATCTGCATGCACCTCCAACCAATTTATCCACCATCTCCCAAAATCCAAACAATCTGCTTTCTGAAACACACAGCCAAAGCTATCTGCTCTTCTCTCAGGAAAAAGACTTTCTGACAAACTCTCTCCTTACACAAAACACCCAGTAAAAGTTATTGACCAATCCCATGCTCTGCTCAGTCTCATTTGCATGCCTCTCAACCCAAAAATCCCAGTATGTAATTTGTGCTGTCCGCTGGCAAAAATCTGAGAGTGGGGAATGAAAATTTAAATAGGATGCAACATTTCCCCTTTGAGGTTGACTCTGAAAAGAGCCTTTTTTGTTTTTTTGAAAATGCTTCAGAAACACCTTTTATTTTGTACTTTTTTGTTTTTTTTTCTTATTTTCCTCCAAAACTCTTCACATTAGCTTCTCCAAAGCAATTCTTACATTCCAAAATAGCATGGCATTTCCCATAAAAGATAAAGGCATGCTATCTTCTTTAAAATAAACAACATTACCATAATCAATGTTCACATTATTACAAAAGAACATGACAGCTCTAACCATGAAAGCAAATATGCCTCGGTTGATTGCACACCTAGCAATATCTTGCTGAGGACAAAAAACTGAACTATTGTCCCATATTGCCCTAGGTACTAAACCAGAAAAAAAAACCTTGGCATTTAGATGTACTTTCATTACTGCCTGAATCAAGTGTTCCAGATCTTCCAACAAAGTAGGGGCACTGCCATAGCCCACATGCAAAGCACCACAGTGCAAACTAACTACATGTGGACTGTTCACCCTGCCCATATCTCCACAAACCTGTACAATTCCCTGCACATTAAAACCAGGCACAGTGCTCCACACCACCTCCACTCGTTTAAAATCAAAATTGTTTGCCTCATTCCTGCATTTAGCATACTGCTCCATACCATGCACAAACATATCTCCAACCACCAAAACCCTGACTTTTTCCCCCTCTGCCATCTTCACTACACACAACCTCTTTCAACACATAACACAACCTCACCACCTGATTGGCTGATCCCTACAGTCCTATTTCCATGCCAGATATGTTGAGAAGTCCCATATGTGGCACACCCTGTCCGCGGACAGCCGCAGTGTCCGTGGAGCACATAACACTGGAGCAGCCCTTCCACCGTTTCCACTTCACTCTCTGCATCATTTCCTCATCGGCTACTGCTAAGCAATCACACAAACATCCACCAATCACATCCAAGAACTCTACATCTAACTCCATCATGACAGATTAGCACTTTAGATGTACTTTTGATCACTCTCAGTGCAATTGGGCTGTGACTGCAAAGGACCTTCAGCAACAACTACTGTAAATCTCCCCAAGATTTATACTTGCAGATTCATGCACATCCACATACATGAACACAGACTACAGGTATGAATATATTCTGCACAGTAAATGCACAGCTCTTCCCTGAATGCATATAAACAGAGTTACTGCCACTTACCCTGTATAAACTGTAAAATGAGCTTACTGTCATTTCTCCATTCTGCTATGATCAAGTGGCACTTGCAAACCTGTCTGCTCTACAAATGTATGTTTACACACACAGCTATCTAATAAAGTGTCATTTCATATTAAAAGATGGGAGAAATAACAGTATAATTATGGAAAAAGTCTTTCTAGTGTGTTATAAAATTACATGCAGCCAGGATGAGTACATCCATCTTCATTCATGCACACAGACAGACAATATCATTAGATAGGCTCCCAGCTGAAACAACACCACTGCCTCTAAATCAAATCATTCTGCTTTATTTCCCACACCTTCAGAAATGCATACATTGCATGCTTTTCTGTACAATGTCTGCCATTAATAAAGAAAAATAATTAGGATGGGAGATCAAAACAGCAAGAATTTGGATTAATTTATTTAATCTCAAAGTTGTAGCAAGGTGTTAGGTATTACTTGATCGCAAGAGAACAGATAACGGACGGATTTGATAATTGGACAGTTGGGGGTACTGCTGCGTACCAACCTCTTACATATTGAGGGTGTTTACCTCATATTCGTGCACAATCTCTAAGGGACAATTTGACATTACAGTATAAAAAGAATGAGTGCTGCACAGGACTGCTAATGGTCCATGGGTATCATAGAACAAAACACACAACAACAACTGTAAAACATAAAAGTAGGACAAGGTGTTGTGTCGCAGATTGACACTGTAGTGTTTCGGCCACCTGTAGGAATGGATGGGAGCTAGTTGATGGCGTGTCCTTCTTCAGGATGGGGGTGAGGGGTAACACTGTCCATGTGGTATCTGTTGAAATGAAAAGGCTGTTAGTCTAGGTTTTGACCTCTGTGGCGTAGTTAAGTTATCATTTAAAATACTTGATAGAGGTTAGTTTTTGCCAACAAATACACTGCAAGGTGCATTTGTATGAAGCTTACCGTCAAAAGAATGATAAAGCTGCTGCACAGTTGCCCTCATCGTTGTGTGACAGAGGCTGGTGGAGCGGTGTAGGAAACACACTGCTCTGGAAGACAGAGTGGTGGTTACTCTTCAAGTTCTGGGTCCAATTGGATTGGCCCGGGTGTGGCGGCGCCTGTGAGTGGCGTATTACATCCTCAGTTTTGGGGGGAGATTAGAGAAATGATATGTGAACCAAGAGGTCCAGCATTATGCATTTGTGATTGGTGCCGATTGGTGGCATGCAAAGAGCCGAGTGGAGAACAATGGGCGTTACTTGGTGTGCAGAGACACGTGAGGACGTGTTGGTGTCTAAAGTCCAGTGGTGGACTGTATGAGGAAATAGAGGTTGGCTCTGATCGCCACTATGATGTGGATTACACGTGCAAAAAATCTGCGTGTGTGGGATCTGAAGAGGCCGTGTGCACATTGATGTGGAAGGCGCATCAAGAAGTGAAAAAAGCTAAATTGGAATTTTAGGAGTTTTTGAAGCGGCCAGCATGTTTAAGCTGTGACTGCGTGTCTGGTGCACTCATCCCAATGACACAGGCATAATGGGCTGGGCGTTAGAACTCGGCGTGTGCAGCATGATCTAGGCTAGCATGCAATGAATGGTACCAGAGTGTCTGGGTGGCGAGCGACTTACTTGGTAGACTTCGGCGTGTACAGCATGATCTAGGCTCACATGCAACTTACTTGGTAGGCGAGGAATATCGGGATCACCGGATCAGTGTATTGGTGCGCTGTGCAGCACCGTGAGAATGAGTACTGAATACAAGACCCTCCTTGCTGGGGCGCAACCAATAGTGAGTCGCTAGGTGGGCCAATCAGGAGGGAGGTGTGGCATAGGCTAGAACGAAAGTGAAAGAGCCCGTGATAGGCTGCATGATGACACGTGATGCCTGAAATTACTGCACGAAGCCTGATGGGCTAGGTGGGCCAATCAGGAGGGAGGTGTGGCATCGGCTTGAACGAAAGTGAAAGAGCCTGTGATAGGCTGTATGACGACACATGTTGCCTGGAATAACCGCACGAAGCCTGATGGGAATTGCGGTCCTAGTGTTGAAAAAGCTGTATAATCAGGTTGAACGTTCGCATGATAGGCAACCTTGTGTGTCAAAACAAGATGGGGCCAGTAAAAATACATATGGAACTGGGTCAATACACGTGTATATGTGGTGAGAATTTCAATTTCTCCCATCTACCTTGTAAAAATAGCAAAAAATGCATATGAGTATTTCTTCTATCTCCTAACATCCAATAAAATAGCCTTAAAAAGCCAAGTGTGCTCTATACGTTTACTATTATACTCATTTGTAAAACATGTTCAACTAACAGATTCGAAGTAAAATATACAGGATGCACATAGGCAAAGGAAAGTGCATGTGCATACTATGCTCAGTTATCAGAAAACACTACTACTACAAAAACAGAAAAATCAATGTCTACATTAACAAACGTGCTACAAACACACATATTCACTAACTTCTTTCTTTTACAATTGCAGTGAAGACCACTCTCCTGAAGAGCAGCAGCGTCTGAAGTATGAACAAGAACTTAGAAGAAACCTACTCTTTCCATACAAAAAAGTAAGTACAATAATACCATAATGTTCTAACTGTTACTCAAGCACATTGGATTTTAGTATTGTAGAACAAACATGTGTATTAACCCTCTACCATTAGATTTAGTATTATTGCTCCCCTCACCAGCTGCATACTTTATATTGTCATCTGAAGCCCAGTATAGTAACACACAAATACAAGAATAGCCTTCCCAACTTGATGTAGCTGCCCATTGCACAATCACACACCTTCACAAACATCCTTACCATCATACTCAGTCACTCATGCACAAAGCATGCATACACTGCCCAACAGCCCAACCCACACTTTCTTTTCTTCTTCGACAGACCCCAAAGAATGCCTACAACAGTGCACCTATGAATCTTGATGTAGTGGCAAGTAATCATACCAAACAAATTATTTTACAAAAAAATGTTCCTCCACAGAGTCCTTCAGAACCTTATAAAAACAGGAGAGAAATCATGCACAACCCTTAAAACCTACCATAGAAAATGATTCCTAGAAGCTCTCATAGACAGTGCAATCCTTCTCAAAAGAAAGTTATTTATTTTAGTTTTAAACAGAATGAAACCACTAACAAAACTAACTACTAAACTACAAAAAAGACTTCTCAATATAGAGAATATCAACAAAAATAGCTTTTTAAACATCTGTGGAGGTGAATGGAGTCACACCACGAGCACATAACCATATTTTAATGAAGAAGCATAGAAACAAAAGCAAACAAACCTAATTGCCATACATAGCAGTGGACAAGAGTATGAAAAACTTAATAACACCATTATGGAACAAGAAACTCTGCTCACGAGAATATCCCAAGGAAACTCAGTATCACCTCTCCATTCCACTGAACCAAAATGTCCAGTCTACAAATGGCCGTGCACATCAATGTGTAAAATTGGCAAAAAATCTTTCAAATCTTTACGCCAGTTCCTCAATCAGTATGTAAAAAGCTAAGACAAATTCAAAATAAAACTACTACAAAATATGGATGCCTGTCCAGTGCACAAATACACAGAACTACAAGGCCATTCATTAGCCTGCATTTAAGGACCTATTTGTAAAAACACCTTCCATCATATCAAAATGATATCAACACATCTTTCAATTATAAGAAATCTGGTCCACAAACTCTACTATGCTAAAAGTCCTGCTTTATCATTAGCCAATTTAAATAACAATCTTCTACATGGTACAGCCAAACAACTACTCGAAGAAATAGAGCCGATCCAGAGAAAATGTTTTGGAAGTAAAGCCACATACAAAATGCAATAGCTTTAAAACAAACTAGCAACTACTGTACAAATAGCAAACTTCTATTACATACATACAAAAAAGAAATACTAATGTTTAAAACTACATCCGCTGAAGTACCAAACCATGTGCGTGTGTGTGTTGCCGCATAACTTTCCATAAAAGTAGCATAAAAACTGTAGACATAATGTACAAAATAGAAGACAATGAAGATTCCAAATGGTTCCAATTATCACTCTACCTTATAGCAGAAAACAAAAATATGAAATGACTGATCCCTTAATACTTTGCAGTTACTGCACTGCAAAACCTGACAACAACCAAACTCCTTCACATGCTATCACAAATAACTTAGAATTATTCCCACTACCAAAACCTCTGCAACAACTCAATTTATATGAGAGCATCATAATTAAAACAGTGCACCCACTTCAAGCAATAATATGCCTTCAACCAAAAACAGCAAAATTACCTCCCTCTTAATTCGTGAAAGGCATTTGTGGCAAAGTAGTTTATTTACCATTAGATCTTAATGTAAATGTATACACTCTGGGAGTGCAAAGTCCAATATATCAATCTTTAATTGTCTTAGTAAATGGCGTACCTACAAAAGACAAAAGTATTTGGCAACAACTTGTGGATTTACATAAAGTTAGACAAGCCTTGCAATATCTAAAAGACAACAATGAATACTACAAAGAAAATAATATTGAAGAAAACCTGAGAGAAACCCTTGAAATAATTCAAGAGTCACCAGAAACTGGTCAATTTCAACTTCTAAATCCTGCTACAGAATCCAATATTTTAGACCATTATACAATTCATCATTTACACTCTAAAGACACTATAGATCATGCACTGAAAACGTACCAAATGCGACAAGCCAAAGGATCTCCAATCAACATGTGGGAAAAAAGTATAGAAACACAGGCCTTTCCTCTACTCTTTCCTACTGGAAAAGGAGGAAGGTACAATGATAGACCCACGCAGATAACAGCATCAGAATATCGCTTTTTACAAATGTATTCTGATGACCCCAGATTCAGACAAAATGTGGAATACATATTCCACCTTCTCTTTGAAAGGGAACTAGCAACTCTATGCTACAGAATTGCACACACATTCAAATCAGGTACCCATTTTCAAAATATTTCAGCTACGCAATTATTACAAAAAGTGCAAGAAAAAGATGAGGTTTCAGTCAAGTATTACTAATCTTTTAGAAAACATGCATGGTACAAAAGTATACTGGGTCTGACGTCATGGAGATCTACGCTTTATGATAAGAAACCTTGGCCCACCCACTTGGTTTGTTACATTAAGTTGTGCAGAATATGCATAGGAAGATTTACACGATTTCCTACGCATAGAAAACAAAAACAAAACAAACATAGATATAAAAACACCAGGATAACTCTGCTCTATAGATCCTGTAAATGTATCAAGATATTTCCATCATCGCTTCATTGCTATGCTACACTTTATTTGTAATAAGACTGTTCCTACCATCAGAGAAGTGCAACACTTCTTTTGGAGACAAGAATACCAAGCCAGAGGAGCACCACACATCCACATGCTATTATGGATTAAAGATGCTCCTAAATTTGGTCAGGACAGTGATGCCACTGTTTTGCAGTTCATCCAAAAAAATCTGTGCCATGCACCCAAGACTCCAGGCCCTGGCCACAACCACCGCAGTATAACACACCCATGCTACCAAACATTTTGACTGTGATTTGTGGGCTGCTTATAGGGGATATTAATTACAACCAATGCTCTATTAACAAACCAAAAACAACATTATACTAAAGTAAAATAGCTAGTAGTGCGCCCAGCATTTAGTACGTCCGCGGACAGCCACGGTGATCGCAGACATCACAAACATATCAGGGGCACCTGCCACCTAAACAAATACAGCATTTGGCCCATCTCTTACGCCCCCACCCTCCCCAAGCACTCCTACCTACCAACACACTCCCCGAAATTGTATTTTTCCTGTGTTCAACGACGCGGTGTCCGCGGATCCAAGATGGCGGGTGCATCAAAACAATGTGACGCACCTCACGCCTCATACCAGCAATCAGCGAACACGTCCCTTATCAGCAGACATGATGCAAGCCGATTAACCAATCGGTGTCCTCTCCGTGGAGTGAACAGAGAAGTGTGTCTGCGTAGCGGACATATATATCACTAATTTGTTGAGACCTACCTTTTGGTCGTTTTAAAAAAACTACTGGACGGATTTCCACCAAATTTACAAAAGCACGCTTTCGGGACCAAGCTGCTGCTCCTGCTGCACATTTGGTGAAAATCTGTCCATCGGTTTGAGCTGCGCTTGATGAGGTAGGTCCACAGGGTGCCCTGGTGGCATCTGGGCCAGAAGACCGCATGGAGGACGACTGGCGCCTAGTGGGTGCAGAGGAGGAGAGGGTCGCAAGAGGGGCCAGCACATGGAGGAATCCTGCAACAATGACCCGTCCTAGCCAGTTCAAAATGGCACACAGCAGTTTGTGATGATGTGCGTTGTCCTTCCTGGAATCACGCACATCATCACAAATCATGCGTGTGCGCATCGAGACACCGACTAGGACAGGCTCAACCCTGTCACGGATTGCCTCGTCCGCAGGTAGAGGAAGGTCAGTTGATGTGGACACATCGTCTACCTGTGGACTGGCCTGGAATGAGGCATCCCTGCTGCTGCAGAGAGATGCAGTCGCAGAATCAGGGCCAGGATTACACACAAGCACCTCCACAGCAACCTGTGCTGCCTCCTGCCCCTATCCCTGGACTGCACCACTTACACCAGTAGGAATCACCCCGACCAGGCCCCACGTGTGGATCTAATGTACTCTCCTTCACCACCGACCTGGATGCCTCTGCACCATCTTCCGCATTGTCCTGCCATGTGGGTTCTCACTTGGCCCTTCCGCTGCCGAGGAGCCCACTCCCAACCTTGGCTTCTTGGGAATCCACTCGGCAGCTGCGGCAGTAGTGGCGGATGCGGCACTTGTCTCCTCACTCTCGGAAGATGCCATAACCTGGGAGGGTGACTGGGCCTTGCATCTCCGGCCGGTGGAGGCATCCCCACCGCTCCTCTCCACAGCGCCGTCTCGGCCCTCTTCTTCACTCGCTGCTGTGGAAAGGGAGACATTGAACACAAGCATCAGGTTACTGAACATAAATCTGCTAGAAACAAAGCAAATGCACATGAGTGGCACTGTCGTACGTCATAGCCATCATCACTTTCCACAACACACAGGTCCTTGCAAGCAACACTCATGCGCATACACCACCGCACAGTCATGGATCCGTCCGTGTCCACCTCCCATCACATTGCAATCATGGACAGAAAGGCCACAACAGTCAATGCATGCATCGAGATGTGCATGTGTCATGCATCCATGGCGTTTCCCAGTAACACACTCACCACTCAGTAACACACACATGTACACCATGCATGTCCATGAGGGTGACATCAGCATCCATGATTCACACAACAGACATGGCCAGGTACAGACACAGACATGCAATCATGTGTGGTCGTCGCATGCATGTGGACATCATGCATAGCAACATACACACCATTGTTGATGCACACGCTTGACCGGACTCACATGCTTCACTGTCATGTCCCTGCACACAGATATCCATACATGGGGCATTCCAGACATACGTGCATGGTGCACGCACCTGTCACACCTCAACATGCACTATGCTGGAGATGAACACATGGACACTTACTACTCGACTCCGTGCTGCATCTCGAGGACCTGGTGGTGAAGCGCTGGGTTAATGCGCTCCAGGACCCTCATCTGGATGTTGGTCACTTCTCCACGAGGTGCCGGGCCTCCCTGAGGGCCCTGGAACTGAAGTCCTCCCAGAACTTCAGGACACGGTCGTAGTCACAGGATGCCACCCCCTCTGCATTGATGGCATCCACAATGTCCTTCCAGATCCTCCTCCGTCCATCCCTGTCGAGGCGCGAACTTGCGAAGAGGGCATCCTAATTCCCCAGGACTCGCTCCACCAGGATGCCAACTTCATTTTCAGTGAAGCTGGCAGCCCTCTGCCTCTCTGACTGCGGGTTGCCACTGGCCCCAGATGGTGTTGAGTCGGACATGGCAACCCCAGAGGCAGGTGTGGGTGGGCAACTTGGTCCTGGGGCTGGGCTGTAGAGCGATGGTACACCAGTCGGGAGTCTTCTGGGTCAGCAGAGGTGGTCTCAGGTACAGGATCACTGGCTATGGCCTCTGTACAGGCACAAAATAGCAGGGCACATGGGCAGCAGGCAGGCAGGCAGCAGCAGATGGCTTGTGGGAGACTGCTTGGTGCTCTGGGGGGCAGGAAAATGGCCTTCTGGGCAGGAGTGTAGTCTTCCGTGTGTTGTCGCTTGGCCAGCTCAATGCATAGTGATTTAGCAAGTGAAAAAACAGCACGTCAGCATGTAATTGGAGGAAAGGGCCTTAGCACGTAAGCGCGCGAGTGATGTGGCACGTGCGGGTGCTTCCCTCGGCACGGGCTAAAGGTGAGCGTGGGAAAGCAGTTCACTGTACGTGCTTTTCCTGGAGTCCGACGCGTGGGTTGATACTTCTTGTTGTTTCACGCGCCATCACTTCACAGCGGATCAAGGATGTACATCTTCTTTTGGCGGGGGTCTTGCCTACGCTTGTTTTTCTTTCCCAAGCTAGTCAGACGGTGAGTCGCGCATGCTATTTTTCCCACTGCGTGTCCCCCTATGTATCGTGTTCCCATTTTCGAGTTCATAGTAGCCTGTGTGTCCCACGCATATGCGTTTTTTGTGTCTCTGGGTGCAACCGCGTACTGCAGGTGGTTAATTCCACACACGTGGGCTACTGGGGGTTGCGTGCACGGTTTTATTGCAGATTTGGGGTGCCTGAGCATTGCGTGTCCCATCATTTTCTCCCAGGGCTTACATACATCCTTGCAGGAGCACAGGGGTTCTGTTTACATCACGTACCCCGCCCCCTTCACGCCAATTGCCCAGGACAATTGTCGTGTACACCTCCTATTGGCACTAGTACATCCGTGCCATGGTTGGGAGGCTACTAAATGTGAAGGGCGTCTCAGTTGGGCATACGGCACATGGTGGGCGTGGTCGGGGATGTGGCTGGGGTGACCAGGGAGTAGGGGGAGTCCAGGGTGGCCAGGGTGGCTGCAGAGGGGGAAGAGGCAGGGTGCGCCACTTGGGCAGGATGTTCTGCCACGTGTTGGTGCAGTCATGCCACCACCCCCTGCAGCTCTTGCACCTGACACTGGCACCCATATGACCCGGCAGTCAGTTTCATCTGCTGTCACGGGGCCAACGGTAGTGGCAGCTGCAGCTGTGGCAACCACCACACAGGCTCAGGGTCGGCCAGCATATGATGCGTTGGCACCTGAGGACTCCCAGGCTGAATTCCAGGTGGTCAGGAGGTACAAGCAATGTGAACGCAGGGATGCTCTGACCGAGGCACATGTCCCTGGGGCAGTGTTGACATCTGCTGCCCCAAGCAGCCGGGTGTTGGCAACTGCATGGGCAGATGCAGCCAACACCACCCCGGCTGTGAGTCTGCCAGCCAGGACTGTGTCAGTCACAGACCTTGGCACAGCGGCTGTTGCTGCGCTGGGTCCTGTCAAGAGCACTCAGCAGCCACTGATGCAAGTCAGGGCTTCCGTCCCGGTTCCACCTGCGACTGCCTTGGTCCACTCTACCAGCGCCACTGCCCCTACTGATCAGGGTGGCATTTGCCAGTCAGGGTCTGTACCACTGCCCAAGAGGAGGACGGTTCCTCCTGCACAATAGGCTGGGACCCAAGACACGGCTCTGACCTCCGGCACGTCGAGAAAGAAGCCTTTCAACAAGCATGAACTGGACTTCCTTGTGGGCTACGTGTTGGAACACGAACGCAACATACTAGTGGGCCCAAATTGCCATACTACGCCTGCCCAGTGTTGGGCACACTGAAAGCATGTTGCGGATGGTGTTAGTGCATTCGGATATGAGGTGCGCACAGCTCAGAACTGCAAAAAGCATTGGGATGACCTCCGTCGCTGTGCTAAGCAAAGGCGTGCCTCCAATTATGCCATGACTCAGGTGACTGGCAGTGGGCCACCACTTGAGGCGGAAGAACTCGAGGAGATTGCTGCAGAGTTTATCCCGGCACAATTGGTCGAAGGAGTGTGAGAGACTCAGTATTATGATGCTACGTCCGGTGAGTGTTGTTGCGTGTTTGTCCAGCACATGTGTTGTTTGCTTGTGTGATGTGTTGTGCTTGACTGCCACTACATGCTATGTGTACATGGTTCTCATATGCGAGTCATGCAATGCTTCACTAATGCGTGCCTGGTGTGATGCATGCTGGACATGTGAAGCAGACGGGGACTGTCCTCATCACCACACATTTACCCTACTCACATGCTAGTCACCCGGCTGCCCCTCCGGTCCATGTTTCAGCTCACTGACCTGTCTGCACGTAGCCTGTGGTGTCTTTCCACTCAGTACTCGGACTATGTCATCGCATGACTGACGTGCATGTGTGTTCAGCTTGCATGCGGGTACTCCACACGGGCATGTTTCCTTGCCCCTCCACTCCCCCTGCACCTCAATTTCACCATGGCACTGGTGGGTAACATGTTGGAGTACTGCAAAGGCCTTTTTCACGCTCCTGTGTACATGCACACTTCCCCCTGCCAACCTGCCAGACACATACTGTGGGGTACATCCTTTGTCCTTAATGCAGGCTGTCTCACTCGGACTGTGCAGATGGCAGATGCTCCCTGGGGACATGAGTGCTCATTCATGCTCCATGTGCATTCCATGCACGCCCCTATGTGTCCTTGGCAGGATGATCATTGTAGTATGTGTTCGGGATTACATACGTATCATGGCATTTGGTCATCCATTCCATGCTCACTCAGGCTCAGTCCTGTATCACGCACATGTTTGGGGTGTTATTGTCTGTGTGGGGCACAGGCCTCCCCCTGATGCAGGCCCCCTAACTCTGTTCAACTGGTGTAGTGCCTTCTGCATGAATGGGTGTACTACTGACGATTCATCATGTGTCCTGCTTACTGTCCCATTCTCATCTGCTGTAGTGTCAGTTGACTGAGATTATGCAATTGACGCTAGCCAACACTGTCTGCCAATACACAGTTCTCTGGACAACCTTTCATTGCCATGCAATGCCTCCCTGTATTTTCACTAAGGGGGAGTAGGGGGGTTAACTGTAGCCATGCAACTCAGTGCATGAACATTGCACATGATGGCTGAACTTGCCCTTACACTGTCGTCATGTTAAGTGATTGACATCAAAACGTAATTGTTGATATGGATTGTTAGTAACGTACACATGTACTGCACTGCACCCACTGACTTCTGAGCCATGTTACACCATTCTACAAGCCAACTCACTGCTGCAATGTCAAACTGACCTGGCATGTATGTTCAGATGTTCATCCCTTCACTGTTATGAAACGCACTAGCACAGGTGCATCTTGTGACACATGTACTCTGTATTGGAACACCATACCGGGTGTTTAGCAAAGTTGTTTGGTCAATATGCGTCCTATACTAACTGGTATATCCCGCAGATTGATTATTGCCCGCAAATCGGGTTGTATTTACCGTGGAGCTGCCTGCACATGTGTATTTGTACACTTTCACATACATCAAAGCAAGCAGCATTGAAGCTGCTTGCTTTGCTGTATAGGATGCTGTTCATATACACCATACCAGTGTATATGAATACGGGTGTATTTGAACACTTTCACATACACATATGCATGCAGCTTCAATGTTGTGTAGTGCAACATTCCAGCTGCTTACTTAGGTGTGTGTGAAAGTGTTTATTTACACATGTGTTTTCAGCAGTATTTTTGTTGAATAACTAATATGTCGTTATTGTACGGAAATGCTGCTGACATTTCAGCATTGCGCCAATTTTGTTAAACCGGCACAATCCTGAAGGTGCACTGTCGTGCACTGTGAGTACGCACAGGCCCACTTAGCAATACTGGTGGAGCCTGGGCGTGGTGATTTGACACACTGAATCATGTTTTTTTGCACATTCAATGCACAAAGTGATGAATCAGGCCCTGAAGGGTGTTGTAGAAGCTTCATGGACTGGCAGCTCGGACTCTACTGGGCGTTATTGTCCCTCATACCTCGTTGAAGGCCCTCGCTTTGCTTGGGACATTCACTATGTCTTCAGGGCCCATGACGCCCGGTACGGGCCGAGCTGCAGATGGATGAAACTATATTGGTGATGATGATTTAGTGATGCATGTGTACATGCATATTACATGTTTCATGGGTTGTTTTGATTCACTTGCAGCTCTGGCCATTTGGCTGTTCAAACATGCTTATGCTATGTGCCATCTCTTTGTTGCCATGTGTCATTTCTGTCTGTGATATGTGCTTGCCAGAGGTGGTGGTGATGGAGGTATTATACTACATTCAGTACATGTGTAGGCAGGGCCGTCACGAGGGGGGTGCCGGGGGGACCACGCTGACTGATGGGAGAGGAGTTCTCTCTTGTCAGTCAGTGTGTTCATGTTGTCAGTGTGGCCACACTGACTGATGGGAGAGGACTCCTCTCCTGTCAGTCAGTATGTTCATGTCAGTGTGATCATGCTGACTGACAGGAGAGGAGTTCTCTCTTGTCAGTCAGTATGTTCATGTTGTCAGTGTGACCACGCTGACTGATGGGAGAGGAGTTCTCTCTTGTCAGTCAGTGTGTTCATGTTGTCAGTGTGACCACGCTGACTGATGGGAGAGGAGTTCTCTCTCGTCAGTCAGTGTTCACGTTGCTCAGCATGACCATGCTGACTGACAGGAGAGGAGTTCTCTCTTGTCAGTCAGTGTGTTCACGTTGCTCAGCATGACCACGCTGACTGACAGGAGAGTTCTCCTGTCAGTCAGTGTGTTCATCTTGATTAGAGAGGACTCCTCGCTTGTCAATCAGTGTGTTCATGTTGCTCAGCGTGACCACGCTGACTGATGGGAGAGGAGTTCTCTCTTGTCAGTCAGTGTGTTCACGTTGCTCAGCGTGACCACGCTGCCTGATGGGAGAGGAGTTCTCTATTGTCAGTCAGTGTGTTCACATTGCTCAGCGTGACCCCGCTGGCTGATGGGAGAGGAGTTCTCTCTTGTCAGGCAGCATGTCTACGTGTCGGCTGCGTGGATGCTTTTTAAGGGTGCATGGAGGTAAGGTAAGTGTTTTTTATTTTAAATTAAAAGTGTGTATGTGTATTTAAATTAAATTGGTATGTATATGTGCATGTATGTATGAATGCATGCATGCATGTTGATGTTTGTGTCAATGCTGTGTTTGGTTTTATGTATACATGCATGTATGGAGTTGTGTAACTGGTGGTTGAATGCATGGGTGAAAGTGTTTTTTGTGAGTGTGTGTTCAGCACCACCCCTAAATGTAGCCACCCTGGGGGCCACTTCATTAAGGGCTGGGCTCATGGCATCAGAGGTGCACCTAGGCTAAAATGTCAGGGGGGGAAAGGGGACTAATACTTCAAATGTTGGGAGAGGTGCTAACGTCAGTAGCTGTGAGGAAGGGGCAAACTTCCTTGTGTGGGGGCACCTAAAATCTTTCCACTTTTCGAATGAGATTATTCTGGTGAAGCTTCAATGTTACAAGCAGCTACCTCTTGCCTTCATTTCTGAAACATCACACTTAAGGACTGCTGTGAGAATGAGGTGTCTCATGTCACCACTTCCCTTCTAATCACTCCCCTAGCATGCAAGTGCTAACCCCACATCACGATTTCAATTACCTAAAAGTGTATGGATATGAATGCAGGTGCTAAAGGTGAAATGACTTCTCATGGCCATGCTTATCCCTATGGCATTCTCACCCAGTCCCTGTCCTCCCCACCCAAAACAACTCCTCACTGGAACTCTTTGGGCTAGCTTTAAACATGGCTAGCCATCAAACTTTGCCCTCAATGTGCCTGCAAGTGTTTCCTCAAAGGAGTCTTCTAAGAGTTCATGACTTCATTGGAGTTGTAAACACGTAACTGGTGTAATAAAAATGTCTTAATCAGGTCTGCCTTTGGCCACTCAATTTAAAAACACCCTGCATGCCTTTCGCTGAAATTCTTTTAAAAATAAGCATTGGCAAAGCCAACAGTTTTGGCTTATGTATAAGTATTAGGCATTTACGAGGCACTGCTATTAGCTGCTCAGGTACTCAAACCATTTTGCACTGGCACTATCAATGGCCAGCTAATACCAATACAGAAGTGCCTTTGCCATGTCTACACAAATGCCCAAACTGTTAGCATTGCCAGTGCTCTTTTTGCTTTACCCTTGATGCACAGGACTATGCATCAAGGTTAAAGCAAACATACTACTTGGCTAAATTGGCCCACTTTGAATGTAGGCCAATCTAGCCAGTAATAACACTTATGGTACACAGTCAGCCTGGATATACTTTCTGTGGCATGGCATTTTTACTGGTTGGGAATCCGTACATGGTAATAATGGAAAATATTGATGCAGCCTGCTTCAACATAATTAGAACAACCAGCATGAATATATGTTTATACTAGCATATCCCGTGTGGAAAGGCGGCATGAAATGTATTGGAAAATGTTCCTATGCACAATTTGTGATTTGCAACTATTGGGAATTTCCATGTGCTTCCATACAAATCTAATTGCAATACTGTGTGGATTTCTACCCAATTTTGCAAAGAAAGTGCTATAAAATGCATACTTTTAACCCAATGTTTCAAACATTTTCTTGGGAGTGAGAACCCCCCCCCCCACCCCCAAGCCACCCTTTGGTTTGGGCTCCCTCACTGTGCTCTGTTGATCCTGACTAATTGGAACAAACATTTAAGCCTCTTAAGTTCAGAAATGTACCAGCCTCCACTGTACATCATTTGTCACTGTGTATGATGTGTGTTTTAATGCGCAAACAGGGGCAGGGTGCTCCTTAATTATATTATATGGCATTTATAACGTGCCTGTACGCAAGTGTTTCTAGGCGCGACAAGGCAAGGAGGGAGAAACAAAAGAGTAGGACAAAACACAGATCTTACTAGGCCTTGTGTCATTCAGATCGTACAAGAGCAGGGAATGGGGAGGGGAGAAGTGCTGAGGGTGGGGTAGGATGCAGAAGTGCAGGAACAAAGTAGAAACAAGAGTGCAGCCAACTGGTGGCAAGTGTGAGTACTCATAAGTGTAGCCAACAGGTGGACAATACGAGCAAGAGCGGGGACTGTAGGGTTACAGATACAGACCACAAGTGCAGGGGAGCCAAGAGGCAGTGCGGGATTGCAATAGGACGTACAGGCAGGGACCTGGGCCCGAATTCAGAGCTTGACCAGGTGACCAGTGCATGGATCAGGCAGGTGATCAGCAAGGGAGAGGAAGAAAGAAGGCAGAAGCAAATAAACAGGTCTTGAGGTGCTTCCGGAACCGGAGATGGTGCTCCTCGTTTTTAGCGAGGCAGGGAGGCTGTTTTCAGAGGGAGGCCCCAGCCGAAGAAAGAGATCTGCCCTCAACTCTTTGCTTGGAAAAGTGATTGACCCTCAGAGAATTGGAGGTGGCGCAGTGGAGAGCTCATGCCATCTTATATATATTTATTCATATGATAAAAAAGTTAGTCTGGCATGAACCTTTCTTCAGTAGAGAAAGTAGTAATAAACCATATTTGGGATCCTGCACACAAACTCAAGGGAAGATTTCTCAAGTCTCCTGTGTGCGGATATGCCGCCGCTGGCCGAGTGCAAAAAACTGTAAGGGGGCCTCACCAAATGTTTTGCCCCGGGCCTCACCACATCTTCTGACAGCCCTGTGTGGAGGCTTCGCAATTTACACGCATCCATTTCTGCTTTTGGGATGCCATTGCATATCAAAGCCACTGGATGCATGCCGGAATTTGAGTTGTGTGTGACTTGTCTGCTTCATTTGTTGGCTGTCGATGTAGTGATGTCTTTGTGTTTGTGGGTTATGTGCTGCTGACATGTGTACTCATGTTTTTGTTCATGTTACAGGTGATGACGCAATGGAGCCAGAGGATGGTGATGTGTTTCCAGACATGGGGTTGCTTTTACATCTAGAACCCAGCACAAGTGGGGGTTGTGGGGTGGTAGACCACGAGAACCCATGTGTGCTCCTGACCATCATGTCCAGGGCTGGCAATCAGTCACGCTCTGATGAACACTCTGAGCACAATGTTGAGTTGGATACGCATCATGACTATTTGTCACAGGTGAGTGATCCTGATGTGGATGATCTTCTGTCCACGACACCTGCACTGAGGGGCCATGCAGTGTTGGAACATCTGCCTGTGGTGGTTCTGGACACACGGTCACCCTCCACACCAGTTGCTGATGTGCCTGCGGCATCATGTTGATGGAGGGATGCAGTCCTGCAGCCACGGGCGGTGCCAATCCAGAAAGGACCACGGCTACTTGGGTCCCGCAGGTGTGATGTCCGGCAACGCGCTGGCCATGCACCACCGGGAAATACTGAGTGGGAGCAATCCATGTATGACAATTCACAGCAACAGGGGGCAGCTATTGAAAATATTGCTCAAGGCATGGAACGTGTGGCCCAATCTATGCTCCCCCCTGATAGGCAGGTGGAGCTCCAGCAGCAGGCAGGGCAGTCCACGTGCCGCTCACTCAGGCTGGGCATGGAGGCCTCAAACAGGGCACGCCAAGCTGAAATGGTGTCTTCTAACTGGTATATCAGGCAGATTGATTATAGCCCGCAAATCGGGTTGTAATTACCGTGGAGCTGCCTGCACATGTGTATGTGTACACTTTCACATACATCAAAGCAAGCAGCATTGAAGCTGCTTGCTTTGCTGTATAGGATGCTGTTCATATACACCATACTGGTGTATATGAATATGGGTTTATTTGAACACTTTCACATACACATATGCAAGCAGCTTCAATGTTGTGTAGTGCAACATTCCAGCTGCTTACTTAGGTGTGTGTGAAAGTGTTTATTTACACATGTGTTTTCAGCAGCATTTTTGTTGAATAACTAATATGTCGTTATTGTATGGAAATGCTGCTGACATTTCAGCATTGCGCCCATTATGTTAAATCGGCACAATCCTGAAGGTGCACTGTCGTGCACTGCGAGTACGCCCTTGGCCCACTTAGCAATACTGGTGGAGCCTGGGTGTGGTGATTTGACACACTGAATCATGTTTTTTGGCACATTCAATGTACAAAGTGATGAATCAGGCCCTTAAGGGTTTTGTAGAAGCTTCATGGACTGGCAGCTCGGACTCTACTGGGTGTTATGGTCCCTCATACCTCGTTGAAGGCCCTCGCTTCAACGAGGTATGGAGCTCCAGCAGCAGGCAGCGCAGTCCACGTGCCGCTCACTCAGGCTGGGCATGGCAGCCTCAAACAGGGCACGCCAAGCTGAAATGGTGTCTTCTAACTGGTATATCATGCAGATTGATTATAGCCCGCAAATCGGGTTGTAATTACCATGGAGCTGCCTGCACATGTGTATGTGTCCACTTTCACATACATCAAAGCAAGCAGCATTGAAGCTGCTTGCTTTGCTGTATAGGATGCTGTTCATATACACCATACCGGTGTATTTGAATAAGGGTTTATTTGAATACTTTCACATACACATATGCAAGCAGCTTCAATGTTGTGTAGTGCAACATTCCAGCTGCTTACTTAGGTGTGTGTGAAAATGTTTATTTACACATGTGTTTTCAGCAGTATTTTTGTTGAATAACTAATATGTCGTTATTGTATGGAAATGCTGCTGACATTTCAGCATTGCGTCCATTATGTTAAACCGGCACAATCCTGAAGGTGCACTGTCGTGCACTGCAAGTACGCCCTTGGCCCACTTAGCAATACTGGTGGAGCCTGGGTGTGGTGATTTGACACACTGAATCATGTTTTTTGGCACATTCAATGTACAAAGTGATGAATCAGGCCCTTAAGGGTGTTGTAGAAGCTTCATGGACTGGCAGCTCGGACTCTACTGGGCGTTATGGTCCCTCATACCTTGTTGAAGGCCCTCGCTTCAACGAGGTATGGAGCTCCAGCAGCAGGCAGCGCAGTCCACGTGCTGCTCACTCAGGCTGGGCATGGCGGCCTCAAACAGGGCACGCCGAGCTGAAATGGTGCCTCTGCATGAAGCACTTGCTGCTCAGGCAGAGGCACACAGGGAGTCCCTGAGGGATGAACACCAATCCCTCAGATCTACTCTGGGTGTGCTCAACATGTACCAGAGGCAGTGGTCAGAAGTGAGGTTGGAGCAGCTTGAGAACACCATCTCAGCTGAGCTACATGCATGCTGGGAGGTGAGCCAGATGTCATGTGAGGCCATGCAGGCAGAACTCCGTGTTACACATGCTACCTTGCAAGAGGAGGCACGCGTATCACGTGAGGTGATGCATGCTGACCTATGTGCATTGCCACACAGGACCAGGCTTACCAGACCCGCATGCTTGCTGCCGTGGAGGGCCAAGCTGCAGATAGGCGTGGTCAGGCAACTGTGCCATGTCCACCCTCTGATTTCCATCCAGAGGGTGAGTAGGACGACGACTTATCTTCCACACAGGTCGGGCCGTGCAGGCTTTGAGTCCATGGAGTTTTGTTTTCATCTCAACATCATTGCATGTGGGTGTTGAGGTGCACCCTGTACCTCCCCCCTCCTGGGTGCCCCCCCGGGTCATATGTGGCCATTATTATTTGTTTTTAATAATATTGTTTGTCTATTGTGCATTCACGTGACGGTGTGGTGCTTTGTGGCTTTTGAAAGCATCCACTGTGTGCTCCAGCTGGGCCCATACAAGCTTGCTTGTGTATGTGTTTGTGGCTTGGGGTCCTGACACATATGCCACTCCTGCTTCCCCTTTCCATGGGCTTGCAAGGATGGTTCGTTGTGACAGAAAATTATACAGGGGCATTGGACTTTCATCATATCAGTGGCCAGTCTGCAGTCCTACCTGTGTATACACCCCTAGTGGGGATAATGGATGTTTTCTTCACGGCATGTCTGCAATCAATTTTGGTGAGTACATTTTTGAACTGTGCTTTTATTGAAGTTGATTGTGATGTTTTTTTCATTTCTTGCCTGTATACGTGCTTGATGCACTTCATGCTGTAGATGGTAGCCTGCACCCTTTAGCTGTCAAAGCCACACTGATGGTGGGAGGGGGCCGGGTGATGACAATGTCAAGTTGGTACCTGTTAGGTTCACCCCTTGGAAATTGTGGCAAAGGTGGAAGCATTAGGAATGTGACCCAAGAACCACAACTCACGGTTCAGTCCTTAGCAGAGATGGCTGGCTAGACTACTTCTATGCTCCGTTCCATTTAGATGGCACATTGTATCTGTCTTCCCTCTTGGAATTTGCTGTTGTGTTACGGTGCAGTTTTCCTACTGGACTCCAGCTCTTTTACTTGTTTTTCACACTCTGGTGCCTTTGGTCCCTGTTTTTCTTCCTGCTACTGTCCTTGTTGCAGATCTGTCTGCCCATCTCTCGGGCAGTTCTTTCCCCGTACTCGTACGCTGCCTCGGTTGTCCTCGATACACTTCTGTACCACAGCATCTCTTGTTCATCTATTATATCCATACCTTAATGTTGACTTCGGCCTTTTACCAAAGCTATTCAACTGTTCTGGCTCTTAACTTGCTGTCAGCTGTTTCCAGCGATCTCGCGTTCACTCTGCCTTTCTGGACTTGTGCTGTCGCTGCCTTTCTCTGTTCACGCTATCAAGGACTGATTGGGTTTCAGCTCAACCACCCAGTTGTGC
This sequence comes from Ambystoma mexicanum, assembly GCF_040938575.1. NCBI lineage: Eukaryota > Metazoa > Chordata > Amphibia > Caudata > Ambystomatidae > Ambystoma > Ambystoma mexicanum. The sequence continues at coordinate 151,924,253 of NC_090933.1, forward strand.
CATCCTCCTTGGTTATTTTCTACTCAGGTTTCAGCTCTACCCATGAGTTGTTGCATCCTCATTGATTATTGTCTACTCATGTTGCTACCCATCCTGTTGAACCATTTTAAAACTGTGCAACCTTGGAAGTTATTCTATCATTCAGCTTGGACATTTACTTGCCCATATTCTACAACTTCAAGTCATCTACTAGAGACTGTTCCAGTGTTTGTTGGCGCCTTGAGCCTTTTCCCCTGGTTTGGGGGTTTGGCTCCTGTGAGTTTTCTGCGATTGGGTATTTTTTACCAGTCAAGGTGGCCTCTGAGGTAGCTAGACCCTATTTACATGAAAGGAAGAACAAGAAAACCAATGAGAAGGGGGATCCTAAAGCCAGGTAGACCAGAAGTAAGAAGCCGACGGACCCCAGAGACAGTTCTTCTGAAGGTCTAGGTGAGGAGGACATGAGGCAGGGGCTTTCGTTGTCTGTCAGTACGCTTGGGCTACAGTGATTGGTCACGGTCTGACATTGTCAATGTGGGGTACTATGCACATGATGTGTTCTGCTGGTCAATGGATGTTCCTGTGTTGGGTTTACTTTTCAGGTGTCAGGGGATTGGTGTGGTTTGACACACTGGGGTTACCACATGGGCAATGTTCACAAGTGACGTGTAAAGGACACTGAGGGTCACTTCGTTTCACATGCATGTATTGAGTGCATGTCCCTACTGACACACACACTTACACAACGCACCACCACACATACAACCACCCATCCATGCCCACACGTGCACACAGATTGCCTTCTCTGCCATGCTGTGTCCCTGCAGTGCACAATCACTTACAATTTTTGGATCATGTACATGCGTCACTTGGTAATTTTTGTTGCTTGTCCTTTTTTATATGATGCCCAAGGTGTACCCCCAACACAATGGACACTCACTTTGCTGTGTGCTGAGCGGTGTGTTGCAGGGGGGACACACAGCACACGGTTTTGGGATTTGCAGATTTGGATAGCCCAATGTGCACACCAACAGGCATTCTGTCTTTTGTTGATGGTACCGCTGGTTGCATGCATTCTTTTATGACTTTGTATGTGTGGGAGGTTGTTGGTCAGTCATTTCATCTGATTCCATGTCAGGTATAATTGTCTCAGGCCTGTTTCCATGTATCACGTGGCACTTTGTGATAAATCTGTCATGTGTTGTCCATTTGGTTTGCTCTTTTGCTGTTGCATGCCATATGATGGTGTGGACGACAAGGGTCATGGGGGTTGGGAGGGTTTGGGTGACATACCAGTGATTTTCATGACCTGTTTTGCAGGGCGGGGGGGTTGTGGGATATGCACCTTGTATGTGTTCCTTTGGTCACACCGGATTGGTTATGTTTAAGTAGTTAGGGATGCACACAATGTAGCACTTCCGTGGAAACATTCTCAGGGCGGTAAGGTTGTGACAGTTGACTGTCTCTTTGTCATCATCGATTGTCACCTGGTATGTGCCAGGCCTTTGTGCACTCCACAGCGGTGGGAGTTTAGGTGAAGAATGTGGCCACAAGCTGGGTCCGGGCTACCTCGCCACGTGCCCTTCCCCCTCCCATGCTCAGCGCCAGGGCGTGTGGCTGGGGATGTGGAGGCACCACCATGTCCACCAGTACGGCCGGCAGTGTTGCAACATTGTACAGGACACATGCTGCCACAATGATCCTGCACACTACTGGGGGTGCATATAGTAGCTGCCCGCTAGAGTGGTCAAGGGAACGGAAGCATGACTTGAGCACTCCGAATGTGCACTTCACTATGTCCCTCGTTGCAATATGGTGTAACGCTCACCTGATTCTCGCAGAGGCGCCGGTCTTGACTGGGCGACTACCGTATCTTCAAAGGTGATGTGCAGCACCCGGTTGGCTCTTTGGGCTGGACCTCTGTGCCCTGTATGCCTGACGTGCAGAGTAAGATGTCTTAGGTAAGTGAATGCCGAGCTCTCCATCTGCCTCGGGGCAGGGTGCTGTAACCAGTTTCTTCACTGGATAGGTAGCGCAGGCCTCTTGACTTCAGAGGACTGCTGTCCGTCGTTTACTGCACGAACGGTAAGTTTCGAGTAACTCAAATGTCTTTAAAGTCTTTAATAATGATGTCTCTTGTTTTGCAGGGTTCCGGCGATGGCGGATGACGGGCTGAAGTGAGTTGAAGATGGAACCCGTGTGATGGATAGAAGCGCCTGGAAGCACGTAAGTAAGCGCTTGTTGCCAGCTTCACGATGCGCTCTAACTGTCTTTTTATTTTGCAGGTACAAGTTCGGAGCGGCTGCAGGGTGCCGGGATACCCACTGGGTTAGATGTGGAAAGGAGTAATGGCACGTGAGTATTAAAGTTCCCCAATGTCTTTAAACGCACCTTGTTTTGTCTTTCAGATGCGGGATGCAGCGCCGACGGCCTCCGGAGCGTGCGAAGAGTTGGTAAACTTTTGTCTTTCAGATGCCGGAATGCAGTGTGAAGACCTCCGGAGCGCACGAAGATTAGGTAAGCCTTTGCCTTTCAGATGCCGGAATGCTAACCTGTTCTTTCTTGTCTTTATAGGTGTTGCTGAAGACTGGATTCAGGATGGTAAGCCTTTTTCCTTAGGCCCAGGACCGGATGCAGAAGACACGATGAGCGTTCTGCTGCAGAGGGTGCAGAATAACGCAAAGCAAGATTCATCCACCGGGTGTGGTTTAAATAGCCTCCTGTAGTGCTTAGGTGTCTCCTTTCACAGCCACGCCTAATTAAGAAAAGAGTTCCTGGTAAGAAAAGAGTTCCTGCCTTCCAGAAGAGTTCCAGTGTTCTGAATCTAGGGAGTGGCTCCAGCCCCACCCAACAGGAAAAGTAGTTCCAAACAGAAGAGGATCAGAGGCTCAACTGGCAGGCAAGTAAGCAGCATGGTCTGCTGCAGGTAAGTCCACCCAAGCATTATGAGCCCGGCGCTTCCAGCGCTGGGACTGGGCATATTTATGAGCCTGGTGCCACTGGCGCCAGGACTGGGTCCAAAAGGTCCCAATTGGGACTGGTTGGCACTCGGAACCTGGGTTATGGATCTGCTTCCAAGGGAGTTGGGAAAACCCTGACCTTTTGGAAGCAGAGATCATGACATATGGGCTGCGTTGTATCTTACCTGTGGTGGTGTGGTGGGGTTCCGTATTGGCGTCATCATGTGGGTGCTCAGAGGGTAGGCACTGTCCCCTGGGGAGGTGATGATGGTTGTCATTAGTTGGGTTTGTGTATTTGTCTGTGTGTGACATGCATGCATATGCACAGACATTTCTACTCACCAATGAGCAATGTGTTGCCATGCTTCCCAGCTTCCAGGGCCCGGGTCAGGGTGGACATTCTGTATATAAATTTGTCATGGGTAGACCCAGGGTAGTTTGCATAGACAGAGGTGATGATTCCATGGGCATCACATGCAACCTGTATGTTCATGGAATGCCAGTGCTTGGGGTTGCGGTAGATGTTCTCAGTGGCCCTAGGTGGACATAGGGCCACATGGGTGCAATCTATGGCACCAAGCACTTTGGGGAAGTGTGCCACCCTGTAAATGTCCTGGACCATGGCCTGCCTTTCTGCAGGTGTTCTGGGCATGTATATGTGCCTGCAGACTGTGGGGCATGCAGTCATGATTGCCAACACCTTCTGTAGGTTGCGTGACTGAGTGGCCTGTGAGACGCCCTCAACTATGGCAGTTGTCCGCTGAAATGACCCAGTGGCCAAAAAATGCAGGACATTGTGCACCTTTTCCAAGGGGCTCAGTGCTTGGGAGCACAAGGTGGGTGATGTGAGGTCATCCTCCCACTCAGTGACCAGGTCTAGGATGATATGAGGTGGAAACCTATACCTGTACGGCGTTCAGGATGTCGCAGTTACGTGTAAGGTAGGTGCAGATTTGGCGCAGCTCCCAGGAAAACATGCGCTCAGACTTCCATGAATCGCTTGTGTGCGATTCGAACGCGTGCACTGGATTTTTCATGCTTACGCCACCGAATTCGCCGCCACCAAATTCGGCGTACAGTTATTCCATGAATCGCCCTCTTTATGTGTCCTTTATTCTGGCGCACTATTCCCAGTTGCACTTTAAACTCTGTCCTGCTAACCTTTCCCTTAACGCTCCTTCCGGATACTGCATGGCGCCTCCTACACCGCGGGGTCCTTTCTTCATAAAACAGCACAAATGCACATGTTGCAGCCCAATGTTCCCATTGAGAAACAGAGCGTTTCCAAAGCAGCGTCACTACTGAAGTTGCTGATTCCTTCAGCATGCGATTGACGTCATCATTCACACTGGCATCACGGAAAGAAGGTTGCATTCTAAGCAGATAAACAACGGTAGAACAATGATGTATGTCTTCTTTGCGGTATGTTGCAACTGTTGTGAATGTGGTCTATTGGCCCTTTACACACATTACTCGTCGACTACACGTGGGCCAGTATGCCGTTGAACTTTCAACCCATCAACAGCCTCTCATGTTTCTCAGTATCTTTTTATATGTCGCATTAAAGCCTCTTGCTGACTTCAACAGCCTATTGCTTTCAGGCATATGTCATCCACACGGCTTCTAGTACAGTTTTCCAAGGCCTGGGTTTTTTTCCACTGCACTTTCATTTCTTCTGTCCTGGCTGTACTTCACCCAGTTGGAGCCTCTTGGACAGGGCTTCTTTATCTGGGCGACGTTAACTTTTTTTCTCTTTGCTCTGGGTACTGCGCTGGGGTTTCTGTTTTCCTTATCTTTCCGTGGGTACCACGCTGTGGCTTCTGTTTCTCAGATCTTCCCCTGGGTACTGCGCTGGGGCTTACATCCCTTTCTTTCTCCCCTGGGTGCTGCACTGGTGCTTCTTCTCTTTACTTTTCTTTGGGTTCTTTCTGGATCTTATCTTCCCCTTTCTTTTTCCCTGGGTGATGGGACTTACTTCTATTGGGGGGCAGTGGTTCCTCTCCTTCTCTGCTGCTCACCTCTCAGCAGACTGCTCATCTTCATCTTTTCTTTTTCTTATCATGCATGGTTCTTTCTCTTATTAGAATAAATCCTTGTCACCATTGTTAGAAAACAGACTCCTTGGACAAGCAGGTATGGTTCTTCAGTAAAGCTTAATAATAGGTTACTTCGAGATGTTATAGAGCGAACCACTGGGTCCCATCACCCAGGCTGACTTCTCCCAACTCACTCTTACTAGAACCTCAGCACATCACTCACTCCCAAACATTCCTCTGCAGCACACCAACATTCTCTCAGCTCATCCTATTCCTACATACATTGCAAGCACTTCACAACAAAAATATATGTATATAAAGCCATCATTATAATAATACTGCAATTTTCAATGTAATGGCATACCTCCAAAATTATTGTAGCAACATTTTGAAATGTTGCATAAAAGCATTATAGGGTTCGAAAGTTATAGACACATTTTTTTTATAGAATCCACATGTGCCTTAATCTTAACTGTGCCATGCTCTAGCGCAATAGCATAATATACAAACATATATACGTAATCGAAATATGTATGGTAACTAAACTCCAAGGTTAAAAAGAAGGCTGAAGCATCCTGAAATAAGGAATCACACATGATTTTTCTCTTCCAGTTAAAATAGCATTGCCTTATTTTAAAATATATCCATGATTTTCCTCAACTTTCTTGAAGAATAAATACATAAATAAATAAATGGCTCAGTGGACGTTCCTCTACTTAGCAAATTCTTAAAGTTAGACATGGTGCATAGACATAAGTCAGCAGGCAACTCTTCTTGACATCCGTATTCAAGAGCTATTCTAAACTTAGGTGAGACGGTGCATTCACTGGTGTAACCAAAGATCTTCATATTAAACATGTAGTGAGCAAGCTATCACCTCTTTCTACCTACTTTGCAGTTATAAGGTTGGTGGAATCAACACTATCAACAGTTCTGCGGGTGGGAGCTCCATTTCAGCCTCAACCCTTTTCCTTAGCCTTGAACACACCTCAGCGCTTTCTATGGTCCACCTGGTGAAGCTTATAATTGGTGCAGAGGTGGGTTGGGCTCTGGAGAGTCGGGGTAGTACAGCTACCAGCTACACCATCTTGGAAGCATCTGTAGTGAAAGGCAGCGCTGAAGAAGCCTCTTGAATTCCCCTTCCCTAGCCGTCTTGCTAGTTGTATGAAGGGAAGTCATGGAATTGAATGAGAGGGTTGCAGTGATGTGGCGCTCTCTGTGTCTCACTTGTTCATGGGGTATTTTGCCACTAGTCCATGGTAACCAGGCAAGGTGTTCCCAATGAAGTAGATGGAGGTTTTCCCTGCTGGTTGAGAGAGTTGCCAGCATGGGAGTGATTCTCCCATGGTTTGACTAAGTCTGGGCTTGTCCAGACTATGGCCCTCATTACAACCCTGGCGTTAAGGAGTTAACGGCACCGTAAAAGGTGGCAGCGCCGTTAACCCCTTAACGCCTGATTACGAGGTCCCTTTGCGGGTTGGAGAATTTAACGCCTGCTTTTTGCAGGAGTTAAAAACCAACCCGCAAAGGGACCTTGGTGCTAAGTATGGTGCCGCAATTTGCGGCACCGTACTTAGCGCCTTCCCCATTCCCATTGAGCCCTATGGGGCAAAAATGGGAATGGGGAAGGGCCATGGCGGCATGGGGAATTACCGCCCCGCCAACCTCGGAATGGGGCAGTAATTCCCCATTCCGCCATGGCGGAGTCGGTAAGTTACGGGCTTGGACCATGGTGCTGTTAGCACCATGGTCCAACGCCAGGGTCGTAATGAGGGCCATATGTCTCGGATTATCCTCAGTCTTGTTTTCAGGTAACAGGGATGGTTTTTCAGTTAACATGCAAAGAAATGTGTGTATTTCCGAGCTTTCATCCTTTGCTGATGGGGAGGCGTTCTCTGGGTTCGGGCTAATACACCGACTCCACCACATCCGAATAATACTTCATTTTGCAGAGAACATGTTACATTTATTTTGTCAATGATGCAAGTATGTTCAACGTATATGTGATGTCATTATTCTGACAGTTTAAAAGAAAATATTGTGCGTAAGTGAAACATTAATAAACAGAACAGGAATGAAAATCGAATTGATCAAGGAAATCAATACATTTTGTATGAACAGGGAAAGATGAGTTTCTTATTTCAATAGAGCAAATCAAGTACATTCGACATAGCTTTAAAGAACACATTAAATGCTGATGTAGTGCTCTCTCTCTCTCTTCTAAATGCACACGTTCTCGTTTCTCTCTTTCCCTCTCTCTCTCTCTCGCTAACTTTCTCTCTCTTTCTCGATCTGTCTCACTGTATGCCTTTGTCTCTCACTCATTGTAAAGTGCATGTTTGATTAAGCGACCACAGCCTTTGCTGAAAGCAGCACCACCACGGAAACAATACAAATATCTTGAATGGAGGGTGCGTGTGTTTTTTCATGGGGCATCCCCTACATTTGGACCAGTCTGGTATTCGGAGACAGACATTTTCATCACGTGTGTCCTACAGGAATGACAACATCATATTGGGGGTTCATTGCTTGTGCAGGAGACAAAAGAGGCATGTGGACTGACTCTGTAAGGAACCAGAGGGCCAGCCTGTAGAGTTAAGAAATGTGTTTGTTGTGTTTTATTTTTTGTTAATTGGTTAGTGCGTGTAAATAATGTAACAAATATGCAGATTAGGCAGAATTGCAAGCCAATCATTGTCAGCAAGCAAAAATAATCATTGCACACAGAAAAAAAACAGATCCTTCTTTTTAATTTGCAAGTGACTCTTTCCATGAAGAAAGGACATTTTGAGAGTCATGATTTAATTGTCCAATCTTCGTTTCAGATTATTATTACCATTACATAATTGTAGCCATGAGAATTATTTTACAATTGTCTCACTGAGAAAAGAACACTATTAAAACCTGGACTAAAATATAAATAATAATGTATTTATTTATTTATTGTTCAGTTTAAAAAGCAAATTAAAACCGTACACAAATTAATCAATTCAGAACATAACTAGCATCCATTAACGCCCTACTCCAAACTTACCAGCTTAATTATAGACACATATTGAAACAAAGGCCTACTCAGCTGGTAAGGCATCCTGGACCAGCACAAATCCCATATAACTTTCCCTGTAGTATGTACATACAGATTGGTAAATCTTCTGAAGCAGGCTGTGCGTTGGGTCGTTAAAGCTTCACAATGCAAAAGAAGATGTTGAAGAGATTGTCTGTCTTCTGAACAGAATCCGCACCTGTCGGACTGACAGTCCTTCTCCAGCCATTTGAAGCGATTCACCCTGATTGGCTGAATGTCAAGCCTGAACCACAGTAATGTTTAACCAATTTTCCAGGAGAGGAAATTTCAAAGATATTGTCCCTCATACCTTTTGTATTGACTCATTTTATCTCTAGTTCTACACCAGTGTGTGTGCCATAGTCTTAGTTTATATACTCCATAACTATCTGATAGAGGTGTATCATTCCAAGATGGACAGTCTGGTACACTTCTGCTGTAATCTTTCAAAATACACCTACGAGGGAAGGGAAAAGGGGCAATAGCACCAATAACGTTTCCTGGCTGCTTTGCATTAAATCAAATAGCATTTGGGGAACCTATGGATAACCACAACTCTTTATATTTGACAAATATATCTGTGATAAAGGGGTTGTGTGCTTTAATAATTTAGCACATAATGCACACTGACATTAGGGCTATTTTTCTAAGCATTCACCCTCACCCTAACATTGAAATGTTTCTAACAATGAACCATATAGCCTCATTTGGTAAGGTTCATGAATTGGCAGTGGGGATAAATGGCTGAGACATTGGTCACTCTGTTGAGATCCAATGGCCATTTCGGGATTTAATTAATATTGCTTTCAAAAAGAATCGGAACATTGAAGAATTTTAGAAGATGCTGACGTTATGCACAGCAATTCTTTAAAAAAACAGAGTACATATGATTTTATCATGGTTTGGTGCAGGAAATTGATACAGGACATTAGAAAACCACAGAGCTCCTTAGCTCATTATCGGCTGGAACAACAGCACAGGTTCATCTACCAGTGGTGGTGAATTTTGGGTGGACAGTGTGCTGTCATAATCAACTCCTAATGATTTTATAGACAAACAGGAGGTCAATGTGTTTGTTTAACCTATGCACGAAGAGAACTGTAGTGTTTTGAATGCAGCCACTTTGCAGATGAACTTTCAAACACCTGCAATCCCACAGCTACCGATGTCCCAGGGAGGACACTACAAGACAGAACCTTTCATACAGCAAGACTTGGGGGAGGTGGTGTAGTTAAAGTGAAAAAGTAGGCCTACAGATGTAGCGTGAACTTGGTAGGAATACAGATCTGAAATCTTGAATTGCATCCTTGTGAATTATATGGGTGGGATTTTCCTGTGAAGAGATTCAAAGAGAATTCTGCGGGAGAGATAATGGGCCTCATTACGACCCTGGCGGAATGGGTTTAAGGGCGCCGGTAAAAGTGCCGGCGCCGCGGGACCCGCTCTGGACGTCTGGTCAGACCAGACGTCCTTTGCGGGTCCCGCGAGGGGACCAGCATGATAACAACGGGCCCGTCATTAACGGGCCCGTTGTTAGCATCATGCCCATTCCCATTGAGCCCTATAGGGCTCAAATGGGAATGGGGATTCATTTTTACCAGGTCCATGGAATGGGCAATTACCGGGTCTGCCAGGTCAGCATGACCCGTTAATTGCCCATTCCATGGACCCGATAAAATGTCATTACCGGCGGCAGCCGTGCCCTTAATAAGGGCACGCTACCGCCAGGGACCTAATGAGGCCCAATACCTGGTATGGCCCGGCATGCTCGAAACAGAACATGGTATTAAATGGCACACTGCAAGCTTCAGTGTTGGGGGCAGCAACGCTTTTCTTCAAAACCCCTAAAGCCCTGAAGCAGGCTAGAAGTCTGCAACAACAGTCTGCATCAGACCATGGCGGCCCATAGTGGCAACGATGACACACATTTGGAGTAGAGGGAGCTAAGTAGAAAAATGCAGGGTCACTTAGCCCTTTTTTCTGGTGGGCAAAGTAGATTGAGTAAAGACTGGCAGGGCAGCGTGTTCCCTCTCTTTCTCATTGACTTTTTGTGCTCTTTGTCCTCGCGTGACTGGGACCGGAACAGGGGCAGGCTTTCAAGGCCTTAGACTTAAAGCTCTACTAACCTGTTATTTTGGCTCCAATACCCTCCCCAAGTTCTGTATAATTACTGTTTTTTCTTTAAAATGACTGACATCAACTGATATTATTACTAGGCTAAGGCAAAAAGGAGACCCCATGGTACTTTGGTAGAAAATTCAAAAGCAACAACTAGCATCAGTCCAAAAATGTCTCAAACAGACTGTGAGTGCACCACAGGGTAGAATAATGCTGGCTGAGTCGTCCTTTGAAACAGGCGGTCTCCCTGTTTTTAACAACCACTAAGCTTTAGGTTCTGATAATGTTAGTGAGCCACCGGAAGCAACATGTCTATTGATAACATCTACAGATGAAAGGAGCGAGGCATTAAAGCCAAATCCTGCTTCAACAACAGCCAGAAATAAAAGGAAGGAGGGGAGAGCTTCCCACTTGCACACCATAGACATTGAGCCTTCTTTTTAAAAATGATAACTTTCACTTATAACAACCCTCCCGCTGGGAACAGACTGAGCTTGACCTAATGTGGCAATAACATAGAAACTCGCCCAATGTCTAAATGCCACAACGTGGATACTTTAATGCAGCATCAGTGACACAAGTCATCAGATGCGGCAACACAAATGTGCATCCACAGACACCCCACACGGTTACACATTTACCTGGGAAGAACTAAGAGGGTATACCATTCAAATGACTAGTATATAACCAAGGTAGGGTCTTGAGAGTAATTCTGTAAACATGTCAAAAGTACTTCCCATGTCAACGAAAGTAACCTAAGCAGAACATGGACTTTACAAGCTGCATGGTTTGTGAGTGGGCACGGCTAGGTATGTTGATCATAAGTTTGTGATAATTCTGTTTTTTACTCATGTAAGTGGGGTGGAAACCCTCTGATTAGTGTCTCTCTGCCGGACACTGGAAAAGAACATGGGAAAAGGACCAAGGCTGAATAGCGAGGGCTGCACACCCTAAAGACCACCTGGTGCTTAAGGCTCGTTATATTCCATCCATTCATTCTTATACAGTTCATTAGAAATGCAAAGTATTCCATCCAAATAGTGTTTCGTGATCAGGCAGCATGAACTTGGGTAAGTGCAAGGAGGCTGTGGACTGTAGGGTAACAGTTACAGCCTCTAAGTGCATGGTAGGCCTGGACACAGTGCCGGGGAAACTGATCATGGAGTCTGGTACCCAGTGAGACTCAGAGAGTAGCCAAGCAACCAGTCGGTGCAGCAGACAGGTATGTCAGCAGGGGAGAGAGAGAAAGCAGACAGGAGAAAATTATGGTCTTGAGCTGCTTCTGGAACATCAGGTGGTCCAGCTCAAGTTTGAGAGGGACAAGGAGGCCAATCCAGAAGGAGGCACCTGCAGAGGAGAGAGATCTACCCCCCACTCTCTGCCTGGAGAAGGGTCTCACCCTCATAGAGTTTGGGTAGCTGAGCGAAGGGCTCGAGAAGGAAAGTATTTAGGAAGAGAGAGTTGGATGTAGTCTGGGTTCCTGCCCCAGAAAGCCTTGTGGACAATGTAGAGGTTCTTGAACCTGATCCTTGCAGCCACCGGGGGCCAGTGGAGAGATTTCAGGGCTGAGAGATACAGTCATTGGTCTTGAGGTCAAGGACAACTCTTGAAGTACTGTTCTGAGTTAGTTGCAGAGGGAGGAGAGTAGAGGAAGGCAAATTGAGAAAGAGGCTGTTGCAGTAGTGCAGCACAGAGAGAAACAGGGCTCTGGAGACAGTGAACTTCTGGGGGAAAGTAAGAAATGGAAGAATACCTCTGAGGTAGTGTGCCTTCTTGGCAAGGTCTGTGATGTGAAAAGAGAAGGAGAGAGTGAAGTTGAAGATGACACCAAGGTTTTTTGCCTCACAAGAAGGCAAAGGAAGAGGGCCCAAGGAGGGCGGCCAGAGTGAGAGAGGGAAAGCGGGAGCAGGGGTCCCAATTAGAAGGATCTCTGTCTTACTGGACTTAAGGCAGAGATCGCTGGAGGCACACCAATCCTGAATCACAGATAGACAGTAAGGAATGAGCGAGAGGAGAGGAGACTGAAGGGTGCCTGAAAGAGAGCTGAGTGTCATCGACATAACTCTGAATGTTAGAGCAGAAGGTAGGGATCAGGTGGGCCAAAGGGGCCAAGTAAACCCTGAAGATCCGCAGCGAGAGGATAGTGCCCTGTGGAACACCACATGTGGAGAGAGAGGTGGTGGAGAGAAAAGACCCAAATTGGATCTGGAAGGGTCGGTCCAGGAGGAAGGAGATCAACCACTCCAGTGCTTGATCCATGATGCCCACGTTTTCACAGAGACGATTGATCAGGATGGCGTGACTGACCGTGTCAAAAGCAGAAGAAAGATCAAGGAGGATGAGGACAGAAGAAAGGTTGGAATCATGATTAGTGAGCAGATCTTCAAGGGTGTTCAGGAGAGCAGTTTCCGTGCCTCTGAAGCCAGACTTGTGGTGATGGAGACAACCAACAGATTCAGTGTCGATAGTAAGCTAGGAGATGGCCAGATTTACCAGGAGTTTCCCCAATAAAGGAGTGAGAGATCAGGCGATAGTTTGCTGGACAAGTAGGATAGACAGAAGACTTTTTTATGGAGGGGGTGCACAAAGGAGTGCTTGAGGCGAGAGGATAAAGATCCAGTAGCAAAAGATTGATTGCAGTAATCAGCCAAGGATGCAGCGAGGGTGGCAATGTGGTCCTTGGTGTTTCTGGAGGAGCAGGGGAGCACCAGTTTGGATGACCTTTCCTAGATCGGACTTGTGTAGAAACATCGTCAGGTGTTTTCAGAGAGAAAGAGGAGAAAGGAGGAGGAGAGGCAGCCAGAGGGGGGCCAAGAGGTAGAAGGGGAGAAAGAGGAGAGAGAGGACAGGATGTCCTGTGTTTTAGTGGTGAAGTGAGAAGCCAGCGCCATACAGAGTGCATGGGAGGGAACATGAGAGGTGGAGACTGCAGAAGGATTGGCCAGCTCCTTGCAGATTTTAAAGAGTTTGGCTGTGTTTTTGCAGGCCGCAGAGATGCGGCTTCGATGTGGACTCTCTTCTTGGAAAGGACAGAGAGTCTGTATTGCTTTTGGAGCAGGCGGCAGGCCAGTTTGTCAGAAGATGTGCCCGGAGTCCTCCTCTTCCTCTCAGACATCCTGCAGTTGTGTTTCAGTGCGACGAGGTTGGAGTCATACCAAGAGTTGCACATGGAGGTAGGTTTAAGACGGATTCTCATGACAGGGGCAAGGATGTCTTGAGGGTTGGAGATATAAGATGCATGTTAGAAAGGACTGTGTCAGAGTGTGTCAGCCGCAGGTGTAGGAGGAGCAGAGAGAGTAAAGGCAAAGGCATCCACTGACACACGTTTCATGGGCCGAATGACCGAGAAGGCAGGTGGCAGTGCTGGGTGGGCTTAGCCTGAGGGACAAAGAGTTTCAGGTGAGAAGAGAGGAGAAAGTGGCCAGTCCAAGAGAGAGGAGTGGTGAGAAGGTTATAGAGGGGGATGTCTGAGGAGATGAGAGCATCCAAGATGTGTCCAGCAGAGTGTGTCGACCAGAGGGTAGAATGGAAAGAGAGAGAGTGTCGCAGAGGTTGTGGAAGAGCCCAAGGAGGGATTAGAAGCATCCAGTTGGATGTTGGGGTTTCTGATGAGGAGAAGTTGAGAGGCAGAGGCGAGGAGAGAATAGTAGAGGTCAGCCCACTCTGAGAGGAAGAGGGCAACCTGGCCAGGTGGCCTGTAGATGGTGGCCACAGTCAGAGAGAGGCCAGGAGAGATATAGGAATTCAAAGGTGGAGTAGGCCTCCGTAGTAATGACAGAAGTAGAGTCCCACTCCAGAAAGGTCAGAACTACTCCACCTCCAGGTCGGTAAGTTTTGGATTCTGGTTTCGGAGAGGATCTTGTAGCCTTCAGGGAGGAGAATTTCTTGGTGAGAGCAAGGACATTCAGGTAAACATCTTCAAGGAGGTGGCAGATGTCAGATGACTGTTAGACAGTGGAGTGAGAGTTGGGAGTAGTTACGTGGAACAGGTTGCCACACTTGAAAGACTTCCTTGGTGTGCTACAGGCTTGAGGTATGCCCAGAGCAAGTGGTAGAGGTGCCTGAGAGTGGACAGTGGTGGTAGCAAGAGGTGGCATAGTAGCCAGAGCAGAGTAGGAAGGTGCCAGAGAGGTGGCAGAACAAGGAGGTGGCAGAATAACCCGAGAGATGCTAGAAGGAGTATCAGGAGAAGGAAGGAAGTTGATAAGATGCAGGTGACTCCTATCAAAGAGGAGGAGATTGGGCTGAGGGCCCTGGACAAAGGCAGTGCCATTCAGATAGCCATTGGTGATGGTCTTGGAGGAGTGGAAGGAGGCCAAAAGGAACCCCCACTGTGTTCCAGCATTAAAGGGAGAGGAAGAGATAGGGGAGAGAGCTGAGACCATATGAGTGGTCCATAGGTCTGTTGAGGGAACAAGAAAGAGGATGTCAGTGAGAGTCTGCCTGGAGAATTCACTGATGTAGGTATCAGCGAAATGGAGGCCTGGGTTGGAGACCAGGATGTCCTTCTTGAACTTCTTCCTTCCAGACTCAGAGAGAGGGATAGGATAAGAGATAGAGTAGCAGTTAGAGAAGATGGGAGAAACGGAAAGCACCTTGGAGGGTGTGAGGAGGGGAGTAAGCAGCGAAAAAGAGGAGGAGAGATGCACAGCCCAGCGCTGCACAACTCAGGATACCCAGAGGGGGGTCATACAGTAGGAAAGGCCCAGGAGGAGCAGGTGACACACAGCAATACAGCATAACCCCTAGTGGGGTGGGGACCTAGAGAATGCGAGAGAGCCTAATAGGACACAGTTCACAGTACAGCAGTAGCCATAGTGGATGGGAACCTAGAGAGTGGGAGAGAGCCTAATGGGACACAGTTCACAGTACAACAGTAACCAAAGTGGATGGGGAAATAGAGAGTGGGAGAGAGTCTAAAGCGGCACACATCACAGAACAGCAATATCCACATAGGATGGGAACCTAGAGAGTGGGACAAAAACTAATGGAACACAGTTCACAATACAACAGTAACCACAATGGAAGGGAACCTAGAGAAGGGACACAAAACAAAGGACAGCTCAACACTAGTGGGGAGAGCCTAGGGTTGCACAAAGACAGAGTACATTAAGTCAGATGGTTAGGTGGAAGCATGTTCAAAGGCCAGTAGTAGAGAGCAGTAGTGACTGCTCCCACTTCCCGCACCTTTCTTACCTTTCAGTCGCTGGTAGTCAACGGCTGTGCATCATTCTTGCACTCTGCGCCACTGCCCCTTCCAGTCGCTGCTGGATCGACAGCTGCGCAGCATACTCACTGTCTGCACCACTGCCCCTTCCCGTTGCTGCTGGTCAATAGTTGTGTAGCGTACTCACACTCTGCACCGCTACCACTTTGTTGCCAAACACCTGCAGCGCACAACACCGCAGCCTAGTCCTGTGTGGGCTTTGCCGCAGAGGGTCCGATCCAAGGTTTATAAAGCATATGCTGCGTGGATGTAGCGCAATGTGCGATGTATCAAACGTCCAGCTTCTCCAGCAGGCCTGCGGCACACAACAATTCAGCCCTGTCCTGCACAGGCTTTGCCACATAGGGTTCGATCCTCAGTGTATAAAGGATACACTGCATGGATGTAGCGCAACATGCAACATATCAAACGGCCAGCATCTCCTGCAGTGCACCACTCTGCGGCCTTGTCCGGCACAGGCTTTGCCCTTGGAGGGCCAGATCCTCGGTTTATAAAGGATACGCTGCCTGGACGTAGTGCAACATGTGACATATCAAATGGCCAGCATCCCCTGCGTTCCTGTGGCGCACAACACAGCGGCTTTGTCCTGTGCGGGCTTCAGAGGGAGGCAGTAGCATGGAGAAGTGACATTAGTGGTGAGTAAGATCAGAGGGTGGAGGTAAGCAGTGGAGAGAGAGAGAGAGAGAGAGAGAGAGAGAGCGAGAGAGAGAGGAACATTTAAGGAATAGAGAAGCAAGTGTCAGGGAGTGTGAGTTGAGACTGTGGTTGGGGTAAGAGGGAGGAGAGTAGGAGTATTTAAGGAGATCCCAAGAGGTGATAGAAAGTGGAGCATCTGAGCGCAAAAGTATAAAACCCATTGGGGCCTGAGTATATGGAAGGCACAAACCGTTACATTTTACCATGTTTTGGGGAATTAGGTAAAATCAGGGGAGTTAAGATAGATAAGGGCTTTACCGTTTTGGCCATCACAGTAAAGATAGACAGATTTTAGACAGTAGGGGCTATCGATCGCTAGAGACCATCCTGGGGTTGAGGACACCTGGGCTAGAGAGGGAATGGCCCGCACTAGACGAGAGACAGAGGGACAGTCCTTAGCAAACCTCCCCCTTTTCCAGTCCGGTGCATTCCTTTGAACAAATCTATCTATCTGAACATTGAACAGGCTTCACATCTCAACATTAATCACATCTTAAGTTGTTTTAAAATAAAATCCCTTAAACTTTCAGTGGGACTCTGTGAGTTATTACAGCAATCTCTGGCAACCGTGAATCAGGCCAGTACTGGCAAGGGCACATTTTATTTTGTATTTTCCGCTGTTCCGGTGCTTTCCATATTACTTCATCAGATAGCCCTTTAGCAGGTGTGTTAAGATGATCAATGAGGTGCTTGGCGAGTTTCATCATGATAGTGTTACTATGCTCACAAGCCTTATCTAGGATAGTTGTGCTTAGAATAAACAATTACAGCTGCTGGTGGTGCCATCTGTTTTTATTGCCATGTGAATGTAACATGCCAGCTTCGAAGAAAGGGAGATCTGGCTATATTTTCCAATAGTCTTATTTCCATTTTCTTCCTTAAAAACCCAAACAGAATGTAGACAAACTTTCAGCATCCTAATGATTGTACTTAGTGTAATTTAGCACCTTTCCCTTTTCGACAACTTGTATAACTGAGGCGATATAGTGCCAGATTTGAAGCCCTTTGACTGCTTGACATGTGTATGTATACAACTTAATAGTTATAGTGATATCATGTAAACAAAGAGTGAAAGCCCCAGTAGGTAAGCATGTGCATTGTCACTTTGTTGCACATCAATCAGCGATTCGCATCTGCAGCGTTCCATCCATGTCAGTGACCTCTGATAACATGTTCTGTTGTCTGACGCATTACAGTTTTAATAACGTTAATGGGATTTTCTTCATTAATCTATGTAGGATAAATAAATGATCCTGGTGCTCCAGGTGTCTGTCCCTGGCTAAGAGGACACAACTATTGTGACAGGGCCACTTTTGTGGCCCTGTCAAAGGGGGGAAGGGAGCCCACACACGGTTCAGTGGAGGCCGCTTAAATTGGGTGGGCGGGTGCCGCCCCCCCCCCCCCCCACGAGAGAGGAGAAAGAAGAGACAACTCTTCTAGATTGTGGCGGCAAAAAAAAGCAAATTAAACTTGTGCAGAGCAGCAGATTCATTTTTTATTGATGAATCTGCCGCACTGCAATGCTGGGCTGCTGGCCTGGGTCAGGCCTGCTGCTGTGGCGGGGCGCGTCCTGATTTACTACATTTTCTGAAATGTAGAGTGGTTGGGGCTCGTATCTCCACAAACTCTACCTAACCATTCTCCCATTCAGGAGGCTGGCGGGGCGCTGGAGGGGTGGCCCTGTGCTCTTGGTATTGTGCGCAAACAGCACACCACAGTTTGAGTCTTTACCTCAGACCTCTGCAGCCAGGCCATGCAGCATAGCAACAGGTTAGTTGGATTATCATTGGTTGTTTTCCAGCCAATGGCAATCCGTGTGTGGCGTGTGGGTGGAGTCGGGTCATGGCTTTATGGTGCCTCATCTTCTTCTCATTCTTTCTTTAGCCCCAGACCCCTTGGTGTGGACTTCTCTCTCTCATGCCCAGCTGCCCACCAGGCCTATCCATGTGTGTTGCAGACGCCGACGGTACATTCAGTCCAGTAAGAGCGTTCAGTTAAGTCTTTATTACGTTTTTGTTATTGGAATGATTTGTGGTGGTGTGTGTCTGTTCAGTTGGCCCTGTTGGGCTTGCATGCTGGGCTGCCAAGTGGCCACGACTACTTTTAATGGTGGCCGCGCGGGCCGCAGCACTCGGCAGCCTACAGCTCTCACTGCCAGATGCAGTGCCACTGTGTAACGGTTCGCACAGCGTTGCACCACCAACAACCATTTTGCCCACGTTCCGCCGCCTGGCCTTCACCAGAAAGATTCCTGGTGAAGGCCTGGCCACGCGACTTGGACTCCTGTGCACAGTGCTGCTCGGTCTGCCGCCCGGCCTTCAACAGGATGATACCTGGTGAAGGCCGGGCCGCGCGACTTGAACTGCTGTGCACAGTGCTGCTCGGTCCGCGGCCCGGTCTTCATCAGGATGATTCCTGGTGAAGGCCGGGCCGTGGGACTTAGGCTGCTGTGCTGCACAGTTCCTTTTGCATTTTACCTACAAAACGTAGTTTCCTTTCTTGTGCCTCGTTTATAAAACTTTAAAATGTTCCATTTGTGTGCGAACCAGAGAATCGTTAGTGTTTTTTTGTCACCTTCCCTTATCTGTGCTTGTATGAGAACCCTTTCCAGTTGTCTATGTTAGCTTTGCGAATCTATTTGTTTGCCTATTGTTTTTATTTCTTGCCTTGATTCCGTCCTTACAAAAATTAATTGAAATTAAGTGGGAGCAGGCTTGTACTTTGGTGGAAACAGTGAGCTAGAAGAGGAGGTTCACACTTCTATGATGACAAGAATGCTTGCCCTCAAGGCAAACGCCAGGGGTGCTGACGGTGAGCCTGTTGCCTTTTTTGACATATACAGAATCCACAGGTTGCAAGCTTGCAACGTCCTGCGTTTTTCCTTAAATTTCTGCAATTTATGGAAAATGCGAGAGGTTGCAAGTTTGCGACCTGTGGGTTCTGTTTATGTGAAAAAAAGTCAACAGGCACAGGGCCACCATTCACATTGGACCCGAAATGGATCCCTCCTTCCATTTCTATGGCATAGGCATGGAGGTTCTGGCAGATGCCAGACACATGAAGATGGGAACCGCAGAATGTGGCACTGGGTGTTTGTAAGGATATGATATGATAGGATATTTATAACACGCTTGCTTAATCCCCAGAGGTTTATAAGCGCTGCCCCGGGGATCAAACCCATGTTTCTCCGGTTAGTGCGTTATTCTTTATATCTCTAACTGAGCTAATCGCTATTCAGATAACAGTGTCGTCTTGCTTCCAAGATGAGCACGTTGCCCCACCCTGAGCTATCCTCCCGAGACGCCAAACGGCAAATTAATAGCACTGAAAGGTCAACTTCATAGGTGGCCCACAACACTGGCCAAGGGGCACACAGCCTTATTAAAAAGGTAAACTTTGAAACACTCAAAAGACTCTCTTGCCATTAGCCCACTGGAATCTTACAATTCAAGGGGGCTAATATAGTTTTGGGTCATTTCTTCTCGTGGGGGTTCTTACAATTGTGCACCGATGAGTCATCAGTGTGCAGTTGTGAGAACACCCACGAGAAGAAATAAAGCAAGGTTCACACGCATTGGAGATGGTAAGCAAAGGGCTGCTTGAGTGGGGAGGCTCATGACTGCTATCAGTAGCAAGATCTTCATTCAACCTAATAAGACTTGTATTGTAAATATGTTAAGTGAGCCCTTCCATTTGATCAAAACACCCTTTTCTGGAAAGGCTCTGCTTGTATGACAACTACAGACCCCACGCAAAAGAAACAAGGTCTAAGAGCATTCAATATAACTTTGAAAGCAGGAGAGCAGGGTTCTGACCATAGCTTAACCACTTCAATAGAGTGTGATCCTGGGCAAATCATTTCCTTGGGCCACAGTCTCATTTTAACCCAAAATTGTTCCAGTCGGAAAACAATATTAACTTGAGAGTGGGCATAGATTAAGAGACTTTTAAATGCTAATTTGCTGATCGGAACGGACCGGACGAAATCTGCTCTGCTTCCTCTTGACTCTGTCAAAATCATTGTGTACGAGGCATATAGTTATAAAACTATATTAAAATATTATATTGTGAGTCGTTTTCGAGGTATGCAGTTTTTAGACATTTTCTAGGATGGGAGCGCTGCATTTCTATTGTAGATTCGTTGTGGGTCTTCCTGTGAAGGGGTGCATTTTCCGAGACACTGAAGCGTTTGCTTGTCCTGGCAGTCTTTCATTCTATTTTAAAACCACCTCAATAAAAAAGTCAGAATGCGTCCTCATGCAACCAGATGAGGCAGCATGCATTAAAGTATTTTTTTGGTTCTGTTCCCCATAGATGTAATAGGCCAGTAACAATGTTCCTTAATTGTACGAAGGTCTTCCATTACAAATTGTAATGGAAGACCTTCGCCAACCAGAGGGACCTACTGAAGTGGTAGAAAGGCAGAGTCCCTAGCAAAAGAAAAGTGGTTATATCTTGAATGTTTTCAATTAATCTTAACCTCTGTAATTGGCCTGGGTAACACCAGACCCTCCTTCAGCCTGCCAGTTCATTAAAGCAAAGGTTAAGACCATATGTAAAACGGGCCTGGTCACACCCCAAAAGTGGAAGTACCGCAGTTGATGCTTGGTCACATCCTTTCCGCACGAGACCACAAGCAACCACAGGTATTTCCAGACGTGGATCTCTTGCTCGCTGCAGCCATAGGAAAGCCACGCTGCACCTCACTGATGAGGCCCAACTAGGCTGAAACATGTCTGGGGTTGCCTGTGTTTCCATGCAGAGAGGATGTGGCCTAACAGTATGGGCAGGCCATGGTGGCCCTTTGCAAATGGCTGCTTTCCTTCTGTAATGCCATAGACTGGCAAAACCAAAGCGATATGGCTGGTTGTCCAGAGCTATTCCAGCGGGTAAGATTAATTCAAAACCTTCCATCTCCAGCACATTGTTAGTTAGAGCCATTAGCAAGCCTTGTTAAAGGAACATAACAAAAAAGCCCTAAAGCACCTAAAAGGCTGAGCCATCATAGTACCAGCTATTCGTAATATAAGCTGCTGTAAAATGCACCATCACACAGCACACGTAAGAATAATGTACCACCATTAGTATGTAAAACCTAATGCTTTTATGTCATGTTTCAGATGGTTTGGACAGTTGATTGCAAATTTTGGAGGCCATTTTTCAAATAAAATGTGTGGGGGGAGAAGCCCCCTGCACGCACCTTGGGTGGCGTGGGCTCATGCGCTGCGTGCGCTCGCTCCCAAATTCCCACGAGGAATTTTACGCCCCACCAGCTTTCAAACTCACCAGCCGCCACTGCACGTTTGCCTGAGTGTAGGTAGGACCCCTACCCGCCCCTTCATACCTGCAGTGATGGCAGCATCTGTGCCGCTGACGAAGCAGCAGCCCCTGGAGACGTGGAGCTGCAAGACGCCGGAGGATGCAAGGCGGCGAAACATCTTGTCCAGGGGGTGCCGTGAATGGCACAACACCGGCTGCAGGATGCAGCAAGGGTAGATGCAGCACCAAGGGGTGTCGCGTCCTTCAAAACACCAGCAGGTTTCAGCAGACTCTGTCTGCTGGAGTCTGCAGCCAAAAGGGAGCCACCACTATCCCACCAGGGAATGTAACAGACCCTAGGAAATATAATTATTATTAAAAAACACCCTGTAGGGCCTTGTATGTTCCAGCATCCCCGGACCACAGCAGGGTCCATGTTGGAAAAGGGGCGGAGCTCACCAGCCCTTGTAACCCCGCCCATGGCCTTCTCTTGTTACACTCCTCAGAGGAAGGTAAGTGATTGGTCACGGCAAGTAGCCAATCCTGGGAGTGGGTGGGGTTTTTAAGGATGTGTGTGTGAGTGTCTAAGTGTGGGTTAGTTGGGTGAGGACAGGAGGTGGCGGAGGATGTCCGAGAGACCAGAGGAGGCAAGAGTGGAAGAAGTGCGGAGGCTATTGTTAACAAGGGGTTCTGTATAGTGTTTGTGTGAGAGAGAGGAGTGTGAGCAGTAGAGGTAGCGCAGGAGTAGTGGAGAGGGATAGTAGTAGTGCCGGAGGTAGTAGTGGTTGGGAGTAGAGGTGGTAGGTGGTGGGATGAGCGAGCGTAGGAATTAAGAGGTAGAGTGGGAGTTAGTGGGAGAAGGGCGAGCAGGGCCCTGAATCCCTGTGTGAGCAGGGCACCAAATGGCTGGAGGTTCCTGAGGGTTAAACAGGGGTAGCAGAGGGTGTGCAGGGCACCATATCCCTGAGTAACACAGAAGGTAGTAGAGAGAGGTGGTGGTAGTAGCGGAATGGGAATAGTAGTCGTGGTAGTAGCGGGAGGAACAACATTGAGTGGGAGAATAGGGGTAGATATTGGTATAGGATAATATATTAGTTAGCATTATAGGAAAAGTAAGGGGCGGAGAAGTAGAGTGGAAGGAGGGAGAAGAAGAGAAGGAATAGAGGTAGAGGAGTAGTTGGATGTACCAGTGGGAGTAAGAAAAGAGTGGGAAACAAAATAAGTTTGAAGGTTGGAGGTGTAAAGGCAGAGTGTGACGGGTATACCCAGACGTGGGTCCCGAGTCTGCCGGGCCTAGAGACTCAAGCTACTCCTCACTGATGACGCCCAACAAGGCTGAAACATGTCTGGGGATGCTTGTGGTCTCGTGCAGAAGGGATGTGACCTAGCAGTTCGGGCTGGACTGCCCCTTTTGGGGTAGGACCAAGCCTGATTTGCATATGGTTTTTCCCCTTCTGTAATGGCTTGGCAGGCTGAAAAACGATGGTCTGGAGGGTTGCCCAGAGCTTTGCCCTTGGTTATGATTAATTCAAAACCTTCGAGCCATCACCTTTCTGTTTTGCTAAAGTCACCCCGAGTGGGACGGGTATACCCAGACGTGGGTCCCGAGTCTGCCGGGCCTAGAGACCCAAGCTACTCCTCACTGATGACGCCCAACAAGGCTGAAACATGTCTGGGGATGCTTGTGGTCTCGTGCAGAAGGGATGTGACCTAGCAGTTCGGGCTGGACTGCCCCTTTTGGGGTAGGACCAAGCCTGATTTGCGTATGGTTTTTCCCCTTCTGTAATGGCTTGGCAGGCTGAAAAACGATGGTCTGGAGGGTTGCCCAGAGCTTTGCCCGTGGTTATGATTAATTCAAAACCTTCCAGCCATCACCTTTCTGTTTTGCTAAAGTCACCCCGAGTGGGACGGGTATACCCAGACGTGGGTCCCGAGTCTGCCGGGCCTAGAGACCCAAGCTACTCCTCACTGATGACGCCCTACAAGGCTGAAACATGTCTGGGGATGCTTGTGGTCTCGTGCAGAAGGGATGTGACCTAGCAGTTCGGGCTGGACTGCCCCTTTTGGGGTAGGACCAAGCCTGATTTGCATATGGTTTTTCCCCTTCTGTAATGGCTTGGCAGGCTGAAAAACGATGGTCTGGAGGGTTGCCCAGAGCTTTGCCCGTGGTTATGATTAATTTAAAACCTTCCAGCCATCACCTTTCTGTTTTGCTAAAGTCACCCCGAGTGGGATGGGTATACCCAGATGTGGGTCCCGAGTCTGCCGGGCCTAGAGACCCAAGCTACTCCTCACTGATGATGCCCAACAAGGCTGAAACATGTCTGGGGATGCTTGTGGTCTCGTGCAGAAGGGATGTGACCTAGCAGTTCGGGCTGGACTGCCCCTTTTGGGGTAGGACGAAGCCTGATTTGCATATGGTTTTTCCCCTTCTGTAATGGCTTGGCAGGCTGAAAAACGATGGTCTGGAGGGTTGCCCAGAGCTTTGCCCGTGGTTATGATTAATTCAAAACCTTCCAGCCATCACCTTTCTGTTTTGCTAAAGTCACCCCGAGTGGGACGGGTATACCGAGACGTGGGTCCCGAGTCTGCCGGGCCTAGAGACCCAAGCTACTCCTCACTGATGACGCCCAACAAGGCTGAAACATGTCTGGGGATGCTTGTGGTCTCGTGCAGAAGGGATGTGACTTAGCAGTTCGGGCTGGACTGCCCCTTTTGGGGTAGGACCAAGCCTGATTTGCATATGGTTTTTCCCCTTCTGTAATGGCTTGGCAGGCTGAAAAACGATGGTCTGGAGGGTTGCCCAGAGTTTTGCCCGTGGTTATGATTAATTCAAAACCTTCCAGCCATCACCTTTCTGTTTTGCTAAAGTCACCCCGAGTGGGACGGGTATACCCAGACGTGGGTCCCGAGTCTGCCGGGCCTAGAGACCCAAGCTACTCCTCACTGATGACGCCCAACAAGGCTGAAACATGTCTGGGGATGCTTGTGGTCTCGTGCAGAAGGGATGTGACCTAGCAGTTCGGGCTGGACTGCCCCTTTTGGGGTAGGACCAAGCCTGATTTGCATATGGTTTTTCCCCTTCTGTAATGGCTTGGCAGGCTGAAAAACGATGGTCTGGAGGGTTGCCCAGAGCTTTGCCCGTGGTTATGATTAATTCAAAACCTTCCAGCCATCACCTTTCTGTTTTGCTAGAGTGTGAGTGAGGGGGCAGTGACGTGGTGGGTAGAGAACAGTTCGAAGGTTCAGTATAGTGGAGGGACAGGAGTGACAAGATGTAGAAGGTGTGAGCATGACGCTGGTTGAAAGAAGGCACCATTCCCTATTCCCAGAGAGACTAACCAACGATAGGAAAGGGAAGGTTAGAAGTTCCCTAGGGAGACAGAGAACCAGCATCTTAGGGAAAACACCTATAGGCATGGTTAGAAGAACAGATGGGTGTTAAAGATCGGTATTTACTAACAGCCCAGTGTTAGGGAGAGTTCTCAAAATGTGCTAATTTCCCTTAACTTTTGAGACCCCCAGCAACTTTGCAGGATTTCTAGGATTTGATCTTTTTTACCTGGGAAGAGTGAGAGCCTTTTTTCCCACTCATCCATGCATTTTGTGTGTGTTTTACTTTTGAGTTCTTAGGTTATGGAGTTTTAAAACAACTCCATTGGCATCATCTTTTCCTGTGTGTCACACAGCACCTTCAGTGCAGTGGCACAGGGTTGTCTTTCAGACTCCCAAAGGTTTAAATAACTTCTCTGGGCCTGACTACCGTCTCCCAGAGCATCTAAAGTTAAATTGGCTTTACTAGTCTCTTTAAATTTACTGACCCAGCACACCCTATCTTCCTATAGAGTGCTGGAGGGGTTGCTTAGCTTCCCCTGAGTCAAAACACTCATGTAACAGTAAAATGTTACCTTTTCCTACTTTAAATGGTTGGTGGCAGTGGTTTAGATCAACTAGCGTGATTTTTCCCGGCCGATAACAACGATAGCTAAAAATCAGGTCAGCCATGTTTTTCAATATGGCGCCCAAGACCTATCTGTAAAAACAGACTCCGGTCATCTTTTTTTGCCATTTCTTTTAGGAAAAGTCCTTCTAGTGTTTGTCTCTGCGCGCCAAACCAAGTTTGGTCCCTTTGTTTATTGGCCTTTGGCAGGCTTCAGTGCTGAAGCCCTCCTCTGGCGCCTGAGTGTCTGGGGTGGACAGGATGTGATGGAGGTGCCTGAAACTCCCTGTGCTTAGTCTCCTAGGAGACCTGAATGCACTCTGGCGTGATTTGCTGGCTGACTGTCTGGCCAGGACAGCCACCCTCCTGTGTGAGTGACAGCCAGGCTGGAATGAATGGGGAATACTGTTTAAAAGCAGGTCTCTGGGACTTGGAAAGCAGAGTCGACCACTGGAACGAAAGAACCGAAGACGAGATGAAGGAAGAGTACTGCTGCAACTCCTGGACGACTGGTGAAGCCCTGCTGCAGGTCCGAATTGCCTGAAACTCCAATCGACAGAGAAGCCCTTCAAGGTTAACTTCTTTCCTTGAGTTTGGTGGGAACAACCAACTCGTAAGCCACCTGGACACCGTCCCCATCTGGTTGAATTTTCATCAGAGTGCTGTTGAAAACCGGATAGCCAGAGGGAAGGCAACCAGCCCGTGGACTTTAAGGCGCTCACACCTTAAACTGACATCTTGCTACAGCTTTTGGCCTCAACCCTGGGCAGTGCAGGAACTTCCCGACGTCCTCCTTCTTGTCCCACGACTGAAGCCCAGGAACAGCGAGATCTGCTCGAACTGCCAGGAACAACTGCCTCAGCTACAGCTTTCTTCATTGACAAGGTACTGTGCAAACGCGGTCCGAGACTATTTTCGGCCATCGAGAAAGTGCATGAAACTTTCCTCAACTTCGAATGCTTGTACTTCCCTAAACATTTGTCAAACTTTTCGCCTAGCCAAATTCTTCTAAACTCCGTGGCAAAGACTTAACCGTTATTTACCAGAACTGTGCTATCCTATACAAAGACTCTGAACCATTGACCTATGAGAAGAATTGCTGGTTGTATTTAACTGAAAACCTTTGCCCTGCCTATGAATGTATTTGGGCTGTCTATTCTTATAACCTTGTCTTTTTATCCCTTTATTAAGTATCTGAAGTGCCATTTTGCTCCCACTTCACAGGAGCTAAACTTGTTCATTTACTTACCGGTTGGATTGTTTGTGGTGTATTAGTCTGTGATATTGAGCTGCTTATGCTAGTGTAATGTTTTCTAAATGACTGAGTAAATAAATGTATATTCTTTTACCAAGAAACCTTGAGTAAGTGTTTACTTGCATCACTGTATTAGTTGGTCCTTTGTGTAACTTGTTCTACTGCTCACTTAAATTCTTGAGATAGGTCTGGCTGCTCAGCCATCGCTACCACTTTACTGTGTAGTACAGGCGTGTACCAAAGGTGAAATTGTGCTTACACTTGTAGTCCTAATTACCTGTAGTGTTCCCAAAGGGTACTGCAGGTGATTCTGCCTAACACCCGTTAGGGACATCTGGGGCTGTGAGGTGGACCCCTGGCCCGTGAAGTAGAGAGACGAAAGGTTCCCAGCCCATTAGGCAATGAGCAACACAAAGAGGAAAAGAAACCAGCCATTCTGATAATTAAGTTTAATAAACACCCTTGAAACTTGAATTTAGGAGTCGGTGTGGTTCTTTCTGGCGGGCCGCCCCGTCACAATACTAACAGAAGAAATTGGTTCTGAAAGCTAACTCAAAGAAACACCTGTGCTCTCCTGGGGATGAATCCCAAAGACCATTTTTGGAATCTTTCTTGGTTATAAAAATGTAAATGTGTTTATTTTGCGCATAGATGGTTAAATTCCGGAAACAAAAGTAATTAATACAAGTAAGCATTTATAAAACAAAGTTCTGCTTTTTTAACTTTTTCATGCTCCAATGTGTACGATGAGTTTACAATCAAATTACCCACAGCGGGTCATAAAATCGTTATATACAATAAACATACAAAGGCACATTTGCAAATCATTATGGATATCATTTTCAAAAGGATGTGAACTCTGCAGTAATTCCACTTTGTTTGTTTCCCAACAAGTGTACTAAATGGAATATTCTGCTGACACACTACGCGTTTTAGGATTTTGGCTTCTCCCATCATCAGGTGTGGTACATCCTGTCTACCTAAAAGAATAAAATGGTTTCAGTGCCTTGATTTCTCTTGTTGTTTTTTCATGTGCACTTACTGGGATTAACTCATTGGGTCTCATTACGAGGTTGGAGGTAGCCATGCCCTCAATAAGGGCATGGCTACCCCCAAACACGGGTCTGGCTCTGGGTCCCGCGAAAGGGGAATTATTGGGCCATTCCGACCTTGGAGGGCACGTAATTTCCGTTTCGTGGGACCCGGAGCCGGTATGTCCCCATTCCCATTTGAATGGGAATGGGGAGGATGGTAACAGCGGTACCGTTCATAACTGTACCGTGGCTACCATCCTGGTCTGCTCGCGGGTGCTGCTCTGCATGCGTTGTCTGACCAGGCGTCCAGAGCAGCACCCGCGAGCAAACTCGTAATGTTGAGGCACGGCAACAACGGCGCCGGTAGCACTACCGGTGCCATTGTTGCCTTACCGGAACATTTGTAATGAGGCCCATTGAGTCATAATAACCTGTATTAGAGATAGAACTTTTTTGCATCCCATTTGGGAATTAAACAGATGAGCTGCCAGCTAAATTCAGATGTTGTGGGTTTTCAACAAGCTAGGGATGAAAAGAAAAATATGGGTAGAATCTGTAGTCCCTTTAATACAGGGTTTGATCAGTCTGGTTCTAGAGCCATGGTCATTATTTAATAAGGAGCACTTACTTCATGTATGAAGACTTGCTCTATCATCTACGGTGCATATGCACTGTTGTTTGTAATTCCCTGTCAGTTTGAGGCCATTGGCAATATAGGCACTGTGATCCAATCTCCTCCTGCAAGTAGACTAGAAGATACCATTATTCAGAGCAAAATGTTAGCATTTATCTCCGTCTCTCATTGCGCAAGTATATCTACAGGTGCCTACTCGCACCTATGGCCCTCATTAGGACCCTGGCGGTAAGGGGTTTGCGCCAGCGTTAGCTGCGCCGACCCCTTACCGCCAACTACGAGTTCCCATAGCGCCATGGTCATTTTTCCGCCCGCTTTTTGCGGGCGCAAAAATCCATGGCGCTATGGGACCTTGGTGTTAATTACGCCACCGTAATTTACGGTGGCGTAATTAACTCCTTCCCCACTCCCATTGAGCCCTATGGGGCCGAAATGGGAATGGGGAAGGGTAAATGGGTCAATGGGGACTTACCGCCCCGCCGACCTCGGAATGGGGCGGTAAGTCCGCCATCCGCCATGGCGTAAAGGGACTTTGCGCCATGGCGGAAAAGTCCGCCGACGGCGGAAAAAATCCGCCAGGGTCCTAATGAGGGCCTATGTGTTCGTTTCAATCCGTAGAAATCCAGGCGCGCGACAGAGAGCAGCTCGAAAGCGGCCTCCCATCCCGCGTCCGGCTTAATACTAAATTACATGCGCGCGTCGTCGGGTAACATGACGCAGAGCTCACAAAATAACAAACACTAAGGAAGGACTCTATCTCGAGTCACCTTTGTTAACAAACATTAAGGACAGAGGCAGAGCCAGTTTTTGATGCCGGGGAAAGGGTGAAGTGCTCCTAAGAGGCATTGAACCATTCGGATCAGAGCATCAAGTCGAGGTCAGGCCGGAAACCCGTCCGCTTCTGGAAGCATTACATACCATATTGCCAATGTTAATTCTTCATAGATATCTCAGCTCGCCAGAAAGACACCTTTTTGAGCACACAAGGGAAAAACAGCAACATTTCAGCCATTGTGTGATTTATGGGGACAATAAATAAAAGCTGTAGTCACTTACTCATCCCACGGCCAACCAACCGTTGGACACATGGGCACGACGTTAGGGGGCCCCAAAGATGTCCGTGCCCAGGGCCCCAAACATGCTTCAGATGGCCCTGCGGCCAAGCCACCCAGGGCACAAAGGGTTCGTGTGTCCCCGATGTTAAAGCTGGGAATTGGGAAACTGGAAAGGTGTGAGACTTTACATTTACAAATGGCATCATCAGTCACCCCGCTTGCTGAGACGCTGTCGCTCACTGCACAGTGCACAATACAAAACATAATGCAACAATCAATTCCCTGGAGCACGACTCCGCTCTCTTGAGAAATAAAGACGTTGCTTGGAATTTATTTGCAAAGAAAACCTTTTTAATTTTAAGCACTTAGCAGACGGAAAACGAAAAACAGCATGTCAGGCTCAGGCAGCCAGCCAGTGGTCGAAGTGGTCAGGAGCGGTGCTCCTCGACTTCTTTTAATTACGTTTTACAGCTTCTATACTTTTATTTTAAAAAGAAACCGTTCTGGAACGGGAGGAAGAAGTTGAAACCTGTTCTTTTAATGCGCTGCACAGGACGTTTCCTTAAAGAGCAGGCACATGTGTTTTGGCGGCGCAGCGATGGTGTCTATGGGGAGCGGGGCAGGCCAGTAGGGAACATAGCTCCACTACTTCTTTTCGTACACTTCGGCCACTGCAGCCAGCCCATTTTGTGTGGCATGGGCCTGCATGTTTTCATAGGGATTAGAGTGGTAATGTGTGCTGTGCAGTGTGCACTCACAGTCACTCGCCTCACTCACCGGCTCAGTGCTCGTCAGGAGTTCTCGCTCTCAGTGCTGTCATCAGTCAGGATGACACACTCACCTCAGCTCGCCTCGAGTTCTCTCTGCATGCATTTTTTTTTTTTTTTTTAAACTTTATTTTTGAACTTTTCATATCATCGGTACACGTGCGCCAACATGGTGCACCCTCTTAATAACAAAGGAAAGAAAAGAGGGGAAAGGAGAGAGGGGGAGAGGGAGGTGAAGGAAAGAACAAGAGAAAGGTATAATATAACGTTACCCACTAACGAGCTCTCCCGCCAAGGCCGCCCCACCACTCCCGTGTCAACAAAACAAGTATCAATGCGTTGATTGCTTAAAACTGACTCGAAGTTATACATTAGTTCTTCAGTCGCAAAGCCCCATTTCACTCTCCAATGGTTTCGGAATCAGATGATACAGTACTATTTAGCAGATATGCGATGTATGGTCCCCAAATGTCCGGGGGGCGAGCGTGCAAAGGAAGGGTTCTTATAAATTCACTCTCTACGTCCTGGCAGTATGTTACGTCTTTCTTCCAGTCTTCGATTTTGGGTAGAGGGCCGCGGCTCCACGCCATGGCGACTCGTCTTCGGGCCAGGACCAGCAGGAGTGACGCTAGTTTACGGAATGCGGGTTGTAGGTGTCTAGTGAGGCCGAGAAGAGCCGCCAATGGCAGCAGGATCACCGGTTCCCCTATGATGTCTGCAATTATTTGTAAGACCGAGACCCAGAAGCGCTGAATTCCCGGGCAATCCCATGCTAGGTGAAAGAAATCTGCGTGTGGCGTCGTGCACCGTTCGCATTGGGTCGAGGCTTCTGGATGATGTTGATGCTTCTTAACTGGAGTGTAGTATTTTTGATGAACATAGTTGAAGTGTATTAGTTTAAAGCGTGTGTTTATTGCGACTTTTTGAGTTTGGCGCAGGATATAAGACCAGTCTTCTGCGCTTATTGATGTCTGAACGGCAGATTCCCATTTTTGCTGTGTTTTAGGATTAGGTGTTCCTGTGTCTGCTACGAGGGAATTGTAAAGTCGCGATACCAGCCTCCCCTCTCCCTGCGCCTGGATGGTGTTGTGTAACAGATCCCATGTGGGGGGTTGTTTGGGGAATGAGGGAAACAGTTTGTGCAGGGTGTGGCGTAATCTAAAATAAAGGAATATATCCAGGGAGGTGTTCCCCCCTCTGTCCTTGGCCATTTGTGGGGTGAGGAAGGTGCCCTCCGGGAAGAGGTCCCCGAAGGAGTGGACATTTATCTTATCGGCCCAGATTAGGAAAACTTTTTCATTCGTGAGTGGGATGCCCGGGATGTGTCTGATGGGTAATAGGGGGGAATATCTTACGGTCACGCCGTATTTGACAGCCATCTTTTTCCAGATTGCATATGTGGACAGTGCTGTATTCAGCGAGTTATGTGGTACTGGGATTTGACTCATAATAATGGCACTGAGCAGGTCTGGTGAGGCTAGGGCGCGTTCCACCTGCACATGTGGGCGTACGAAGTGGGACATATACCAGTAGCTCAAAAAATGAGCTTGGGCTGCCCAATAGTATTTTTCTATGTCTGGTAATGCTAGACCCCCCTTTGACGTTGGAAGAACTAGGGTGTTATACGCGACGCGCGCAGGTTTACCTGCCCATAGAAGTTCCAGGACTTTCAGGAGAAAGGCTTTAGGGAGTAGGAGCGGGATATTAGAGAACAGGTACAGGAGCTTAGGGAGTATGACCATTTTCGTCAAGGAGGTTCTGCCCCACAATGTTAACGGAAGCGTCTTCCACCTGTGTATCCGTTCTTGGATGGCGTTCAGCGCGGACACATAGTTGTCTCTATATATGTCGTGGTGGTTGCGAGACATATAAATCCCCAAGTAGCGCACCCTTGAGTTTTCCCACTTGAAGCCGTGATCGTCTACAAATTCGACTGTATTGGGGGTCAGAGGAAACACTACAGATTTGGAATGATTAATCGTAAGGCCCGACATTTGGCCAAACTTTATTACTTCACGCATTACGGGGTTGAGGTTTTCTTGGGGGTTGCCAATAAACAGTATCACGTCATCGGCGTAGAGGGAGACAATCAGTTTGTGAGGACCTAGTTTAAGACCCCTATGAATTTGACATTCCCTCAGTCGCGACGCCAGGGGTTCCATAATGAGGGCAAAGATCAGGGCAGAGAGTGGACATCCCTGTCTTGTTCCACGTTCCAGTGCTATGGCCGAGGACCTAGTGTTGCCCAGAGTGATGTAAGACCGGGGGTTGTTGTACAATAGTGACACTAACTTAATGAAGAATTGGCCAAAGCCCATTTGTGTAAGCGGTGCTAGCATGAAAGGCTTTCTCAGCGTCAAGAAGCACTGCTATTGCTTGTTGTGTCGGGTCTATGGCCTCGATAACACCGAACAGTCGCCTAATGCCAAAGGTAGTGCTGCGACCCGGAATGAATCCGGCTTGGTCTCCAATTACTAGAGCCGGCATAAGAGGGAGAAGTCATGATGCGAGAATTTTTGCGAGAATTTTATTGTCCAGGTTGATCAAAGAGATAGGCCTGTATGAAGCACATTCGTCTGCGGGTTTACCGGTTTTATGCAGCACTATTATATTGGCTTCACGCATCGTAGGGGGGAGGCTGCCCCGTTCAACAGATTCTTCATAGACTTGGAGCAGGAGAGGCGCCAGGATAGCCGCGTGTGCTTTATAGAACTCTCCAGTGAGCCCGTCTGGTCCCGGCGCTTTGGAGCTCGGGAGGGATTTTATTGTGTCCAATATTTCTGTTTCTGTTATTGGTGCGTTCAGTGGTTCTCGTAGGACTGCCTCCACCCAGTACAACTGTCATGATCTCTGCTTCCAAAAGGTCAGGGTTTTCCCAACTCCCTTGGAAGCAGATCCATAACCCAGGTTCCGAGTGCCAACCAGTCCCAATTGGGACCTTTTGGACCCAGTCCTGGCGCCAGTGGCACCAGGCTCATAAATATGCCCAGTCCCAGCGCTGGAAGCGCCGGGCTCATAATGCTTGGGTGGACTTACCTGCAGCAGACCATGCTGCTTACTTGCCTGCCAGTTGAGCCTCTGATCCTCTTCTGTTTGGAACTACTTTTCCTGTTGGGTGGGGCTGGAGCCACTCCCTAGATTCAGAACACTGGAACTCTTCTGGAAGGCAGGAACTCTTTTTTTACCAGGAACTCTTTTCTTACTTAGGCGTGGCTGTGGAAGGAGACACCTAAGCACTACAGGAGGCTATTTAAACCACACCCGGTGGATGAATCTTGCTTTGCGTTATTCTGCACCCTCTGCAGCAGAACGCTCATCGTGTCTTCTGCATCCGGTCCTGGGCCTAAGGAAAAAGGGCTTACCATCCTGAATCCAGTCTTCAGCAACACCTATAAAGACAAGAAAGAACAGGTTAGCATTCCGGCATCTGAAAGGCAAAGGCTTACCTACTCTTCGTGCGCTCCGGAGGTCGTCACACTGCATTCCGGCATCTGAAAGACAAAAGCTTACCAACTCTTCGCACGCTCCGGAGGCCGTCGGCGCTGCATCTCGCATCTGAAAGGCAAAACAAGGTGCGTTTAAAGACATTGGGGAACTTTAATACTCACGTGCCATTACTCCTTTCCACATCTAACCCAGTGGGTATCCCGGCACCCTGCAGCCGCTCCGAACTTGTACCTGCAAAATAAAAAGACAGTTAGAGCGCTTTGTGAAGCTGGCAACAAGCGCTTACTTACGTGCTTCCAGGCGCTTCTATTCATCACACGGGCTCCATCTTCAACTCACTTCAGCCCGTCATCCGCCATCGCCGGAACCCTGCAAAACAAGAGACATCATTATTAAAGACTTTAAAGACATTTGAGTTACTCGAAACTTACCGTTCGTGCAGTAAACGACGGACAGCAGTCCTCTGAAGTCAAGAGGCCTGCGCTACCTATCCAGTGAAGAAACTGGCTACAGCACCCTGCCCCGAGGCAGATGGAGAGCTCGGCATTCACTTACCTAAGGTGAGAGCGTTAACCTGTGGGGGTCTACAGGAGAGGAAAAGAGGAAAGAGATAGGGACACCCCAATAACCCCAGTTCATTAACCCCGTATTTTCTATCTGCAGACATCTTACTCTGCACGTCAGGCATACAGGGCACAGAGGTCCAGCCCAAAGAGCCAATCGGGTGCTGCACATCACCTTTGAAGATACGGTAGTCGCCCAGTCAAGACCGGCGCCTCTGCGAGAATCAGGTGAGCGTTACAGAACGCAAAGCCTACCGCAAAACTCTCGCCCAGGCCTATGGAAACCTCGGATACTGACCACCTAGCCCGGTTACTTGGAGAACTAAGGGCAGAAGTGCATGCAGCTCGTCATGAAACGAACGCTCTAAGAAGGGAACTAATTATTTCCAAGGAGAGAACAGATGATCTTGCTAGACAATTGCTACAGTCACAAGCTGGACAGACCCCGCTACCCGCATCAGGGGCAAATCTTCCTTCAACATCCTCTATGAATCCAGTGCAGATCAACCTACCTGGGAATGTACCTCTGGCTCCGCCCGAACGATTTTCTGGTGACCCAAAGAGGTTTGCGGTATTTATCAATCAGTGCCGGTTGCACTTCTTATGCCGGCCAGCAGCCTTTCCAACTGATCAAGGTAAAGTAGCTTTTGTACTTTCGTACCTTAGTGGCAATGCGGCAGACTGGTCGATCCCTCTAGTTAATCAAGATGATCCGGTTCTCCATGATTTTCAAGCCTTTCAGCTTAGTATGGAAAAACTGTTCGCAAGACATGCACAGGGGCAGGCCTTGGACAATGAGCTTCTTTCGTTGCGACAGGGTAATCAAGACCTTTTGGCTTATATTGCATCTTTCAATAGACTAATAGTGGAAACTCAATGGCCTGAGGACAAAAGGATTACGCTGTTTTATAGAGGTCTACGTGGAGAGCTCAAAGACGTTTTAGCCCAAGTAGTGAATCCCCCACAAGACTGTACGGATTATATAGACTTGGTCGTTCAAATAGATCACAGACTGCAGAACAGGAAGGCCGATCGTTCCAAGTTTGATGCTCGAGTATTTTCCAAACCGCCAACTCCTTCCAAAGGAGTAGACTCCGGGGAACCCATGCAAATAGGGGGTCTGAAAGGTCCTCTAACACAAAGGGAGTGGGAAAGGAGAAAACAGTTGCAATTATGCCTATATTGCGGAAACTCAGGGCACTTTCTTCGAGACTGTCCGGTGAAACCTGCCAAGAAGGCAGTAGGAGCTGCAGTTACCACAGTTACAAACTCTGAGCAGGGAAACGACCTCGCCCGACAAGAATAGAGGTCCTCTTGCCGAGCGTGAAAACCAGTTCCGTGACCTCGCATTTCGTGATACCTATGGTCCTCATTAGCCCTGATAATCCGGGTCGATTACATGCAATTGAAGCTTACGTTGACAGCGGTGCCATCGGCAATTATGTGGATCATGAAATGGTTTTGAGGATGAATCTAACTCTTTGTCCCAAGGCTGTAAAGGACGTCATTACTACGGTGGATGGTACGGAGATAGCCTCCGGCCCAGTAATGCACACCACTCAAGAGGTGACGCTAGTAAGTCAAGATGGACACCATGAGAAGATCGTGTTCGATGTGATCAAGGCCCCTCAGTTCCAGATTATTCTAGGAATACCTTGGTTAGAGAAACACAATCCTCTGATCGATTGGCGAGCAAGAACGGTCCAGTTTCCAGAATGTGTCTCTACGTGTCACCCTCCACCTGGTGTTGCACTGGCAGCAATTTCTTCAGAGACTACCCAGTTACCTCCCGAATACCTAGAATACCAAGATGTTTTCCAGAAGGAGCAGGCTAACTCTCTACCTCCTCATAGGTCTTATGACTGCCAGATAGACCTGATTCCTGGATCTACTCCTCCTTGTAGTAGAATTTATGCCCTCACCGAGCCTGAGAACCTTCACCTTCGACAATACCTGGATCAATACCTGGCAAATGGGTTTATTCGTCCCTCCAAGTCCCCTGCCTCTTCAGCTTTGTTCTTCGTTCCAAAAAAGGAAGGAGACCTTAGAACTTGTATCGATTATCGCTCCCTGAACCAGATCACCGTTAAGAATAGATATCCGTTACCTTTGATCCCTGAACTCCTGGACCAAGTCAGAAAAGCATGCATATACACAAAGCTGGATCTTAGAGGAGCTTACCACTTGGTACGAGTAAAAGAGGGCGATGAATGGAAGACGGCCTTCCGCACCAAGTATGGGCTATTTGAATATCAGGTCATGCCCTTCGGACTTTGCAATGCCCCGGCCGCCTTTCAATATTTTATGAACGATGTCCTCAGAGAGCTCATAGATGTGTGTGTTGTTGTTTACATCGACGACATTCTCGTTTATTCTTCATCGGAATCTGAACATCGGAAACACGTGAAAATGGTCCTCGAAAGATTGCGTCAACACAAACTTTTCGCTAAGTTGGAAAAATGTGTTTTCAACGTGACTGAAGTTGAATTCTTGGGATTCATATTATCACCTGGCGGAGTGCGTATGGATTCAAAGAAGGTCGATGCAGTTCTCAAATGGCCATCACCATCCTCCGTAAAAGGTGTGCAAAGCATGTTAGGCTTCGCTAACTTTTACCGCAGGTTTATCCCCGAGTTCTCTCGAATAGTCCAGCCCATCACTGCCTTGTTAAAGAAAAACAAACGTTTTGAATGGTCTACCGAGGCGGAACAAGCTTTCCAGGATTTGAAGACTAAATTTATCTCTGCACCAATCTTAAAACACCCTCGCCCCGAACTCCCCTATATCGTGGAAACTGATGCTTCAAGCCTTGCCATGGGGGCAGTTCTATCACAAAAGGACCCGGTAACCAATCAGTTGCATCCCGTGGCATTTTGGTCCCGCAAATTCTCGCCTCCTGAAGTCAATTACACGATTACTGACAAGGAACTTCTGGCTATCAAGTCTGCCTTTTAGGCTTGGCGGCATTATCTGCTGGGGGCCCGACACACCATTACTGTGATTACGGATCACCGAAACCTGCAATATTTGAAAACCGCAAAAGCCCAATCCTCTAGACAACTCCGTTGGGCATTATTCTTTGCCGAGTTTGACTTCATAATTACCTATCGACCTGGTACCAAGAACGGTAAAGCCGATGCCCTTTCTCGGATGGGAGTGGAAGAACACTTGATCAACCCTAAACCTGTACCAATCATTCCCGAACAAAGAATTCTGGGTGTAATCACCACAGAATCCATAGAGGAAGTTAAGGATAAAGCCAGGCAACTTGTAACTCCAGCAGACATACAGAATTGGCATCTGCAGGGAAAGGACTTTGCAGTAAAGGACAACTTATTGTATTTCCAAGAACGATTATACCTACCCAGCACAGATTTACAGAAAAAAGTAATCTCTTGTTATCACGACTCTTTAATGGAAGGTCATCCCGGTATAGCCAAGACCTCAGAAAAGATCAAGCGCTACTTCTGGTGGCCGTCTTGGAAAAAAGATATCAGAGACTTTATAATGTCCTGTGGAGTATGCGCCCAAAACAAGAGTCAAAAGGAAAGACCAGCAGGCCTCTTACGCCCTATTGACATCCCACCTCGCCCTTGGCATACGCTTTCTATGGACTTCATCACCGATCTACCTCCATGCTCCGGATACAATACGATTCTAGTAATCGTGGACTTATTCTCCAAGATGGCGCATTTCATTCCGCTCAAAGGCTTGCCAACTGCAGCAAATCTGGCCCGAGAATTTCTCGAAAACATCGTCCGACTGCACGGTTTTCCTTCGGTTCTAATTTTGGATCGAGGTAGTCAATTTATTTCTCATTTTTGGCGAAGTTGCTGTCGGTCGGCTCAAATTGATGTGAGACTATCGACCAGTCACCACCCTCAGACCGACGGACAAACCGAGAGGACCAATCAAACTCTGGAACAGTATTCACGCTGCATGCTGCAACAAACTGAAAAAACTTGGAAAGATATCCTTTGGATAGCCGAGTATGCCTACAATAACTCTGTCCATTCGGGAACTGGGAAAACCCTGTTTTTTCTTTTGTATGGCAGTCACCCTCGAACCTCGGAGTTGGATCCCCTCCAAGATCTTGAAACACCAGCAGTAGACTACCTGCATTCTACAATCACCCAAGCCTTTAAGGAAGCTGTTTCTCACCTTCAAAGGGCTAAAGAACAATACAAGAAAGGAGCAGATCAACATCGGAAGGAAGCCCCTCACTATCAAGTAGGGGATCAAGTCTGGTTATCCACCAGATATCTATCTCTAAAAGGGCCACGCACATTCAACCCAAGATACCTTGGTCCCTATTCCATCACTACCATAGTAAACCCAGTAGCGGTCAAGTTGGACTTGCCCCCGCACATGAAGATACATCCGGTCTTCCACGTCTCTCTATTAAAACCCGTGCAACCTCAAACCCGACTAACCAAATCTCCAAAACCTATCCTAGTTGATGGAGAACTCGAGTTTGAAGTCAAAAGCATTCTGGACTCCAAGATCTCCAAATCTAAACTATTCTACCTAATTGACTGGAAAGGCTACGGCCCCCAAGAGAGATCCTGGGAACCTGCTGAATATGTCCACGCTCCTCGCCTCATCAAAAGATTTCACCGAACATTTCCTGACAAGCCAAAACCCCCGGAGAAGCCCGGTTTGGGAGGGGCCTTGAGGGGGGGTACTGTCATGATCTCTGCTTCCAAAAGGTCAGGGTTTTCCCAACTCCCTTGGAAGCAGATCCATAACCCAGGTTCCGAGTGCCAACCAGTCCCAATTGGGACCTTTTGGACCCAGTCCTGGCGCCAGTGGCACCAGGCTCATAAATATGCCCAGTCCCAGCGCTGGAAGCGCCGGGCTCATAATGCTTGGGTGGACTTACCTGCAGCAGACCATGCTGCTTACTTGCCTGCCAGTTGAGCCTCTGATCCTCTTCTTTTTGGAACTACTTTTCCTGTTGGGTGGGGCTGGAGCCACTCCCTAGATTCAGAACACTGGAACTCTTCTGGAAG
This sequence comes from Ambystoma mexicanum, assembly GCF_040938575.1. Lineage (NCBI taxonomy): Eukaryota > Metazoa > Chordata > Amphibia > Caudata > Ambystomatidae > Ambystoma > Ambystoma mexicanum. The sequence goes on from NC_090933.1 coordinate 151,963,299, forward strand.
GCAGGAACTCTTTTTTTACCAGGAACTCTTTTCTTACTTAGGCGTGGCTGTGGAAGGAGACACCTAAGCACTACAGGAGGCTATTTAAACCACACCCGGTGGATGAATCTTGCTTTGCGTTATTCTGCACCCTCTGCAGCAGAACGCTCATCGTGTCTTCTGCATCCGGTCCTGGGCCTAAGGAAAAAGGGCTTACCATCCTGAATCCAGTCTTCAGCAACACCTATAAAGACAAGAAAGAACAGGTTAGCATTCCGGCATCTGAAAGGCAAAGGCTTACCTACTCTTCGTGCGCTCCGGAGGTCTTCACACTGCATTCCGGCATCTGAAAGACAAAAGCTTACCAACTCTTCGCACGCTCCGGAGGCCGTCGGCGCTGCATCTCGCATCTGAAAGGCAAAACAAGGTGCGTTTAAAGACATTGGGGAACTTTAATACTCACGTGCCATTACTCCTTTCCACATCTAACCCAGTGGGTATCCCGGCACCCTGCAGCCGCTCCGAACTTGTACCTGCAAAATAAAAAGACAGTTAGAGCGCTTTGTGAAGCTGGCAACAAGCGCTTACTTACGTGCTTCCAGGCGCTTCTATTCATCACACGGGCTCCATCTTCAACTCACTTCAGCCCGTCATCCGCCATCGCCGGAACCCTGCAAAACAAGAGACATCATTATTAAAGACTTTAAAGACATTTGAGTTACTCGAAACTTACCGTTCGTGCAGTAAACGACGGACAGCAGTCCTCTGAAGTCAAGAGGCCTGCGCTACCTATCCAGTGAAGAAACTGGCTACAGCACCCTGCCCCGAGGCAGATGGAGAGCTCAGCATTCACTTACCTAAGGTGAGAGCGTTAACCTGTGGGGGTCTACAGGAGAGGAGAAGAGGAAAGAGATAGGGACACCCCAATAACCCCAGTTCATTAACCCCGTATTTTCTATCTGCAGACATCTTACTCTGCACGTCAGGCATACAGGGCACAGAGGTCCAGCCCAAAGAGCCAATCGGGTGCTGCACATCACCTTTGAAGATACGGTAGTCGCCCAGTCAAGACCGGCGCCTCTGCGAGAATCAGGTGAGCGTTACAACAACTCAGTGTCGTTGAGGTACTCTTGTATCGAATTTGAGCTCGAGTTACCCCTGGAACTGTATAGGTTCTGATAGAAGTCCCGGAATGTATTGGCGACGTCCTCTTCTGTGTATACCAGCTGCCCGCATGCGTCCTTGATGCATTCCACCCGGGTTGGGGTTTTGTCTATTGAGAGCAGCCGGGCTAGTAGTGCACCAGGTTTCTGTCCCTCTCCGTATTGACGGATTTGGTGGGCGCGGCTGAGGAATTTTAGTTCCCTTTCGGCTGTTTCCCTGTATTTCAGGAGTTCTTTTCTCAATTCTGCTTGGAGTTGAGGGTTTGGTGCCATAGAGGCTCTCAACTCTATCTCTTTTAGACGTTGTTCGCTGTCGGAGAGCTCTCTACGGATTAGTTTTAACATCCCGTTTTCTTTGGATAGGCATATTCCTCGAGCGAAGCACTTCAGCGCTTCCCATATAGTGCTGGACGAGTCGACAGAACCCCGGTTGATCTCAATGAAGGCTATCAGTTCCTGACGTAACTCAGCTGCGAAGCCCGCATCCGAAAGTGAGCCCGGCTTGAATCTCCATCCTAGTCCGGGGACCGTTGTGCCTGCTAGGGAGGCCTCAAGTGTGACCATCGAGTGATCGGAGAGAGTGCGTGGTAGGATTTGACTCGTTCCCCATGAGAACGGACAGTGGGTAGATGCCATAATGTAATCAATCCGGGAGCTTGTGTTATGGACGGATGAGTAGAATGTGAAGTCTCTCGTGTTGCGGTTATGCTGCTTCCATGTGTCCGAACGATCGAACGCCTGGCATTTCTCTCGGACTTGCATACTGGCTTTGGACGGGTTCCCAGTTGTGTTGTGGGATTTATCACGTTTGGGGTCAATTGGCGTATTTAGGTCGGCTCCCCATACAATAGTTGCTGTATTGAACTTTCCAAGTTGGGACATCACCCAGTTGAAGTTGTCGGGGCCGTCGGTGTTTGGAGCGTAGGAGTTCACAATCACCACTTCCCTCCCTGCGATTATCCCTCTCACCAGTAGGGCCCTTCCCTCAGAGTCTTTCTGTGATTCAATTAGGCTAAAGTTGGTCTTTCTATCAATCAGGATCGCAACCCCTCTGACATAGGACGAGTACGACGAGAAATATCTATGGCACCCCCAGGATTTGGCCCACTGAAGTTCCGTCGCTGGCAGGAGATGGGTCTCTTGGAGTATGGCAATGTTGATTTTGTGTCTACGTAGATACTGGAAAATGTTCCTATTCTTCGCTGGTTGGTTACTGCCACGGATGTTCCAGGTGGCTATTTTAAATGTTGTTGCTGACATTTAGGGAGTCAGGTAGGTTCCTGTTCAGTAGGATCTGAGGGTGAGGCCGGAATCTTGATCCAAGTAGGAGTTTGAAGGGCTTGTCTTCCGAGTGACTTGTGAGTCGCGGTGCTGCTGCCTTGGGATGAGAGTGGGGGGAGGCCCGGGTGCGGTCGAGCAGAAAAAAGTAACTGAAGAACATCAACTTCCCTCCCTTGCGTGGGCAACCCCCAACACGCCCACGATGTGCCCACCCGTGACCATAAACTACAGCCATTGCTGTGCTTAGGGCGCTGGTTGCCGAGCCGGAGGCCGCGTGTCCCCGAAATCGATAAATTTGGTGTACTGTGGTGAGTAGTATGTGGTTGCTCCGCTCAGCGGTGTCGAGAAAGGGACTCATGTCGGGTTTCTCCTCTTACGTTCATCCCGTTGTAGATTCGGAGCATTGGCTGCAGGTCTACAACCGGCCCTGTCCAGGTATTTCGGCAGCCTCCTCAGGTGTGGTGAAGAAATGCGCCCTCCCGTCATGCTGGATGCGGAGTTTGGCGGGATACAGCATGGAGTAAAGGATGTGATTTTCTTGCAGTCTGCGTTTAATTGACGTGAAGGAACGCCTCTGTGCTTGTACTGCCGATGAGAAATCGGGAAAAATTTGGATGGGGTCGCCGTCAAATTGGAGTTCCCCTTTTCTCTGGCTGCTTTGAGTATTGCATCTCGGTCTCTATAGTTGAGTATCCTAGCTATGATCGGGCGTGGGTTCGCTCCCGGAATAGGTCTGGCTGCAGGAATCCTATGCGCTCTCTCGACTATAAATAGCGAGGAGAGGACCTCCGATCCGAACAGTTCGGTACACATGCGTTCGATATGGTCTTCCATTTTGGTCTGGGTTTGTTGTTCCCGGACCCCGACAATTCTGATGTTTTTTCTCCGGGAGCGGCCCTTTAAGTCTTCATTCTTAGCGGAGACGGCTTTCAGTTGGGATTCTAGCGCGGAGACTCTGGTGGTTAGGGCTGCCGCACCATCATCGAGATCTGACACACGTTGCTCCACGTTGTCTAATCTATCGGCATGTTGGTCGAGGCGGTGCTGGATACGATCTACTTTGGAAGACAGATTGTCAAGTTTGCTCCCCAGGTTGCCAATTCCGGCTTTCAAGTCCAGGAGAATGTCTTTAATATCGAGGCCGAGGGTCGGGTCCTCGGTGGGTTCCATGACTTTTATCGGGGATGCAGGTCTGCCGTTGGGATCTGTTTGCCTGGTGGAGGAGCTGGCCTCAAAGTTCTGTTTTTTCTGCGACTTGTCTGTCTTCCCCATTGTCTGCGCACTTCCACCTGCCCCCCCTTGGCTGTGCATGTTGCTCACTCGCTAGTGTGATGGGCCTGAGGCCTTGCGCCGACGCTGGTGATGAAGAAGCGTAGCTGCAGAGTTTAGTGTGTATGGGCAGAGTGTGCCCGGACCATGGTGAGCTTGGAGGTCCTTTGCAGCTGTAATGGCCGGGAACTGGAGCGTGGGGGAAGCGCTGCGGCGCCGCCAGATCGCAAAGGGTATGCCGTTGGGTGTCCAGGCGTGGCCACTGGGCTAGTGTGTTGATGTCGCACTCAGCTGTCCCACCAGTGTAGTTGGTGCTCAAGGCGTTTTTGTGGTAAGCGGCGTAGGCCTGTTCGCGCTGGTTGGCTCTGTTGTATTGGTTCCGGGGGCTGGGGGCCGGGGAGTGGAAAGAATGGTGTCTGTTGTCGTGGCCCTTCTCCCAGTTTATCTCCGTGCCCCGATGGCCGGGGGGATCCTGCCTGGTCCGCCCGCAGGAAAGAACCGCCAGACGGAGGTGTCCGCCGCCCGGGGGGGCCGGGGCCGAGGCGCCGTAGGGGTACCGGCGGATCCGCAGGCGATACGACTAGCGCCGGCACCCGCCGCCTCACCGCCAGCTCGTGACACGCCGGGCCGGCGGGGCACCTGAATGCGCTGGATGGCGCGCGCCCGGCTGGGCTCCTACCTCCTTCTCTCGCTGGACCACGAGCCCCCGCGGGGACGGAGACCGCAGCGTCTCTATGCGCGCCAAGGGCGCGAACGTCAACCCGACTCCACTCGGTGGGCCGCCGCCGAAGAGACTGGCGTCGCAGCGATCCCCACCGCCGGGGCACTCCTCCTCCGCCCGTCCCGGGAGGCCCGATCCGGCGGGCCGCAGCCAGTCGTCTGAAACTCCGTCGATTTTGGGATCTTCGGGGCCCGGATGGTTTCAAAATGTGCAGCACGGCGTCTGGGATCAGTGCAGCGTGCTCTGCGTTGAGTTTGGGCACCACAGCAGGATGGATGTTTCAGGATATTTTCGGGGCCATGCAGAGCTCCCTAGGAAGCCGCCATCTTGCTCGGCTCGCTAGCGCCCCCTCCTCTGCATGCATCTTAATGATTGATCACTATTGATCTGCAGAACTATGAGTGCACGAATGGTGGCATAGTAATGCAGCGCTTTGAAGTAAAGAAAATGACTACCTCACTCCGTAAATCAGACATAAGGGTTAAAAACGCACTCTATAATCCTGGAATGTGACATGCACTTTTGTGTGGCATCCATTGCCCTAGGCAGCTGTTTCAAACTAGCCAGCCTTTCCTTATGATATGATTGGTTATTTATAACGCGCTTAATACCCATAGGTTTCTAAGTGTGGACACAGGGGTCGAACCTGTTTTTCCTCGGTGTCGCTTTGCTTCCAAGGTGAGCATGTTGCACCTGAGCTATCCTCCCGAGTTTGGCTTCTAGCAGGAGAAAAAATGCTAGCAAAAATTTTCATCCAGGGTTCCATACATGCAATGATTGAAGAGATGTAATGCATTTTGAAAGTATGATAATCTGTATAGTTGATCAATTATTCATCTGCCGACGCCCCCCCAACGTTGCTGTCGCTCTCATGTGCCTTCGCTATCTTGTTGTACCCTCTGGCTGGCCCTTCGCTTGCTGACATTCTTAATAGTACAAAGACAAGTCTTGCACTACTTTGTTTTTTGGGTTGGGCGCGTGTCCAGTAGAAAAGTGTAGCGTGAATCAATGAACTGCTTGAGGAAGGAACCCGGGTTACCCAGGATGCTTCCAGACAGCCTATGCCAATGAAAGGTGTCACTTGCTTAACATTGCTCACCGCTTGCCAGTCTCTGTTTTTGGGTAACAATTAAAGTGGCTTTTGTAAAATGTGAATAAGCACAGGCATCTGTGTGTACACTTGCTCCTCTTTGGTTGGCACAAATTCTAGAACAACTCACCTCTAAACAATCCTAGGAACGGTGGGGGGGGCGAGGGGGTTGGAGGTTGCCTTTTTCACCCCCTCTTGGGTTGCTGTTCTTGGGATGCTTGGCTTTATGTGCGATTTGTGGGCTTTCTCAGTCATCGCACCTCTGTTGCAAGACCTCTGGCAGCATTCTCCTCGCCCTTTTTGGCCAGGGAGTGTAGTCCCATAACCTCCACCCCCGGGGAGGAGCACTTGAGTGAAGGAGCGTTATTTCTGGGGTGGTCCAGATCAGGAAGGATGGATTTACATCTGTGACGGGAATACGCCCAGGTGTTGGGGGCAGTGTGGAGAGCTGCGTACAGGCAAGAGGCGAGATGGGTGCAGACAGTGAAGGGCGATGCAGGCCAGGTCAGGTTGGTGTGAAAGACAACTTTTAACTTTAAGCACTAAGCACACGGAAACGGATAAAAAAAACCGCATTTCAGGCTCAGCCAGCGCCCGTTTAACAGATCTCTGCTGATGCCACATGTTTTAATAGGGATTAGACGAGCGTTAGTAGTGATAGAGTGTGTGCTGTGCAGTGTGCACTCACTCACAGAAACTCACGCTCGGCTCACCTGCTCAGTGCTGCTCATGAATGGAGTTCTGTCATGCAGGCCAGGCCAGGTCAGGGGCAGAGTCTGGACGGGATCCAGGGTAGGCTGCAGGCAGGAATAACTGGTGGACCCTAGAGGTTGGTGACTGACCCCATCATATCATCCCCCCATGTACCACACAACAACATTGGTTGAGTCTTGGCAATAAAAAGGCCGTGGGTTTTTATTGCACATCATTATGTAATAATACACCAAACAATCCTAATACATAATGTATACTTTTGGGCACGAGGTGCAGAGGTTACCCCCTCAGGCCCGTGCCGCCTTCTTGGTCCCATGACAATGTGGGCCCCATACTTTGCCCTGTTATCTCTTTTCCTTCTTTTTCTCCCTTTTTCTTGGGCAGGAGGGTCAGGAGGGTCCTTGCGAAAAGAAAAAGTAAACTGCGTACGCAGGATCCTTGTTTGGTGCTCCGTGCGGACCCCCAAACTGATTGTGCTTTGTGGCTTCTCCTACAGCCCCTTATATTGGCCAGGGACTTGCCTTGGGTTTTGTCTGCCTGTGTGGTGGCGTTCAGCCTCCGGCTGGCTGGCGCTGATGCATTTTGCACCTTGTTGTGCCCCTTTTGTCCCTAGCTGGTTGTTTCCTGCTTCCCTTCGTCTTAGATGTTTTGCACTTCCTCAGTGATCTCCACCACGGTGTTGCTCCCAAGTAGCCTCCCCCCCTGCCTGGCTCCAGAAGTCTGGGGGAGGGGGGAGGGGAGGAGAGGGGCTGTTGCACGCAGGCTCCAGTCTGGGACCTGGAGAAATTGAAACGGACAACAACACATCGCCAGGCAAGGGCTTCAGCAGGGTCGCCCTCACCCGAATCAATCCAATCCAAAAAGGCCAAATAGATTGGCAAGCTGCAAGCGCCATTTCATTGCAATTTGCAATGCACATTAGGCTGCTTATGCGGCGCACAGCATGCACACAGCCTGCCAGGGGCATACAGAGACAGGGGGCCTCATTACAACCTTCGTGGAACGGGTTAACGGGCTCCGCTAATGGAGGCGGACCCGTTAAACCCGTTCCTCGAAATTACGAGGTCCCCTCGCGGGACCCGGTAAGGACGCCTGGTAAAATCAGGCGTCATTACCGGGTCCCGCGAGGGGACCAGGGAGCTAACAACGGGCCGGTCGTAATCGGCCCATTGTTAGCTCCCTCTCCCATTCCCATTGAGCCCTATGGGGGCTCAAATAGGAATGGGGAAGGTCTGGGCCCGGGTTCCCTGAGGGAGGAATTACTGGGCCCTCCGAACTCGGAATGGCCCGGTAATTCCCCATTCAGGGAACCCAGTAAAGGAGCCCGGTTTGGCGGCAGCCATGGAGCTAATAGCTCCATGGCTGCCGCCAAACTCGTAATGTGGCCAAGACAGTTTTAGAAAGAAGAAGCCTTTATTTTATAATTTCATCAAGCAAGCATTGCCATCACACACATGGTGGTGACACTGACAAATTAATACATGTGCGCGAGGTCCACACCAAACAAGTCAACCTGACCACAACACAAGTGAAGCACAGCGCAGAGCGGTGCGCCCAGTTTAAAAAGAAAATGCATTGGAAAATTCATGGCTGATGCTCCAAGTGGAGCGCCGGCCCTGCGTAGGGCCAACGGGGCATGGGGGGCACAACAGGCACAAGGGTGGAGCCAGAAAGGGCAACCACACCCCTTGTCCCCCCTGGCTATGCCCTGATTAAGGAAGGAATCTTGAGATGCCTTTGTTTATATGATCTCTAGCTCGTACGATTTTACCCACAAAAGGGCCTATCCTTGCCTCCTAATGATAAAATGCATCATTCTAGTTGATGTGTTTGCTGAGTCGACACAGTTTGTAAATTATTGAAATAAATGGGCCTCATTACGAGTTTGGCAGAGTGAGAAAAAAGTGGAGGTAATTCCGCTACTTCAATTTTTCCTACAGTGTCAAATTACACGTTTTCATGGAATTACCACCAGTGCAATTATTATTAGTAATTCTGCCGATTTTCGGGCGAAATGTGGAGGATTAACCTCAAGTATTACCACCAGTGGTAATTCCGCCAAAAATCCCCAATGGGGTCCTTTGGACTCCTGAAAATGGGGATTTACACCACCTACCACCACTTGTAATCCTGTGGTAAATGCACGGGACCGTTTGGTGGTATCTCGTAGGCTTTACCTCCAAAATATCTCCAAACACATAATGAGGCCCATTGTCTGTCCATACTACAAATCATTCCCAAATTCCCGTGAATCACAGTAGGAAGTATGAAATCTTGTTGATAGCACTGGCTTCTTGTTTAGTGTCTCTGTCATAATTGCTTGATTATAATCTAATACACTTTGGTGATTAAGTGCAATATACAGTTTTAATAGCAAGTTCATTCATTCTTCAGCAATTCACAGAACACAGAATCAACAATGTGTAAGTGATAATGTTCGCCTCACATTGTCTATGCTCTACTGATTGTACCTATTGGGATTCCACTGTTGTTCCTTCATTACATGTCTATTAATTGTTTACAACATTTCTATAGAATTAACTCTCTGGTGATTTTCTTGAACATTAGTAACTGTAACTTCACTAAATGATTAGATAGATCATAAAGCTATTACAGTGATGACACGTAACTGTGGCGTAACATAATCCTGCACTGCTAACAGAATTATCTGAAGCTGATGTTCTGTCATAACCTATTGATTCATGGTCACTCATTAATGTGTCACCTATATAGACACATCAATGTATGACATTTGTTCAGATGTATGAAGCTTCATGCATCCTCTGATGAACAGAGTTTTGGGCGGAATTGATTTCAGCCCTAATCACACTGTCCTTGATAGAATTACTTTTACGATAGGCAAATGTAGGTAAATCTGGAAATAGCTGACTCAGAGTAGGATCTAGTTGTAATAATTCCCATTGTTCCCTTAGGATGTTTTTGACCTTTGGACATTGTTTTGAATACATGGTAGCATATATGAGATTCGATTTAGTATCCCTGTTTTTGGGAGTGAGGGCCAGTTGTCTTGTAACAGATTCTGCTTTATGTACCACATGATCCAAATTGTCTCATGAATATCCCCTCCTTAAGATCTTCTGTCACAGCTCTGAGGTTTTCTCAGATTAACAGTGTTCTTCAGAGACTATTCTCCTATATCTGAGAAATTGGTTATAAGTGATGCTTTCAATAGTCCTCCTGGGATGGAAACTGGAGGATAGCAAGACACTGTTTTTATCTCATTGTTTGGTGTATACCATTGTTTAAAGGCTCCCATCTTTCATATAGATTAGGACATCAAGAAATTCCACTGAACAGGTTCTATGTTTTGAAGTGAATTTGATTCTGGGAGACACGTTGTTCATGTAGTCAATGGAATTTGTGAGCTGTTCTGTGGTTCCTGACCAGACCCCAAAGATATTCCTTACTTTTTCTGTCGGATCACCATACACCACCATGTATGTGTCTTTGTCAGATAGTTGTGGTTCGACTTCATGGCGGTATTTTGCAGAATCCATAATTTCCAGATCCCCTCCCTTATTTGCTGGTTTTAGTGTACTGCCTTTGTCGTTCCATAGACTATTAAGTGCTTGCTTCTCACGATCAGAAAAGTTCCCCCATTCATTTTTTTCTGAATGTGATCTTGTATTTGTATTTATTTATTTATTTGTATAGCGCGTCAGGACCCTGAGGCAAATGAGCGCTTCTTATAAATGTTGTAAGGTTCACAATTTACAAAAAGATTTGCATAAAGATATATACAAATTAAGAGACAATTTACAGTAGTATACAGTGGAAGTACATAAGCAATAGCTGTGAATATACAGATATACCAATGCAAGGACATATAGACAATAATGTCCTTGCGGTGGATATATCACAATTTAGTTATGGTCCTGGTCCCAGAGCCAAGCTTTAACCTTATTACGGAATATCATGAACAAGCGATCAGCTCTAATAGTGCTAGGGAGCGCATTCCATTTTTTAGCAGCTAGGACTGGGAAACTAACTCCACCCGCCCGTTGTTGGTTAAAGCGGAGAAGGATGACACAATGTGTTTGAGCTGTTCGGGTCGGTCGTAGTGATGTATGGTGTGAGAACGTGTTGCAGAGGTATATGGGTGCCTGATTATATAAACACTTATGTGTTAGAGAAAGTGTTTTGAGTTCAATTCTATGCTTGATGTTTAGCAAATTTAGATTCTGTCTAGCTGTATAGATATGGTGTTTCCTTGGGATGTTACAAGCTGATTAACTGTGTTATTCTGCATGACTTGCATTTTGTTTATATTCTGTTGGGACATTCCTTAGTAATGAGCATTACAATAGTCAAGCTTAGATAACACTAAGGCTCTTGCTACTGATATGCAATTAGATGTAGATCGATATGGACGACATGCTGTAATAAGCCTACATATATAGGCTGTGGCCGATGCTAGGGTATTAGTTTGTCTCGTGAGAGATAGGGACGAGTCAATGTATATACCTAGTGTTTTCACATCATTTGCTACATTGATGAAGCAAAGAATGAAGGTTTTAAAGGATGTATCTAGTTTAGTCAATTTGGTTGTAGAGCCGAGTTAGAGTAGTTCGGTTTTATCGTCATTTACACATAAACCGTGTTTCGCCATCCATATTTGTATAACACTATAGCTGTCATGAGTCGCCGATTCCGGCCTTTCTGGACTTCGTGGTCCATGATGCACCGCAACATCAGGTCGGTGATTCCTCCAACATGGCCAACAGCACCGAAACGCTGCCTTCTAGCGTTTACGTGCAACGTGCTGCCTCCTAGAAAGTAGGAACGCCCCGCAGCTCTGCGCGTCTCAACACTGCAGTTCCTAGTTGTTCATCAAGTGTATCGTTTCCTTCTATCTGTGTTATCCCCCAATTTCCACCAACCTCTCCTTCCTGGAAACCCCTCTTACCTGTCCTTGCCTTTGCCAGACCATTCTCCCTTTTCATCCCGGACTCCGTCTCGTGCTCCGGTGCTGCAGGCTCCCCGGCACTCTCTGAGCATTGGACACCCTGTTTTCCTTCCTTTGTGGATTCTGCAGCCGTAACCTCCCTGGACACTGAACGCAGGCACTCGGCACTCCTCACACTGGAACCCAAAGACTCACGTCCTTTCCTGTACATTTACCGATCAGTCAGGAAGAAGGAAGGAGCTGCCAAGAAGACCGCAATCAAGGACAAACAGGTGAGAAAGAGGGAAGGGTGTGACAGATTGAGACGCAAAGAACCAGATAACGGAGTAGACATGGAGGCTGCAGTCCAAGACCTCATGAGAGGAATGCAAGAATTAACTACAGAGGTGCAAAACCTCAAGGCTGAAAATGCAGCTTTAAAGCAACTTGTCTTATCCCGAGATTCCCCGTTTAAAGAAAGTGCCCTGTTTGGGGATATAGTGGACAAATATGATGGCTCCTCCAAGTCCCTGTGTTCCTTCCTTGGCTCCTGCCTGGTACATTTCACCTTCAAACCCTAATATTTCTCCACGCCCCGGGCTAAGGTAGGGTTTATAATTTCTCACCTCTCTGGCAATGCCTTAACATGGGCGACTCCCTTGGTAAACTCGGGAGACCCACTCCTGGGCAATTATGATGGATTTATAGAAACCTTTAAGGCCATGTTGTAACGCTCACCTGATTCCCGTAGAGGCGCCGGTCTTGACTGGGCGTATACCGTATCTTCAAAGGTGATGTGCAACACACGGCTGGCTCTTTGGGCTGGACCTCTGTGCACTGTATGTCTGACTTGAAGGGTAAGATGTCTGCAGATAGAAAATATGGGATTAAGGAACTGGGTTATTGAATGTCTCTCTCTTCTTCCCTTTCTCTTCTCCTGTAGAACCCCAAAGGTTAACGCTCTCACCTTAGGTAAGTGAACGCCTTGCTCTCCATCTGCCTCGGGGCAGGGTGCTGTAACCAGTTTCTTCACTGGATAAGGGGAGCAGGCCTCTTGACTTCAGAGGACTGCTGTCCGTCGTTTACTGCACGAACTGTAAGTTTCGAGTAACTCTAATGTCTTTAAAGACTTTAGTAATGATGTTTCTTGTTTTGCAGGGTTCCGGTGATGGCGGATGACGGGCTGAAGTGAGTTGAAGATGGAGCCCGTGTGATGAATAGAAGCGCCTGGAAGCACGTAAGTAAGCGCTTGTTGCCTGCTTCACGATGCGCTCTAACTGTCTTTTTATTTTGCAGGTACAAGTTCGGAGCGGCTGCAGGGTGCCGGAATACCCACTGGGTTAGATGTGGAAAGGAGTAATGGCACGTGAGTATTAAAGTTCCCCAATGTCTTTAAACGCACCTTGTTTTGTCTTTCAGATGCGGGATGCAGCGCCGAAGGCCTCCGGAGCGTGCGAAGAGTTGGTAAGCTTTTGTCTTTCAGATGCCGGAATGCAGCGCGAGGCGTTGGTGACAGCCGATGGACCAGGTAAGTGAAGAGCTGTCACTGAAGACCGTAATGCTAACCTGTTCTTTCTTGTCTTTATAGGTGTTGCTGAAGACTGGATTCAGGATGGTAAGCCTTTTTCCTTAGGCCCAGGATCAGATGCAGAAGACACGATGAGCGTTCTGCTGCAGAGGATGCAGAATAACGCAAAGCAAGATTCATCCATCGGGTGTGGTTTAAATAGCCTCCTGTAGTGCTTAGGTGTCTCCTTCCACAGCCACGCCTAGGTAAGAAAAAAGTTCCTGCTTTCCAGAAGAGTTCCAGTGTTCTGAATCTAGGGAGTGGCTCCTGCCCCACCCAACAGGAAAAGTAGTTCCAAACAGAAGAGGATCAGAGGCTCAACTGGCAGGCAAGTAAGCAGCATGGTCTGCTGCAGGTAAGTCCACCCAAGCATTATGAGCCCGGCGCTTCCAGCGCTGGGACTGGGCATATTTATGAGCCTGGTGCCACTGGCGCCAGGACTGGGTCCAAAAGGTCCCAATTGGGACAGGTTGGCACTCGGAACCTGGGTTATGGATCTGCTTCCAAGGGAGTTGGGAAAACCCTGACCTTTTGGAAGCAGAGATTATGACACATGTTTAACCGACCAGAGCTCGTCTACAGCACCCAGGAAAGACTTCTGGAATTCCAGCAAGGGCGTCAGGATATTCTTACTTACGTGACTCATTTCAAACAACTAGCTAAAGAGGCCGATTGGTCTCAAGAAGCTAGGTTCAGCCTATTCCGAAGAGGGTTGAATGACGAGGTCAAGGATGAGTTAGCCAGAGTGGCCCGCCCAAGTTCCTTTCAGGCCTTGATGGATTTAGCCTTACAGATCGATTTCAGAATCCAGGAAAGAAAGGAAGAGAAACGAAAGACAAAGACAACATCCCCAAAGACAACCGCAGAATACCTCTGCCTCTAGGAAACACCCATTCAACATTCATCAGACCCCGAACCAGTGCAGGTGGGTGCCTTCCACGGACCAATTTCTCCGCAAGCAAGGATTCCTAGGATCAATACCAGACTTTGCATGTATTGTGCTTCTGATAAACATCTTGTAAGAGACTGCCCAATAGCACCGCCCAGGTGTTCGGGAAACACCAGCTCCCGATCCTAAGCGGAGCACAGCTTCGGGAGAGAGGTGCCTGCTCCGCATCCATTCCTTTCCTGAATGGTCCCGGCCAAAACACCTTAGTGGTTCTCCAAATGGTCTTGTCGCCCACTGAGAAAGACTCATATTCCATCCTGGCACTAGTGGACTGCGGTACCATGGGAGTATTCATGGACCATGACTGGGTCATCAGACACAATATTCTTTGAGAACCCAAAGAAATAATAGAACCCGTTGAGGGATTGACAAGGGACTGTGCAAACGCGGTCCGGGACTATTTTCGGCCATCGAGAAAGTGCGTGAAACTTTCCTCAACTTCGAAGGCTTGTACTTCCCTAAACATTTGTAAAACTTTTCGCCTAGCCATATTCTTCTAAACTCTGTGGCAAAGACTTAACTGTTATCTACCAGAACTGTGCTATCCTATACAAAGACTCTGAACCATTGACTTTGGCCCAGGCCTATGAGAATAATTGCTGGTTGTATTTAACTGAAAACCTTTGCCCTGCCTATGAATGTATTTGGGCTGTCTATTCTTATAACCTTGTCTTTTTATCCCTTTATTAAGTATCTGAAGTGCCATTTTGCTCCCACTTCACAGGAGTTAAACTTGTTCATTTACTTACCGGTTGGATTGTTTGTGGTGTATTAGTCTGTGATATTGAGCTGCTTATGCTAGTGTAATGTTTTCTAAATGACTGAGTAAATAAATGTATATTCTTTTACCAAGAAACCTTGAGTAAGTGTTTACTTGCATCAATGTATTAGTTGGTCCTTTGTGTAACTTGTTCTACTGCTCACTTAAACTCTTGAGATAGGTCTGGCTGCTCAGCCATCGCTACCACTTTACTGTGTAGTACAGGCTTGTACCCAAGGTGAAATTGTGCTTGCACTTGTAGTCCTAATTACCTGTAGTATTCCCAAAGGGTACTGCAGATGATTCTGCCTAACACCTGGTAGGGACATCTGGGGCTGTGAAGTGGACCCTTGGCCCGTGAAGTAGAGAGACGAAAGGTTCCCAGCCCATTAGGCAATGAGCAACACAAAGAGGAAAAGAAACCAACCATTCTGATAATTAAGTTTAATAACCACCCTTGGAACTTGAATTTAGGAGTCGGTGTGGTTCTTTCTGGCGGGAGGCCCAGTCACATTACTAACAGAAGAAATTGGTTCTGAAAGCTAACTCAAAGAAACACCTGTGCTCTCCTGGGGCTAAATCCCAAAGACCATTTTTGGAATCTTTCTTGGTTATAAAATGTAAATGTGTTTATTTTGCGAATAGATGGTTAAATTCCGGAAACAAAAGTAATTAATACCAGTAAGCAATTATAAAACCAAGTTCTGCTTTTTTAACTTTTTGACGCTCCAATGTGTACGATAAGTTTACAATCAAATTACCCACAGCGGGTCATAAAATCGTTATATACAATAAACATACAAAGCCACATTTGCAAATCATTATAGAAATCATTTTCAAAAGGATGTGAACTCTGCAGTAATTCCACTTTGTTTGTTTCCCAACAAGTGTACTAAATGGAATATTCTGCTGACACACTACGCGTTTTGGGATTTTGGCTTCTCCCATCATCAGGTGTGGTACATCCTGTCTACCTAAAAGAATAACATGGTTTCAGTGCTTTGATTTCTCTTGTTGTTTTTTCATGTGCACTTACTGGGATTAACTCATTGGGCCTCATTACGAAGTTGGAGGTAGCCATGCCCTCAATAAGGGCATGGCTACCCCCGAACACGGGTCTGGCTCCGGGTCCCGCGAAAGGGGAATTATTGGGCCATTCCATCCTTGGAGGGCACGTAATTTCCGTTTCGTGGGACCTGGAGCCGGTATGTCCCAATTCCCATTTGAGCCCCCACAGGGCTCAATGGGAATGGGGAGGATGGTAACAGCAGTACCGGTCATAACTGTACCATTGCTACCATCCTCGTCTGCTCGCGGGTGCCGCTCTGCATGCGTTGTCTGACCAGGCGTCCAGGGCAGCACCCGCGAGCAAACTCGTAATGTTGAGGCATGGCTACCGGCGCCCTTGTTGCCTTACCGCAACATTTGTAATGAGGCCCATTGAGTCATAATAACCTGTATTAGGGATAGAACTTTTATGCATCCCATTTGGGAATTAAACAGATGAGCTGCCAGCTAAATTCAGATGTTGTGGGTTTTCAACAAGCTGGGGATGAAAAGAAAAATATGGGTAGAATCTGTAGTCCCTTTACTACAGGGTTTGATCAGTCTGGTGCTAGAGCCATGGTCATTATTTAATAACTGAGCACTTACTTTATGTATGAAGACTTGCTCTATCATCTACGGTGCATAAGCACTGTTGTTTGTAATTCCCTGTCAGTTTGAGCCGATTGGCAATATAGGCACTGTGATCCAATCTCCTCCTGCAAGTAGACTAGAAGATACCATTATTCAGAGCGAAATGTTAGCATTTATCTCCGTCTCTCATTGCGCAAGTATATCTACATGTGCCTACTCGCACCTATGTGTTCATTTCAATCCGTAGATATCCAGGCGCGCGACAGAGAGCAGCTCGAAAGCAGCCTCCCGTCCCGCGTCCGGCTTAATACTAAATTACATGCGCGCGTCGTCGGGTAACATGACGCAGAGCTCACAAAATAACAAACACTAAGGAAGGGCTCTGAAGTATATTTCACACGGAGGCGTATTACGGTAAGATATGTATTTATTGTATATTTATATATATCATGTAAAGGGGATAAATAGTTATGTGGTAACGGGCTCCACCGGCTGACGACCTGTTCCGTTGGCATTTCAAAGTCGCCTCCGCTCGCTCACACTCGATGCGCCCTCTGCACTGTGACGTGCTTCAATGGATCACCTCTCGTGCTTGCCTGGTCACGAGCTCTGCGGTCTTTAGCTGGATTGTTTATACTACACATCTCCCCTTCTTAATATTCGAAAACATAACAAAACTGTCTCTTTACAAATTGTATTGTGCTCATTGTTCACACACGAAGTCTTTCAATCTGCAGGGATGATGAATGACTCTCCCTCTTCTTGATGTGCGTGAGGTATCTGTTCTTGGTTTTGGCAAGGAAATCATTGATGGGTCTTTCTCTTGTGTTACATCCCTCTGACATCTCTCAACATCATTAGTACCATTTGCATTCGTTCTCTCTCTTGACTTCCTTCGACTACTATGCATTGGTGCATTCTCTACAGGAGTATCCCACACACACACTCTCTTCATATTCCAGACTCTTCCATCTTCAACCCTCACTGCATGTTTAAAGACTTCAATGACCCCAACTGGCTTGGACCATTTACATGGACCATTTCTCAATACAGGCGGAAGTTTGATTCTCACTCGTCCTCCAACCATCAACGTTGGACTCCCTTTTTTTTTTTATTTACAGACACATCATGAGTTCTCTTGTTTCTTAACTGCATAGTTCTGATGTTCTGACATGCATCTCCGACATCCTTCCTTATCACAGTCATTCTTTTTAACCAGGATGGTGTTAACTTAGTGTTAGCTTTCCTACCTCTACTCATTTCAAATGGCGACAGGCCAGTCGTACAGTGTGTTGTGAAACGGTGTGCATCAATCTTTTGTTTAACAGCTTCTTCCCATTTCACACCGTTTGCCCAAGCCCATCTCACAGCATCTTTAAGCACTCTGTTAAAACGCTCGACCACCCCGTTAGTCTGTGGGTGATATATGGCACTTCTTTTATGTACAATGGAATTTTCCACACAAAATGTTTCCATTTCTCTTGAACGGAATTGAACTCCATTGTCTGTTAGTATGCTTTTGGGTAAACCTTCCCTTCCACATACTTCTTTTAAGAAATCAACTACCATTTTTGCAGTCATGCATGGTTTAATCATGACTTCAACCCATCTAGTCAAAAGATCAATAATCACTATACAATACTGTTGTTTTCCCTCACTGTAAATTGGACCTATTATGTCCATACCCAGATCTTCCCATATGTTACCTGGAAGTTCAGTAATTACCATGGGGTATTTCTCACTCACACATCCTCTATCACTCTCTTTGCAAAGGATACAGTCACGTATGACTCTCTCAGCCTGTAGATCATATCCTGGCCACCAGAATTCATCTCGTATTCTTCTCTTCGTCTTTACAATTCCTTGGTGGCCTTCATGACCTAACTCAGTGATCTTCCGACGTAGGCTTACAGGTGGAACAATTCTGTCACTCCTCATAATTCTGTTATTTTCCACCTTCAGTTCATTCGCAACCTTCCAGAATTCCAACAGTCCATTTTCTTCATATTTGGTCTTGGTCAATGCATCACCACTTATAATGATGTGTTTCAACTTATTGAACATATCATCCAACTCTTCTGCTTCGTTCCATTCCTTTTCCGATATAGATAGTTCTTCAATATTTAACACAACCTCAGATTCCATATCTTCAACGTCATCTACTTCCAAGACATTAGTGAGCCTTGATAAACAATCAGCAGCACGATTTTTTATGCCTGGTACATATTTCACTGTACTATTGTACTCTTGCAGAAGTATGACCCATCTTTTCATACGATTTGAGACATTGTCCAAACCCTTACTCATTATGACATGGACTAATGGTTTGTGATCTGTGCGAAACTCCACTTCTGTTCCCCAAATGAAATTTCAAAATTTCTCTGCCGCCCATTTAATGGCCAACATCTCTTTTTCAATGGCTGCATATGTTTTTCCAGCTCCCTTCAGCAATCTGGATGCAAAGGCTATCAATCTCTCTGTACCATCACTTTCTTGTGTGATAACTGCACCAAGACCTACATTGCTGGCATCTGTCGTGATAACGGTTTTCTTACCACTCTTGAAATTTCTCAATGATGGCGCTTTATTCAGTTCGTGTTTTATCCACTTAAATTCTTCTTCACATTCTGTATCCCATGCAAATGTTTTCTTCTTCAATAATTCACGTAGAGGAACGGTATGTGTGGCAAAATCACGCATGAATTTTGAATAGTATTCAGCCATGCCGATGAATGTACGTACTTCCTCTTTAGATTTGGGCCTTGGCATATTTTCTATTGCTTCTACCAGTTGTTTCTTGGGTCTTACTCCCTCTGCCGATATAGTATGTCCTAAATATTCAATTTCACCACAATTTATCTTGCATTTTTCTTTACTAAGGGTCATTCCAGCTTCGTATAATTTCTTGAATACTTGTCGTATTTTCTCATCATGTGTTTCCTGGTCAGTAGCATGTATCAAAATATCATCCTGGAAGCATATAACACCATGATCTCCTTCAAACAGCTTATTCATGACCTTCTGGAAAACAGATGCAGCTGATACTAGCCCAAACGGTAGTCTCCTATACTGATATAGACCATCCGGCGTAATAAATGCTGTCATGCATCTGGATTCTTTGTGTAGATTCACCTGATGGTATGCCGAAGTGAAATCAAGGGTGGAGAAATGCTTCGATGGACCAATCGTGGAAACTATTTCATGAATGTTTGGAAGTGGGTGTCTGTCGGGAATTACACATTTATTCAGCTCACGCATGTCAACACATATTCTCAATTTCCCAGATTTCTTCCTTAAGACAACCAACGGGGATACCCATTCGCTGGCATCAATACTTTCTATGACTCCTTGCTCAACCAAATTTTTTATTTCTTTCTTGACTTCTTCTCTCATAGAAAGAGGAATATTCCGTAATTTCTGCGCCACCGGAATACATCCTGGTTTCATTCTGATTTTATGTGAATACCCACGTAAACACCCAATTTCATTCTTGAACACCTTCTTCATTATTTCTTCCATTTTCTCATGTGTTAAACGTTTCCTTGTTTCATCATTTTCAATATTCATCACTGATTCGTCAGCATTAGCGTCCAATATCACTCTGAGTTTGCTCTGATAGGTCCAGCTTAATAAAGGAATTCTCCCAGATTTTGTAATGTAAATCTTCCCATTCGCCTTTCTGTTTTTAAATTTGAGTGAACCCCAAAACCATACAATGATATCTATTTTAATGCCACCATAGGCTCTGGGTCGAATGTCAGGTTCATACAAATATTCATGTTTCTTTCTGTCCCACATCTCTTGTGGTATTAGTGTATATTTGGCACCAGAATCAACCATCATGTGCATATTCACTCCATCTATACACACCATGGCTTTAGGGCTTTCTATTTCTTCTTCCTGTTCTTCATCAGATATAGCAAAAACACATTCATCATCATCCATATTACTGTCATTATCACTACTAATCCAATTCATGGAAGTATTTGATGCTTTGCAACATCTGGCATAGTGGCCCTTGCCCTTGCATTTGCCACATATAATTTTCAAAGCAGGGCATTCAGGATTATCGGCCCAATGGTCAGTGCTGTCACACCTAAAACATCTTCCCTCATTTCTTCTTCTTCTTGGGTTGCCTCCTTGTCTGCGTGGACTTCTTCTCTTCTCATTTACTCTGGTTGCACCTCTGCCCCTTCTATTTCCACTCCACGATGAATTACGAAGTCTTCCTGATTTGTCTGTGCTGCTAGTTACATCCATCACTTGGGTTATTGATTCAGTGCCTTTATTTGTGTTCATAGTGTTATTACTCTTTGGAGTTTCCTGTTTAATCTCCACAGACTGCATCCTGTTTTCTAGTTCCTGAACACATTTTTCCGTATGTTCAACTTCTTTGGCTATCCTCAGAACTGTGTCAAGGGGTGGGTCATCTTCAGCCCACAACTTTTTCCTCACCTTGCCGCTTCTGCACTCTAACATGAATTGGTCACGTAGTCTCTCATCCAATTGTGCATTGAATTTACATGTTCTGGCTAATTTCCTTAAATTAGTTATGTATTGTTCAACACTTTCGCCTTCCTCTTGAATTTTCTTCCCGAACTTGTACCGTTCTAGTATAGTGCTTAATTTCTTTTCATAATGTTTACTCATTTTCTTCACAGAACATTCATAGTCGTTTAAATCTGCACTCTCTTCTGGTAATAGTTCTGGCAGATCTTCACATTTTTCTTGTCCAGCCGGTCCTAAGCAGTGTAACAGAAGAGATTTTCTTTTCTCTATACTACAATTAGGACCGCACACTACTCCTGCATAGTGTTCAAAAGCCTTGATCCATCTCTTCCACGGTATTGAGGGTTCCCCTACATCCGTCAAAAAGAACATGGGAGGTGGAACACCACTGAATGCCATTTTGAATGTCCTATTAAGACTTGGCCTAATTAATAGTGCGCACAATATTGGCAGTGTGCCTCTGTAGTAACTCAAAATCCGGTTCACATTCTCTTTTCAGTATCAGCGTTTCCCATTACAATGCATTTCACACCGTTTAAATAACACTCTTGTCCTGCAATTAAAAGTAGTTAGCTACCAGAGTTCACTTCCTCATCTATAATGTGGTGTACGGTACAAAATTTTACTTTTATCATTCCCTGCTATTAAAGGTAGTTTGTTAACCAGAATTCACTTGCTCATCTATAACGTGGTGTACGGTATACAATTTCTGTGTACACACTGTGGGCTGGTTGAGTGGGCGGGGTATTCTCCTGGACTGTTTCCAATTTGAAACAACGAAAGCACTTACGTGATGATGTGCTCTTCGCAGACGGTAGGGTTATAAGGTGGCCGCTGCTACGTTCACGGGAACGGAGCGGCCATACTCATCGTTGGGACACTGCCACGCTCGGGAAACAGAGCGGAGCGGCCCGGTTCCCCTGGAAATGTCCTCCGGAAACTGAACGCACAGGCGGAAGGAGGCGGTGGAGCCCGAATCCTCGTCGCCACTTGAAGTATATTTCACACGGAGGCGTATTACGGTAAGTTATGTATTTATTGTATATATATATATATATCATGTAAAGGGGATAAATAGTTATGTGGTAACGGGCTCCACCGGCTGACGACCTGTTCCGTTGGCATTTCAAAGTCGCCTCCGCTCGCTCACACTCGATGCGCCCTCTGCACTGTGACGTGCTTCAATGGATCACCTCTCGTGCTTGCCTGGTCACGAGTTCTGCGGTCTTTAGCTGGATTGTTTATACTACAGACTCTATCTCGTGTCACCTTTGTTAACAAACATTAAGGACAGAGGCAGAGCCAGGTTTTGATGCCGGGGAAAGGGTGAAGTGCTCCTAAGAGGCATTGAACCATTCGGATCAGAGCATCAAGTCGAGGTCAGGCCGGAAACCCGCCCGCTTCTGGAAGCATTACATACCATATTGCCAATGTTAATTCTTCATAGATATCTCAGCTCGCCAGAAAGACACCTTTTTGAGCACACAAGGGAAAAACAGCAACATTTCAGCCAGTGTGTGATTAATGGGGACAATAAATAAAAGCTGTAGTCACTTACTCATCCCACGGCCAACCAACCGTTGGACACATGGGCACGACGTCAGGGGGCCCCAAAGATGTCCGTGCCCAGGGCCCCAAAAGTGCTTCAGATGGCCCTGCGGCCAAGCCACCCACGGCACAAAGGGTTTGTGTGTCCCTGATGTTAAAGCTGGGAATTGGGAAACTGGAAAGGGGTGAGATTTTACATTTATAAATGGCATCATCAGTCACCCCGCTTGCTGAGACGCTGTCGCTCACTGCACAGTGCACAATACAGAACATAATGCAACAATCAATTCCCTGGAGCACGACTCCGCTCTCTTGAGAAATAAAGACGTTGGTTGGAATTTATTTGGAAAGAAAACCTTTTAATTTTAAGCACTTAGCAGACGGAAAACGAAAAACAGCATGTCAGGCTCAGGCAGCCAGCCAGTGGTCGAAGTGGTCTGGAGCGGTGCTCCTCGACTTCTTTTAATTACGTTTTACAGCTTCTATACTTTTATTTTAAAAAGAAACCGTTCTGGAACGGGAGGAAGAAGTTGAAACGTGTTCTTTCAGTGCGCTGCACAGGACGTTTCCTTAAAGAGCAGGCACATGTGTTTTGGGGGGGCAGCGATGGTGTCTATGGGGAGCGGGGCAGGCCAGTAGGGAACATAGCTCCACTACTTCTTTTCGTACACTTCGGCCACTGCAGCCAGCCCATTTTGTGTGGCATGGGCCTGCATGTTTTCATAGGGATTAGAGTGGTAATGTGTGCTGTGCAGTGTGCACTCACAGTCACTCGCCTCACTCACCGGCTCAGTGCTCGTCAGGAGTTCTCGCTCTCAGTGCTGTCATCAGTCAGGATGACACACTCACCTCAGCTCGCCTCGAGTTCTCTCTGCATGCATCTTAATGATTGATCGCTATTGATCTGCAGAACTATGAGTACACGAATGGTGGCATAGTAATGCAGCGCTTAGAAGTAAAGAAAATGACTACCTCACTCGGTAAATCAGACGTAAGGGTTAAAAACGCACTCTCTAATCCTGGAATGTGACATGCACTTTTGTGTGGCATCCATTGCCCTAGGCAGCTGTTTCAAACTAGCCAGCCTTTTCTTATGATATGATTGGTTATTTATAACGCGCTTAATACCCATAGGTTTCTAAGTGTGGACACAGGGGTCGAACCTGTTTTTCCTCGGTGTCGCTTTGCTTCCAAGGTGAGCACGTTGCACCTGAGCTATCCTCCCGAGTTTGGCTTCTAGCAGGAGAAAACATGCTCGCAACAATTTTCATCCAGGGTTCCATACATGCAATGATTGAAGAGATGTAATGCATTTTGAAAGTATGATAATCTGTATAGTTGATCAATTATTCATCTGCCGACGCCCCCCCAACGTTGCTGTCGCTCTCATGTGCCTTCGCTATCTTGTTGTACCCTCTGGCTGGCCCTTCGCTTGCTGACATTCTTAATAGTACAAAGACAAGTCTTGCACTACTTTGTTTTTAGGGTTGGGCGCGTGTCCAGTAGAAAAGTGTAGCGTGAATCAATGAACTGCTTGAGGAAGGAACCCGGGTTACCCAGGATGCTTCCAGACAGCCTATGCCAATGAAAGGTGTCACTTGCTTAACATTGCTCACCGCTTGCCAGTCTCTGTTTTTGGGTAACAATTAAAGTGGCTTTTGTAAAATGTGAATAAGCACAGGCATCTGTGTGTACACTTGCTCCTCTTTGGTTGGCACAAATTCTAGAACAACTCACCTCTAAACAATCCTAGGAACGGTGGGGGGGGCGAGGGGGTTGGAGGTTGCCTTTTTCACCCCCTCTTGGGTTGCTGTTCTTGGGATGCTTGGCTTTATGTGCGATTTGTGGGCTTTCTCAGTCATCGCACCTCTGTTGCAAGACCTCTGGCAGCATTCTCCTCGCCCTTTTTGGCCAGGGAGTGTAGTCCCATAACCTCCACCCCCGGGGAGGAGCACTTGACTGAAGGAGCGTTATTTCTGGGGTCTGGTGGGGCCCGAGAGGGAGCGTGGTCCAGATCAGGAAGGATGGATTTACATCTGTGACGGGAATACGCCCAGGTGTTGGGGGCAGTGTGGAGAGCTGCGTACAGGCAAGAGGCGATATGGGTGCAGACAGTGAAGGGCGATGCAGGCCAGGTCAGGTTGGTGTGAAAGACAACTTTTAACTTTAAGCACTAAGCACACGGAAACTGATAAAAAAACGCATTTCAGGCTCAGCCAGCGCCCGTTTAACAGATCTCTGCTGATGCCACATGTTTTAATAGGGATTAGACGTGCGTTAGTAGTGATAGAGTGTGTGCTGTGCAGTGTGCACTCACTCACAGAAACTCACGCTCGGCTCACCTGCTCAGTGCTGCTCATGAATGGAGTTCTGTCATGCAGGCCAGGCCAGGTCAGGGGCAGAGTCTGGACGGGATCCAGGGTAGGCTGCAGGCAGGAATAACTGGTGGACCCTAGAGGTTGGTGACTGACCCCATCATATCATCCCCCCCATGTACCATTCAACAACATTGGTTGAGTCTTGGCAATAAAAAGGCCGTGGGTTTTTATTGCACATCATTATGTAATAATACACCAAACAATCCTAATACATAATGTGTACTTTTGGGCACGAGGTGCAGAGGTTACCCCCTCAGGCCCGTGCCGCCTTCTTGGTCCCATGACAATGTGGGCCCCATACGTTGCCCTGTTATCTCTTTTCCTTCTTTTTCTCCCTTTTTCTTGGGCAGGAGGGTCAGGAGGGTCCTTGCGAAAAGAAAAAGTAAACTGCGTACGCAGGATCCTTGTTTGGTGCTCCGTGCGGACCCCCAAACTGATTGTGCTTTGTGGCTTCTCCTACAGCCCCTTATATTGGCCAGGGACTTGCCTTGGGTTTTGTCTGCCTATGTGGTGGCGTTCAGCCTCCGGCTGGCTGGCGCTGATGCATTTTGCACCTTGTTGTGCCCCTTTGGTCCCTAGCTGGTTGTTTCCTGCTTCCCTTCGTCTTAGATGTTTTACACTTCCTTAGTGATCTGCACCAAGGTGTTGCTCCCACGTAGCCCCCCATCCTGCCTGGCTCCAGAAGTCTGGGGGAGGAGGGAGGGGAGGAGAGGGGCTGTTGCACGCAGGCTCCAGTCTGGGACCTGGAGAAATTGAAACGGACAACAACACATCGCCAGGCAAGGGCTTCAGCAGGGTCGCCCTCCCGAATCAATCCAATCCAAAAAGGCCAAATAGATTGGCAAGCTGCAAGCGCCATTTCATTGCAATTTGCAATGCACATTAGGCTACTTATGCGGCGCACAGCATGCACACAGCCTGCCAGGGGCATACAGAGACAGGGGGCCTCATTACAACCTTCGTGGAATGGGTTAACGGGCTCCGCTAATGGAGGCGGACCCGTTAAACCCGTTCCTCGAAATTACGAGGTCCCCTCGCGGGACCCGGTAAGGACGCCTGGTAAAATCAGGCGTCATTACCGGGTCCCGCGAGGGGACCAGGGAGCTAACAACGGGCCGGTCGTAATCGGCCCATTGTTAGCTCCCTCTCCCATTCCCATTGAGCCCTATGGGGGCTCAAATAGGAATGGGGAAGGTCTGGGCCCGGGTTCCCTGAGGGAGGAATTACTGGGCCCTCCGAACTCGGAATGGCCCGGTAATTCCCCATTCAGGGAACCCAGTAAAGGAGCCCGGTTTGGCGGCAGCCATGGAGCTAATAGCTCCATGGCTGCCGCCAAACTCGTAATGTGGCCAAGACAGTTTTAGAAAGAAGAAGCCTTTATTTTATAATTTCATCAAGCAAGCATTGCCATCACAAACATGGTGGTGACACTGACAAATTAATACATGTGCGCGAGGTCCACACCAAACAAGTCAACCTGACCACAACACAAGTGAAGCACAGCGCAGAGCGGTGCGCCCAGTTTAAAAAGAAAATGCATTGGAAAATTCATGGCTGATGCTCCAAGTGGAGCGCCGGCCCTGCGTAGGGCCAACGGGGCATGGGGGGCACAACAGGCACAAGGGTGGAGCCAGAAAGGGCAACCACACCCCTTGTCCCCCCTGGCTATGCCCTGATTAAGGAAGGACTCTATCTTGAGATGCCTTTGTTTATACGATCTCTAGCTCGTACGATTTTACCCACAAAAGGGCCTATCCTCGCCTCCTAATGATAAAATGCATCATTCTAGTTGATGTGTTTGCTGAGTCTACACAGTTTGTAAATTATTGAAATAAATGGGCCTCATTACGAGTTTGGCAGAGTGAGAAAAAAGTGGAGGTAATTCCGCTACTTCAATTTTTCCTACAGTGTCAAATTACACGTTTTCATGGAATTACCACCAGTGCAATTATTATTAGTAATTCTGCCGATTTTCGGGCGAAATGTGGAGGATTAACCTCAAGTATTACCACCAGTGGTAATTCCGCCAAAAATCCCCAATGGGGTCCTTTGGACGCCTGAAAATGGGGATTTACACCACCTACCACCACTTGTAATCCTGTGGTAAATGCACGGGACCGTTTGGTGGTATCTCGTAGGCTTTACCTCCAAAATATCTCCAAACACATAATGAGGCCCATTGTTTGTCCATACTACAAATCATTCCCAAATTCCCATGAATCACAGTAGGAAGTATGACATCTTGTTGATAGCACTGGCTTCTTGTTTAGTGTCTCTGTCATAATTGCTTGATTATAATCTAATACACTTTGGTGATTAAGTGCAATATACAGTTTTAATAGCAAGTTCATTCATTCTTCAGCAATTCACAGAACACAGAATCAACAATGTGTAAGTGATAATGTTCGCCTCACATTGTCTATGCTCTACTGATTGTACCTATTGGGATTCCACTGTTGTTCCTTCATTACATGTCTATTAATTGTTTACAACATTTCTATAGAATTAACTCTCTGGTGATTTTCTTGAACATTAGTAACTGTAACTTCACTAAATGATTAGATAGATCATAAAGCTATTACAGTGATGACACGTAACTGTGGCGTAACATAATCCTGCACTGCTAACAGAATTATCTGAAGCTGATGTTCTGTCATAACCTATTGATTCATGGTCACTCATTAATGTGTCACCTATATAGACACATCAATGTATGACATTTGTTCAGATGTATGAAGCTTCATGCATCCTCTGATGAACAGAGTTTTGGGTGGAATTGATTTCAGCCCTAATCACACTGCCCTTGACAGAATTACTTTTACGATAGGCAAATGTAGGTAAATCTGGAAATAGCTGACTCAGAGTAGGATCTAGTTGTAATAATTCCCAATGTTCCCTTAGGATGTTTTTGACCTTTGGACATTGTTTTGAATACATGGTAGCATATATGAGATTCGATTTAGTAGCCCTGTTTTTGGGAGTGAGGGCCAGTTGTCTTGTAACAGATTCTGCTTTATGTACCACGTGATCCAAATTGTCTCATGAATATCCCCTCCTTAAGATCTTCTGTCACAGCTCTGAGGTTTTCTCAGATTAACAGTGTTCTTCAGAGACAATTCTCCTATATCTGAGAAATTGGTTATAAGGGATGCTTTCAATAGTCCTCCTGGGATGGAAACTGGAGGATAGCAGGACACTGTTTTTATCTGTTGGTTTGGTGTATACCATTGTTTAAAGGCTCCCATCTTTCATGTAGATTAGGACATCAAGAAATTCCACTGAACAGGTTCTATGTTTTGAAGTGAATTTGATTCTGGGAGACACGTTGTTCATGTAGTCAATGGAATTTGTGAGCTGTTCTGTGGTTCCTGACCAGACCCCAAAGATATTCCTTACTTTTTCTGTCAGATCACCATACACCGCCATGTATGTGTCTTTGTCAGATAGTTGTGGTTCGACTTCATGGAGGTATTTTGCAGAATCCATAATTTCCAGATCCACTCCCTTATTTGCTGGTTTTAGTGTGCTGCCTTTGTCGTTCCATAGACAATTAAGTGCTTGCTTCTCACGATCAGAAAAGTTCCCCCATTCATTTTTTTCTGAATGTGATCTTGTATTTGTATTTATTTATTTATTTGTATAGCGCGTCAGGACCCTGAGGCAACTGAGCGCTTCTTATAAATGTTGTAAGGTTCACAATTTACAAAAAGATTTGCATAAAGATATATACAAATTAAGAGACAATTTACAGTAGTATACAGTGGAAGTACATAAGCAATAGCTGTGAATATACAGACATACCAATGCTGGGACATATAGACAATAATGTCCTTGCGGTGGATATATCACAACTTAGTTATGGTCCTGGGCTCAGAGCCAAGCTTTAACCTTATTACGGAATATCATGAACAAGCGATCAGCTCTAATAGTGCTAGGGAGCGCATTCCATTTTTTAGCAGCTAGGACTGGGAAACTAACTCCACCCGCCCGTTGTTGGTTAAAGCGGAGAAGGATGACACAATGTGTTTGAGCTGTTCGGGTCGGTCGTAGTGATGTATGGTGTGAGAACGTGTTACAGAGGTATATGGGTGCCTGATTATATAAACACTTATGTGTTAGAGAAAGTGTTTTGAGTTCAATTCTATGCTTGATGTTTAGCCAATTTAGATTCTGTCTAGCTGTATAGATATGGTGTTTCCTTGGGATGTTACAAGCTGATCTAACTGCGTTATTCTGCATGACTTGCATTTTGTTTATATTCTGTTGGGACATTCCTTAGTAATGAGCATTACAATAGTCAAGCTTAGATAACTCTAAGGCTCTTGCTACTGATATGCAATTAGATGTAGATAGATATGGACGACATGCTGTAATAAGCCTACATGTATAGGCTGTGGCCGATGCTAGGGTATTAGTTTGTCTCGTGAGAGATAGGGACGAGTCAATGTATATACCTAGTGTTTTCACATCATTTGCTACATTGATGAAGCAAAGAATGAAGGTTTTAAAGGATGTATCTAGTTTAGTCAATTTGGTTGTAGAGCCGAGTTAGAGTAGTTCGGTTTTATCGTCATTTACACATAAACCGTGTTTCGCCATCCATATTTGTATAACACTATAGCTGTCATGAGTCGCCGATTCCGGCCTTTCTGGACTTCGTGGTCCATGATGCACCGCAACATCAGGTCGGTGATTCCTCCAACATGGCCAACAGCACCGAAACGCTGACTTCTAGCGTTTACGCGCAACGTGCTGCCTCCTAGAAAGTAGGCACGCCCCGCAGCTCTGCGCGTCTCAACACTGCAGTTCCTAGTTGTTCATCAAGTGTATCGTTTCCTTCTATCTGTGTTATCCCCCAATTTCCACCAACCTCTCCTTCCTGGAAACCCCTCTTACATGTCCTTGCCTTTGCCAGACCATTCTCCCTTTTCATCCCGCACTCCGTCTCGTGCTCCGGTGCTGCAGGCTCCCCGGCACTCTCTGAGCATTGGACACCCTGTTTTCCTTCCTTTGTGGATTCTGCAGCCGTTACCTCCCTGGACACTGAACGCAACTCTTCTTTAGGCACTCGGCACTCCTCACACTGGAACCCAAAGACTCACGTCCTTTCCTGTACATTTACCGATCAGTCAGGAAGAAGGAAGGAGCTGCCAAGAAGACCGCAATCAAGGACAAACAGGTGAGAAAGAGGGAAGGGTGTGACAGATTGAGACGCCAAGAACCAGATAACGGAGTAGACATGGAGGCTGCAGTCCAAGACCTCATGAGAGGAATGCAAGAAATAATTACAGAGGTGCAAAACCTCAAGGCTGAAAATGCAGCTTTAAAGCAACTTGTCTTATCCCGAGATTCCGCGTTTAAAGAAAGTGCCCTGTTTGGGGATATAGTGGACAAATATGATGGCTCCTCCAAGTCCCTGTGTTCCTTCCTTGGCTCCTGCCTGGTACATTTCACCTTCAAACCCTACTATTTCTCCACGCCCCGGGCTAAAGTAGGGTTTATAATTTCTCACCTCTCTGGCAATGCCTTAACATGGGCGACTCCCTTGGTAAACTCGGGAGACCCACTCCTGGGCAATTATGATGGATTTATAGAAACCTTTAAGGCCATGTTTAGCCGACCAGAGCTCGTCTACAGCACCCAGGAAAGACTTCTGGAATTCCAGCAAGGGCGTCAGGATATTCTTACTTACGTGACTTGTTTCAAACAACTAGCTAAAGAGGCCGATTGGTCTCAAGAAGCTAGGTTCAGCCTATTCCGAAGAGGTTTGAATGACGAGGTCAAGGATGAGTTAGCCAGAGTGGCCCGCCCAAGTTCCTTTCAGGCCTTGATGGATTTATCCTTACAGATCGATTTCAGAATCCAGGAAAGAAAGGCAGAGAAACGAAAGACAAAGACAACATCCCCAAAGACAACCGCAGAATACCTCTGCCTCTAGGAAACACCCATTCAACATTTATCAGACCCCTAACCAGTGCAGGTGGGTGCCTTCCGCGGACCAATTTCTCCGCAAGCAAGGATTCGTAGGATCAATACCAGACTTTGCATGTATTGTGCTTCTGATAAACATCTTGTAAGAGACTGCCCAATAGCACCGCCTAGGTGTTCGGGAAACACCAGCTCCCGATCCTAAGCGGAGCACAGCTTCGGGAGAGAGGTGCCTGCTCCGCATCCATTCCTTTCCTGAATGGTCCCGGCCAAAACACCTTAGTGGTTCTCCAAACGGTCTTGTCGCCCACTGAGAAAGACTCATATTCCATCCTGGCACTAGTGGACTGCGGTACCATGGGAGTATTCATGGACCATGACTGGGTCATCAGACACAATATTCTTTGAGAACCCAAAGAAATAATAGAACCCGTTGAGGGATTGACAAGGGACTGTGCAAACGCGGTCCGGGACTATTTTCGGCCATCGAGAAAGTGCGTGAAACTTTCCTCAACTTCGAAGGCTTGTACTTCCCTAAACATTTGTCAAACTTTTCGCCTAGCCATATTCTTCTAAACTCTGTGGCAAAGACTTAACCGTTATCTACCAGAACTGTGCTATCCTATACAAAGACTCTGAACCATTGACTTTGGCCCAGGCCTATGAGAATAATTGCTGGTTGTATTTAACTGAAAACCTTTGCCCTGCCTATGAATGTATTTGGGCTGTCTATTCTTATAACCTTGTCTTTTTATCCCTTTATTAAGTATCTGAAGTGCCATTTTGCTCCCACTTCACAGGAGTTAAACTTGTTCATTTACTTACCGGTTGGATTGTTTGTGGTGTATTAGTCTGTGATATTGAGCTGCATATGCTAGTGTAATGTTTTCTAAATGACTGAGTAAATAAATGTACATTTTTTTACCAAGAAACCTTGAGTAAGTGTTTACTTGCATCACTGTATTAGTTGGTCCTTTGTGTAACTTGTTCTACTGCTCACTTAAACTCTTGAGATAGGTCTGGCTGCTCAGCCATCGCTACCACTTTACTGTGTAGTACAGGCTTGTACCCAAGGTGAAATTGTGCTTGCACTTGTAGTCCTAATTACCTGTAGTGTTCCCAAAGGGTACTGCAGATGATTCTGCCTAACACCCGGTAGGGACATCTGGGGCTGTGAAGTGGACCCCTGGCCCGTGAAGTAGAGAGACGAAAGGTTCCCAGCCCATTAGGCAATGAGCAACACAAAGAGGAAAAGAAACCAACCATTCTGATAATTAAGTTTAATAACCACCCTTGAAACTTGAATTTAGGAGTCGGTGTGGTTCTTTCTGGCGGGAGGCCCAGTCACATTACTAACAGAAGAAATTGGTTCTGAAAGCTAACTCAAAGAAACACCTGTGCTCTCCTGGGGATAAATCCCAAAGACCATTTTTGGAATCTTTCTTGGTTATAAAATGTAAATGTGTTTATTTTGCGAATAGATGGTTAAATTCCGGAAACAAAAGTAATTAATACCAGTAAGCATTTATAAAACCAAGTTCTGCTTTTTTAACTTTTTGACGCTCCAATGTGTACGATAAGTTTACAATCAAATTACCCACAGCGGGTCATAAAATCGTTATATACAATAAACATACAAAGGCACATTTGCAAATCATTATAGAAATCATTTTCAAAAGGATGTGAACTCTGCAGTAATTCCACTTTGTTCGTTTCCCAACAAGTGTACTAAATGGAATATTCTGCTGACACACTTCGCGTTTTGGGATTTTGGCTTCTCCCATCATCAGGTGTGGTACATCCTGTCTACCTAAAAGAATAACATGGTTTCAGTGCTTTGATTTCTCTTGTTGTTTTTTCATGTGCACTTACTGGGATTAACTCATTGGGCCTCATTACGAAGTTGGAGGTAGCCATGCCCTCAATAAGGGCATGGCTACCCCCAAACACGGGTCTGGCTCCGGGTCCCGCGAAAGGGGAATTATTGGGCCATTCCGTCCTTGGAGGGCACGTAATTTCCGTTTCGTGGGACCTGGAGCCGGTATGTCCCAATTCCCATTTGAGCACCCATAGGGCTCAATGGGAATGGTGAGGATGGTAACAGCATTACCGGTCATAACTGTACCATTGCTACCATCCTCGTCTGCTCGCGGGTGCCGCTCTGCATGCGTTGTCTGACCAGGCGTCCAGGGCAGCACCCGCGAGCAAACTCGTAATGTTGAGGCATGGCTACCGGCGCCGTTGTTGCCTTACCGCAACATTTGTAATGAGGCCCATTGAGTCATAATAACCTGTATTAGGGATAGAACTTTTATGCATCCCATTTGGGAATTAAACAGATGAGCTGCCAGCTAAATTCAGATGTTGTGGGTTTTCAACAAGCTGGGGATGAAAAGAAAAATATGGGTAGAATCTTTAGTCCCTTTACTACAGGGTTTGATCAGTCTGGTGCTAGAGCCATGGTCATTATTTAATAACTGAGCACTTACTTTATGTATGAAGACTTGCTCTATAATCTACGGTGCATAAGCACTGTTGTTTGTAATTCCGTGTCAGTTTGAGGCCATTGGCAATATAGGCACTGTGATCCAATCTCCTCCTGCAAGTAGACTAGAAGATACCATTATTCAGAGCAAAATGTTAGCATTTATCTCCGTCTCTCATTGCGCAAGTATATCTACATGTGCCTACTCGCACCTATGTGTTCATTTCAATCCGTAGAAATCCAGGCGCGCGACAGAGAGCAGCTCGAAAGCGGCCTCCCGTCCCGCGTCCGGCTTAATACTAAATTACAGTGTTACGCGCGTCGTCGGGTAACATGACGCAGAGCTCACAAAATAACAAACACTAAGGAAGGACTCTATCTCGAGTCACCTTTGTTAACAAACATTAAGGACAGAGGCAGAGCCAGGTTTTGATGCCGGGGAAAGGGTGAAGTGCTCCTAAGAGGCATTGAACCATTCGGATCAGAGCATCAAGTCGAGGTCACGCCGGAAACCCGCCCGCTTCTGGAAGCATTACATACCATATTGCCAATGTTAATTCTTCATAGATATCTCAGCTCGCCAGAAAGACACCTTTTTGAGCACACAAGGGAAAAACAGCAACATTTCAGCCAGTGTGTGATTTATGGGGACAATAAATAAAAGCTGTAGTCACTTAATCATCCCACGGCCAACCAACCGTTGGACACATGGGCACGACGTCAGGGGGCGCCAAAGATGTCCGTGCCCAGGGCCCCAAAAGTGCTTCAGATGGCCCTGCGGCCAAGCCACCCACGGCACAAAGGGTTCGTGTGTCCCCGATGTTAAAGCTGGGAATTGGGAAACTGGAAAGGGGTGAGACTTTACATTTACAAATGGCATCATCAGTCACCCCGCTTGCTGAGACGCTGTCGCTCACTGCACAGTGCACAATACAGAACATAATGCAACAATCAATTCCCTGGAGCACGACTCCGCTCTCTTGAGAAATAAAGACGTTGGTTGGAATTTATTTGCAAAGAAAACCTTTTTAATTTTAAGCACTTAGCAGACGGAAAACGAAAAACAGCATGTCAGGCTCAGGCAGCCAGCCAGTGGTCGAAGTGGTCTGGAGCGGTGCTCCTCGACTTCTTTTAATTACGTTTTACAGCTTCTATACTTTTATTTTAAAAAGAAACCGTTCTGGAACGGGAGGAAGAAGTTGAAACGTGTTCTTTCAGTGCGCTGCACAGGACGTTTCCTTAAAGAGCAGGCACATGTGTTTTGGGGGGGCAGCGATGGTGTCTATGGGGAGCGGGGCAGGCCAGTAGGGAACATAGCTCCACTACTTCTTTTCGTACACTTCGGCCACTGCAGCCAGCCCATTTTGTGTGGCATGGGCCTGCATGTTTTCATAGGGATTAGAGTGGTAATGTGTGCTGTGCAGTGTGCACTCACAGTCACTCGCCTCACTCACCGGCTCAGTGCTCGTCAGGAGTTCTCGCTCTCAGTGCTGTCATCAGTCAGGATGACACGCTCACCTCAGCTCGCCTCGAGTTCTCTCTGCATGCATCTTAATGATTGATCGCTATTGATCTGCAGAACTATGAGTACACGAATGGTGGCATAGTAATGCAGCGCTTAGAAGTAAAGAAAATGACTACCTCACTCGGTAAATCAGACGTAAGGGTTAAAAACGCACTCTCTAATCCTGGAATGTGACATGCACTTTTGTGTGGCATCCATTGCCCTAGGCAGCTGTTTCAAACTAGCCAGCCTTTTCTTATGATATGATTGGTTATTTATAACGCGCTTAATACCCATAGGTTTCTAAGTGTGGACACAGGGGTCGAACCTGTTTTTCCTCGGTGTCGCTTTGCTTCCAAGGTGAGCACGTTGCACCTGAGCTATCCTCCCGAGTTTGGCTTCTAGCAGGAGAAAAAATGCTAGCAAAAATTTTCATCCAGGGTTCCATACATGCAATGATTGAAGAGATGTAATGCATTTTGAAAGTATGATAATCTGTATAGTTGATCAATTATTCATCTGCCGACGCCCCCCCCCCAACGTTGCTGTCGCTCTCATGTGCCTTCGCTATCTTGTTGTACCCTCTGGCTGGCCCTTCGCTTGCTGACATTCTTAATAGTACAAAGACAAGTCTTGCACTACTTTGTTTTTTGGGTTGGGCGCGTGTCCAGTAGAAAAGTGTAGCGTGAATCAATGAACTGCTTGAGGAAGGAACCCGGGTTACCCAGGATGCTTCCAGACAGCCTATGCCAATGAAAGGTGTCACTTGCTTAACATTGCTCACCGCTTGCCAGTCTCTGTTTTTGGGTAACAATTAAAGTGGCTTTTGTAAAATGAGTATAAGCACAGGCATCTGTGTGTACACTTGCTCCTCTTTGGTTGGCACAAATTCTAGAACAACTCACCTCTAAACAATCCTAGGAACGGGGGGGGGGGTTGGAGGTTGCTTTTTTCACCCCCTCTTGGGTTGCTGTTCTTGGGATGCTTGGCTTTATGTGCGATTTGTGGGCTTTCTCGGTCATCGCACCTCTGTTGCAAGACCTCTGGCAGCATTCTCCTCGCCCTTTTTGGCCAGGGACTGTAGGCCATAACCTCCACCCCCGGGGAGGAGCACTTGAGTGAAGGAGCGTTATTTCTGGGGTCTGGTGGGGCCCGGGAGGGAGGGTGGTCCAGATCAGGAAGGATGGATTTACATCTGTGACGGGAATACGCCCAGGTGTTGGGGGCAGTGTGGAGAGCTGCGTACAGGCAAGAGGCGATATGGGTGCAGACAGTGAAGGGCGATGCAGGCCAGGTCAGGTTGGTGTGAAAGACAACTTTTAACTTTAAGCACTAAGCACACGGAAACTGATAAAAAAAACGCATTTCAGGCTCAGCCAGCGCCCGTTTAACAGATCTCTGCTGATGCCACATGTTTTAATAGGGATTAGACGTGCGTTAGTAGTGATAGAGTGTGTGCTGTGCAGTGTGCACTCACTCACAGAAACTCACGCTCGGCTCACCTGCTCAGTGCTGCTCATGAATGGAGTTCTGTCATGCAGGCCAGGCCAGGTCAGGGGCAGAGTCTGGACGGGATCCAGGGTAGGCTGCAGGCAGGAATAACTGGTGGACCCTAGAGGTTGGTGACTGACCCCATCATATCATCCCCCCCATGTACCATTCAACAACATTGGTTGAGTCTTGGCAATAAAAAGGCCGTGGGTTTTTATTGCACATCATTATGTAATAATACACCAAACAATCCTAATACATAATGTATACTTTTGGGCACGAGGTGCAGAGGTTACCCCCTCAGGCCCGTGCCGCCTTCTTGGTCCCATGACAATGTGGGCCCCATACGTTGCCCTGTTATCTCTTTTCCTTCTTTTTCTCCCTTTTTCTTGGGCAGGAGGGTCAGGAGGGTCATTGCGAAAAGAAAAAGTAAACTGCGTACGCAGGATCCTTGTTTGGTGCTCCGTGCGGACCCCCAAACTGATTGTGCTTTGTGGCTTCTCCTACAGCCCCTTATATTGGCCAGGGACTTGCCTTGGGTTTTGTCTGCCTGTGTGGTGGCGTTCATCCTCCGGCTGGCTGGCGCTGATGCATTTTGCACCTTGTTGTGCCCCTTTGGTCCCTAGCTGGTTGTTTCCTGCTTCCCTTCGTCTTAGATGTTTTACACTTCCTTAGTGATCTGCACCAAGGTGTTGCTCCCACGTAGCCCCCCATCCTGCCTGGCTCCAGAAGTCTGGGGGAGGGGGGAGGGGAGGAGAGGGGCTGTTGCACGCAGGCTCCAGTCTGGGACCTGGAGAAATTGAAACGGACAACAACACATCGCCAGGCAAGGGCTTCAGCAGGGTCGCCCTCCCGAATCAATCCAATCCAAAAAGGCCAAATAGATTGGCAAGCTGCAAGCGCCATTTCATTGCAATTTGCAATGCACATTAGGCTGCTTATGCGGCGCACAGCATGCACACAGCCTGCCAGGGGCATACAGAGACAGGGGGCCTCATTACAACCTTCGTGGAACGGGTTAACGGGCTCCGCTAATGGAGGCGGACCCGTTAAACCCGTTCCTCGAAATTACGAGGTCCCCTCGCGGGACCCGGTAAGGACGCCTGGTAAAATCAGGCGTCATTACCGGGTCCCGCGAGGGGACTAGGGAGCTAACAACGGGCCGGTCGTAATCGGCCCATTGTTAACTCCCTCTCCCATTCCCATTGAGCCCTATGGGGGCTCAAATAGGAATGGGGAAGGTCTGGGCCCGGGTTCCCTGAGGGAGGAATTACTGGGCCCTCCGAACTCGGAATGGCCCGGTAATTCCCCATTCAGGGAACCCAGTAAAGGAGCCTGGTTTGGCGGCAGCCATGGAGCTAATAGCTCCATGGCTGCCGCCAAACTCGTAATGTGGCCAAGACAGTTTTAGAAAGAAGAAGCCTTTATTTTATAATTTCATCAAGCAAGCATTGCCATCACAAACATGGTGGTGACACTGACAAATTAATACATGTGCGCGAGGTCCACACCAAACAAGTCAACCTGACCACAACACAAGTGAAGCACAGCGCAGAGCGGTGCGCCCAGTTTAAAAAGAAAATGCATTGGAAAATTCATGGCTGATGCTCCAAGTGGAGCGCCGGCCCTGCGTAGGGCCAACGGGGCATGGGGGGCACAACAGGCACAAGGATGGAGCCAGAAAGGGCAACCACACCCCTTGTCCCCCCTGGCTATGCCCTGATTAAGGAAGGACTCTATCTTGAGATGCCTTTGTTTATACGATCTCTAGCTCGTACGATTTTACCCACAAAAGGGCCTATCCTCGCCTCCTAATGATAAAATGCATCATTCTAGTTGATGTGTTTGCTGAGTCTACACAGTTTGTAAATTATTGAAATAAATGGGCCTCATTACGAGTTTGGCAGAGTGAGAAAAAAGTGGAGGTAATTCCGCTACTTCAATTTTTCCTACAGTGTCAAATTACACGTTTTCATGGAATTACCACCAGTACAATTATTATTAGTAATTCTGCCGATTTTCGGGCGAAATGTGGAGGATTAACCTCAAGTATTACCACCAGTGGTAATTCCGCCAAAAATCCCCAATGGGGTCCTTTGGACTCCTGAAAATGGGGATTTACACCACCTACCACCACTTGTAATCCTGTGGTAAATGCACGGGACCGTTTGGTGGTATCTCGTAGGCTTTACCTCCAAAATATCTCCAAACACATAATGAGGCCCATTGTCTGTCCATACTACAAATCATTCCCAAATTCCCGTGAATCACAGTAGGAAGTATGACATCTTGTTGATAGCACTGGCTTCTTGTTTAGTGTCTCTGTCATAATTGCTTGATTATAATCTAATACACTTTGGTGATTAAGTGCAATATACAGTTTTAATAGCAAGTTCATTAATTCTTCAGCAATTCACAGAACACAGAATCAACAATGTGTAAGTGATAATGTTCGCCTCACATTGTCTATGCTCTACTGATTGTACCTATTGGGATTCCACTGTTGTTCCTTCATTACATGTCTATTAATTGTTTACAACATTTCTATAGAATTAACTCTCTGGTGATTTTCTTGAACATTAGTAACTGTAACTTCACTAAATGATTAGATAGATCATAAAGCTATTACAGTGATGACACGTAACTGTGGCGTAACATAATCCTGCACTGCTAACAGAATTATCTGAAGCTGATGTTCTGTCATAACCTATTGATTCATGGTCACTCATTAATGTGTCACCTATATAGACACATCAATGTATGACATTTGTTCAGATGTATGAAGCTTCATGCATCCTCTGATGAACAGAGTTTTGGGTGGAATTGATTTCAGCCCTAATCACACTGCCCTTGATAGAATTACTTTTACGATAGGCAAATGTAGGTCAATCTGGAAATAGCTGACTCAGAGTAGGATCTAGTTGTAATAATTCCCAATGTTCCCTTAGGATGTTTTTGACCTTTGACATTGTTTTGAATACATGGTAGCATATATGAGATTCGATTTAGTAGCCCTGTTTTTGGGAGTGAGGGCCAGTTGTCTTGTAACAGATTCTGCTTTATGTACCACGTGATCCAAATTGTCTCATGAATATCCCCTCCTTAAGATCTTCTGTCACAGCTCTGAGGTTTTCTCAGATTAACAGTGTTCTTCAGAGACAATTCTCCTATATCTGAGAAATTGGTTATAAGGGATGCTTTCAATAGTCCTCCTGGGATGGAAACTGGAGGATAGCAGGACACTTATCTGTTGGTTTGGTGTATACCATTGTTTAAAGGCTCCCATCTTTCATATAGATTAGGACATCAAGAAATTCCACTGAACAGGTTCTATGTTTTGAAGTGAATTTGATTCTGGGAGACACGTTGTTCATGTAGTCAATGGAATTTGTGAGCTGTTCTGTGGTTCCTGACCAGACCCCAAAGATATTCCTTACTTTTTCTGTCAGATCACCATACACCGCCATGTATGTGTCTTTGTCAGATAGTTGTGGTTCGACTTCATGGAGGTATTTTGCAGAATCCATAATTTCCAGATCCCCTCCCTTATTTGCTGGTTTTAGTGTGCTGCCTTTGTCGTTCCATAGACAATTAAGTGCTTGCTTCTCACGATCAGAAAAGTTCCCCCATTCATTTTTTTCTGAATGTGATCTTGTATTTGTATTTATTTATTTATTTGTATAGCGCGTCAGGACCCTGAGGCAACTGAGCGCTTCTTATAAATGTTGTAAGGTTCACAATTTACAAAAAGATTTGCATAAAGATATATACAAATTAAGAGACAATTTACAGTAGTATACAGTGGAAGTACATAAGCAATAGCTGTGAATATACAGACATACCAATGCTGGGACATATAGACAATAATGTCCTTGCGGTGGATATATCACAACTTAGTTATGGTCCTGGTCCCAGAGCCAAGCTTTAACCTTATTACGGAATATCATGAACAAGCGATCAGCTCTAATAGTGCTAGGGAGCGCATTCCATTTTTTAGCAGCTAGGACTGGGAAACTAACTCCACCCGCCCGTTGTTGGTTAAAGCGGAGAAGGATGACACAATGTGT
Organism: Ambystoma mexicanum; assembly: GCF_040938575.1. Lineage (NCBI taxonomy): Eukaryota > Metazoa > Chordata > Amphibia > Caudata > Ambystomatidae > Ambystoma > Ambystoma mexicanum. Next base: position 152,003,246 of record NC_090933.1, read on the forward strand.
TTGAGCTGTTCGGGTCGGTCGTAGTGATGTATGGTGTGAGAACGTGTGTAACGCTCACCTGATTCTCGCAGAGGCGCCGGTCTTGACTGGGCGACTACTGATTCTTCAAAGGTGATGTGTAGCACCCGGTTGGCTCTTTGGGCTGGACCTCTGTGCACTGTATGCCTGACGTGTAGAGTAAGATGTCTGCAGATAGAAAATATGGGGTTAATAAACTGGGGTTATTGGGGTGTCCCTATCTCTTTCCTCTTCTCCTCTCCTGTAGACCCCCAAAGGTTAACGCTCTCACCTTAGGTAAGTGAATGCCGAGCTCTCCATCTGCCTCGAGGCAGGGTGCTGTAACCAGTTTCTTCACTGGATAGGTAGCGCAGGCCTCTTGACTTCAGAGGACTGCTGTCCGTCGTTTACTGCACGAACGGTAAGTTTCGAGTCATTCAAATGTCTTTAAAGTCTTTAGTAATGATGTCTCTTGTTTTGCAGGGTTCCGGCGATGGCGGATGACGGGCTGAAGTGAGTTGAAGATGGAGCCCGTGTGATGAATAGAAGCGCCTGGAAGCATGTAAGTAAGCGCTTGTTGCCTGCTTCACTATGCGCTCTAACTGTCTTTTTATTTTGCAGGTACGAGTTCGGAGCGGCTGCAGGGTGCCGGAATACCCACTGGATTAGATGTGGAAAGGAGTAATGGCACGTGAGTATTAAAGTTCCCCAATGTCTTTAAACGCACCTTGTTTTGTCTTTCAGATGCGGGATGCAGCGCCGAAGGCCTCCGGAGCGTGGGAAGAGTTGGTAAACTTTTGTCTTTCAGATGCCGGAATGCTAACCTGTTCTAGGTGTTGCTGAAGACTGGATTCAGGATGGTAAGCCTTTGCCTTTCAGATGCCGGAATGCTAACCTGTTCTTTCTTGTCTTTATAGGTGTTGCTGAAGACTGGATTCAGGATGGTAAGCCTTTTTCCTTAGGCCCAGGACCGGATGCAGAAGACACGATGAGCGTTCTGCTGCAGAGGTTGCAGAATAACGCAAAGCAAGATTCATCCACCGGGTGTGGTTTAAATAGCCTCCTGTAGTGCTTAGGTCTCTCCTTCCACAGCCACGCCTAAGTAAGAAAAGAGTTCCTGGTAAGAAAAGAGTTCCTGCCTTCCAGAAGAGTTCCAGTGTTCTGAATCTAGGGAGTGGCTCCAGCCCCACCCAACAGGAAAAGTAGTTCCAAACAGAAGAGGATCAGAGGCTCAACTGGCAGGCAAGTAAGCAGCATGGTCTGCTGAAGGTAAGTCCACCCAAGCATCATGAGCCCGGCGCTTCCAGCGCTGGGACTGGGCATATTTATGAGCCTGGTGCCACTGGCGCCAGGACTGGGTCCAAAAGGTCCCAATTGGGACTGGTTGGCACTCAGAACCTGGGTTATGGATCTGCTTCCAAGGGAGTTGGGAAAACCCTGACCTTTTGGAAGCAGAGATCATGACAACGTGTTACAGAGGTATATGGGTGCCTGATTATATAAACACTTATGTGTTAGAGAAAGTGTTTTGAGTTCAATTCTATGCTTGATGTTTAGCCAATTTAGATTCTGTCTAGCTGTATAGATATGGTGTTTCCTTGGGATGTTACAAGCTGATCTAACTGCGTTATTCTGCATGACTTGCATTTTGTTTATATTCTGTTGGGACATTCCTTAGTAATGAGCATTACAATAGTCAAGCTTAGATAACTCTAAGGCTCTTGCTACTGATATGCAATTAGATGTAGATAGATATGGACGACATGCTGTAATAAGCCTACATGTATAGGCTGTGGCCGATGCTAGGGTATTAGTTTGTCTCGTGAGAGATAGGGACGAGTCAATGTATATACCTAGTGTTTTCACATCATTTGCTACATTGATGAAGCAAAGAATGAAGGTTTTAAAGGATGTATCTAGTTTAGTCAATTTGGTTGTAGAGCCAAGTTAGAGTAGTTCGGTTTTATCGTCATTTACACATAAACCGTGTTTCGCCATCCATATTTGTATAACACTATAGCTGTCATGAGTCGCCGATTCCGGCCTTTCTGGACTTCGTGGTCCATGATGCACCGCAACATCAGGTCGGTGATTCCTCCAACATGGCCAACAGCACCGAAACGCTGACTTCTAGCGTTTACGCGCAACGTGCTGCCTCCTAGAAAGTAGGCACGCCCCGCAGCTCTGCGCGTCTCAACACTGCAGTTCCTAGTTGTTCATCAAGTGTATTGTTTCCTTCTATCTGTGTTATCCCCCAATTTCCACCAACCTCTCCTTCCTGGAAACCCCTCTTACATGTCCTTGCCTTTGCCAGACCATTCTCCCTTTTCATCCCGGACTCCGTCTCGTGCTCCGGTGCTGCAGGCTCCCCGGCACTCTCTGAGCATTGGACACCCTGTTTTCCTTCCTTTGTGGATTCTGCAGCCGTTACCTCCCTGGACACTGAACGCAACTCTTCTTTAGGCACTCGGCACTCCTCACACTGGAACCCAAAGACTCACGTCCTTTCCTGTACATTTACCGATCAGTCAGGAAGAAGGAAGGAGCTGCCAAGAAGACCGCAATCAAGGAAAAACAGGTGAGAAAGAGGGAAGGGTGTGACAGATTGAGACGCCAAGAACCAGATAACGGAGTAGACATGGAGGCTGCAGTCCAAGACCTCATGAGAGGAATGCAAGAAATAATTACAGAGGTGCAAAACCTCAAGGCTGAAAATGCAGCTTTAAAGCAACTTGTCTTATCCCGAGATTCCGCGTTTAAAGAAAGTGCCCTGTTTGGGGATATAGTGGACAAATATGATGGCTCCTCCAAGTCCCTGTGTTCCTTCCTTGGCTCCTGCCTGGTACATTTCACCTTCAAACCCTACTATTTCTCCACGCCCCGGGCTAAAGTAGGGTTTATAATTTCTCACCTCTCTGGCAATGCCTTAACATGGACGACTCCCTTGGTAAACTCGGGAGACCCACTCCTGGACAATTATGAGTGATTTATAGAAACCTTTAAGGCCATGTTTAACCGACCAGAGCTCATCTACAGCACCCAGGAAAGACTTCTGGAATTCCAGCAAGGGCGTCAGGATATTCTTACTTACGTGACTTGTTTCAAACAACTAGCTAAAGAGGCCGATTGGTCTCAAGAAGCTAGGTTCAGCCTATTCCGAAGAGGTTTGAATGACGAGGTCAAGGATGAGTTAGCCAGAGTGGCCCGCCCAAGTTCCTTTCAGGCCTTGATGGATTTATCCTTACAGATCGATTTCAGAATCCAGGAAAGAAAGGCAGAGAAACGAAAGACAAAGACAACATCCCCAAAGACAACCGCAGAATACCTCTGCCTCTAGGAAACACCCATTCAACATTTATCAGACCCCTAACCAGTGCAGGTGGGTGCCTTCCGCGGACCAATTTCTCCGCAAGCAAGGATTTGTAGGATCAATACCAGACTTTGCATGTATTGTGCTTCTGATGAACATCTTGTAAGAGACTGCCCAATAGCACCGCCCAGGTGTTCGGGAAACACCAGCTCCCGATCCTAAGCGGAGCACAGCTTCGGGAGAGAGGTGCCTGCTCCGCATCCATTCCTTTCCTGAATGGTCCCGGCCAAAACACCTTAGTGGTTCTCCAAACGGTCTTGTCGCCCACTGAGAAAGACTCATATTCCATCCTGGCACTAGTGGACTGCGGTACCATGGGAGTATTCATGGACCATGACTGGGTCATCAGACACAATATTCTTTGAGAACCCAAAGAAATAATAGAACCCGTTGAGGGATTGACAAGGGACTGTGCAAACGCGGTCCGGGACTATTTTCGGCCATCGAGAAAGTGCGTGAAACTTTCCTCAACTTCGAAGGCTTGTACTTCCCTAAACATTTGTCAAACTTTTCGGCTAGCCATATTCTTCTAAACTCTGTGGCAAAGACTTAACCGTTATCTACCAGAACTGTGCTATCCTATACAAAGACTCTGAACCATTGACTTTGGCCCAGGCCTATGAGAATAATTGCTGGTTGTATTTAACTGAAAACCTTTGCCCTGCCTATGAATGTATTTGGGCTGTCTATTCTTATAACCTTGTCTTTTTATCCCTTTATTAAGTATCTGAAGTGCCATTTTGCTCCCACTTCACAGGAGTTAAACTTGTTCATTTACTTACCGGTTGGATTGTTTGTGGTGTATTAGTCTGTGATATTGAGCTGCATATGCTAGTGTAATGTTTTCTAAATGACTGAGTAAATAAATGTACATTCTTTTACCAAGAAACCTTGAGTAACTGTTTACTTGCATCACTGTATTAGTTGGTCCTTTGTGTAACTTGTTCTACTGCTCACTTAAACTCTTGAGATAGGTCTGGCTGCTCAGCCATCGCTACCACTTTACTGTGTAGTACAGGCTTGTACCCAAGGTGAAATTGTGCTTGCACTTGTAGTCCTAATTACCTGTAGTGTTCCCAAAGGGTACTGCAGATGATTCTGCCTAACACCCGGTAGGGACATCTGGGGCTGTGAAGTGGACCCCTGGCCCGTGAAGTAGAGAGACGAAAGGTTCCCAGCCCATTAGGCAATGAGCAACACAAAGAGGAAAAGAAACCAACCATTCTGATAATTAAGTTTAATAACCACCCTTGAAACTTGAATTTAGGAGTCGGTGTGGTTCTTTCTGGCGGGAGGCCCAGTCACATTACTAACAGAAGAAATTGGTTCTGAAAGCTAACTCAAAGAAACACCTGTGCTCTCCTGGGGATAAATCCCAAAGACCATTTTTGGAATCTTTCTTGGTTATAAAATGTAAATGTGTTTATTTTGCGAATAGATGGTTAAATTCCGGAAACAAAAGTAATTAATACCAGTAAGCATTTATAAAACCAAGTTCTGCTTTTTTAACTTTTTGACGCTCCAATATGTACGATAAGTTTACAATCAAATTACCCACAGCGGGTCATAAAATCGTTATATACAATAAACATACAAAGGCACATTTGCAAATCATTATAGAAATCATTTTCAAAAGGATGTGAACTCTGCAGTAATTCCACTTTGTTTGTTTCCCAACAAGTGTACTAAATGGAATATTCTGCTGACACACTACGCGCTTTGGGATTTTGGCTTCTCCCATCATCAGGTGTGGTACATCCTGTCTACCTAAAAGAATAACATGGTTTCAGTGCTTTGATTTCTCTTGTTGTTTTTTCATGTGCACTTACTGGGATTAACTCATTGGGCCTCATTACGAAGTTGGAGGTAGCCATGCCCTCAATAAGGGCATGGCTACCCCCAAACACGGGTCTGGCTCCGGGTCCCGCGAAAGGGGAATTATTGGGCCATTCCGTCCTTGGAGGGCACGTAATTTCCGTTTCGTGGGACCTGGAGCCGGTATGTCCCAATTCCCATTTGAGCACCCATAGGGCTCAATGGGAATGGGGAGGATGGTAACAGCATTACCGGTCATAACTGTACCATTGCTACCATCCTCGTCTGCTCGCGGGTGCCGCTCTGCATGCGTTGTCTGACCAGGCGTCCAGGGCAGCACCCGCGAGCAAACTCGTAATGTTGAGGCATGGCTACCAGCGCCGTTGTTGCCTTACCGCAACATTTGTAATGAGGCCCATTGAGTCATAATAACCTGTATTAGGGATAGAACTTTTATGCATCCCATTTGGGAATTAAACAGATGAGCTGCCAGCTAAATTCAGATGTTGTGGGTTTTCAACAAGCTGGGGATGAAAAGAAAAATATGGGTAGAATCTGTAGTCCCTTTACTACAGGGTTTGATCAGTCTGGTGCTAGAGCCATGGTCATTATTTAATAACTGAGCACTTACTTTATGTATGAAGACTTGCTCTATCATCTACGGTGCATAAGCACTGTTGTTTGTAATTCCCTGTCAGTTTGAGGCCATTGGCAATATAGGCACTGTGATCCAATCTCCTCCTGCAAGTAGACTAGAAGATACCATTATTCAGAGCAAAATGTTAGCATTTATCTCCGTCTCTCATTGCGCAAGTATATCTACATGTGCCTACTCGCACCTATGTGTTCATTTCAATCCGTAGAAATCCAGGCGCGCGACAGAGAGCAGCTCGAAAGCGGCCTCCTGTCCCGCGTCCGGCTTAATACTAAATTACAGTGTTACGCGCGTCGTCGGGTAACATGACGCAGAGCTCACAAAATAACAAACACTAAGGAAGGACTCTATCTCGAGTCACCTTTGTTAACAAACATTAAGGACAGAGGCAGAGCCAGGTTTTGATGCCGGGGAAAGGGTGAAGTGCTCCTAAGAGGCATTGAACCATTCGGATCAGAGCATCAAGTCGAGGTCAGGCCGGAAACCCGCCCGCTTCTGGAAGCATTACATACCATATTGCCAATGTTAATTCTTCATAGATATCTCAGCTCGCCAGAAAGACACCTTTTTGAGCACACAAGGGAAAAACAGCAACATTTCAGCCAGTGTGTGATTTATGGGGACAATAAATAAAAGCTGTAGTCACTTAATCATCCCACGGCCAACCAACCGTTGGACACATGGGCACGACGTCAGGGGGCCCCAAAGATGTCCGTGCCCAGGGCCGCAAAAGTGCTTCAGATGGCCCTGCGGCCAAGCCACCCACGGCACAAAGGGTTCGTGTGTCCCCGATGTTAAAGCTGGGAATTGGGAAACTGGAAAGGGGTGAGACTTTACATTTACAAATGGCATCATCAGTCACCCCGCTTGCTGAGACGCTGTCGCTCACTGCACAGTGCACAATACAGAACATAATGCAACAATCAATTCCCTGGAGCACGACTCCGCTCTCTTGAGAAATAAAGACGTTGGTTGGAATTTATTTGCAAAGAAAACCTTTTTAATTTTAAGCACTTAGCAGACGGAAAACGAAAAACAGCATGTCAGGCTCAGGCAGCCAGCCAGTGGTCGAAGTGGTCTGGAGCGGTGCTCCTCGACTTCTTTTAATTAAGTTTTACAGCTTCTATACTTTTATTTTAAAAAGAAACCGTTCTGGAACGGGAGGAAGAAGTTGAAACGTGTTCTTTTAGTGCGCTGCACAGGACGTTTCCTTAAAGAGCAGGCACATGTGTTTTGGGGGCGCAGCGATGGTGTCTATGGGGAGCGGGGGCAGGCCAGTAGGGAACATAGCTCCACTACTTCTTTTCGTACACTTCGGCCACTGCAGCCAGCCCATTTTGTGTGGCATGGGCCTGCATGTTTTCATAGGGATTAGAGTGGTAATGTGTGCTGTGCAGTGTGCACTCACAGTCACTCGCCTCACTCACCGGCTCAGTGCTCGTCAGGAGTTCTCGCTCTCAGTGCTGTCATCAGTCAGGATGACACACTCACCTCAGCTCGCCTCGAGTTCTCTCTGCATGCATCTTAATGATTGATCGCTATTGATCTGCAGAACTATGAGTACACGAATGGTGGCATAGTAATGCAGCGCTTAGAAGTAAAGAAAATGACTACCTCACTCCGTAAATCAGACATAAGGGTTAAAAACGCACTCTCTAATCCTGGAATGTGACATGCACTTTTGTGTGGCATCCATTGCCCTAGGCAGCTGTTTCAAACTAGCCAGCCTTTTCTTATGATATGATTGGTTATTTATAACGCGCTTAATACCCAGAGGTTTCTAAGTGTGGACACAGGGGTCGAACCTGTTTTTCCTCGGTGTCGCTTTGCTTCCAAGGTGAGCACGTTGCACCTGAGCTATCCTCCCGAGTTTGGCTTCTAGCAGGAGAAAAAATGTTCGCAACAATTTTCATCCAGGGTTCCATACATGCAATGATTGAAGAGATGTAATGCATTTTGAAAGTATGGTAATCTGTATAGTTGATCAATTATTCATCTGCCGACGCCCCCCCAACGTTGCTGTCGCTCTCATGTGCCTTCGCTATCTTGTTGTACCCTCTGGCTGGCCCTTCGCTTGCTGACATTCTTAATAGTACAAAGACAAGTCTTGCACTACTTTGTTTTTTGGGTTGGGCGCGTGTCCAGTAGAAAAGTGTAGCGTGAATCAATGAACTGCTTGAGGAAGGAACCCGGGTTACCCAGGATGCTTCCAGACAGCCTATGCCAATGAAAGGTGTCACTTGCTTAAAATTGCTCACCGCTTGCCAGTCTCTGTTTTTGGGTAACAATTAAAGTGGCTTTTGTAAAATGAGTATAAGCACAGGCATCTGTGTGTACACTTGCTCCTCTTTGGTTGGCACAAATTCTAGAACAACTCACCTCTAAACAATCCTAGGAACGGTGGGGGGGGGCGAGGGGGTTGGAGGTTGCTTTTTTCACCCCCTCTTGGGTTGCTGTTCTTGGGATGCTTGGCTTTATGTGCGATTTGTGGGCTTTCTCGGTCATCGCACCACTGTTGCAAGACCTCTGGCAGCATTCTCCTCGCCCTTTTTGGCCAGGGAGTGTAGTGTAGTCCCATAACCTCCACCCCCGGGGAGGAGCACTTGAGTGAAGGAGCGTTATTTCTGGGGTCTGGTGGGGCCCGGGAGGGAGGGTGGTTCAGATCAGGAAGGATGGATTTACATCTGTGACGGGAATACGCCCAGGTGTTGGGGGCAGTGTGGAGAGCTGCGTACAGGCAAGAGGCGAGATGGGTGCAGACAGTGAAGGGCGATGCAGGCCAGGTCAGGTTGGTGTGAAAGACAACTTTTAACTTTAAGCACTAAGCACACGGAAACTGATTAAAAAAAAAACGCATTTCAAGCTCAGCTAGCGCCCGTTTAACAGATCTCTGCTGATGCCACATGTTTTAATAGGGATTAGACGAGCGTTAGTAGTGATAGAGTGTGTGCTGTGCAGTGTGCACTCACTCACAGAAACTCACGCTCGGCTCACCTGCTCAGTGCTGCTCATGAATGGAGTTCTGTCATGCACGCCAGGCCAGGTCAGGGGCAGAGTCTGGACGGGATCCAGGGTAGGCTGCAGGCAGGAATAACTGGTGGACCCTAGAGGTTGGTGACTGACCCCATCATATCATCCCCCCCATGTACCACACAACAACATTGGTTGAGTCTTGGCAATAAAAAGGCCGTGGGTTTTTATTGCACATCATTATGTAATAATACACCAAACAATCCTAATACATAATGTGTACTTTTGGGCACGAGGTGCAGAGGTTACCCCCTCAGGCCCGTGCCGCCTTCTTGGTCCCATGACAATGTGGGCCCCATACGTTGCCCTGTTATCTCTTTTCCTTCTTTTTCTCCCTTTTTCTTGGGCAGGAGGGTCAGGAGGGTCCTTGTGAAAAGAAAAAGTAAACTGCGTACGCAGGATACTTGTTTGGTGCTCCGTGCGGACCCCCAAACTGATTGTGCTTTCTGGCTTCTCCTACAGCCCCTTATATTGGCCAGGGACTTGGCTTGGGTTTTGTCTGCCTATGTGGTGGCGTTCAGCCCCCCGGCCGGCTGGCGCTGATGTATTTTGCACCTTGTTGTGCCCCTTTTGTCCCTAGCTGGGTGTTTCCTGCTTCCCTTCGTCTTAGATGTTTTGCACTTCCTTAGTGATCTGCACCAAGGTGTTGCTCCCACGTAGCCCCCCATCCTGCCTGGCTCCAGAAGTCTGGGGGAGGGAGGGGAGGAGAGGGGCTGTCTTTCTGTTTCCCTAACGCTGGCTGAGGCTCTGCCAGCCACTGACCTGCCCCTATCCTGCCCTCCTTGTGCCACAGGTTACTGGCCCCCGCTTTTCAGCTGCGGGGTGCCCCCTCTGGCTATAAGCTGAGGTGTTTCTAACTTACTGCTGCGGTCGGGGGTATCTCTCTCCCTCTCTCTCTTGCTGAATATAGCTTGCATGGACTTGTGTAAATCCCACATGTGGAGTGGGGGAGGAGATGTTACCTTGTGTGCATGCACCTGCCCAGGGGTGTTGCTAGGTCTGGAAAAGACCCGGGGCTATGCTGATGTTGGAACTGTTGGGACTGGGGTCTAGCTAGCCTTTTGGCTGTAGCTCCTGAGATTCTATCCGGGGCTACAACCAAAAAAACCAGGGGCTATAGCCCCCTTAGCCCCCCGCTAGCAACGCCTCTGCGCCTGCCCCATCCGCAGCTTGTTGTCAGGGCAGGCAGGCCGCACGCAGGCTCCAGTCTGGGACCTGTAGAAATTGAAATGGACAACAACACATCGCCAGGCAAGGGCTTCAGCAGAGTCGCCCTCACCCGAATCAATCCAATCCAAAAAAGGCCAAATCTGCAATTTGCAATGCACATTAGGCTGCTTATGCGGCGCACAGCATGCACACAGCCTGCCAGGGGCATACAGAGGCAGGGGGCCTCATTCCAACCTTCGTGGAACAGGTTAACGGGCTCCGCTAATGGAGGCGACCCGTTAAACCCGTTCTTCGAAATTACGAGGTCTCCTCGCGGGACCCGGTAAGGACGCCTGGTAAAACCAGGCGTCGTTACCGGGTCCCGCGAGGGGACCAGGGAGCTAACAACGGGCCAGTCGTAATCGGCCCGTTGTTAGCTCCTTCTCCCATTCCCATTGAGCCCTATCGGGGCTCAAATGGGAATGGGGAAGGTCTGGGCCCGGGTTCCCTGACGGAGGAATTACCGGGCCCTCCGAACTCGGAATGGCCCAGTAATTCCCCATTCAGGGAACCCAGTAAAGGAGCCCGGTTTGGCGGCAGCCATGGAGCTAATAGCTCCATGGCTGCCGCCAAACTCGTAATGAGGCCCAGAGAGTTTTAGAAAGAAGAAGCCTTTATTTTATAATTTCATCAAGCAAGCATTGCCATCACACACATGGTGGTGACACTGACAAATTAATACATGTGCGCGAGGTCCACACCAAACAAGTCAACCTGACAACAACACAAGTGAAGCACAGTGCGCGAGCGGTGCGCCCAGTTTAAAAAGAAAATGCATTAGAAAATACATGGCTGATGCTCCAAGTAGAGCGCCGGCCCTGCGTAGGGCCAACGGGGCATGGGGGGCACAACAGGCACAAGGGTGGAGCCAGAAAGGGCAACCACACCTCTTGTCCCCTGTGGCTCTGCCCTGATTAAGGAAGGACTCTATCTTGAGATGCCTTTGTTTATACGATCTCTAGCTCGTACGATTTTACCCACAAAAGGGCCGATCCTCGCCTCCTAATGATAAAATGCATCATTCTAGTTGATGTGTTTGCTGAGTCTACACAGTTTGTAAATTATTGAAATAAATGGGCCTCATTACGAGTTCGGCAGAGTGAGAAAAAAGTGGAGATAATTCCGCTACCTCCATTTTTCCCACAGTGTCAACTTACACGTTTTCGTGGAATTACCACCAGTGCAATTATTATTTGTAATTCTGCCGATTTTCGGGCGAAATGTGGAGGATTAACCTCAAGTATTACCACCAGTGGTAATTCCGCCAAAAATCCCCGATGGGGTCATTTGGACTCCTGAAAATGGGGATTTACACCACCTACCACCACTTGTAATCCTGTGGTAAATTCACGGGACCAATTGGTTGTAACTGTAAATCCGTTTGGCGGTATCTCGTAGGCTTTACCTCCAAAATATCTCCAAACACATAATGAGGCCCATTGTCTGTCCATACTACAAATCATTCCCAAATTCCCGTGAATCACAGTAGGAAGTATGAAATCTTGTTGATAGCACTGGCTTCTTGTTTAGTGTCTCTGTCATAGTTGCTTGATTATAATATAATACACTTTGGTGATTAAGTGCAATATACAGCAATTTAATAGTAAGTGCATTCATTCTTCGGCAATTCACAGAACACAGAATCAACAATGTGTAAGTGATAATGTTTGCATCACATTGTCTATGCTCTACTGATTGTACCTATTGGGATTCCACTGTTGTAACTTCATTACATGTCTATTAATTGTTTACAACATTTCTATAGAATTAACTCTCTGGTGATTTTCTTGAACATTAGTGACTGTAACTTCACTAAATGATTAGATAGATCCTAAAACTATTACAGTGATGACACGTAACTGTGGCGTAACATAATCCTGCACTGCTAACAGAATTATCTGAAGCTGATGTTCTGTCATAACCTATTGATTCATGGTCACTCATTAATGTGTCACCTATATAGACACATCAATGTATGACATTTGTTCATATGTATGAAGCTTCATGCATCCTCTGATGAACAGAGTTTTGGGCGGAATTGATTTCAGCCCTAATCACGCTGTCCTTGATAGAATTACTTTTACGATAGGCAAATGTAGGTAAATCTGGAAATAGCTGACTCAGAGTAGGATCTAGTTGTAATAATTCCCAATGTTCCCTTAGGATGTTTTTGACCTTTGGACATTGTTTTGAATACATGGTAGCATATATGAGATTCGATTTAGTATCCTTGTTTTTGGGAGTGAGGGCCAGTTGTCTTGTAACAGATTCTGCTTTATGTACCACGTGATCCAAATTGTCTCATGAATTTCCCCTCCTTAAGATCTTCTGTCACAGCTCTGAGGTTTTCTCAGATTAACGGTGTTCTTCAGAGACAATTCTCCTATATCTGAGAAATTGGTTATAAGGGACGCTTTCAATAGTCCTCCTGGGATGGAAACTGGAGGATAGCAGGACACTGTTTTTATCTGTTGGTTTGGTGTATACCATTGTTTAAAGGCTCCCATCTTTCATATAGGTTAGGACATCAAGAAATTCCACTCAACAGGTAGTATGGTTTGAAGTGAATTTGATTCTGGGAGACACGTTGTTCATGTAGTCAATTGAATTTGTGCGCTGTTCTGTGGTTCCTGACCAGACCCAAAAGATATTCCTTACTTTTTCTGTCGGATCACCATACACCGCCATGTATGTGTCTTTGTCAGCTAGTTGTGGTTCGACTTCATGGAGGTATTTTGCAGAATCCATAATTTCCAGATCCCCTCCCTTAACTGCTGGTTTTATCGTACTGCCTTTGTCGTTCTATAGACTATTAAGTGCTTGCTTCTCACGATCAGAAAAGTTCCCCCATTCATTTTTTTCTGAATGTGATCTTGTATTTGTATTTATTTATTTATTTGTGTAGCGCGTCAGGACCCTGAGGCAACTGAGTGCTTCTTATAAATGTTATAAGGTTCACAATTTACTAAAAGATTTGCAGAAAGATATGTACAAAGTAAGCGACAATTTACAGTAGTATACAGTCGAAGTACATAAGCAATAGCTGTGAATATACAGATATACCAATGCAGGGACATATATACAATAATGTCCTTGCTGGCGGTGGATATTTCACAACTTAGTTATGGTCCTGGTCCCAGAGCCAAGCTTTAACCTTATTACGGAATATCATGAACAAGGGCTCAGCTCTAATAGTGCAAGGGAGCGCATTCCATTTTTTAGCAGCTAGGACTGGGAAACTAACTCCAACCGCATGTAGTTGGTTAAAGCGGAGAAGGATGTCACAATGTGTTTGAGCTGTTCGGCTCGGTCGTAGTGATGTATGGCGTGAGAACGTGTTCCAGAGGTATATGGGTGCCTGATTATATAAACACTTATGTGTTACAGAAAGTGTTTTGAATTCAATTCTATGCTTGATGTTTAGCCAATTTAGATTCTCTCTAGCTGTAGAGATATGGTGTTTCCTTGGGATGTTACAAGCTGATCTAACTGCGTTATTCTGCATGACTTGCATTTTGTTTATATTCTGTTGGGACATTCCTTAGTAAAGAGCGTTACAATAGTCAAGCTTAGATAACCCTAAGGCTCTTGCTACTGATATGCAATTAGATGTAGATAGATAGGGACGACATGCTGTAATAAGCGTACATGTATAGGCTGTGGCCGATGCTAGGGCATTAGATTGTCTCGTGAGAGATAGGGACGCGTCAATGTATATACCTAGTGTTTTCACATCATTTGCTACAGTGATTTTGTTACCATCCATAATGAATGTTTTAAAGGATGTATCTAGTTTAGTCAATTTGGTTGTAGAGCCGAGTTAGAGTAGTTTGGTTTTATCGTCATTTAAACATAAACCGTGTTTCGCCATCCATATTTGTATAACACTATAGCTGTCATGAGTCGCCGACTCTGGCCTTTCTGGACTTTGTGGTCCATGATGCACCGCAAAATCAGGTCGGTGATTCTTCCAACATGGCTGACAGCACTGAAACGCTGCCTTCTAGCGTTTACGCGCAACGTTCTACCTCCTAGAAAGTAGGCACGCCCCCGCGGCTCTGCGCGTCTCAACACTGCAGTTCCGAGTTGTTCATCAAGTGTATCGTTTCCTTCTATCTGTGTTATCACCCAATTTCCACCAACCTCTCCTTCCTGGAAACCCCTCTTACCTGTCCTTGCCTTTGCCAGACCATTCTCCCTTTTCATCCCGGACTCCGTCTCGTGCTCCGGTGCCACAGGCTCCCCGGCACTCTCTGAGCATTGGACACCCTGTTTTCCTTCCTTTGTGGATTCTGCAGCCGTAACCTCCCTGGATACTGAACGCAACTCTGCTTTAGGCAGTCGGCACTCCTCACACTGGAACCCGAAGACTCACATCCTTTCCTGTACATTTACCGATCAGTCAGGAAGAAGGAAGGAGCTGCCAAGAAGACCGCAATCAAGGGAAAACAGGTGAGAAAGAGGGAAGGGTGTGACAGATTGAGATGCCAAGAACCCGATAACGGAGTAGACATGGAGGCTGCAGTCCAAGACCTCATGAGAGGAATGCAAGAATTAACTACAGAGGTGCAAAACCTCAAGGCTGAAAATGCAGCTTTAAAGCAACTTGTCTTATCCCGAGATTCTGCGTTTAAAGAAACTGCCCTGTTTGGGGGTATAGTGGACAAATATGATGGCTGCTCCAAGTCCCTGTGTTCCTTCCTTGGATCCTGCCTGGTACATTTCACCTTCAAACCCTACTATTTCTCCACGCCCCGGGCTAAGGTAGGGTTTATAATTCTCTGGCAATGCCTTAACATGGGCGACTCCCTTGGTAAATTCGGGAGACCCACTCCTGGACAATTATGATGGATTTATAGAAGCCTTTAAGGCCATGTTTGACCGACCAGAGCTCCTCTACAGCGCTCAGGAAAGACTTCCGGAATTCCGGCAAGGGAGTCAGGGTATGCTTACTTATGTGACTCGTTTCAAACAACTACCTAAAGAGGCCGATTGGTCTCAAGAAGCTAGGTTCACCCTATTCCGGAGAGGGTTGAATGACGAGGTCAAGGATGAGTTAGCCAGAGTGGCCACCCAAGTTCCTTTCAGGCCTTGATGGATTTATCCTTACAGATCGATTTTAGAATCCAGGAAAGAAAAGCAGAGAAACGAAAGACAAAGACAACATCCCCAAAGACAACCGCAGAATATCCCTGCCTCAAGGAAACACCCATTCAACATTCATCAGACCCCGAACCAATGCAGGTGGGTGCCTTCCGCGGACCAATTTCTCTGCAAGCAAGGATTCGTAGGATCAATACCGGACTTTGCATGTATTGTGCTTCTGATAAACATCTTGTAAGAGACTGCCCAATAGCACCACCCAGGTGTTCGGGAAACACCAGCTCCCGATCCTAAGCAGAGCACAGCTTCGGGAGAGAGGTGCCTGCTCCGCATCCATTCCTTCCCTGAATGGTCCCAGCCAAAACACCTTAGTGGTTCTCCAAACGGTCTTGTCACCCACTGAGAAAGACTCATATTCCATCCTGGCACTAGTGGACTGTGGTACCATGGGAGTATTCATAGACCATGACTGTGCCATCAGACACAATATTCCTTGAGAACCCAAAGAAATAATACAACCTGTCGAGGGATTGACAGGAGACCATTATCTTCCGGGCCCATTACTCACCAAACCAAGGAACTACTACTTTTGATAAACAACTACCAGGAAAAGCTCAGTTTTGATATCATAAAGGCCGCTCACTACCCCATGGTTTTAGGCATGCCCTGGCTCCAGAAACACAACCCGTACATCAACTGGGCAGCCGGATCCCTATTTCTAGGTTCTGAATTCTGCTTGTCCCATTGTTTGTCTCAAGACTCACTGCATAACCCTCCTCTGAACTCCCGGAATTCCGAGCAATCACCTCTATGTGTGTCCAACATTACCCAAGTGCCTGAGATTTATCAACCTTACTTGGACGTGTTCTCAACAGCCATTGTTCAAGCTCTTCCACCCCACACACCCGAGGATTGTGCCATCGACACAGATGCTTTGGCGGTGATTCCATTCAACAGAATGTTTATACTATCTGAACCTGAGAAAAGAGCCCTACGAGAATATCTGGACACTAACCTGGCTAATGGAACCATTTGTCCTTCAAAATCTCCAGCCGGTGCTTCTCTATTCTTAGTACCTAAGAAAGATACCAAAGAACCTCGACCCTGTTTGGACTACCGCGGTCTCAACCAGTGCACTCTCAAGGATCGTTACCCTCTACCGCTCATTTCTGACATCTTGGAGGCAGTTCGGGGTGCAGTCATCTTCACCAAGCTCGATCTTCGGGGTGCCTACCACTTCATTTGGATAAAGGAAGGTGACGAGTGGAAGACAGCCTTTAGAACCCCTTTTGGCCATTTATTCGAATATCTGGTAATGCCCTTCGGTCTCGCCAACACCCTCTTTCAACGGTTCATGGATAGAGTCTTCTCAGATATGCTGTTCCTTTTTGTCATTGTATACCTGGATGATAAACTGATTTATTCCAATGACCCCCAAGTCCATCAGGAACATGTAAATGCAGTTTTACAACGACTATGAGAAAACAACTCCTGGCCAAACCAGAAAAATGCCTCTTCCATGTCCAGACCTTTAATTATCTCGGATTTGTGCTGAGTTCCAAAGGGATCGGAATGGATCCTGCCAAGGTTGACTCCATACTCTCTTGGCCAGCTCCTACCATAGTAAAACAAATTCAATCCTTCCTGGAACTTGAACATTTCTACAGAAAATTCATCCTTACATTTTCTGACATAGTGCATCCCATAGTGGCACTCTTAAAGAAAGACACACTGTTTAATTGGTCTGTTGCTCAAGAGACAGCCTTTCAAGAGTTAAAACAAAGATTCACTCAAGGTCCAAACCTGGCTCAACCTGACATAAATAGGCCCTTCCTGGTAGAAACAGATGCCTCAGACTATGCCATTGGGGCGGTCTTAAAACAAGAATTCGAAGACAAGCAGGAACATCTTATTGCCTACCTATCTCGCACATTGACTCCCAGTGAGACCCACTACTCTGTCCTGGAAAAGGAACTACTGGCCATCCGACAAGCCTTTACCGACTGGCACCATTTACTCTTGGGCGCCAAACATCCTGTGCAAGTGCGGACCGATCATAGAAACTTGCAAGTTCTACAGTCCCTGGAATGCAGAAATAGTTATCAAGCCCGTTGGGCCTTTTTTTTTGCCCAGTACCAGTTCCACATTCATCACTTCCCCGGAACCAACAACATTATCGCAGATGCCTTGTCCAGACGTCCTGACTACGAGCCTGTCGGAGCGCGTGCTTTTCCAAAGATGTTTCCTGATAACGTGTTTGTGGCCCAGGCCAATTCCTTCCTGGAAGACGTCCGTACCGAAACACCTTCTTCTGATCTCTGGGAGGACTACATCAAGACTAATCAATGGAGCCTGGTTGCTAAGGATGGATATCTCTTCAAGGATAAAACACTGGTGGTACCCACACAAAGATTGAGAGACAAGATCATAAGTCTTTGTCATGGTACCTTCCATTCGGGGCATCAAGGCATCACTACAACTCTCCACCTCATTCAGAGACAATTCTGGTGGCTGAGGATGATCGATAGTATAAGAACTGATATCCGAGCCTGCGCTGTTTGCAACCAAAACAAGTGTGATAACAGAAAATCTGCATGTCTTCGCCACCAACCCGCATTACCAACACGTCCTTGGGAGACAATCGCCACAGACTTCATTGTGGAATTGCCCCCATCCAGGGGATATACAACCATAATGGTTACTATCGATCTGTTCACCGATATGGCTCACTTCACCCCCTTGTACAAGTTACTATCTTCACTTGAATTGGCAGGGATATTCCTAAAACATATATTCAGGCTTCATGGACTACCTTCCAAGATCATCTCCGACCGCGGACCTCAGTACATATCCCAATTCTGGAAACATCTATGCCAAATGTTAGGCATCGAGCGTGCATTGTCCTCGGGATATCATCCTCAAACTAACGGAGCAACAGGACGTGTAAATCAGACCCTGGAACAATACCTACGCTGTTTTGCAGCCAAGGTCCAGTATGATTGGTCACTCTTGATTCCATTAGCTGAATTTGCATACAACAACTCTGACCATTCGGCTATCAAGACCAGTCCCTTCTTTTGCAGTCAAGGGTTTCACCCTTCAGTTCTGCCATCTGTTCTACCACATCCTACCCCAGTTCCTTCAGTTGATTCCTGAATTGAAAGACTGGTAAACGTACATAAGGACGCCAAAGATCACCTTGAGAAGGCCAGGACGGAAGTCAAGAGATATGCAGATGCCAAGCGGAGACCTAGCCCTCCATATGAAATTGGTGACAAGGTCTGGTTATCCTCGAAACTCTTACCTCGACATCTACAACCAAATAAACTGGCTCCCAAGTATTATGGACCTTCCTCCATTAAGGAAATCATCAATCCAGTGGCCTATCGACTTCAGCTTCCAGAATCCTGGAAAAAGATACATCCTGTCTTCCACACTTCCTTGTTGAAACCGTATGTACGGTCCACCAGATCGACTCTTACACCTAGCCCTGTGCTCATCAATGACCAGATTGAAATCAAGGTCTCCAGGATATGTGATTCTAGATACAGACGGGGTCGAATCCAGTACTTAGTGGAATGGTAAGGGTCCCCCCCCCCAGTGAACGCACCTGGGAACTAGTCTCAAATATGAATGCGCCCCGTCTAGTACAAAGGTTCCATCAAACCCATCCAGGCAAACCCGGTGGATCAAGATTTAAGAGGGGGCATGCTGTCATGAATCGCCGATTCTGGCCTTTCTGGACTTCGTGGTCCATGATGCACCGCAACATCAGGTTGGTGATTCTTCCAACATGGCCGACAGCACGCAAACGCTGCCTTCTAGCGTTTACACGCAACGTGCTGCCTCCTAGAAAATAGACACACCCCTGTGGCTTTGTGCGTCTCAACGCTGCTGTTCCGAGTTGTTCGGCAAGTGTATCGTTTCCTTCCATCTGTGTTATCCCCCAATTTCCACCAACCTCTCCTTCCTGGAAACCCCTCTTACCTGGCCTCATCTTTGCCAGTCCATTCTCCCTTTTCATCCCGGGCACCGTCTTGTGCTCCGGTGCCGCGCATTGGACACCCTGTTTCCTTCCTTCCTGGATTCTGCAGCCGTAACCTTCCTGGATACTGAACGCAACTCTGCTTTAGGCAGTCAGCACTCCTCACACTGGAACCCGAAGACTCACCTCCTTTCCTGTACAAGTCCCGATCAGTCAGGAAGAAGGAAGGAGCTCCCAAGAAGACCACAATCAAGGACAAACAGGTGAGAAAGAGGGAAGGGTGTGACAATAGATGTCATTCAAAGTTTTACTATCTGCAGCATAATCACCAGTGATAGGGATGAGTATCTGGGTGTCATCTGAATAATTAGTATACATGACACCCAGATTGACGAGTATATCAAATAGAGGCTTGGTGAATACGTTGTAGAGGGTCAATGACACGCAAGATCCCTTCTGGGACACCACAGGAAACTGGCGAGGGTAGGGCTGAGGCAGTAGGTGCAAAGACCCTCATGGATCTATTACTGAAGAACGATTTGATCCAAGAGTCAGCTTGGTCGGAGAAGTGTGCAGCAGATGACAGATGCTTGCATAGTATATCATGGTTCAACAGGTCAAATGCCGCTGATAGGTCATGTAGTAAAAGGAGGTCGGATTTACCTTTGTCTTTTGAAGCCTGGATTTGGTTCTTTAGGACAATAAGTGCTGTCTCTGTCCCGTGTCTGGGTCTGAAGCCTGACTGTCTTAGACCTAGTAAATTATTTGTCTCCAGATATTGCTGAATTTGGATGTAGGCTGCTCGATCCAGTATTTTCAACAAGAAAGGGACAGTAGTAACCGGGCGGTAGTTAAATGGGTTGTTAAGGTCCAGTGTAGTTTTTTTTTAGGAGTGGTAGTACCCATGCATCTTTCAAACTGGTGGGCACGGTATTAGAGGCAAATGAGGCATTGATGAATACAGTAATAAAAGGAGCGAGTGCTTTTGCAGCTTCTTTGATTAACTTAGCTGGGCAGACATCACCTTTGCAGTTGGATGGGTTGAGCTTGAGAATAATCAGCTCTAATTGAGGCAATACCATGGTGGGGGGAGATGGGAGATTCTGTGGTAAGGTATTATTAATGAGGTTTGTTTGCGAATTTATTTTATTGAGTAGGAGCGTAATTTTGTCTTGAAGCGCATTTTGTATGTTGGTACACCATTCGATGTCCTTAACACACGGGTCAGGTATAGGGGCGGGCGACTCAAGTTCTTTTAGATTGTTGAACAATTCCTTAGTGCTCGAATTAGCTTTGGCTATACGGTCATTGAAGTTATCTTATTTAGCTTGGACAATGGCTGTCTCATAATTAAACAAACCCGCAGTGAAAATATCTTTATTTTGAGTAGAAGGGGAGTTTTTCCAGTTAATTTCTGCTGTACGTTTCTCTTTCCTAAGAGTCTTTAGGTGAGGTGTATACCAATTGTTGATATGGGCACGTGGTTTGGATTTCTGTAGTTTGAGAGGGGCTATTGTATTGATAGCATTAAGGGTAGTCTCATTGTATAGATTCACTAAGTCTGAAGGGTCCGAATGAGTAGTATTAGGATGAGTGATTGGGCGTTGTAAAGTTAACAGATTTTCTAAGGTAAAGTTACGTTTACTTCTTGTCATTGACGCCAGCGCTTTAATCTGAATGGTAAAGGGCACATCCTTGTCAATGGTGAAAGTAATTATGTGATGGTCAGTCCAGGCACATGGTGTATTGGCCAGTATCTTGATGGTAAAGTTAAAGACTGCTAACCAATCTAAGGTGCAGCCTTTGTTGTGTGTTGGGCTAGTTATGCGATGTGTAAACCCAAGCTCAGACAGGGTGTCCTTAAGGGTGGAAGCATTCACATCTTTTGGATCATCAAGGCCTAGGTTAAAATCTCCTAGTACTATAACTTGGGACTTGCATTTCGTATTATTGGATAGTAGTTGAGATATGTCATTTTCAAATGTGGTGGTGCCAGCGGGAGGACGGTAGATCAAGTGCATGGTAATGGTGGTTGTGGCAGATGTGGATAATTTGACAGTGAGTATTTCAGGAGATGGTAGGTAGTGTTTGTTGATTAATATTAATTCTAACACCATTTTATAGATGAGTACCTCCTTTGGTTAGGTTAGAATCTCTATCTGCTCGTAAAATGGAGTAGTTGTCAGGTAGGGAGTAGTTGTCAGGTAGGCTTAAAGCTAGAGCAGGGCCTGACATAGGATTCAACCAAGTTTCTGTTATAGCAATGATGTCCAAGTCATGGACTGTCAAGATGTCATGTATGTCCAAGGCATGTGCTTGGATAGACTTTGGGTTAATGAGCCCTACTTTAATAGCATTAGGGGTGTTGTTAGCAGAAGGTGCTGACCTTTTACATTTGTTTATAGTTTTGTGGAGTTTCTCTGGGGCAAGGTTTTTGTTAGAGCCTGTTTTGTTGATAACATACACTTTAGGTTTCAGAAATCGTTGAGTTCTGGAACCGAGTGTCCAGTTTCTCTGAGGAGCAAGGCATGGTCTGGTGGTGGCAGTATTTGTTTGTGGGCAATTAGGTAATGGGTGTGAGGTCGTAGAGAGATCAAGTAGCGGGCAGGCCTTCATTTTGAAGATTTGGGAAGTAACTTTGACGGGAGAGGCCCAGAGGTCTTGGTTGGTGCGTGGTGGTGGGAGACTTGATAGTATATGTGATGTCAAGTTAATGCATTGTTTTAGGAATTTGGTTGGTTGGATGTCTGTCGAGGATGGCAGATTATTTGTCATTGCTAGATTGATGATAGGTGTATTGTGGCCTGTATGGGAATCCATATTTAAGTGGGGAACAGTTGTCTTGAGGGTTGAAGTAATTATAGTCAAGCCGTTAATAATGCTAAGGAGGCCTAGGAACAATATGGGTTGTGAGGACATTTTATCTGCTAATAGCAAGTATGTTATGCCCTGAGATTTAAGCATACATTGGAGAGCCTTAAAATGTGGTGAATGCTGCTAAGACACAACAGTTTAGAAAGACTCAGTACTAACTACTACTAATCTAGTATACAATAATACTAACTAGTGCTGGTCTAGTATACAGCCCTAGGGTGAGGGCGTTGATTGAGCCTGGTAGTACAGTACGTAAATTCAGAGTACAGTGCTAAGGTGGATAGGACTGTGAGGCAGTACCATAATGGTATTGATTATTATCAAACGGCAATTCCACAGTTTAATGCCGCTATGGCTTAGTCGAGTTAACATAAGTTTGTGCTTGGTGGTGCAGTAGGCTAGACAGAAAGCCACATTAAAGGTAAGTAGTCTACAAATAATCTATGTATCATGATAAGCTGGTCCCAGGAGGGGATCGTAAAATATTAAGGCAGTTACCATTCAGTGACACAGTAGGGTAGTCCAATAAAGCAGTAGTGATGTGTGAGACTAGTTGAATAAATCATGCAGTAGGCAGATCCAGTAAGCAGTAGTATACAACAGGACTGAAATGCAGCTTAATGACATGGTATGGTTAGTCCCAAAGGTAATAGACTATATAGAGGAAGTATCACAAAAGTAGCTACCTAGGGTGTATGGGCTGATTGGGCACAGTAATAAAAAAGGTCTAATGCCGTGGAGAGATAGGCAAATCTAACATGAATTGACTTGCATGCAAAGTATGCCATTTAAGCAAAATATCACTTGTTAGTTCAGCAAAGGCAAGAGAAGGCTATATGTCCTTTAGATACAGAGTCCAGCGTGGCTTGGAGGTGGAGTAGTGAGCAGCGTACGATAGGAGCCTCAAGGAGAAAGGACTCCTCGATCAATTAGATGAAGTTTTGGAGAGTTCAAGTCTTCTTCAAGTCATCTAGCACCTTTTTTAGAAATGCATTAATGACCGATTTCTGGACAGCAGGCATAAACATGCTTTTGGGTTTGATTTCTAGGTCTTCTAGGTATTTCTAGAATCTTGATTCTTCCTTTATTTCAATTGTATCCCATGTTTCAAAGAAAAACATCAGTTTAATTTTCCCTGCCAGATGAAGTAAATTGATCTTCTCTTTAAGCAACGTGCTGCTAATCGGGCCACCTCTAAAAAAGAGGTTGAGTAGGTTGATCGCAGAGTTAAACCCGGTTGTTGATCTGGGACAGCGGTTTCAGGCACCATAGTAGGAACTGGCTCTTCTTGTTCAGCATGTGATGCGTCTGAGGACAATGCATCTGTTTGTGGTCTGTTGTTAAACCTCTCTTGGTTCCTTTATTTATCTGAACTATCCCTCTGATGGTATTAGTCTTTCTACGTGTAGACCATGTCCATTTTGTAGTCTACAGTATCTCTGAGAAATTTCCCAACTTTTTTTAATTTGATTTCCTTTCATATCTTTCCAACTTGGTATTGCCCTCTAGTGTCGATAAAATCTGTTTTTTAGTCAGGAGTGATTCTAGTATGGATTTGATTAATTCAATGTCAACCTCAATGGTAATTAACGATTTTGGCAGTTACTATATCATAAGATGGATGAAATCAAGGGAACATGTATTAAGTATCTGTCTCCATCTCTTCAAAAATTCTGGCTATCCTTACATAATGTTGGCTCCAGATCAACCCTCAATCCTCTTGGTATCCTCTGAGCTCTGAAAAACTGTGATAATGTGGTAGCGTCTAGTCTTTGGTTAATCTCTCTTCTGATAAGTCTCTCCAATTTGAAGATAAGTTCTTCTTGCCTTTTGGTTTGGCTCAATTCATCCCCTGTGGATTTGATACAATTCAAAATACGAACAGCTTCTTGTTCGGAAAAAATAAAGGGTTTCAGCTCGGTTAGTGGCGAGTGCCTCAATTCTGGAGAAGGACATTTCTAATCTATTGAGTAATTATGGGTGTGCTGTGCCTGTGTTCTATCCACAAATGGATATTCTGTTGTCTGTGGGGACGCACTACAGTTTTAATAATGTTAATGAATATTCTTCATTTATCTATGTAGGATCAACAGGCCTCATTACGAGTTGGGCGGTATCCCACTGTTAAATCTGCTGGAACACCGCCCAACGTAATGACCATTACTGCAACTTGGTCCAGCGGAATTACCGCTGGATTACAAGTGGTGGTTTAAGTCCCCATTTATTTTGAGTCCATTGGACTCAATGGGGCCTTTTCTTTTGTTGTAGAATTACCATGGTTGAAATTCCACTGATTCTGTTGATTTTGTGGCAGCGAGTGAGAGAATTCATCTCCAGGATTTTTCTGGAGGTAAATCCTCCACACCAAGCCCAACCTCATCATTTTGCATAGTGGTAAAATTGTCTGTAACAGATTTACCATCAATTGTACCCCTCAACGCCATACTTGTAATGAGACCCTATTTTTCTGGTTCTCTAGGTGTGTGTCCTCACCAAAACCATTCAGAATTTTTACGCAAATAATGGGTTTGTTGCCAGAACTATGAAGTTTACCAGCCATACACATTTGAAGCATGGATTCAGAAATCAGGCTAGAAACTCATTAGCACCAGTATAAAGGCATCAAACTGCAAACAACCGAGCGATCAGTTTGGTAGGTGCAGTGTTTACTTTGTGGGGGAGTTTGCGAGAGCTCATCCCTGGCACTTATTTCTGTGCCCTGTCACTTATTTTCTCAGACTCAGTTTGATTATGAAGTGATGATACTCAGAGCATCCATCAAACCCAAAGAACGGGTGTGAGCTCTAGTTTAACCTCAAATGTGTCAACACTGGAGATCAGCTGTGGGTGGTGGCAGCAATGGTTTGTGCATTTCCCGGCCGCAGTGTCACAGGCATGCTAGAAAATATTTGGGCACTAGCACTTATGTTCTTACAAATTAAGCACTGGCTAGGTGGTTTGATATAACTACCTCTTCCACATGTTTACATTGGAGTTCGGAGGAGTTGTATTGTATGGATAGGGATCATTCTGAGGGAGATCTTAGTAGAGGAGAGGAGCAAGAGTGGCAAGCTCAGAGTTCACATCATTATGACTGGTGCGACCCACTCTACTCATACCCCCCATTGCTATCCTCTGGCATTATAATTATGAGTGGGTGGATGAGACCACAGGTTGGCCTAGGAACAGGTATTATGTATACTCATAATTTTATTTACTCTACTTAATTAATTGTTTCATAAAACCACAGATGGCGACATTGATTAACACGATTACAACCCATCGCTAACAGAATAATCAGGGCTAGAATACCCATACAAAATAATCTGTACAGTACAAAGAGTTCATTTAAAACAAATATATCACCATTAAATAAAATCATAGTTGTACATGATTTCAACTCAACAAATGTGTTTAACATATAGTGAATGTACTACTAATAATTGGTTGGTTCTTTCACAGCCTTACATTTTAGCCTCCACGCCAAGATTAATATTTAGCAACCCCAAGAATCATATCACATGAAGTTGTTGGTCTGCACAGTCAGACAACTATTTACAGTAAATACCTACACATTCTTAAAATAGTGGCCTCAAGCTGGAATGACTTACCCTAGAGGAGGGCTGCCAAAATAAATGAACATGCACAATATGTCCAATACTGGTCAGACAGCACTAGCATGTAGTTTGCATGGGTTTACTTCATTGGGCGGTAAACATTGCTTCAGGTAAATTAGCAGTCTAAACTTAATATGAAGTGCCCTAACAAATGGTTTCTTGAATGGTTCAAAATCTGATGGATCCGTGAGAGGAAATAAGGATGGCAGAAGGGTTTGTACAGTGGCGGAATGAACAGGAGAGATGTCGCCAAATCACTGCAAATTACAACAATGTGAACATGAATGACCTGCGCGTGCCCATTTACTGTGATTCAGAGTCGGGGATGCTCAAAGTCAAACCTTTCGGAAAGCCCACAGATAAGAAGGCATTGCTTGATTATGGCAGCATCCATCCAAAACACATAGGAAGTCATCTCCCATTTGGCCAATTTCTTCGATTGAGGCGAAATAGTTCTACTAAAGAGGCTTTTCTAGAAGAAGCAGCTGTTCTGAAAGAGGGACTCCTGCAACACGAGTATCCTAAGCGCTTGGTAAATCAAGCACGACATAGAGCCCTGAATGACACCAGGGAAGCCATTTTGGAATATACAGGCAAAAGACGGAGTGGAGACAAACTTGTTTTTGTGTGCACTATTTCGAATTTGTCTAATGATATAAAGAAGATTATTAAGAAAAATTGAAATGTCTTTGAAACGCAAGGGAAGAAACTGGATCCCCCGTTGTGTGCTTCCAAATGGTGTAGACATTTGAAAGAACTTCTAAGTAAGAATTATATATCCTTAGAGAAACAGCAATCACTTACGGAAATATGGGTGCCAAAAACAGTGGGACACGCTCTTTGTCGCGGGTGTAAATGTAAATTGCAACACAGATATTGTGTGTATGCTATACAGTGTCCCTGTGGGCAACTGTATGTAGAAACAACAGAACGAAAAGCCAAAACAAGGATAAACGAACTTAAGAGCTGCATTCACAATAAAGCACTGAATGCACCCCGGGAAGGCTATTTTTTGCAAATGGGCCATAATGTGGAAGAGATTCACTGGACCATTTTGTACAAGGTCAGTAACAGTGGCGATACAGCACTGGGAAAAAAGGAATTATTACCTAAGGAGCAAGAGCTCATCTTCCTTAGACGTAGTTTTGAAACAGGTCTTAACGAAAGTGTGGAATGGTAAACAATTGCATGCTAATTTGGCAGATTAGACAATGTTGTTGGAATATGCACCTCATAGGCAGTACGGCTCCTCCAGTAATGCTGAGTTTTGACTGCAGAATTAGTGGACAAGAGCCTTTGGTGTTAGGAGTTGTATCACCTAGGCATCAAATGAGGCATGGAGAGTAAGGGACCTCACCGGATGCCTGACCCGATGACATGTGTGGACGGCTGGCTTTGCAAGCCCCTGGAAGTATATATTCTGAATACACGTTGTTGATACGAAGGAGAGAGGACCGCCTATCCAGCTACAATAGGTCAGCGGTATAATTAGCTATTGAAATACATTCCAGAGGAGTTGTAGCTATACCGGAGGAAACAACAGGCGCATGATGTCCTAGAACCAAGACTGACAATTTTTACCACGCGTGTCAGCAAGTTTTGCGCTATTGAGCCGACATGCCAAACTAAGTAATTGGACATTTATGGGGGGTGATGTTCTGAATGGCTAACTCATGCAAGCACAAGGGTTAAACAGAAACCTGGTTTTGTACTGAATAGGTTGGCTCTGTTGTGATAGGGTCCAGGTACATGCAAAATTCAAACAACAGGATCTGTAAGCAAAATAATTCCTGGTGGTGGAGCAGGCTGGGTGGTATCTTTGGGTTAAAAGTATCCAGTGAATTTCGGGCTCTCCAGTCATTTAAATGCACTGATGAAATTCAACTTTTGGATGGGCTGAGAACAAACTATAAAAGCATAAGGAAGCAGGTGTAATTAAAGTGTCTGTTTTGATGTTTTGAAGCATAAAAATGTGTTAGAAAAGTCTGCATTTATGGATTCATTGCAGGTTGGACCAAGAAGAAGAATGGATTCCGCTTAGAAGATTGAAGGAATTGACAAGCTTAGAGCAATAGGACACTGGAATGTGTGTATTACTGCTGCCATCAAGGAAAATTAGCATTTGAGTATAATTTGTGGATACTCTCAGACTTTGGGCCAGACAATGAAATTGACCTAGAGGTATAATTGTAAGAAGGCATGTCAAAAATGCCCCAGAAGAAGTTCGAGTGACTGGACTGTGGTTTCACATTGAATGAAACATGTTGGTGAGGCGTGAAACAATGTGTTGACATAAGGCACCTCTAATTAGTGATTAAGGGGTGCTTTAAGTCCTGTGAAATTTGTATGACAAAATATATATATATATTCCAGCATTGAGTTCTTCATTATAAACTTGCACTGCAGGCGGGTATGTATGATGTAGGCGTGGCAATAGAGGGCACTGCGTGTAATATGTATTTTGTAATGGTAGTACATATTGATGTGTTTAGGGACATTGCCTAAGTATCGAGAGGTAAAGTTAGGACGTTATACATGTTGAATGTTAAATCAGATTTAACTCGAATTTTAAATACTGGTATTGCATTAAGTAAAGACATATTTTTGTACTGTATATGCATGTCATGTGAGTTCAGTGGTTTGTTGAAGACCTTAAAATCCACATCTTGTGAATGCATATGTGGATCAGGTTACAATTCATAACAAAATCTCTCCAGAACAATTCATGATACCACGGTTTAGCGATGACACAATCACGATTTGTCATTCATGATATGGCATTTATAACACGCCTATACACAAGTGCTTCAAGGCACGAGATTTGCACAGGTGATTCCCATGGATAGACAAAGTTCACAGCCTCAAAGTGTCCAAACCAGGGACTAGATCTAGCATCTCTTATCATTGATAACAAGTTCAGGGTAATTTCCTGAAGTCATGGAGACATGTAGAACTCCACGGTCTAACCCAAAATAACAGAATCTTTGAAAAAACACCAAATAGCTCACTTCTCAACGTGGAGTTGTATCTGGTAAATCTAAAAGATACTTAAAAAATGTCCTTTGTACCATTAGTGTGTACTAGCATTAGATAGATTCTGCAATGGCATTGTTCAGGGCTGGCTGGATTTGTTTCCCATGCCTATGCTATTAGTTTATTTGTTTTCTGTATTTCTTTTTATTTAGTTCCTTTCCTTTAAGGACGTCGGGTGGCGGGTGACTAGACGCTGTTTGAATTTACTTTTTGCATTCCTTCATATTGTGCTATACGATTTGTTTTTATTCCGTTCCCTTTATCATTTGAGCTGTTCTTATTTCTTTGTGTGCCGCGTTACATCGGTATGAGGTTTCCTGGCCTCTGGGGTCTGGGGTACGCTGAGGTCTCGTGCTTGGTAGCTACCTTTTTTTCTTTTCATTTTTTTTCTTGTGCACACAGGTGCAGTCTATCTTCACTAGCCTCTTGCTAGGAGCCATGGGATTGGCTCCTGGCAATATGCTGTGTATACAAAAGGCAGGTGCCTCCAGGAAGCGCAGCAGACGAGCGCAGCAGAGAAGGACTTCTGGCGCCAAAGTCGCTCATCAGGGCCTCAGACGGTCCTTGGACGAATGCAGTAAATACCTCTAGGTTAGAGTTATCCCATAGCATTGTGCTTCATCTTTCACCTCGCAATACTCCCTTTCCAGTCTGATTCTGGTTAGTGATAACACTGTGTTCTATTTCTCTAACTGTGCTGACAAAAGTACTCATGTGTTTTTTATTGAATTCACAGTTGTTGGTCGCCCATGCCACTCATTGTCATTACCTTGTTTACCTTGTGTTGGACAATTACCCTGATTTTACCTGTATCACCTAGACATGGCTCAGGGTATCCTCCGGCCCCTCAGATGTACAACTTTTTCCAACATATTTAAATATTTTGCGACTTGACTGCAACCACCTCCCTTTAATATACAGGTCTCTTTTTTCTTGCACCATGCTGCCTTTTAACCATGATCTTAGAATGGAAACATTTCTTACTCATTTTCAAATTTCTATACTTTACTTGTCTGTCGTCCTCCAGGACTTGATCCAGGTTTTTGTTATTTCTTTTTGTAACTTGTAGCACATTTACAGGCTCAGTTTTCCAATTTGGTAATTCTTGTGATTTAATCTTTATCTTAAGGGTATCTTAGATTGTCAGACCAGTAATTTTATTTCAACTATGAATGATGTAGCTCGTCCTCAACTGGTTATGGGTTCTAATCATCAGCGAAGTAATACTCTCGATTTCATTTTTGCACCGGATCGCTCTACTACCGTTTATCCCACTGCAGAGGTTCTTTGGTCCAATCATTGTATTGTTCAATCTTACTTTAGATATGGGTATTCCCCCAGTTAAAAACAGCACCCCCCCCACAAGCTGCCAGAATTGCTCATTGTTACCTCCTCTCAGATGTCGACTCATGTTTTGGAGGTACGATGTTCATTCATCGCCAGGGTTTTTTGCCAGGGTTTTTTGCTGCCGATATTTGTCTGAAAAAACGAATTGAAAAATATGGAGGGGTGGGTAAAGGGATATAAGGGCAGTGTGGGGAATAGGTAGTAAAACACTGGAAAGGGGCTGTGGGGGTGAACCCCCAAATTAAAAAGGTCATTTCGATGAACTTTTTCAGCCAAATATTCGGGAGCAAAAATCTCTGTGAAAAACCCCCCTGGCGATGGAATGACATAGAACTGTTTTGGATGGCAGCGCTAAGCTTTTGGAATCTGACCTGTCTGATCTTGACCAGGATCTCACTGCAGCAGCCAATCATGTGGCTCGTAGGAAGCCTGTTAAGCCAAGGTCTCGTCCATCTGAACCCTGTTTCAATATTCATTGAAGAGATCTTAAATCTCTTTGTCTCTTACGGAAACAAACAGAGCGTAGGTGGTGTGTGTCCTACCATTCTGCAGATAAAACTGTCTTGCGGCAGTCTTCCTTTACCTACCACAAAGCGATTGGGGAAGCAAAACATATTTATGTTATGCTACAAATTGAATCTTCCCGAAAATTAACCAAAAGACCTTTTCAGAATTGTATGCTATTTGTCTTCAGTCCCCTCGGAAGCTATTACACCTTCTCAATCTTTATGTGACTCTCTTTCCACTTATTTTGTAAACTTAATTGTTTCGATTTTGTATAAGATTTCCTCATCTGGCTTGAGGTTGCCTGGGCCAGCTGTGCTACTAGCAGTGGATGTTCCTTTTCAGTTTTGGTCTTCTTTCCCTGTGTTAACCTCAGTGGATATTATCTGAGCCACCACAAGACTAAAGTCGGCCTCTCCTACCGACTCTATTCCTTTAACAGTGTTAAAAGAAGTCATGCCAAGTACAGCCCCTTCAATAAATCAGGCTGTCAATCAGTCCTTCTCTTCTGGTACTATTCCCTCAGTTCTAAAACACGCTTTGATCCTACCTCTATTGAAGAAGCCTTCCTTGGACCCTATGGTCCTGGCCAACTTCTGCCCCATTTTGTTGTTTTCTTTCCTCATGCTACCTTCGGAATCCTTAGTTGGTCCTTTGTTGAGTTCTTTTTTGGAGGAGTCTGCATTTTTTGATTTCTCGCAGTCTGGATTATGGGCTTAGGGCTGGGCACGGCATGGAGAGTGTTCTAGTATCAGTGATAGACAATCTGGCTCGGCTATGTGATCAGTGCAGTGTGGGAGCACTTATTTTGCTCAATTTATCCATTGCCTTTAACACAATTCACCATACTGTCCTGCTTGAGTGTCTGGCTGGTGCTGGCCTTTCCATTGCCGTCCTGCATAGTTTTGCTCCTTCCTTTCGGATCATACGCAGTCCCTTCTAACCCAACCTCTCATACCTGTGGTGTTACCCAGTCGTCCGCTATTTCCCCTGTGTTATTACATGTTTCCCCACTTGCCAAGCTCATTCTTTGCCATATCTTCCTTTGCTAGTCTTACGCAGACAGCACGCAGGTTAACGTACGTCTTGTTCTGTCACTTTATGACATTGCTGTGAGGCTGCATGTCTGTCTGGAGAGTTGGATGTGCAACAATTGGTTGAGGCTGAATGCAAACAAAATGGTGGTGCTTGTAGTCAGCCCCTCAGCTGCTGTAGACAATTTGGACTCCCCTTTTATGGCCTCCTTCCCGGGCCTGTTTCCCTCATCTGTCTCTGTAGGGAAGGATCTGGACGCGGAAATATCAGCTTCTTTGTCTGCCAAGGCCCAGGTTAACGCAATGAGTCAAAGGGGGCACTTTCAATTTAAAACTCTCTGGAAGGTGGTTCCTTTTCTACCACCACATCTGCGCGTGCTGGTTGTTGCGTCATTAGTTTTGAGTTTATTTGATTATTGAAATCCTCTTTATTTGGCAGAAACGGATTATCTCATTAGACACCTTTAGGTCTTGCACAATTCAGCAGCAAACGTTGCTTCTGTGGACCCTGTGGGTGCCCATATTACTCTGGTTCTTCATGAGCTCCACTAGCTCCCTGTAGCAAAGCATATTAATTTTAAATATCTTTGCTTGAGTCTCCCAGTCCTTCTATAATTCTGGCACTGAATACTTTCAGGCAAAGTTTTTTGCCAATATATGCCTTCTCTGGCTCTTCGCTCAGGTGATGCCTGTTGCACTCAGAGCCCCCGGTTCAAGTTCTCCCTTATTGGGTGGTGCTTGCTCTATAGCGGCTTCCCAATCATGGAATTCTCATCTCCACTCCCTTTGGGTCACTGGAGATCACTTTTTGTTTAGACGAGCTCTGAAAACTTTTTTTTTATTTTAAAGATGATATTCCTCTGTCGAGATAACCCTCTGCACTCCATATAGTGGAAAGATGTCTCTAGGCGAACGTTGTGCTTTATATGCTTCTGTTACATAACAAAACATAACATACCATTATCTCCAACCTATAAAAGTCAAATGACAATACCTGAGCCCTGTGAATTTCCTTTGCTGGGTCTATTGCATTAGCACTGTATCGTTTAGAGAAAAAACTCAACAGGACCTCTCATTCTAGTCATAGCCAGGATAATTTGGTTCCATTGGTCTTCCCACAGATAATGATAGTTGTGAAATCCACTCAGTCCTTTGCCGAGCGAGGTACAATTTGAATTATTTTGACCGACGAGCATGGCAAATCATACAATAAATTGTGCTTAGTTAACCGAGATCATGCGCTTCTGCAAAAGTAAACTCAGGTGAAACACCTGATCTATGGTGGAAATCCCTTTCCTAAAGCCAAGCTGTAAATGGGACAGGACATCAAGATCAAGGCACCCTTTCTCCAGTCAATTTAGTAAGATTGTACCACATGCTTTGGAGACGGAATCTGAAAGAGAAATAGGTTGATAATTCATTGAATTCCATATGCAGCCTTTTTAGTTATGGCTTTAAGGGGGCGCTTTAGGGCCGTCTATAAATCGAAACTAATTCATTGGATTACAGATAGGGAGAGATGGCATTTAAGGAGGGACACCATGTTTGCAGATGTTTGATTATTTACCCACCAATTGACTGCCCATGGCCATGCTAATATCTATGGCCATTTCCACCCACTTCCTGCCCCTACCCACCCAAAACATAATCTCCTGGGATCTCCTTTGCGCTACCTTAACAAGCCTTAAAATCAAACCTTGCACTTGAAGTGACTGCCAGGGTTTTTTCAAAGCAGTCTTCTGAGAGCTTATTGTTTAATTGATGCTGTAAATATGCCAGTGGTTGAATAAGAAAGCGTCCTATGATAGAAGTAGCAATCTTTCAGTCAGTTAATAAATTCAGTCAGAAAAGTGACCCATTTATGTGGCTCTTGTTTCAACAAGTCAATTGGCATATGTTAAAATACTAGACCTTTCCAGGATGCTGTGCCCCAAGTGCTAGAAAAACCTCCTACTGTCCAATTCACAGGCGTAAATGCCACGAAAAGGTCTAAACCAACAACTCCTGTTAGGTTATATTACAAACGTGAAGATTATCAGGAATGGAGACAGTAGACTCAGTAACCATATGCCAAACACCTCGCTGTTTTTTGGTAGCTGCTGCTCCTTTATGATTTTCACAAGACTGGTGGTCATGTTGTTCTGCTCCTTTTTCCAGTTGACCAGATATATATATGTTTTTGCTGGTTCCCATGAAGAATCACTCGTATTGGTAGATTAATTGCTTATGACTAGCACATACAAGATGGGCGCTAGGTTCTGGACTCCAATTGTGCTTCACTCTGTTTGCTTTATACGTTTGTTAAAAGTTGGTTGCTTATGTCAAGCTACATGGTCACGGGTGAGTAGAGGTGTTGCCCACACCTCTTTTGGGAAGGAAACTTGTCTGTACATGGTTAAAATGTGCTATTAAATAGATTGATTGATATCTAGACAAAATGTTTTTACATTAGTGTGGTTTTAATTAGTGTTTACAAGTGGTGAGCCGATATGTAGCCGGTATCAAGGCTAGATTGAATAGGGGATCAAACATCTATCCCACAAACCCCAGAGTGGCTACTACATCCAAGATGGAGAAGAATATGTTGTGCTGATGATTCTTGCTGGAAGCTTGTGCAGCGCTCTTAATATCTTCCTTCAGGCAAGCCTCTGCTGCTCACTGGCCCAAGGGAATCCTCTTTCAGGCTTTTCATCCCTTTAGCCTAGCAGGAACATCTGCATCGGTCCACATTGCAACCCTTTGTGCACTCTGTTGAGTTCAAGGTGCATTTTCTCCAAATTCAATAGACATCTGTAACATTGCTGCCTCTGGTAGAATCTGCATTTATTTCTTTGGCATTTAAGAGTGCATGCTCCATTGTTGGACACATGAAACTTGACCTTTAAAGCTGTCTTGGGTCGTGGCACCCTCCTGTGTGTTGTCCTGAGTCCTTTGTCTCGATTGGACTGTCCTGTCCCAAAGAGACAATATTGTGGTAACTTATACTGGTTCCATGTTATGTCGCCGACCCCCTTTTTCCGACAGATGTTTTGCCGCTGGAGTTTTGCAAAAAACACAATCGAAATTTTTTTTACATTAATTTTTGGGGGGTGGGTTCCCCCAATCCACCCTCAATTTAATAATTTTTTTTTATTTACCTCCCCCAACCCTTTATTTACCCTTTGCCACTCCCCCACCCTAAAATAGGAATTTTCAGCAAAACTCCCGCGACAAAACACCCGTTGGAAAAACGGGTGTCGGAAAGGAGGCAATACCCTTGTACCGCTCTAGTTCTGCAATCCACAATCATGAAGTTAGTCTCCTCTGAGCTTGCTGACCTTGCTGTGCCACTGGATCCATCCATCTTTCCTAAGAGGATATTTCGTGAACGTGGGATAATGTACCAGAAACTATCAACAACATAGTTTCTAAAAGTAGTTTTCCAAAGAGAAGTCCACCTACCTGTAGTTTGAAAGATTATGCAGTGCATGTTGCTTCTTGGGAAATGGATAGCATCTCAAGGCCATTGCAATATTTGTATTGAGAGGTTTCAATGGACTGTGTCAGTTGGCATATGAAGCCCTACCAAACATGAATGGTCATGAGAGAAAGAGTTACAGGCGAGGGGGTGTCCCCTGGTTTTGCACTACATTTTACTACATAGCTGATGCCTGAACCCAACACAATAGTTCGTTCTCCGCATGGCTCAACATGTGATGTTTACAATTAAAAAAACATTTAAGTGATTTGTGGAAGTGCGGGTTGTTTGAAGGAAGCAGTATTGTGATTGCAAGAAGGCTGTTATTGAATTTGTGGCCTAGGAGGTTGAGTGTGTCCAAACCAAACTTCCTGTTGTGGTCAAGAAAGTAGCAAGAGAAAAGGGGAAACTTATGCTGAATGGAGATCCCTTGGCCATTTACCTGGACTTTCCCAAAGAAATTGTGAATTTGAGAAAAGCTTTTAAATATGCAAAAAATTTGGCACAGGAGAAAGGAATCAAAACCATTCTGGTCCAGCCTGCAATCCTAAAGATTTTCTTGGATGATGGGGTTAAAACCACAGAGAACCTTGTGGAGGTAGAGAACTGGCTAAAAGCAGTCATAGGATTGATAAAAATTCGACTTAATGTTGGGTTTTTATGGGGTGGTGGGTTTAAGATTCAGTCAGCATGATGTTATGTTTTGTTTTTATTGCTCACTTTTCATGGTTTTATATAATATATTATAATTATAATACGATGACTATTTCCCTTCAGTTTATTCCTTAGATGGAAGCTGTTTTTAAAATTCGCTTGAGTAGGCACAACCCTCTTAGTGTTCGTGCAGTTTGATGTAGGTGCCTTTCTTTAATGTAGTAAGTGTCATGATGTGAGCCTAAATATGGTATAGTAGTATCGAGTATATCTATGAATATTTTCAGAGGTCTTTTTAGGTTTAGGATAATGATCGTTTTGTTAGAAATTAATGTTAATGCAAGTTAAAATAAAGTTTTAATATTTATTTTACTTACCGGGAGCTGATTTGTGAAGGGTTGGAAATTCCGGGGTCCTCCATTTCCTGATAGCATGGTGATTGGTCGAGGGTTGACATGTGATTATGCAGCTGACAGACGTAGAGTTGTGTCACGTGGTAACTTCTTCCAGACTCCAGTAATACGTTGCATTGATCTTATGGATTGGGCTGAGCTGCAAATGACAGGGATTGCGGGATGGAGGTTATACAGTGTTAGTGGGCCGTATTGGAGCAACATAGAATCGCATAGGAATCGGAATGTTAGTCTAGTCTAGTCCGCCACCGAAATCTCAGCAGTATGGTCGATGCCCTGTGGGAATTCTGATTGCTGATGGTGTGATTGTGATTACCTGTATGGGCGTGGGAAGTCGATCGGATTTTTTTTTTTCGCTCTCAGTTAAGACGAATAAAACGGAACGGTATCAAAACAGATGTCAACATAGTATTGATGGATTGCCTTTATGTTTCAACGCAGTATCTGTTTTTTTCTGTGCTTGCAGTGTTCCCTACTCTTCTTTACAGAAACATGCTTTCTTTTGGTGTGTTAGGAGGGAGGTGCTACAAGATAAATGCATTTATCTAGTGTCTACTTTAACCTTTTAAAGTTAATGAATAATTTGAGACGGTATATACATTACTACATGCATTTCTTATACTACGCTATGATGATGGTAGATGGCATTTTTAATTACAATTACATATTGGGGGCAACCTAGAATAGTCTAATTCTGGATTGGTGAAATTATGATAAATTGGAGTTTTGTACCTCAATATAGTATGCTTGACATTATGGGTGGGTTTGTATCTCGGGGCACCAGGAAGGTGATAGGGTTTTTGCTCAAAGTAGTTTTACCAGTGAGTGTTCGGTTTATTAGATCTTGCTGTATCATTAGAGTGAGGTGGTTTGTAGGAATGCAATCTGAATTTAATAGAATTTTCTTACAGCAGGTAGTTGAGAACCACTTGACTAGTGTATGAAGGGTGATTGGTGTTGAATAGGTGAAGGGATTTGATTTCTGTTCCAAACGATTAAGGGATGGGAGGGTAATTGAGATTTCATTGCGCATTAGAATTGGTTACCAGTTTGATTTGGTCTGATGGTGTCCTGGGTATTAAGCTTTGTGTCAAGGTTACATTTATTTTAACTTCCTAGTGTGGATACTTTGGCAGGGATGAACTAGTCCTTATACATCAGATGGAATTGGAGGATGGCGAGACTCTCGGTTCAAATGGACTTCTACTCAAAAGGATGCAATAAAAATCAATGGAAGTTAAGAGTCTTCAAGGGTGATACATTAGATTGGTGTAATTATACAATGGAATACATGGGAGGGAGTGGGGCAGTCCTTCTCTACGTGATTGTGCAATGGAGGTTCCAGAGGTTTGGGTTGTTCAAATCCAAGAAGGTTTTTCTGTTTTTGTTTATTTTCCTTTATTATTATTTTATTGTTTTAGGCGTTGGTTACTTTGAATTGCTAGGATTTGACACAGGATGGGTAAGACATAGATCAATCATGGCTTCCTTTTATAAGAGGAGCTTACAGTGATCTCCTGGAATGTTAATGGGGCTAATTGTGCGAATAAGAGGAAGATGATTTCGCAAATATTAGAGGAGTTGGGGGCGGATGTAGTGTTGCTTCAGGACACAAGCATATCATTAATGATCAAGCATATCTGTGATGGAGGACTGTGAAGTAGGAGAGAGCTATGACGAAGGACTGTGATGGGTAGAAGGACTGTAACAAAGGTGATTTACTGTGATGAAGAAGGACAGTGATGAATGACAATGATATAGGAACAGGACTGTGGGAAAGAAGGACTGTGACAAAGGAATATTATGAAAAAGGACTGTAATGAAGATGCACTGATGAAGAATGATTGTGATAAAGGAGAAGGACAATGCTGAAGGACTGTACTGAGGAAGGATTCTGATGACTTAAAAGGGCTATGATTAAGAAAGAATCCACATACGAGAACGTAATGTGATGGAGGAGAAGGACTTTGATGAAGGACAGTATTGAATGAGGTGGAATGTCCTTAAGGAGAAGGACTGTGACAAATTAATAATGTGATGAAGCAGGTGGACAGTGGTGAATGCGTGTGACTATGACAAATGAGTTTGGCCATATTTACGGACGACTGAGATAATGAAGGAGAAGGATTATGATGAAGGACTTTGATGAAGTAGAAGGACTTTCATGAAAGAGAAGAACTGGGAGGAAGGAGAAAACAGTGACAATGAGAATGTATGTGATGAAGGACAATGAAGTAGGAGAAGAAATGTGAGGAAGGACTGTGATGGAGTAAAAGAACTATAACACAGATGACATATTGTGACAAAGAAGGATGGTGATAGAGCAAATGACAGTGATGAACAACAATGATGTAAGAGGAGGCCTGAGGCAAAGAAAGACTGTGACAACAGAAAGTGATGGTAAAGAACTGTAACGAGATGGTCTGTGAAGAAGTATTGTGACAAAAGGGGAGGACTTGTGAAGAAGGATTTTGATAAAGGAGAAGGACAATGATGAAGGACTGTCATGAGGAAGCATTCTGATGAATTAGAAGGGCTATGATGCAAATGCACTCCATGTAGAATAAGTAATGTGAGGAAGCAGAAAAACTATGATGAAGCACAAGAACTATGATAAAAGACAGTGGTGAATGAGTTGGAATGTACTTAGGGAGAAGGACTGTGACACAAAGGAAGAATGCAATGAAGAAAGACTGTGGTGAATGGGTTTAGCGGTTTTGACAAAGGAGGAGGATTGTGATGAAGGAGAATGGTTGTGCCTGATGAAGGACTATAACAAAAGGGATGGACTGTAATATAGAACTAAGACAAAGGGATGATAAGGAAATTTGATGAAGGAATTCGACAAGAAGGTCTGTGACAGACAGATTGCGATGAAAGAGTAGGACTATGATTGAGGAATAGGACTATGATGAAGGAGAATGACTATGATGAATATAAATGACGGTGTCAAAGGAGAGGGACTGTAGGAGAAGTCCAGCAATGAAGTACAAGCCCTCTTATGAAGGACCAATGAAATAGAAGGCCTATGCTGAAAAAGGATTGTGATGAAGATGACAAACTAGAAGGAATGGTTTGAAGAACTATGAAGAAGGAGAAGGTCTGTCATGAAGGAGAATGAGTGTGATTGAGAAGAACTGTGATGGAGGAGGACAAGGATGAAGAAGCATTGATAGCTATAGGGCAATGCATTCGTCTTGAATGTAAGACAACGCAGAGCAACACAGGTTCAAATCTGAGTCCCGCACTTAAAGACTAGTCTCTGTTTTACAGTGCGGTTTAAAAGTTTCATTCATTCATTTTAATTAATTAAGGCAAAGGAAAATGACAAAGAAGGATTATGATGAAGGCAAAGGACTATGATAAAGAATGACTTTGACAAAGGAGTAGTAATATGAAGAACGACTATAACAAAGAACAGTTGTGACCAATGAGCAATAATCTGATGAGGAAGGTGCAGGATAAAAGAGAAGGGCTATAATGAAGAACTGTGATGAAGGGGAAGGACTGGAACAAATAACTATGCCAAAGGAGAGGAACTAGCATCAAAGCTATCATGAAGACGAAGTACAAGGACAAAGGACTATGATGAAGGAGAAGAACTAGGATGAATGACTAAGAAGAAGAAGAAGGGTTGGAGACAACTGGGATGAAGAAGGGCTATGATGAAGCACCATGATGGAGGAGAAGTATTAAGATGAAGAAGGACTACATTCAAGGGCTATGCTGAAGGATAAGTAGCAGGACAAATAACTAGGATAGAGGGGAAGTACCGTGAGGCAATACTAGGATAAAAGAGGAGGTCTAAAGCAAAGCAGAAGGACTGTGATGAAGAATATGATTAAAGTATGGTAAGTGAAAGTGCACAAAACATAACAATGTATGGTGCAGGAAATGAATGCCAACAACATTGCTAGTTGCCTTAAATATCAATTATTGCTCTTCTCAACATCCTTTGTCTTCTCTCTCTTCTTTGAGGCATTTTCTTTTCACAATGTGGAGCTAATGCATGGCCATATGCTCCAAAGCCAAAGATGGAAATATAGGATGCATACATCAAGCTTCACTGCAAGTACACCAGGAAGGAAAAATAGAGCCAAATCACAATGAATCCTTACAACAATCTGAAGTCCACATACACAGGAATACTTTGGCAAAGTTGGCTTAGCCAAACTTGCTGAAAGCGAAGAAAAAACACATTTATTCTAGTAATAGGATTATTTGAAGTGAAGGGGTCTATCAAATCAATCTTTCAGTGTTTTGATATTAAGTCTTATACTAGGAGAAGTTTAGAGGTGATTCAGATTGAAGTGAGGTTTAGAGGTGACAGAGATTGCAGTTTTAGGTTAAGTACCATTGATTAAATCTTAAAGCAAAAATTACAAACATATTAAATCTCTCTAACGTCTGAAAACAAACACACACCCCAACCTGTATCAGGCAACACACAATTGCATATGGCTAAAATATGGATAATGCTTGCAAGAGATAAATGCTTTGTGCAGCCACATATTTTGAAAAATAATATAAAGTATCACCATTTACTGGCAACGTAATAAACCTTTTTACTTTGACCCTTTTTGCATCTATTCACCATATTCATAGCACAGGAGACATATTGATGGCTATGATTATAGCTAGACAACAATAAATGTAGTAAGATGTGGCTTTCCAAATCAATGAATATTTAAATCCAGGCATGACTTATAAATATGTAGAAAACAGACACAGTAATACATAATATGTCAACATGCTTTATGCATACTAATTGTGGATATGATAAAACCTAATTGGTTTTTACAGCTAGTTAGGTTGATGGCCACAGTACTAATAAAGATGTTGGAGACAGTTTCCTTGAGTGCTGATG